>NC_058080.1:217524055-218724055 GCF_014858855.1 Bufo gargarizans | reverse complement strand
ATCATCTGTGTCCTCTGTCTCCCCCCAGCATGCTCCAGTGATGCCCATTAACTGCTTTGGGTGCCACCCTGCTGTGAGCACTGTTCCTCCTCCTCATCCTCCTCCTCCAGAACTGTGTCCTAGCTGGACAGTTGTGTACCTGGACTCTGTTGGTACAGGAATGCACCCTCCGAGCCACTTGTGAATGACTGGCCTGATAACCATAGATGTTCCCTCTTCTTCCTCCTCTTCCTCCTGTGCCACATTCTCTTCCATTATCGCCTGAAGCGTTTTTTCAAGACGACATAGAAGTGGGATAGTAACGCTGAGGACGGTGTCATCGGCACTGGCCATGTTGGTGGAATACTCCAAACAGCGTGACACAGCACACATGTCCCGCATGGAGGCCCACTCATTGGTGGTGAAGTGGTGCTGTTCCGCAGAGCGACTCACCCGTGCGTGCTGCAGCTAAAACTCCACTGCTGCTGCTCGCACAGTTTCTCCAGCATGTGCAAGGTGGAGTTCCACCTGTGGGTACGTCGCATATGAGGCGATAGGCGGGAAGGCCGAAGTTTCGCTGCAGCGCAGACAGGCGAGCAGCAGCAAGGTAAGGCTACTTTCACACTAGCGTTCGATCGGATCCGTTCTGAACGGATCCGATCATAATAATGCAGACGGAGGCTCCGTTCAGAACGGATCCGTCTGCATTATTTTAGCATATAACAGCTAAGTGTGAAAATAGCCTCGTACGGATCCGTCCAGACTTTCAATGTAAAGTCAATGGGGGACGGATCCGCTTGAAGATTGAGCCACATTGTGGCATCTTCAAACGGATCCGTCCCCATTGACTTACATTGTAAGTCTGAACGGATCCGCACGCCTCCGCACGGCCAGGCGGACACCCGAACGCTGCAAGCAGCGTTCAGCTGTCCGCCTGTCCGTGCAGAGGCGAGCGGAGCGGAGGCTGAACGCCGCCAGACTGATGCAGTCTGAGCGGATCCGCTCCATTCAGACTGCATCAGGGCTGGACGGCTGCGTTCGGGTCCGCTCGTGAGCTCCTTCAAACGGAGCTCACGAGCGGACCGACGAACGCTAGTGTGAAAGTAGCCTAAGAACGCCGGAAGCGTGCACAGATGCACAGACGGCCCGCACTTTCTGCAGCAGCTCTGACATATTAGGGTAATTTTTCAGGGACCTCTGCACCACCAAATTCAGCACATGCGCCAGGCATGGGATGTACGTCAAACCGGCTAGGCCCAGAGCTGCTACGAGATTTCGCCCGTTATCGCACACCACTAGCCCGGTCTTGAGGCTCAGTGGCACCAACCACTCATCGGTCTGTTGTTCCATGTGCGTCCACAGCTCCTGAGTGGTGTGGGGTTTTTACCCCAAACAAATGAGTTTCAAAACAGCCTGCTGTCGTTTCCCCCTGGCTGTGCTGAAGTTGGTGGTGCAGGTGTTACGCTGACTAGATGAGGAGGAAGTGGAGTAGGAGGCAACGAGAAACATCCTGCAATCCTCGGTGGCGGAAGGACGTGCACCAAACTGCTATCTGCCTCAGGCCCAGCCACCACTGCATTTACCCAGTGTGCAGTTAGGGAGATATAATGTCCCCACCCGTGCTTACTGTTCCACTTATCGATGGTTATGTGGACCTTGCCACAGATGGCGTTGCACAGTGCACACCTGATTTTGTCCACCACTTGGTTGTACAGGGCAGGGATGGCTCACCTGGAAAAGCAGTGGCGGTTAGGAACCACGTACTGTGGGACAGCTACCGCCACAAGGTTTTTAAAAGTCTCTGTCTCCACCAGACAGAATGACAGCAATTCAAAGGCCAGGAATTTTGAAATGCTGGCATTCAGGGCCAGGGATCGCTATTTGGGAGATGGACAGCTAAAGACTTCCGTGGGACAGTGTGGAGATGCTTGGCGATGGTGAAGGTGGTGGTGTTGCTGCCACATCCTCTGTTTGTGGAGTGGCAAGTGCCACTGTCACTCCAGAGGGGGAGGAAGAGGCAGAGCCTGCAGCAGATGAGGGAGCAGGAGGAGCCCAAGATCTTTTGTGGTTTTTGAGGTGTGTACTCCACTGCAGCTTGTGCTTTGCATTTAGATGCCTGGTCATACAGGTGGTGCTCAGGTTTAGAACATTTATGCCTCGCTCAAGGCTCCGATTTCACAGCGTGCAAACTACTCGTGCCTTGCGTACTGGCTAGGGGACGGCCACTCTGCTTTTGCACCCTGCTCCCTCTTTTGTTGTGCAGCTGGTGCTGTGTGATAACCACCTCTGCCTCTAAACTGCACACGTCATTTGCATGACATTGATTCCATGTGGGGTCTAGGACCTCATCATCCTCCACCCACTCCTCAACCCTGCCCTCCTTGCCAGTCTGCACACTGCAGAACGCCTCAGCAGTTGGCACCTGTGTTTTTTCATCATGAGAGACGTGCTGCAGTGGTCCTCCCATGTCAACATCCTGAAACATAAGTGGTTGGGCATCAGTGCAATCTCTTCCACTTCTGGGGCAGGGCTAGGCGAATGGCCCACGGAAACCCTGCCAGCAGAGTCATCCAAAAGCATAAGGCTGGGTTCGGACCTGAGCGTTTTACAGCGTGTTCCCACGTGCTGTAAAACGCTCAACAGGCAAGAACCAATGATTCCCTATGGGAATGGTTCTCACCTGAGCGTTTTACAGCGCGTACGATCGCGCTGTAAAACGTCCGACACCCCAAGAAGTACAGGAGCTTCTTTGGGGCGTCTTGTCGAGCGTTCCCGTACATAGACTTCAGCGGGAACGCGCGACAATGGGCGTTCGCTTGTCTCTGAATGCGTGATTGCAAACGCCCGTACAATCGCGCATACAGAGCGTACGTTCAGTACGCTCAGGTCTGAACCCAGCCTTAGAGATTGCTGCATGACTTGGGGCTCAGACTGCTTGCCTGATTTGCAAGGGGGTGAGGTGAAAGACAGATGCTTATGGGCTGCAGGTGCCAACTCTGCACTTTCAGCAGGGGACTAGGTGGGAGACAATGTGAAGGAACTGGAGGCACCATCAGCCACCCAATCTACTACTACATCTACTTGTTATGGCCTCACCATTCGTACACTGGTATTTGGGCCTACAAAACAAAATAATTCTGAACGTTCTGTAGCCTACGTACACCTGAGGAAAGCGTTTAATTTGGGCGTGTAGCTGGAACAGATCGACCACGTCTTCTCCCTGCAACCGGAGCTCCACCAACACCAGCAGCACCACGACCAGGGCCACGTCCCTTATTTGATGCTCTCCTCATTCTTTGAGGTCACCCACTGAACTAACAAACAGATTAACTTTTATTAATTTACCTGTCATGTATGCAGTGCAGGTGTACCGCACACAAAAGATGGGTATATGTCACCCACCAATCTAACAGACGGATTAACTATATTAATTTCCCTGTCACGTATGCAGTGCAGGTGTACCTCACACAAAAAATGGGCATATGTCACCCACTGATCTAACAGACAGATTAACCCCTGACATATATTTGTGTCAGGGGTACAAAGATGGTGCATTGCACACACAAAAGATCGCTACAGGTCACCCACAGAATTAACAGACAGATTAATTATTATATTTCTGTGTCAGGGGTGCAAAGCGTGTGTATTGCACCCACAAAAAAAAAATAAAAAAATCAGTATAGGTCACCCAAAGAATAAATAGCCAGATGAGATTCCTAATACTCTCCCTCACTTCAGCTGCCTGTTTACTGTCCCTGCACTACTCAGAGCTGACGAGCGGTTCTACATGTGATCAAGCTTGTATAGAGGCTGGATCACATGGAGCAGTGGCCTATCACAGCCATGCCATTACTAGGCATGGCTGTTATGGCTTCTAAGTTCAACAAGTTTTATTAAATGCCCGAACACCAAACTCAAACCCGAACCTTTGCTGCAAGGTTCGGGTCCGGGTACCCGAACCCGCAAAGTTCAGTACAGACCCGAACTTTGCTGTTCGGGTTCGCTCAATACTAGTAGTGACACGAGGTGTGCTATGAGTTCAAGGTCTTATGCACGTGAGGGTATTATACAGCTATGTACAACCTCTGAGAATGTATGGGAGGCCATACTGTAAACTTTTGCCTCCCATATAAAATTGGAAGCATAAAGAGGTGATTTCTATTAGATTCATATAGAATTTGTTCAAATTTGCTAATTTGCTAACATAATGCATACAGTATATTGTATGCATACACTGGAAGAAAAGCTGTAAAAATCCATGAGACTAATGAGCATACACATTTTCTGGTGGAGTTTACTTGGAAAAGTTATGGATTAACCACTAGCGACAGAAGAAATCCTAGTGTCAGCTTTAGATTGCTGCTGCAGATCCTCTTGATAATGCGTATCAGATTAACCATAGGCAAACCCTCAATTTAGGCCTCGTGTACACAAATCACGGATCCACTAGTAGCTATATAGTGAGCCTAATGCTCATCCAATGCCATAGCCTAAAATAACTAAATAAATGGATGGCTCTTAAAGGGGTTGTCTCACTTAAGCAAATAGCATTTATTTTATAGGGGCAGTAAACACAAGGCATTTACTAATGTATCGTGATTGTCCATATTGCCTCCTTTTCTGTCTGGATTCATTTTTCCATCACATTATGACCACCCTGCAATTCAGCAGCAGTGGTTGTGCTTGCACACTATAGGAAAAAGCACCAGCCTATGAGAGCTCCCACAGTCCCGGCCACCAGAGAGGCCAGCTCCTTTTCCTATACAGGTCCTTCTAAAAAAATTAGCATATTGTGATAAAGTTCATTATTTTCTGTAATGTACTGATAAACATTAGACTTTCATATATTTTAGATTCATTACACACCAACTGAAGTAGTTCAAGCCTTTTATTATTTTAATATTGATGATTTTGGCATACAGCTCATGAAAACCCAAAATTCCTATCTCAAAAAATTAGCATATCATGAAAAGGTTCTCTAAACGAGCTATTAACCTAATCATCTGAATCAACTATTTAACTCTAAACACCTGCAAAAGATTCCTGAGGCTTTTAAAAACTCCCAGCCTGGTTCATTACTCCAAACCGCAATCATGGGTAAGACTGCCGACCTGACTGCTGTCCAGAAGGCCATCATTGACACCCTCAAGCAAGAGGGTAAGACACAGAAAGAAATTTCTGAACGAATAGGCTGTTCCCAGAGTGCTGTATCAAGGCACCTCAGTGGGAAGTCTGTGGGAAGGAAAAAGTGTGGCAGAAAACGCTGCACAACGAGAAGAGGTGACCGGACCCTGAGGAAGATTGTGGAGAAGGACCGATTCCAGACCTTGGGGGACCTGCGGAAGCAGTGGACTGAGTCTGGAGTAGAAACATCCAGAGCCACCGTGTACAGGCGTGTGCAGGAAATGGGCTACAGGTGCCGCATTCCCCAGGTCAAGCCACTTTTGAACCAGAAACAGCGGCAGAAGTGCCAGACCTGGGCTACAGAGAAGCAGCACTGGACTGTTGCATGTCATTCGGAAATCAAGGTGCCAGAGTCTGGAGGAAGACTGGGGAGAGGGAAATGCCAAAATGCCTGAAGTCCAGTGCCAAGTACCCACAGTCAGTGATGGTCTGGGGTGCCATGTCAGCTGCTGGTGTTGGTCCACTGTGTTTTATCAAGGGCAGGGTCAATGCAGCTAGCTATCAGGAGATTTTGGAGCACTTCATGCTTCCATCTGCTGAAAAGCTTTATGGAGATGAAGATTTCATTTTTCAGCACGACCTGGCACCTGCTCACAGTGCCAAAACCACTGGTAAATGGTTTACTGACCATGGTATTACTGTGCTCAATTGGCCTGCCAACTCTCCTGACCTGAACCCCATAGAGAATCTGTGGGATATTGGGAAGAGAAAGTTGAGAGACGCAAGACCCAACACTCTGGATGAGCTTAAGGCCGCTATCGAAGCATCCTGGGCCTCCATAACACCTCAGCAGTGCCACAGGCTGATTGCCTCCATGCCACGCCGCATTGAAGCAGTCATTTCTGCAAAAGGATTCCCGACCAAGTATTGAGAGCATAACTGAACATAATTATTTGAAGGTTGACTTTTTTGTATTAAAAACACTTTTCTTTTATTGGTCGGATGAAATATGCTAATTTTTTGAGATAGGAAATTTGGGTTTTCATGAGCTGTATGCCAAAATCATCAATATTAAAACAATAAAAGGCTTGAACTACTTCAGTTGGTGTGTAATGAATCTAAAATATATGAAAGTCTAATGTTTATCAGTACATTACAGAAAATAATGAACTTTATCACAATATGCTAATTTTTTTAGAAGGACCTGTAGTATGCAAGCACGGCCACCACTGATGAACTGCAGGGTGGTCATAAGCCCTGGAAATGAGCAGTGTATAATGTGATGGAAAAATGAATCCAGCCAGCAAAGGAGGCAATATTGACAATCACAATACATTAGCGATTGCCTTGTATTAACTTTCTCTACATAATTAATGCTATTTGCTGAAGTGAGACAACCCCTTTAAGGCTTCACCATTAGGGTAAAATCTCATCTGCCCATAAAATTGTTCAATAGATTAAAAACGATAAGTCCAACACAGTTATAATAAAATTAACAACAATTGATAGTTAATTCTGTATTATTTATGTTAGTCAACATTGGTGTTACCAAGTAATGTTCAAAAATTCACATTCAAAGTATTCTTAATAATAAAATATTTGGCAATAATGCTCCACTGACCACTTAGAAGTTCACACTGTCCTATATTACCGATTTATATATTCCATCCCCAGAAGGCTATTGGAACGATGTATACCATTTGCTGAATAGCAGAGATGTCTTGGATGTTTAGTCCTTTAGGTCTGCATAACTGGTAGACTTCATTCATATTTTGGGACTGGTGCATGCACACTGGCGGTTAAAGGACACAGAGTCAATGAGGATCAACTGAAACTGTTGGTAACTAATGTGTATTCCACAAAGGAGTAGTGAGAGTGCAGTGTGAAATCTCAAATAACAGCCATTTTTTAACATTACAGCCTAGGCTTTATGGCAAATTATGCCATCTACTGTACATGCCATCAGTGTTGAACTGGCCCACCAAAGTACCAGAGGATCCTCCGGTGGGCCCACGCTTTGACACCATATTGAACCCCAAAGATCCAGAAGGAAAAAGCATTTGGACCTGCCTTTGGAGACAATAACTTACCACTAGGGACTATTTCTTTAAATCAAGATCTATTAGACTTTATTGATGATATAGGGTTTGGGCTCTAAGAATAATTTCCTTTGGTAGGCCCCAGGAACCCCAGTCTGAACCTGCATGTCATAGTTTATTACAAGGTTGTCCTAGATCTAGGAGCTACTGACTAAACTGTGTTAGTAATTTGTGCTTGGTACTTCTCTGTAAAATTTCCATCAGTACAGAATATAATTCTAAATTGATTATTGTTTTGCTTACATTGTCTCTCTTTTTGACAACAGCCATGAAGTCTACTGCATCTGTTACTCTACTCTTGTGGTTCACTTTTGCAATAGGAAAGGCCGCCAAAATGATCATTGTTCCGCCAGTAATGTTTGAAAGTCACCTGTATATATTCAAGACGGTGGCCACTGCACTACATGACAAAGGCCATGAATCTGTCTTCCTGATTTCAGAAGGAAGGGACATACCACCATCAAGTCATTATCAAGTTCAACGCTATCCAGGGATATTTAACAGCACCACATCTGATCAATTTCTCCAGTCTAAGATGAAAAATATATTTTCTGGGAGGTTCACAGCATTAGAAATGTTTGACATTCTGGATCATTATTCGAGGAATTGTGATATAATGGTGGGAAACCAAGAACTGATGAATCGCTTAAAAAAAGAAAACTATGACATGGTGATTGTCGATCCAAATGAAATGTGTGGATTTGTCATAGCCAATATTTTGGATATAAAATATGTTGTATTTTCTACTGGACTATGGTTCCCTGTTGAGGTTGGTGCCCCCGCACCCTTATCGTATGTCCCAGAGTTCAACTCACTCCTCACTGATCGCATGGGCTTACTGGAAAGAATAAAGAATACAATAGTTTATTTAGTTTCTCGATTTGGAATAAATTTTATTGTCTTACCAAAATACGATAGAATAATGAGTAAGCACAACATTCTGCCAGCAAGATCCATGTATGAGTTGGTACAAGGATCCTCCCTTTGGATACTTTGCACAGATGTTGCCCTGGAATTTCCTAGACCTACTCTCCCCCATGTTGTCTATGTTGGAGGAATTCTCACCAAACCAGCCAACCAGCTACCACAGGTAAGAACTGGATAATTTGAAACGATGCATGATACTAGCATTACTGCTAGTTTCAATAATAGTAGAAAGATTAATCATAATTTTGCTGTCACATCAATAGATAATCCAACCGATACAGTATTGCCAGCCTTGCTTGGAATTACCCGTACACTTTAATGCAATCTACATACTGAATAATTTTCTGTATATAGGAAACATCAGAAAAAGTACATTTAATACCTTTTTATTATAACTCATTGTAAGTATTAGGCCATGCATTAAAGCAGAATACCATGGGTGATACTTAAAGGGGTTGTCTTATCATGGCCAATTGTCACGGTGGGGAGTGGGGGAAACTCCCCATCGTATTATGCGAGCTGTTACTAAGCCTGGACACAGTTCACCTCCTACAGCCGCCCTAATCCCTACCCTGATATCCTGACCGTATGAGCGCCCCCCTAAAGGTGGGAGGGCTCATACACTGGAACCTGGATACTGCTGACCCTAACGGTCCCTTGCATAGGGGTCAGGAATAGCAGACAACGGGTTCCTCAAGGTCACAGATGAACCGAAGTCTCCAGTGGCCTAGTAAAAGATGGAAGAAAGATAGAGAAGCAACTGAACGGCAGGTAAGCACCAGGTAAAACAACACACCAGAAAAACAAACACTTACCTGCCACAGCAAAGTTGGAACAACGACAACCAAACAACCTGGAACCTCCTGCAAACACCGGATGCAAACTGGCTCAAGGCAAGGCTGCTCCTAAACTTTAGGTTCACCCCTCCGGGAATCCAATGGGATCCCCTTCCGGAGGCATAGATAGACAAGGGATGACTAGTAACCATGCCAGGCATAATACCAAACATGCCAGACATACTACACCAAACAAGACATCACCACACACCCATAACATAAACCCACACCAAACACAACAGGTAAGGGTAGGGGATAGAACATAGAAACAAGGAGGTGACATTGATGTTCAACTAGGATGGCCCTAAGACTTGACAGATGGCACCCAGGACCATCAACACTGCAACACACACACCAAGGCTGGAGACAAAACTCAATCTCAGGCTCAAAACATAAGGATAAATAGAGCCTAGAGACCACACCCAGTTCCACACCAAGGAAGACATTAACCCCATGACCACCAGAAGGAGGAAACAACTTAAAGGGTAAGTGCACACAAGCATAAACACGTTGCCGCAGGCTACAGCCTGCGTGGCAACCATGTCACAGCGCACACCAAAGGCCGTGACAACAATTGGGGACAACGGCCGTGACAAAAATAGGGACATATCACTAGGATGTGCCCCCATTGTCTTATAGGTACGGGTACCACCACTGGGACCCACACCTATATCGAGATCGGAGCCCCGCAAGTGAAGGAGGGCGCCCATTTTCTATGGGGCCGGCGAAAATAGCCGAGCGCTGGCTCTGCTTTTCCGTCGACCCAATATAAATGAATGGGAGCGGGGGCCACGCATGTGCGCTACACTTCCATTCACTTCTATGGGGAGCCGGCTTGGTGTTGGCTGGACCGAAGTCCTCCAGCCAGCACCTTGTGGGTCTCCGTTCTCGATATACTGTATGTGCGGGTCCCAGCGGTGGGACACACACCTATAAGACAATGGGGGCATATCCTAGCGATATGCCCCCATTGTCCATGATGATAAAACCCCTTTAAGACCTTATTCACATTTCTGTTTTTCATGGATGCGTGCTATCTACATTTTCTCATACCCATTAATTGTAATGTATTTGTTCACATAGTAGTATTTTATTGGCCACAGGTCAGTGGGAGACATGCACTACTTTGAAGTCTATGGGTCTGTGAAAAACCACTGACACAACACGGATGGCATCCGTGTTTGGTCCATTTTACACTGACCACTGGTATGAGATGCTCTAGAAATACATTTTCAGCTGAGGGGTGCCCGTGGAATACGTATTGCACATGGAGGGCAAAAAACACTGAACACACAGACCAAACACAGATCCTTCACAGACATCTTCCCAGATGAAACACGTATGGATGTTCTATGGATGTCAAACGGACATGTAAATATAAACAAGGCCTAATTGTGGTTTTATCCGCAAAGATCTGTGTTTGGCCCGCGTGTCAATTTTTTGCCCTCCTTATGGCATCCGTATTTAACGGACATTGCTCAGCTGAAAATTAATTTCCAGAGCATCTCCTACCAGATTTCAGTGAAAAGCAGACCGAACACTCCATCCGTGTGTCAGCGACTATTCATGGACCTATAGACTTCAATGGGCATGTTTGTTCCACATCACAAATCAAAGTAGTGCAGGTCTCCATGGTTTTTTCACTAACCCACTGTCAGTAAAAAACTACTGATATATGAACAGACACATTAAAATCAAAGGGTACAAGTGAAAATGCAGATAGCACATGCCCCTGAAAAACAAAACTGTGGACCACGCCTTAACTGACGTCTATACGCCTCCATAGGCTCTGAATAACTTGCATATATATTTATGTTCCAGAACATGATACAGGCAGGGGCGTAACTATAGGGGAAGCAGGGGAAGCAACTGCTTTGGGGCCCTGACCCAGAAGGGGCCCATCCAGGAGGAGGAGGAGGACTAAAAGATTTTGTCA
This sequence comes from Bufo gargarizans, assembly GCF_014858855.1. NCBI lineage: Eukaryota > Metazoa > Chordata > Amphibia > Anura > Bufonidae > Bufo > Bufo gargarizans. The sequence goes on along the minus strand of NC_058080.1, from coordinate 218,713,154 downwards.
GGGCCCTCTCAACAGTATTACACAATGAAATCATATACAGTGGCAGTATAGACAGTGTAGAAAACGTATGGAACAGCTGCCGGCACTGGTCTGAGGGAGCGATCATTACTAGTCACAGGAATGGGGGCGGCATGAAAGGAAGGGGTTGCGAAACATTTACTGGGGGAGGGGGGCCCCATTCAAAAATTTGCTGTGGGGCCCAGTCATTTCTAGCTACACCACTGGATACAGGTGTAACTCATATACTCCCAAACTGGAACCAACATTTTATGCTTTTATTTTCAGGCTCCAATCTTTTGTTCGCTTTTTTATCTATGGTAATGAATGTATATTTTCTATTAAATGAAACAATATATTATATTACTCAATATGCATTTTGATGCAATATTTTTCACATTATATTTGAACACAGTAAAATGTTTTAGAATAAAAAGCATTGTGTCCGGAAGATCATTGGGATACACCCCAGGTAGGAATTCAAATCTATGCAGGGGAGAGTTAGGGCTCATGCACACGACCGTTGTTGTTTTGCGGTCCATTTTTCGCGGATCCGTTGTTCCGTATCTGAGTTTTTTTTCCCTCTGATTTAAGTCCTCTTTTGTTCCGTTATTCCACAAAACATATCCGTATGCGAATCACCAAACACATGAGCAATATGAGCTGGGCATAGCATTTCTACAGTATGGAGCCGCAAAATATGGATGAAATACGGATGACATACGGATGTGGTCTGTAATTTTGGCGGGCCCATTGACTTGAATGGGGCCTCGGACCGTGATTTGCAGACAATAATAGGACATGCACTACTTTTTTGAGGAACAGAATGCACACGGAGTACCTTCAATTGTATTTGCAGACCCATTGAAGTGAATGGTTCTGCATACAGTCCGCAAAAAAAAACCCGAACGGAAGCGGAAAGAAAATACGTTCGTGTGCATGAGCCCTTAGGCCTCATGCACCCGACCGTATGTATTTTTCGGTCTGTAAAAAACGGATCCGCAAAAAATATAGATGATGTCCGTGTGCATTTCGTATTTTACGGAACAGAGCAGCTGGCCCCTGATAGAATAGTACTATCCGTACATGTTCTTTTTTTTGTGGAACAGAAATACGAACATACGGAAACAGAATGCACATGGAGTAACTTCAATTTTTTTTTGTTGACCCATTGAAATGAATGGTTCCGTATGTGCGCTAAAAATGATATGACTTCCTTATTCTGGGGCTCATTATGAATTCAGTTTTACTAATTTAAAATATAATAAAAACCTTTGGAAAATAAAGGAAAGGTGACTAAAATGGCAAATCGCATGTTTTTAATTTTTTTTCCCATTATGGCATTCAAATATATTTTAATAGTCCAGACTTTTTCAGAAGTGGCAATACCTAATATGTTTTTTTTTTATCATTAATACATTTTTATATGTAAAATATGGGTGATTAAAACTTTTAATATATATTTTTTTACTTTTTCTCACTTTCATTTTAATAACTATTAGCCCCATAGGGTGCTAGTACATGGGATCTTTTGATCCCCTATCCTATTCACCGTGATAGATCTCTATTAGGCCTCTTTCACACGGGCGTCATATTTTGGCCCGGATAAGGTGCGGGTGCGTTGCGGGTAAATGCGCGATTTTTCTGCGCGAGTGCAAAACATTGTAATGCGTTTTGCACTCGCGTGAGAAAAATCGCGCATGTTTGGTTCCCAAACCTGAACTTCTTCGCAGAAGTTCGGGCTTGGGATTGATGTTCTGAAGATTGTATTATTTTCCCTTATAACATGGTTATAAGGGAAAATAATAGCATTCTGAATACAGAATGCAGAGTATAATAGGGCTGGAGGGGTTAAAAAATATATAAAAAAGTTTAACTCACCTTCTCCTCTTGATCGCGTAGTTCCAGGTCTCTTTACTTCTTGAATGATGAGCTGTGGGCTAAAGGACCGGTGGTGACGTCAGATCACATGCTCCGTGGTGATGGAGCATGTGATCTGACGTCACCACCGGTCCTTTAGCCCACAGCTCATCATTCAAGAAGTAAAGAGACCTGGAACTACGCGATCAAGAGGAGAAGGTGAGTTAAACTTTTTTATATATTTTTTAACCCCTCCAGCCCTATTATACTCTGCATTCTGTATTCAGAATGCTATTATTTTCCCTTATAACCATGTTATAAGGGAAAATAATACAGTAAATAGACTGTCACCTAGCAACCATGCGTGAAAATCGCACCGCATCCGCACTTGCTTGCGGATGCTATGCGATTTTCACGCACCCCATTCACTTCTATGGGGCCTGCGTCGCGTGAAAATTGCACAATATAGAGCATGCTGCAATTTTCACTCAACGCACAAGTGATGCGTGAAAATCACCGCTCATGTGCACAGATCCATAGAAATGAACGGGTCAGGATTCAGTGCGGGTGCAATACGTTCACCTCACGCATTGCACCCGCGCGATGCATGCGGTGAACGTATTGCACCCGCACTGAATACTGACCCTTTCATTTCTATGGGGCTGTGCACATGAGCGGTGATTTTCACGCATCACTTGTGCGTTGAGTGAAAATCGCAGCATGCTCTATATTGTCCGATTTTCACGCGACACAGGCCCCATAGAAGTGAATGGGAAGCGTGAAAATCGCATAGCATCCGCAAGCAAGTACGGATGCGGTGCGATTTTCACGCACGGTTGCTAGGAGACGATCGGGATGGAGACCCGATCATTATTATTTTCCCTTATAACATGGTTATAAGGGAAAATAATAGCATTCTAAATACAGAATGCATAGTAAAACAGCGCTAGAGGGGTTAAAAAAAAATGTTTGACTCACCTTAGTCCACTTGATCACGAAGCCCGGCATCTCCTTGTGTCTCCTCTGCTGAACAGGACCTGGGGTGAGCATTAAATAGAGGTTAAGGACCTTTGATGACGTCACTCCGGTCATCACATGGTCTTTTACCATGGTGAATCACCATGGTAAAAGATCATGTGACGTACCATGTGATGACCGGAGTGATGTCATCAAAGGTCCTTAACTAGGGATGAGCGAACTCGAACTGTATAGTTCGGGTTCGTACCGAATTTTGGGGTGTCCGTGACACGGACCCGAACCCGGACATTTTCGTAAAAGTCCGGGTTCGGGTTCGGTGTTCGTCGCTTTCTTCGCGCTTTTGTGACGCTTTCTTGGCGCTTTTTGAAAGGCTGCAAAGCAGCCAATCAACAAGCGTCATACTACTTGCCCCAAGAGGCCATCACAGCCATGCCTACTATTGGCATGGCTGTGATTGGCCAGAGCACCATGTGACCCAGCCTCTATTTAAGCTGGAGTCACATAGCGCCGCCCGTCACTCTGCTCTGATTAGCGTAGGGAGAGGTTGCGGCTGCGACAGTAGGGCGAGATTAGGCAGATTAACTCCTCCAAAGGACTTGATTAACTGATCGATCTGCAGCTGTGGATCATTGAGCTGCTGATCCTCAATTGCTCACTGTTTTTAGGCTGCACAGACCGTTTGTCAGTCTCATTTTTCTGGGGTGATCGGCGGCCATTTTGTGTCTTGTGGTGCGCCAGCACAAGCTGCGACCAAGTGCATTTAACCCTCAATGGTGTGGTTGTTTTTTGGCTAAAGCCTACATCAGGGTGAAGCTGTCACACCAAGTGCATTTAACCAGCAATAGTCTGTTCATTTTTTGGCCATATACAAAATCAGGGGCAAGCTGCGCCTGTCACCAAGTGCATTTAACCCTCAATGGTGTGGTTGTTTTTTGGCTAAAGCCTACATCAGGGTGAAGCTGTCACACCAAGTGCATTTAACCAGCAATAGTCTGTTCATTTTTTGGCCATATACAAAATCAGGGGCAAGCTGCGCCTGTCACCAAGTGCATTTAACCCTCAATGGTGTGGTTGTTTTTTGGCTAAAGCCTACATCAGGGTGAAGCTGTCACACCAAGTGCATTTAACCAGCAATAGTCTGTTCATTTTTTGGCCATATACAAAATCAGGGGCAAGCTGCGCCTGTCACCAAGTGCATTTAACCCTCAATGGTGTGGTTGTTTTTTGGCTAAAGCCTACATCAGGGTGAAGCTGTCACACCAAGTGCATTTAACCAGCAATAGTCTGTTCATTTTTTGGCCATATCCCAGTCTAATTCTGTCACTAAATCCATACCGGTCACCCAGCGCCTAAATACTAGGCCTCAAATTTATATCCAGCTAAATCTGTCCCTAGTGCTGTAGCTGGGCGAGTTATTTAGTGTCCGTTCAAGCACATTTCTTGTTCTGGGTTGAAATACAATTCCCAATTTAGCAATTTCATAATTTAGTGGTTCCTGCTATATCAGAGCTCTTTGAAATCTATCCCAAAAAGGGTATATAATATTGAAGGTGCACATAGGGTCATTCAGAGTAACTTCACACACACCCGCTACTGTGTATTTCCAAGTCTAATTCTGTCACTAAATCCATACCGGTGACCCAGCGCCTAAATACTAGGCCTCAAATTTAATTCCCTCTAAATCTCTCGTTACCCACCGCTGTACTGTTGTTGCTGGGCAAGATATTTAGTGTCCGTCAAAGCACATTTTTTGTTCTGGGTTGAAGTACAATTCCCAATTTAGCAATTTCATAATTTAGTGGTTTCTGCTATATCAGAGCTATTTGAAATCTATCCCAAAAAGGGTATATAATATTGAAGGTGCACATAGGGTCATTCAGAATAACTTCACACACACCCGCTACTGTGTATTTCCAAGTCTAATTCTGTCACTAAACCCATACCTGTCACCCAGCGCCTAAATACTAGGCCTCAAATTTAAATCCCTCTAAATCTCTCGTTACCGTTGTCCTGTTGTAGCTGGGAAAGTTATTTAGTGCCCGTCAAAGCACATTTTTTGTTCTGGGTTGAAGTACAATTCCCAATTTAGCAATTTCATAATTTAGTGGTTCCTGCTATATCAGAGCTATTTGAAATCTATCCCAAAAAGGGTATATAATATTGAAGGTGCACATAGGGTCATTCAGAATAACTTCACACACACCCGCTACTGTGTATTTCCAAGTCTAATTCTGTCACTAAATCCATACCGGTGACCCAGCGCCTAAATACTAGGCCTCAAATTTAATTCCCTCTAAATCTCTCGTTACCCACCGCTGTACTGTTGTTGCTGGGCAAGATATTTAGTGTCCGTCAAAGCACATTTTTTGTTCTGGGTTGAAGTACAATTCCCAATTTAGCAATTTCATAATTTAGTGGTTTCTGCTATATCAGAGCTATTTGAAATCTATCCCTAAAAGGGTATATAATATTGAAGGTGCACATAGGGTCATTCAGAATAACTTCACACACACCCGCTACTGTGTATTTCCAAGTCTAATTCTGTCACTAAACCCATACCTGTCACCCAGCGCCTAAATACTAGGCCTCAAATTTATATCCAGCTAAATCTGTCCCTAGTGCTGTAGCTGGGCGAGTTATTTAGTGTCCGTTCAAGCACATTTCTTGTTCTGGGTTGAAATACAATTCCCAATTTAGCAATTTCATAATTTAGTGGTTCCTGCTATATCAGAGCTCTTTGAAATCTATCCCAAAAAGGGTATATAATATTGAAGGTGCACATAGGGTCATTCAGAGTAACTTCACACACACCCGCTACTGTGTATTTCCAAGTCTAATTCTGTCACTAAATCCATACCGGTGACCCAGCGCCTAAATACTAGGCCTCAAATTTAATTCCCTCTAAATCTCTCGTTACCCACCGCTGTACTGTTGTTGCTGGGCAAGATATTTAGTGTCCGTCAAAGCACATTTTTTGTTCTGGGTTGAAGTACAATTCCCAATTTAGCAATTTCATAATTTAGTGGTTTCTGCTATATCAGAGCTATTTGAAATCTATCCCAAAAAGGGTATATAATATTGAAGGTGCACATAGGGTCATTCAGAATAACTTCACACACACCCGCTACTGTGTATTTCCAAGTCTAATTCTGTCACTAAACCCATACCTGTCACCCAGCGCCTAAATACTAGGCCTCAAATTTAAATCCCTCTAAATCTCTCGTTACCGTTGTCCTGTTGTAGCTGGGAAAGTTATTTAGTGCCCGTCAAAGCACATTTTTTGTTCTGGGTTGAAGTACAATTCCCAATTTAGCAATTTCATAATTTAGTGGTTCCTGCTATATCAGAGCTATTTGAAATCTATCCCAAAAAGGGTATATAATATTGAAGGTGCACATAGGGTCATTCAGAATAACTTCACACACACCCGCTACTGTGTATTTCCAAGTCTAATTCTGTCACTAAATCCATACCGGTGACCCAGCGCCTAAATACTAGGCCTCAAATTTAATTCCCTCTAAATCTCTCGTTACCCACCGCTGTACTGTTGTTGCTGGGCAAGATATTTAGTGTCCGTCAAAGCACATTTTTTGTTCTGGGTTGAAGTACAATTCCCAATTTAGCAATTTCATAATTTAGTGGTTTCTGCTATATCAGAGCTATTTGAAATCTATCCCTAAAAGGGTATATAATATTGAAGGTGCACATAGGGTCATTCAGAATAACTTCACACACACCCGCTACTGTGTATTTCCAAGTCTAATTCTGTCACTAAACCCATACCTGTCACCCAGCGCCTAAATACTAGGCCTCAAATTTAAATCCCTCTAAATCTCTCGTTACCGTTGTCCTGTTGTAGCTGGGAAAGTTATTTAGTGCCCGTCAAAGCACATTTTTTGTTCTGGGTTGAAGTACAATTCCCAATTTAGCAATTTCATAATTTAGTGGTTCCTGCTATATCAGAGCTATTTGAAATCTATCCCAAAAGGGTATATAATATTGAAGGTGCACATAGGGTCATTCAGAATAACTTCACACACACCCGCTACTGTGTATTTCCAAGTCTAATTCTGTCACTAAATCCATACCGGTGACCCAGCGCCTAAATACTAGGCCTCAAATTTAATTCCCTCTAAATCTCTCGTTACCCACCGCTGTACTGTTGTTGCTGGGCAAGATATTTAGTGTCCGTCAAAGCACATTTTTTGTTCTGGGTTGAAGTACAATTCCCAATTTAGCAATTTCATAATTTAGTGGTTTCTGCTATATCAGAGCTATTTGAAATCTATCCCTAAAAGGGTATATAATATTGAAGGTGCACATAGGGTCATTCAGAATAACTTCACACACACCCGCTACTGTGTATTTCCAAGTCTAATTCTGTCACTAAACCCATACCTGTCACCCAGCGCCTAAATACTAGGCCTCAAATTTATATCCAGCTAAATCTGTCCCTAGTGCTGTAGCTGGGCGAGTTATTTAGTGTCCGTTCAAGCACATTTCTTGTTCTGGGTTGAAATACAATTCCCAATTTAGCAATTTCATAATTTAGTGGTTCCTGCTATATCAGAGCTCTTTGAAATCTATCCCAAAAAGGGTATATAATATTGAAGGTGCACATAGGGTCATTCAGAGTAACTTCACACACACCCGCTACTGTGTATTTCCAAGTCTAATTCTGTCACTAAATCCATACCGGTGACCCAGCGCCTAAATACTAGGCCTCAAATTTAATTCCCTCTAAATCTCTCGTTACCCACCGCTGTACTGTTGTTGCTGGGCAAGATATTTAGTGTCCGTCAAAGCACATTTTTTGTTCTGGGTTGAAGTACAATTCCCAATTTAGCAATTTCATAATTTAGTGGTTTCTGCTATATCAGAGCTATTTGAAATCTATCCCAAAAAGGGTATATAATATTGAAGGTGCACATAGGGTCATTCAGAATAACTTCACACACACCCGCTACTGTGTATTTCCAAGTCTAATTCTGTCACTAAACCCATACCTGTCACCCAGCGCCTAAATACTAGGCCTCAAATTTAAATCCCTCTAAATCTCTCGTTACCGTTGTCCTGTTGTAGCTGGGAAAGTTATTTAGTGCCCGTCAAAGCACATTTTTTGTTCTGGGTTGAAGTACAATTCCCAATTTAGCAATTTCATAATTTAGTGGTTCCTGCTATATCAGAGCTATTTGAAATCTATCCCAAAAAGGGTATATAATATTGAAGGTGCACATAGGGTCATTCAGAATAACTTCACACACACCCGCTACTGTGTATTTCCAAGTCTAATTCTGTCACTAAATCCATACCGGTGACCCAGCGCCTAAATACTAGGCCTCAAATTTAATTCCCTCTAAATCTCTCGTTACCCACCGCTGTACTGTTGTTGCTGGGCAAGATATTTAGTGTCCGTCAAAGCACATTTTTTGTTCTGGGTTGAAGTACAATTCCCAATTTAGCAATTTCATAATTTAGTGGTTTCTGCTATATCAGAGCTATTTGAAATCTATCCCTAAAAGGGTATATAATATTCAAGGTGCACATTGGGTCATTCAGAATAACTTCACACACACACGCTTCTGTGCATTTCCAAGTCTAATTCTGTCACTAAATCCATACCGGTCACCCAGCGCCTAAATACTAGGCCTCAAATTTATATCCCGCTGAATTTGAATACAATACATTGGGCCAAATAATATATTTGTTGTTGTGGTGAACCATAACAATGAGAAAAACATCTAGTAAGGGACGCGGACGTGGACATGGTCGTGGTGGTGTTAGTGGACCCTCTGGTGCTGGGAGAGGACGTGGCCGTTCTGCCACATCCACACGTCCTAGTGTACCAACTACCTCAGGTCCCAGTAGCCGCCAGAATTTACAGCGATATATGGTGGGGCCCAATGCCGTTCTAAGGATGGTAAGGCCTGAGCAGGTACAGGCATTAGTCAATTGGGTGGCCGACAGTGGATCCAGCACGTTCACATTATCTCCCACCCAGTCTTCTGCAGAAAGCGCACAGATGGCGCCTGAAAACCAACCCCATCAGTCTGTCACATCACCCCCATGCATACCAGGGAAACTGTCTCAGCCTCAAGTTATGCAGCAGTCTCTTATGCTGTTTGAAGACTCCGCTGGCAGGGTTTCCCAAGGGCATCCACCTAGCCCTTCCCCAGCGGTGAAAGACATAGAATGCACTGACGCACAACCACTTATGTTTCCTGATGATGAGGACATGGGAATACCACCTCAGCATGTCTCTGATGATGACGAAACACAGGTGCCAACTGCTGCGTCTTTCTGCAGTGTGCAGACTGAACAGGAGGTCAGGGATCAAGACTGGGTGGAAGACGATGCAGGGGACGATGAGGTCCTAGACCCCACATGGAATGAAGGTCGTGCCACTGACTTTCACAGTTCGGAGGAAGAGGCAGTGGTGAGACCGAGCCAACAGCGTAGCAAAAGAGGGAGCAGTGGGCAAAAGCAGAACACCCGCCGCCAAGAGACTCCGCCTGCTACTGACCGCCGCCATCTGGGACCGAGCACCCCAAAGGCAGCTTCAAGGAGTTCCCTGGCATGGCACTTCTTCAAACAATGTGCTGACGACAAGACCCGAGTGGTTTGCACGCTGTGCCATCAGAGCCTGAAGCGAGGCATTAACGTTCTGAACCTGAGCACAACCTGCATGACCAGGCACCTGCATGCAAAGCATGAACTGCAGTGGAGTAAACACCTTAAAACCAAGGAAGTCACTCAGGCTCCCCCTGCTACCTCTTCTGCTGCTGCCGCCTCGGCCTATTCTGCTGCTGCCGCCTCGGCCTCTTCCTCCGCCTCTGGAGGAACGTTGGCACCTGCCGCCCAGCAAACAGGGGATGTACCACCAACACCACCACCACCACCACCTCCGTCACCAAGCGTCTCAACCATGTCACACGCCAGCGTTCAGCTCTCCATCTCACAAACATTTGATAGAAAGCGTAAATTCCCACCTAGCCACCCTCGATCCCTGGCCCTGAATGCCAGCATTTCTAAACTACTGGCCTATGAAATGCTGTCATTTAGGCTGGTGGACACAGACAGCTTCAAACAGCTCATGTCGCTTGCTGTCCCACAGTATGTTGTTCCCAGCCGGCACTACTTCTCCAAGAGAGCCGTGCCTTCCCTGCACAACCAAGTATCCCATAAAATCAAGTGTGCACTGCGCAACGCCATCTGTAGCAAGGTCCACCTAACCACAGATACGTGGACCAGTAAGCACGGCCAGGGACGCTATATCTCCCTAACTGCACACTGGGTAAATGTAGTGGCAGCTGGGCCCCAGGCGGAGAGCTGTTTGGCGCACGTCCTTCCGCCGCCAAGGATCGCAGGGCAACATTCTTTGCCTCCTGTTGCCACCTCCTCCTTCTCGGCTTCCTCCTCCTCTTCTTCCACCTGCTCATCCAGTCAGCCACACACCTTCACCACCAACTTCAGCACAGCCCGGGGTAAACGTCAGCAGGCCATTCTGAAACTCATATGTTTGGGGGACAGGCCCCACACCGCACAGGAGTTGTGGCGGGGTATAGAACAACAGACCGACGAGTGGTTGCTGCCGGTGAGCCTCAAGCCCGGCCTGGTGGTGTGTGATAATGGGCGAAATCTCGTTGCAGCTCTGGGACTAGCCAATTTGACGCACATCCCTTGCTTGGCGCATGTGCTGAATTTGGTGGTGCAGAAGTTCATTCACAACTACCCCGACATGTCAGAGCTGCTGCATAAAGTGCGGGCCGTCTGTTCGCGCTTCCGGCGTTCACATCCTGCTGCTGCTCGCCTGTCTGCGCTACAGCGTAACTTCGGCCTTCCCGCTCACCGCCTCATATGCGACGTGCCCACCAGGTGGAACTCCACCTTGCACATGCTGGACAGACTGTGCGAGCAGCAGCAGGCCATAGTGGAGTTTCAGCTGCAGCACGCACGGGTCAGTCGCACTACAGAACAGCACCACTTCACCACCAATGACTGGGCCTCCATGCGAGACCTGTGTGCCCTGTTGCGCTGTTTCGAGTACTCCACCAACATGGCCAGTGGCGATGACACCGTTATCAGCGTTACAATACCACTTCTATGTCTCCTTGAGAAAACACTTAGGGCGATGATGGAAGAGGAGGTGGCCCAGGAGGAGGAGGAGGAGGAGGAGGAAGAGGGGTCATTTTTAGCACTTTCAGGCCAGTCTCTTCGAAGTGACTCAGAGGGAGGTTTTTGGCAACAGCAGAGGCCAGGTACAAATGTGGCCAGCCAGGGCCCACTACTGGAGGACGAGGAGGACGAGGATGAGGAGGAGGTGGAGGAGGATGAGGATGAAGCATGGTCACAGCGGGGTGGCACCCAACGCAGCTCGAGTCCATCACTGGTGCGTGGCTGGGGGGAAAGGCAGGACGATGACGATACGCCTCCCACAGAGGACAGCTTGTCCTTATCCCTGGGCAGCCTGGCACACATGAGCGACTACATGCTGCAGTGCCTGCGCAACGACAGCAGAGTTGCCCACATTTTAACCTGTGCGGACTACTGGGTTGCCACCCTGCTGGATCCACGCTACAAAGACAATGTGCCCACCTTACTTCCTGCACTGGAGCGTGATAGGAAGATGCGCGAGTACAAGCGCACGTTGGTAGACACGCTACTGAGAGCATTCCCAAATGTCACAGGGGAACAAGTGGAAGCCCAAGGCCAAGGCAGAGGAGGAGCAAGAGGTCGCCAAGGCAGCTGTGTCACGGCCAGCTCCTCTGAGGGCAGGGTTAGCATGGCAGAGATGTGGAAAACTTTTGTCAACACGCCACAGCTAACTGCACCACCACCTGATACGCAACGTGTTAGCAGGAGGCAACATTTCACTAACATGGTGGAACAGTACGTGTGCACACCCCTCCACGTACTGACTGATGGTTCGGCCCCATTCAACTTCTGGGTCTCTAAATTGTCCACGTGGCCAGAGCTAGCCTTTTATGCCTTGGAGGTGCTGGCCTGCCCGGCGGCCAGCGTTTTGTCTGAACGTGTATTCAGCACGGCAGGGGGCGTCATTACAGACAAACGCAGCCGCCTGTCTACAGCCAATGTGGACAAGCTGACGTTCATAAAAATGAACCAGGCATGGATCCCACAGGACCTGTCCGTCCCTTGTCCAGATTAGACATTAACTACCTCCCCATAACCATATATTATTGGACTCCAGGGCACTTCCTCATTCAATCCTATTTTTATTTTCATTTTACCATTATATTGCGAGGCTACCCAAAGTTGAATGAACCTCTCCTCTGCCTGTGTGCTAGGCCTAAATATATGCCAATGGACTGTTGCAGTGGTGGGTGACGTGAAGCCTCATTCTCTGCTATGACATGCAGACTGATTCTCTGCTGACATGAAGCCAGATCCTCTGTTACGGGAGCTCTCTCCTCTGCCTGGGTGCTGGGCCTAAATTTATGACAATTGACTGTTGCAGTGGTGGGTGACGTGAAGCCTGATTCTCTGCTATGATATGAAGACTGATTCTCTGCTGACATGAAGCCAGATTGTCTGTTACGGGACCTTTCTCCTCTGCCTGGGTTCTGGGCCTAAATTTATGAAAATTGACTGTTGCAGTGGTGGGTGACGTGAAGCCTGATTCTCTGCTATGATATGAAGACTGATTCTCTGCTGACATGAAGCCAGATTGTCTGTTACGGGACCTCTCTGCTCTGCCTGTGTGCTAGGCCTAAATATATGCCAATGGACTGTTGCAGTGGTGGGTGACGTGAAGCCTCATTCTCTGCTATGACATGCAGACTGATTCTCTGCTGACATGAAGCCAGATTGTCTGTTACGGGACCTCTCTGCTCTGCCTGTGTGCTAGGCCTAAATATATGCCAATGGACTGTTGCAGTGGTGGGTGACGTGAAGCCTCATTCTCTGCTATGACATGCAGACTGATTCTCTGCTGACATGAAGCCAGATCCTCTGTTACGGGAGCTCTCTCCTCTGCCTGGGTGCTGGGCCTAAATTTATGACAATTGACTGTTGCAGTGGTGGGTGACGTGAAGCCTGATTCTCTGCTATGATATGAAGACTGATTCTCTGCTGACATGAAGCCAGATTGTCTGTTACGGGACCTTTCTCCTCTGCCTGGGTTCTGGGCCTAAATTTATGAAAATTGACTCTTACAGTGGTGGGTGACGTGAAGCCTGATTCTCTGCTATGATATGAAGACTGATTCTCTGCTGACATGAAGCCAGATTCTCTGTTACGGGACCTCTCTCCTCTGCCTGGGTGCTGGGTAGTGTTGAGCGCGAATATTCGAAAAGCAAATTTTTTTCGCGAATATCGCAACTTCGCGATTTCGCGAATATTTCGAATATAGTGCTATATATTCGTAAAAACGAATATTCGTTTTTTGTTTCCCCCCCCCCCCCCCCACAAAATTACAGTACACATATAATTGATTGTTTCCCAAAGGTCCAACAGCTCAGATCTTACTCACATTGCCTAGAAAGTGATTGAGGCGCGAATCTTCGTAAGGCGATTTTATTAGCGCACATGCGAATATCGGCACGTCCCAGAACAGAGGCAAAGGGCTTTGCATTCATACATTAGTGAATTGAGTTGCGAATCTTCGTAAGGCGATTTTATTAGCGCACATGCGAATATCTACACTTGTCCCAGAACAGAGGCAAAGGGCTTTGCATTCATACATTAGTGATTGAATTGAGCTGCGAATCTTCGTAAGGCGATTTTATTAACGCAAATGCAAATATCTACACTTGTCCCCAGAACAGAGAGGCAAAGGCCTGTGCATTCATATAGTATAGCACCATATTCGCGAATACGTAGAACTTCGTAAAATTCGATTTACGAATATTCGTATTTTTTATTTTACTTTCCACCTTACAGATTACATTGATCTGTACTCTGTCAACTACTGTCATCACCCCCCACTGTATCTCGATTGATTCCCAAAAGTCTCACATTCCCTAGAAAGTGATTGAGGTGCGAATCTTCGTAAGGCGATTTTATTAGCGCACATGCGAATATCTACACTTGTCCCAGAACAGAGGCAAAGGGCATTGCATTCATACATTAGTGATTGAATTGAGTTGCGAATCTTCGTAAGGCGATTTCATTAGCGCACATGTGAATTTTGCATAGCATATGTATTATGCGATAATTCGAATTATCGCATATGCGAAATAATAACGAATTTGAATAATCGCGAATATTTTACGAATATTCTTTCGAATATTCACAAAATTTCGCGAATTCGAATATGGGACATGCCGCTCAACACTAGTGCTGGGCCTAAATTTATGACAATGGACTGTTGCAGTGGTGGGTGACGTGAAGCCTGATTCTCTGCTATGACATGCAGACTGATTCTCTGCTGACATGAAGCCAGATTGTCTGTTACGGGACCTCTCTCCTCTGCCTGGGTGCTGGGCCTAAATATATGCCAATGGACTGTTGCAGTGGTGGCTGACGTGAAGCCTCATTCTCTGCTATGACATGCAGACTAATTCTCTGCTGACATGAAGACAGATTCTCTGTTACGGGACCTCTCTCCTCTGCCTGGGTGCCGGGGCCTAAATATCTGAGAATGGACTGTTCCAGTGGTGGCTGACGTGAAGCCTCATTCTCTGCTATGACATGCAGACTAATTCTCTGCTGACATGAAGACAGATTCTCTGTTACGGGACCTCCCTCCTCTGCCTGGGTGCTGGGCCTAAATATATGCCAATGGACTGTTGCAGTGGTGGCTGACGTGAAGCCTCATTCTCTGCTATGACATGCAGACTAATTCTCTGCTGACATGAAGACAGATTCTCTGTTACGGGACCTCCCTCCTCTGCCTGGGTGCTGGGCCTAAATATATGCCAATGGACTGTTGCAGTGGTGGCTGACGTGAAGCCTCATTCTCTGCTATGACATGCAGACTGATTCTCTGCTGACATGAAGCCAGATTCTCTGTTACGGGACCTCTCTCCTCTGCCTGTGTGTGTGCTGGGCCTAAATATATGCCAATGGACTGTTGCAGTGGTGGCTGACGTGAAGCCTCATTCTCTGCTATGACATGCAGACTGATTCTCTGCTGACATGAAGCCAGATTCTCTGTTACGGGACCTCTCTCCTCTGCCTGTGTGTGTGCTGGGCCTAAATATATGCCAATGGACTGTTGCAGTGGTGGCTGACGTGAAGCCTCATTCTCTGCTATGACATGCAGACTAATTCTCTGCTGACATGAAGACAGATTCTCTGTTACGGGACCTCCCTCCTCTGCCTGGGTGCTGGGCCTAAATATATGCCAATGGACTGTTGCAGTGGTGGCTGACGTGAAGCCTCATTCTCTGCTATGACATGCAGACTGATTCTCTGCTGACATGAAGCCAGATTCTCTGTTACGGGACCTCTCTCCTCTGCCTGTGTGTGTGCTGGGCCTAAATATATGCCAATGGACTGTTGCAGTGGTGGCTGACGTGAAGCCTCATTCTCTGCTATGACATGCAGACTGATTCTCTGCTGACATGAAGCCAGATTCTCTGTTACGGGACCTCTCTCCTCTGCCTGTGTGTGTGCTGGGCCTAAATATATGCCAATGGACTGTTGCAGTGGTGGCTGACGTGAAGCCTGATTCTCTGCTATGACATGCAGACTAATTCTCTGCTGACATGAAGACAGATTCTCTGTTACGGGACCTCCCTCCTCTGCCTGGGTGCTGGGCCTAAATATATGCCAATGGACTGTTGCAGTGGTGGCTGACGTGAAGCCTCATTCTCTGCTATGACATGCAGACTAATTCTCTGCTGACATGAAGACAGATTCTCTGTTACGGGACCTCTCTCCTCTGCCTGGGTGCCGGGGCCTAAATATCTGAGAATGGACTGTTCCAGTGGTGGGTGACGGGAAGCCAGATTCTCTGCTATGGAACCTCTCTCCAATTGATTTTGGTTAATTTTTATTTATTTAATTTTTATTTTAATTCATTTCCCTATCCACATTTGTTTGCAGGGGATTTACCTACATGTTGCTGCCTTTTGCAGCCCTCTAGCTCTTTCCTGGGCTGTTTTACAGCCTTTTTAGTGCCGAAAAGTTCGGGTCCCCATTGACTTCAATGGGGTTCGGGTTCGGGACGAAGTTCGGATCGGGTTCGGATCCCGAACCCGAACATTTCCGGGATGTTCGGCCGAACTTCTCGAACCCGAACATCCAGGTGTTCGCTCAACTCTATCCTTAACCTCTATTTAATGCTCACCCCAGGTCCTGTTCAGCAGAGGAGACACAAGGAGATGCCGGGCTTCGCGATCAAGTGGACTAAGGTGAGTTAAATTATTATTATTATTTTTTTAACCCCTCTAGCAAAGTTTTACTATGCATTCTGTATTCAGAATGCTATTATTTTCCCTTATAACCATGTTATAAGGGAAAATAATACAATCTTCAGAACATCAATCCCAAGCCTGAACTTCTGTGAAGAAGT
The DNA here is from genome assembly GCF_014858855.1 of Bufo gargarizans. Classification (NCBI taxonomy): domain Eukaryota; kingdom Metazoa; phylum Chordata; class Amphibia; order Anura; family Bufonidae; genus Bufo; species Bufo gargarizans. The sequence goes on along the minus strand of NC_058080.1, from coordinate 218,696,839 downwards.
TCGGGTTTGGGTACTAAACATGCGCGATTTTTCTCACGCGAGTGCAACGCATGACAATGTTTTGCACTCGCGCGAAAAAATCGCGCATTTTCCCGCAACACATCCGCCTCTTATCCGGGAAAAAAAACTTACGCCCGTGTGAAAGAGGCCTTAGGGTGAATAGGATTTCTACACTCTCCATTCTGAGCTATGCCTCGTACATAGCTCAGCACGGAGACAGCCATGGCAGGTCTGGAGCACTTCAGCAGCGTCCAGGCTGCCATGGCAACCAATCGGAGTCCTGCGATTTCACTGCGGGAGCTCCAATCAGAATGGGGTTCCCTCTGCCTTCACTCACAGGTGCTGCGATCAGCATTGGTAGAGGTGCCTAAGGGGTTAAATGTCGGGAACAGCACGATCGTCGCTCCCTGTCAGCGTGGCCAAGTGCTGGCTGTATGTACAGCCGGCACCTACCATGTATAGAGCGAGCTCACTGCAGAGGACTGCTCCATACACCCACCATGAAGTACTGCTACGTCATGGTGGTTGAAAGGGTTAAGAGATAATGACGGATTGGCGACCATGTCACTGCGCACACCAAAGACCGTGACAACAATGGGGGCATATCGCTAGAATATGCCCCCATTGTCTTATAGGTATGGGTCCCACCACTGGGACCCACACCTATATCGAGAATAGAGCCCCGCAAGTGAAGGAAGGCGCACTGCGCATGCGCAGCGCTGGCTCTGCTATTTCCGTCGGCCCCATATAAATGAATGGGAGCGGGGGCCACACATGTGCGCTACGCTCCCATTCACTTCTATGGGGAGCCAGCTTGGAGGTGGCCAGACCGGAGTCCTCCAGCCAACATCTTGTGGGGCTCCGGTCTCGATATAGGTGCGGGTCCCAGTGGTGGGACCCGCACCTATAAGACAATGGGGGCATATCCTAGCGATATGCCCTTATTTTCCATGATGATAGCTTTATTCACATTTCTGTTTTTCATGGATGTGTGCTATCCGCATTTTCTCATACCCATTAATTGTAATGTGTTTGTTCACATATCAGTAGTATTTAATTGGCCACAGGTCAGTGGGAGACATGCACTACTTTGACGTCTATGGGCCAGATTTATCATGACTCTGACAGCTCACTCCACTTTCACATATGGCTAAAGTCAGTTTTAGCCAAGTCAGATTTATGATCGGCCCTTTAAGACTGTAATAAATGTGGTTTGACAGTAGCAGTTTATCCGTCAGTAAGCAGCTTTACAAAAGTCGCACGTCCTTACGAAAAAGTCGCATGTTCTATTATAAAGTCTCATAAGATAAGTATGGTCCTCACTGGAGTGCGCATTTTGCGACTTTTTTGCGACTTTTTAAAAATAGTCCCAATAGTAAATCTGTCTAGAGATTCATTTACATAAGAAAACACGCCCACTTTCAGAAAACTGGCGAGCATAGTGCAGAGCAGAAAAAAGTCACAAATTTGTGCGCAGTTTTAATGTTTGTGCATTGTGACTTTTTCACTCCATTATTATGACTTGAGCTAATGATAAATCTGGCCCTATGGGTCTGTGAAAAACCACTGACACAACACGGATGGCACCCGTGTTTGGTCCATTTTACACTGACCACTGGTAGGAGATGCTCTAGAAATAAATTTTCAGCTGAGCGGTGCCCTTGGAATACGTATTGCACATGGAGGGCAAAAAACACTGAACACACTGACCAAACATGGATCCTTTACAGACATCTTCACAGATGAAACACGTATGGATGTTCTATGGATGTCAAACGGACATGTAAATATAAACAAGGCCTAATTGTGGTTTTATCCGCAAAGATCTGTGTTTGGCCCGCGTGTCAATTTTTTGCCCTCCTTATGGCATCCGTATTTAACGGACATTGCTCAGCTGAAAATTAATTTCCAGAGCATCTCCTACCAGATTTCAGTGAAAAGCAGACCGAACACTCCATCCGTGTATCAGCGACTATTCATGGACCTATAGACTTCAATGGGCATGTTTGTTCCACATCACAAATCAAAGTAGTGCAGGTCTCCATGGTTTTTTCACTAACCCACTGTCAGTAAAAAACTACTGATATATGAACAGACACATTAAAATCAAAGGGTACAAGTGAAAATGCAGATAGCACATGCCCCTGAAAAACAAAACTGTGGACCACGCCTTAACTGACGTCTATACGCCTCCATAGGCTCTGAATAACTTGCATATATATTTATGTTCCAGAACATGATACAGGTGTAACTCATATACTCCCAAACTGGAACCAACATTTTATGCTTTTATTTTCAGGCTCCAATCTTTTGTTCGCTTTTTTATCTATGGTAATGAATGTATATTTTCTATTAAATGAAACAATATATTATATTACTCAATATGCATTTTGATGCAATATTTTTCACATTATATTTGAACACAGTAAAATGTTTTAGAATAAAAAGCATTGTGTCCGGAAGATCATTGGGATACACCCCAGGTAGGAATTCAAGTCTATGCAGGGGAGAGTTAGGGCTCATGCACACGACCGTTGTTGTTTTGCGGTCCATTTTTCACTGATCCGTTGTTCCGTATCTGAGGTTTTTCTGATTTGAGCCCTCTTCTGTTCCGTTATTCCACAAAACATATCCATATGGTTTCCGTATGCGATCCGTTTTTTGCGGATCGGAAATGGAAACAGTAACTTACTAATCACCAAACACATGATCAATATGGGCTGGGCATAGCATTTCTACAGTATGGATCTGCAAAATACGGATTAAATACAGATGACATACGGATGCGTTCCGTATTTTTTGCGGACCCATTGACTTAAATGGGGCCTTGGACCGTGATTTGCGGACAATGATTATAATTTTTTTAAATAATAGGACATGCACTACTTTTTTGAGGAACAGAAATACGGAAACGGAATGCACACGGAGTATCTTCCATTGTTTTTGCGGACCCATTTAAGTGAAAGGTTTCGTATACGGTACGCAAAAAAAAACGGAACAGAAGCAGAAAGAAAATATGTTCGTGTGCATGAGCCTTTAGGCCTCATGCACATGACCGTATGTATTTTCCGGTCCGCAAAAAGCGGATTTGCAAAAAATACGGATGACGTCCGTGTGCATTCTGTATTTCTTGGAACGTAGCAGCTGGCCTCCGATAGACTATCCTTGTCCGTAATGCGGACAATAATAGGATAATAGGACATGTTCTATTTTTTTGCCGAGCGGAGATACTAACATATGGAAACAAAATGCACATGGAGTAACTTCAGTTTTTTTCCCGCAAAAAAAAAGTAACAGACACGGAAAGAATATACATTCATATGTGCCTGAGCCCTTAATGTGACTCAAACTGTCCTTTGGCAATAAATGACTCACATGGTTTATTAAAATATTCCATAACGAACATACGAATAATTGGCTTGTCTTTTTGTCACAAGTTTTCAGATCAAACATTATATCTCACGCTAAAATAAGGTTTAACCCCTTAAGTACCGGGCCCATTTTTTGTATTTTCATTTTTTCCTCCCCACGTTCCAATAGCCCTAACTTTTTCCATTGACATTCATATTTTTTTGTGGGACAAGATGCATTTTTTAATAGTACCATTTAATTTAAAACATGTCTTTTTAAATGGGAAAAAATTATTTGTGGGTTTAAATAAAAAAATAAATAAAAAATAAATAAAAAATAAATAAATATATATATATACAATTCCACCAACGTTTTGGGTTTTTTACATCATTGGTGTTCACTGTGTGCTAAAAATTATATAACTTCCTTATTCTGGGGCTCAATATGAATTCAGTGATACCAGGTTTTTTGGAAAATCAAGGAAAGGTGACTTAAAATGGCAAATCGCATGTTTTTCATTTTTTTTTCCATTATGGCATTCAAATATATTTTAATAACCCAGACTTTTTCAGAAGTGGCAATACCTAATATGTTTTTTTTTATCATTAATGCATTTTTATATGTAAAATTGGGGTGAATAAAACTAAAAAAATATTATTTTTTTTTTACTTTTTCTCACTTTTATTTTAATAACTATTAGCCCCATAGGGTGCTAGTACACAGGATCTTTCAATCCTCTCTCCTATTCATCCTAATAAATCTCTATAAGGCCTAGTTCACACGACCGTATGGCTTTTATTGTTTTTTGCGGTCCGTTTTTCACGGATCCGTTGTTCCGTTTTTAAGTTCCGTTGTGTCTCCGTTTCCTTTCCGTTTTTCCGTTCCGTTTTTCCGTATGGCATATACAGTATACAGTAATTACATAGAAAAAATTGGGCTGGGCATAACATTTTCAATAGATGATTCAGAAAAAACGGAACGGAAATGGAAGACATACGGATGCATTTCCGTATGTGTTCCGTTTTTTTTGCGGACCCATTGACTTGAATGGAGCCACGACCCGTGATTTACGGCCAAATATAGGACAAGCTCTATCTTTCAACGGAACGTAAAAACGGAAATACGGAAACGGAATGCATACGGAACACATTCCGTTTTTTTTGCGGAACCATTGAAATGAATGGTTCCGTATACGGACCGTATACGGAACACAAAAAAACGGCCCGTACACCCGCAAAAAAAACGTTTGTGTGAACTAGGCCTAAGGCCGATTGCACACGGCCGTTGTTTACGGCCGTGAGCGGTCCGTGGAACCGCGGCCTGGATTCCTGCTGAGTGCAGGAGCGCACGGCGTCATGGGTTGCTATGACGCTGTGCGCTCCCTGCTGCCGCCGCAGTACAGTAATACACTGGTATGGATCACACCAGTGTATTACTGTACTGTGGCGGCAGCAGGGAGCGCACGGCGTCATAACATTCCATGGCGCCGTGCGCTCCTGCACTCAGCAGGAATCCAGGCCGGGGGTTCCACGGACCGCTCACGGCCGTGTACATTCGGCCTTAGGGTGAATAGGATTTCTACACTCTACATTCTGAGCTATGCCTCGTGCATAGCTCAGCATGGAGACAGCCATAGCAGGCCTGGAGTCTATGAAACTGCCATATACATGAGGGTGTAGCAGAAATGAATTTGTCGTTGAACTCTTTATTTTTCTTTCAAACATCGTGTTCTCTATTAGGCCTCTTTCAGATTACTGTATGGCTATTTCAGTGTTTTGCGGTCCTTTTTTCCCGGATCCGTTGTTCCGTTTTTTTGTTTCCCTTGTGTTTCTGTTTCCGTTCCGTTTTTCCATATGGCATATACAGTAATTACATAGAAAAAATTGGGCTGGGCATAACATTTTCAATAGATGGTTCCGCAAAAACGGAACGGAGACGGAAGACATACGGATGCATTTCCGCATGTGTTCTGTTTTTTTGGCGGACCCATTGACTTGAATGGAGCCACGGAACGTGATTTATGGGCAATAATAGGACATGTTCTATCTTTCAATGGAAAGGAAAAACGGAAATACGGAAACGGAATGCATACGGGTACATTCCGTTTTTTTTTTGCTGAACCATTGAAATGAATGGACCGTATACGGAACGCAAAAAACTGCCCGCCAAACGGAAAATAAAACGGTAGTGTGAAAGAGGCCTTAAGCTAGACAATTCTTTCCATCTATGTATCTATCTAGGTATTGAAACAGCGGTTTTCTTACAATTCATTCATATTTAAAACCATAGAAACAACCCTATAATTTCAAACTGTGCCCCAATTTGCATGGATTAAAGGAATTGTCTGGGAATGCATATGGGGTCATTTATCAAACTGGTGTAAATTAGAACTGGCTTAGTTGCCCATAGCGACCAATCAGATTCCACCTTTCATTTTTGACAGCTCCTTTGGAAAATGAATGGTGGAATCTGATTGGTTGCTATGGGCAACTAAGCTAGTTCTACTTCACACCAGTTTGATAAATGTCCCCAATAATTTCTAAAACAGGTCAGAAGATGGAGATGGAGCCAGCGTGGAGGCCCAGAGTGGCGGGGAGCAGGTAAGTAGGGGAGGCAGGCTGCCAGCACCTGTTAGAAATGATGTATTCCCAGACAACCCTTTTAAGCTCATGCTTCTTTTCTGTCCTTTAGGCCCCTTTCACACGGGTGAGTATTCCGCGCGGGTGCGATGCGTTCATTTCTATGGGGCTGTTCACATGAGCGGTGATTTTCACGCATCACTTATACGTTGCGTGAAAATCGCAGCATGTTCTATATTCTGCGTTTTTCACGTAACGCAGGCCCCATAGAAATGAATGGGGTTGCGTGAAAATCGCAAGCATCCGCAAGCAAGTGCGGATGCGGTGCGATTTTCACGCATGGTTGCTAGGTGACAGTCTATTTACTGTATTATAAGTGTTATAAGGGAAAATAATAGCATTCTGAATACAGAATGCTTAGTAGGTGATCAATTGAGGGTTAAAAAAAAAAAAAAAATGGACTCACCTTCTCCTCTTGATCCCGTAGTTCCTGGTCTCTTCTTTACTCCTTTAATGATGAGCTGTGGGCTAAATGACCTGTGGTGACGTCAGATCACATGCTCCAATCACATGGTCCATCACTACGGATTGGAGCTCCTGTGATTGGAGCATGTGATCTGACGTCACCACAGGTCCTAGCCGGTAGTTCATCATTAAAGAAGAGACCGGGACCTACGCGTTCAAGAGGAGAAGGTGAGTCAATTTTTTTATTTTTTTTAACCCTCAATTGATCACCTACTAAGCATTCTGTATTCAGAATGCTATTATTTTCCCTTATAACCATCCAGATATCCTGCTTATGCTGTTCCCGAACAATTTCGGTGTTGTTTCCATCAATTTCTGACCTTTTCCTATGAACCAGTCACCCTCCCCTCTTCAGATCAAGGGGTGCCTGGTTTAATGCTCGGTTTCTCCCATTGACTTCCATTGTGCTCGGGTGCTCAGTAGAGCACCCGAGCATCCCGAGGTGTTTGACCCGAACACCTGAGCACTTTGGTGCTTGATCAACACTACTGTACATACTACATCTATGATACCTCTTACCACAAGACCATTAGCAACATTTAGCCTGTGACATCACACCTTTTGTTACCCACTGCATTCTAGCTTCTACCGAGTATTATAATACATTACAGGGAATGTCACAGGTATTTAGGATGTGGAAACATTACACAGGAGATATGCTGCAGATAATGTTAATGCTGTCACCAGCATGCTCGATCAACACTAGTGTACAGATATAGGATATACAGCAGTGTGATGATATGTGATGATATAAAAAAAAATGTATTTGGGATGTGGAAACGTCACACAGGAGATTTACCGCAGATAATGTTGCTGATGTCAGCAGCAGCTAATATAAAATTACAGGGAATGTCACAGGTATTTAGGATGTGGAAACATTACACAGGAGAAATACTACAGATAATGTCTCTGATGTCACCAGTGGCTAATAAAAAATTACAGGAAATATCACAGGTATTTGGGATGTGGAAACGTTACACAGGAGAAATACAGCAGATAATGTCGCTGATGTCAGCAGCGGCTAATATAAAATTACAGGGAATGTCACAGGTATTTAGGATGTGGAAACATTACACAGGAGATATGCTGCAGATAATGTTAATGCTGTCACCAGCATGCTCGATCAACACTAGTGTACAGATATAGGATATACAGCAGTGTGCTGATATGTGCAGTACTAGGTATAAATTACACTTTGTATGTTACATATCAGTACACTGCTGTATAAACTATTTATCTGTACATACTGCATATATTATACCTCATAGATGACGTATCAGTACTTTGTGTAAGGTGCGAGCAGGGGTAGGTTCCTTATTCAACGACAGACACGCGGCGTCACTACATACACATAAATACACCATATACATGGTAAACATAAATAAATACACTATATATACACTACACATGAATACCACCCAACTAGCTAAACTATCAGCAGTGTGCATTAGGGTTTAGGTTAGTATTAGTGTTAGCATTAGGATTAACATTAAAGGGGTTATCCAACCCCTATAATAACCTCCCTAATGCCCAGGCGCCTCATATAGGTTATACTTACCCCACTCCCTGGCACCGATATCACTTCTGATCTCCGCTTTCACACAAGCGAGTTTTTCGCGTGGGTGCAATGCGTGATGTGAACGCATAGCACCCGCACTGAATCCTGACCCATTAATTTCAATGGGCCTGTGTACATGAGCGTTTTTTTTTCCACGCATCAGTTCTGCTTGAAAATTTCAGCATGTTCTATTTCCGGCGTTTCTCACACAGCCCTGGCCCCATAAAAGTGAATGGGGCTTCAGTGAAAAATGCATTGCATCCACAACCCAGTGCGGATGCAATGCGTTTTTCACTGATGATCGCTGGGAGATGTTATTTGTAAACCATCAATTTTTTATTACGCGAGTGAAAAATGCATCAAAACACATTTCACCTGCGCAGTAAAAATGAACACAATTTCAGACAAAAATTACTGAACTTGCTTGCAAAATGGTGCGAGTTTCACTGAACGCATCTGGAGCCAATCCGTCATGCTCGTGTGAAAGAGGCCTTAGGCCTAGCATTAGAGTTAGGCCCCTTTCACATGGGCAAGAATTCATGAGGTGAATGCATTGCACCTGCACTGAATCCGGACCCATTCACTTCAATAGGACTGTGCATATGAGCAGTGATTTTCACGCATTACTTGTGCGTTGCGTGGAAATCGCAGCAAGCTCTATATTGTGCATGTTTCACGCAATGCATGCCCCATAGAAGTGAATGGGGCTGCGTGAAAATCGCAAGCATCCACAAGCAAGTGCAGATGCAGTGCGATTTTTCACGCATGGTTGCTAGGAGACGATCGGGATGGGGACCCGATCTTTATTATGTTCCCTTGTAACATGGTTATAAGGGAAAAAAATAGCATTCTTAATACAGAATGCTTAGTAAAATGTCCATTATGGGGTTAAAAAAATAAACAAATTTAACTCACCCCATCCACTTGATCACATAGCTGATCTCCTTTTCTTTCTACTTTCTTCAGGACCGGGCTAAAGGACCTTTGATGACGTCACTGGGCGCATCACATGGTCCATCACCATGGTGGTGGACCATGTGATGGACCATGTGATGAGCACAGTAATGTCATCAAAGGTCCTTTAGTCAGGTCCTGAAGAAAGTACAAAGAAGAGAAGATCCGCTACGCGTTCAAGTGGATGGGGTGAGTTAAATTTTTATTTTTTTTTAACCCCTCAATGGACATTTTACTAAGCATTCTGTATTAAGAATTCTATTATTTTCCCTTATAACCATGTTAGAAGGGAAAATAATAAAATCTACGCAACACCGATCCCAAATCCGAACTTCTGTGAAGAAGTCTGGGTTCGGGTCTGGGTACCAAACATGCTGATTTTTCTCACGCGTGTGCAAAACGCATTGAATCGCTTTGCACTCGCACGGAAAAATCACGCATTTTCCCACAATGCACCCGCATCTTGTCCGGCTCTCACACGCGACGCCCGTGTGAAAGAGACCTTAGGTGTTAGTATTAGGGTTAGGCGTGGTATTAGCATTAGGACCTCTGCATTTGGAGTGGGCTGCTAAGATATATTTATTTATTTATGTGGAGGGTTTAGGTAGGGGTTATATCTTACATTTTTAGCCACCAAAAGAGGGTATTTAGTAGTGTTGAGCTCGAATAGCAAATATTAATCGCGAATATCGCAACTTCGTAAATATTATGAATATAGTGCTATATATTCGCTATATCGAATATTCATCATTTTTTTTCATCTGAAAACATGATTCCTCCCTGCTTCTTTCTTATGGGTCAATAAGTCATTGGCCCACAAGCAACTTAAGCAGGGAAGGAATCATGTTTTCATATTGTAAGAAGGAACAAGGAGCCGTCATTGACAGAAGATACGTGTCACTGAGGTTCCTGGCCTCGATGAGGTAAGAACCAGATTTTTTCCTGAAGTGTCAGTTCTGTAGTGCAGTCTGACACTTCAGCTGTCAGAATGGCTGTAAAGCCAATCCGGGCTGGTTCTTATTGGGAGCAGCCAAATAGCAGGGTGGGTGGCTGTTCCCCACGGTTCCAGGCCGGATTTTGGCCGGAATATAAAAACATAGCCAGCACGTTCAGCTGTGTAGATTATCCTCCATCTGCTGGCAGTCTGGGTGTTGGAGCTTGAGTGTTTGGGTCTGGACTAGGCCTGCTACATTGTTTGTGGACAAAAGCACATGGACTACTGCTTCCTTCAAGGGCTTATGTGCTACAGCCTGGTGTGAACAAATACCAGACTTAGGCTACTTTCACACTTGCGGCAGGATGGATCCGACAGGCTGTTCACCCTGTCGGATCCGTCCTGCGGCTATTTTGCCGTGCCGCTGGACCGCCGCTCTGTCCCCATTGACTATAATGGGGACGGGGGCGGAGCTCTGGCGCAGCATGGCGGTGCACGGCGAAAGCCGCCGGACTAAAAAGCCTGACATGCAGTAATTTTAGTCCGGCGGCCTTTCATTGTGCACCGCCGTGCTGCGTCGGAGCTCCGCCCCGTCCCCATTATAGTCAGTGTAAAAGTAGCCTCAAGGTGACATTTTTTTCTTGAAATTGTTATTTTGTCACTATTTAAGTTAAAGACGTTGTCATTGCCTCTGTACTGGGTCCGCAAGCCTGTCTACCAGAGCAAATCCCCACAATATGGAAAATAAAATGACCAATATTCTAAAAAACAAATATATAGCAATACAGTGAATATATTCGTTATTTTGAATTTTTACATTATTTTTTCCTATCTGTACTGTTGTTCGCATACTCCTCCCCGACAAGCATCCCCGTCACTATGGGTACGCCTGTGGGTTAGAAAATACCATCGGATCTGAGTTTTCCCTGAGATCGTGAAAACTCAGATCTGATTGTATATTCTAACCCACAGGTGTTCCCATGGTGACGGGGACGCTTGTCGGGGAGCAGTATGCCAAAGTGGTATAACAGTACAAATTGGAAACAAAAAAGACGAATATTCTAAATAACGAATTTATTCGCTCTATTGCTATAACTTTGTTTTTTAGAATATTCAGAATATTAAAAAAACCGAAGTTATGGCAATATAGCGAATATTCGTAAAATGCACATATAGACTGCAGTTTAGCTAATATAGTGCTATAGTATTTTTATTTTTATAGTGTACATATTTTCCAAAACTGAAGTTCAGAAGACGCAAAAAAAAAATAGCACTATATTAGCTAAAGTACAGTGCATATCTGTATTTTACGAATATTCTCTATATTGCTATAACTTCATATTTTAGAATATTACTAATATTCTAACACGAAGTTATAGCAATATAGAGAATATTCGTAAAATACACATATTAGCCTAGCTTTAGCCATAGGAAAGTTGCTAATATAGTGCTATAGTATTTTTATTTTTATAGTGTACATATTTTCCAAAACTGAAGTTCAGAAGAGGCAAAAAAAAAATAGCACTATATTAGCTAAAGTACAGTGCATATCTGTATTTTACGAATATTCTCTATATTGCTATAACTTCATATTTTAGAATATTACTAATATTCTAACACGAAGTTATAGCAATATAGAGAATATTCGTAAAATACACATATTAGCCTAGCTTTAGCCATAGGAAAGTTGCCTTATACAGTTAAAAGATAAATTGCAATGCGCGAATAATTAAATGGCATATTATTTGCTATAAATAGAATAATGACGAATATTCGATTTTGACGAATATAAGACAAATATTCGATCGAAATATCGCGAAATCGAATATGGCACCTCCCACTCATCACTAGTATTTAGGAGCTTACTACAAACAGTATATAGTAAACCCAATAATAAGACACTATGCCATGAGTATGTAAGCTTTCCCTAGTGGTGGATGCAAGCAGATATCATTTTCTAACAGAGACCCTTTCCCTTTTCCCCAATAAACTTTCCTTGCCTAATACTGTACATATTCAGGTTAACTATAAAGTTAGTGAACTACCAGATTTATCACAAATGCTTTTTGTGCATCTTTTCATTAGCATTTTATTTTAGACATTGTAACAGATCTCCTAGCACCCCGACCAGGTACCTCCGTCGATAGATGCTCCTAGTGCTTTCCGAGGACTCCAAGCACTCCACTTGACACCGTACGCCCTACAGACCCCACGAACCGCCGCAGCTTGGTTGGGGTCTCACCGTCCTCCACCCACGCTGGACCTACGACAAGGCTCCAGGCTCCAGTGGGTGAACCTCTCCTCCAGCCAGAGAGCAGGAACAGCTCTTACAAGAGCTAGTAGTTATGCCAGGGGAGTATAGCAAATCTTCAGCGTATAGCAATCCCCCAGTTTGATCAGTTATCCAAACACCAGTCTCAGCATGATGAAGGATAAAACAGGAACACTTTATTGAGGGCTACCCGCCCGTATTTATGCAGGTCCCCATCTGGTGGCCACGCCCTTAGGGGACCAGAATGGAGACTGCGACACAGGACAGATATGCAGAAATTCAGGATACACAGACACAACACATCCCCACAATGCATCATGGTTTCCTCCTCTCTGCCTGGCGACACCCGAGGAGCAATCCAATTATGTCTCAGGACAAAGGGAAAACACCAATACACACGTGGAGACAACAGGACAGGAATCACCACCCAAACACACAATGTCACACCCCCACAGCAAACACAGACATTTAACATATCCCCAGATAGCTCAAGTCTGAGTGCATATCATTAGGTGAATGGCACTCAGAATACACGAATACAATAATATTAGCTATCTGGGTGCCCTCACATAACATTCAATTTAACCGAACGCATAATAACATAAAACACAATTCCAAAGACAGATTTAAGCTGTGCGGCCGGTCTGTTTTCTTTAAAGTTAGTATGGGCCATAATCCTGAGGCAAGAGGCTAGCAACCAGCCCCCTCCAAAACACCGTGGGGAGGTTGGTTTCGTCACACATCTCCCCCTTCCAGGGAAGACTAACCAGATACCTGACCTCACGGTCAGTACCTGAGTTAGTCTGGCAGTCCAACCACAACCCCATACTGGACCTGTTGAATTTTGGGGCCTGGCTCTGTTCCGTATGTCCCCAGCTGTTGAGTGGGCATCTGCGACTCCTTGCTGCCTTGTGGTTCTCCAGCTTGGAGCTGTAGGTACTTGGTGGGCAAAGGCCGACTGCGCTCTGCCCAGATGCCAGCTCTTCCGCTGGGGTCGCTTGTGGGGAGTCCAGCTCTGAAGAAGAGGATAGGGGAGGGCAGAGGCCGACTGCGCTCTGCCCTGATGCCAGCTCTTCCGCTGGGAAGAAATCAGTGGGTAGCGCAGGCTCATCCCCTGCCCCCAGAACTCTGTTGGGAAGTAGCTGGGAAGGGGAGGGCTCGCTTACCTCCTCCTCCTGGTATCCCTGCGGAGATGGATGGGGATCTGGACCGACTGTCCAGCATCCCTGTAGGACTGGCACCGAGCCCGCGGTCTCATCTGCGCCCATGCAGAGGGGCTTGTGTTCCCCTTTTCCCGGTATCTCCGGCTTCTGGTGGAAGGTGAGGCCGGTTGCCTCTCCTCCCCAGGACTCTGGTTGCTGTAAGGCAGAGGGACCCCGCATCTCCTCCCCCTGGAACTCAGGTTGCCGCTGGGGAGAGAGACCGGTTGTCTCCTCTCCCTGTGATATGCACTGCCGCTGGAGATCTGGGCAGGCGGCCCAGCATCCCTGTAGGGCCAGTAGAGAGACCTCGGTCCCATCTCCACCTGCCATCTGTGGGTCCTCCCTGGACCAGTCTGTGAGGTCCCTCAACATTTGCGAGTCAGGATCACCTGCGTCCACACCTGGCAACTCCGGCTGCCGCTGAGGGTCTGGGCCAGCATCCCAGCATCCCGGTGGAGAGCCCTCGGTCCCTTCTCCACATGCCTGTTGTGGTTCCTCACAGGACCAGTCTATGAGGACCCCTACCTCTGTAGCTGGTACTGAAGCAGGGGATACTTCAGTCGGGTCTTCCCAGCTGTAGGGTTGTAGGTCTGGGACTGCCACCCAGCTCTCTGGCAGTGTATATTGGGACCGAATTGAGCTGAAGAAGTATTGGTAGTCCTGCTCCAGCTCCCACTCCTTTGTGACTAGAGATGCCAGGTCTTGTCTCACCTCTCTCGCTGTAGCCCAATCATGCATAGTCTCTCTGTAGTCATAGATATCCCAGAACCGGGACCCTCCAGCATCTCCGAACTCCGGTTCTGCGAAGGCCTCAAACAACAGGCCAGGGCCATCATAATCCTCACCCTCGGGTCTGTCGTGCTCAGCCATCCAGGGAGAGTGCCGAATCACATACCACCAGAGTGCCTGGTAGGCGTCATCTAGCCAAAGCTCCTTCCATACCAGGCTCTCCAGTTCTGTCACCCACTCATTCAGGGGCTCCTCTCCCAGAAGGGGCATTCGCAGGGCCACTCGCATCCGCAACTGCTGCTCCTCACTGGGGAGACACTCGCCCCGCCGACGCTGTACATCTTCCAGGGCCTCGTGCCAGACGCCTTTCCGGACTGCATCCCTCCAGTCCGGGTCATCATCCTCCTCGTAGTGGAACGCTGTTCGAAGACTAGCCGATTCCATCCTGCTGTAGCCAGGGGCGCTGTACGGATACTAGCGTTGCCCTCAATATACTCCACGAACGGTGTCTTCGAGCTGCTTCTCCTCACACTAGGACGCCATCCCACTGCTTGCCACCAATGTAACAGATCTCCTAGCACCCCGACCGGGTACCTCCGTCGATAGATGCTCCTAGTGCTTTCCGAGGACTCCAAGCACTCCACTTGACACCGTACGCCCTACAGACCCCACGAACCGCCGCAGCTTGGTTGGGGTCTCACCGTCCTCCACCCACGCTGGACCTACGACAAGGCTCCAGGCTCCAGTGGGTGAACCTCTCCTCCAGCCAGAGAGCAGGAACAGCTCTTACAAGAGCTAGTAGTTATGCCAGGGGAGTATAGCAAATCTTCAGCGTATAGCAATCCCCCAGTTTGATCAGTTATCCAAACACCAGTCTCAGCATGATGAAGGATAAAACAGGAACACTTTATTGAGGGCTACCCGCCCGTATTTATGCAGGTCCCCATCTGGTGGCCACGCCCTTAGGGGACCAGAATGGAGACTGCGACACAGGACAGATATGCAGAAATTCAGGATACACAGACACAACACATCCCCACAATGCATCATGGTTTCCTCCTCTCTGCCTGGCGACACCCGAGGAGCAATCCAATTATGTCTCAGGACAAAGGGAAAACACCAATACACACGTGGAGACAACAGGACAGGAATCACCACCCAAACACACAATGTCACACCCCCACAGCAAACACAGACATTTAACATATCCCCAGATAGCTCAAGTCTGAGTGCATATCATTAGGTGAATGGCACTCAGAATACACGAATACAATAATATTAGCTATCTGGGTGCCCTCACATAACATACAATTTAACCGAACGCATAATAACATAAAACACAATTCCAAAGACAGATTTAAGCTGTGCGGCCGGTCTGTTTTCTTTAAAGTTAGTATGGGCCATAATCCTGAGGCAAGAGGCTAGCAACCAGCCCCCTCCAAAACACCGTGGCGAGGTTGGTTTCGTCACAGACATTTTATAGGGCACATTTTTATTCAGTCTGGCCACCATTTATAAGTTGTCAGAAAATCCAGTTCTACCCAAACTGAAAATATGTGGTGTCAGGAGAAGGTCATTGATCAAAAAAAGTTAATACCTGTTGTTTTACCTGTTTTCTAGGTCAAAGTGAAATATTTAATTTGACATATTCTTATGACATGTGAAGTGTTTGTACTTACTGTACAATAGAACCGCAAGGAATAACTAGATAAGTTTTCACAGTCCATTTGATTTAATATGATTTAATTGTAAAGAGCTTCAGGTGTAGATAGTATGCTCACACGTACTTTTATTGTGCCATGTGATCAAAAAACTAAATCATGTGTGCTCAGGGCCATTTGAAGGAATTTGGGGGCCCCAAGCAAAATAGACATGGAGGCCCCCCTCCCTCCACACCTTACGCACGCAAAGCCTACAGGAACCACAGTATAGCCATACAGTTTAAGTTCACCCACACTTTATATAAATAAAAAAAGAGGTTTACAGTGCAAATACTGCTGTTGCATTTAATGTGCATGAAATTTGAACAGTGCCATCCACAGATCCCCCTCCCCTAAACAGTGCCATCCACAGATCCCCCTAAACAGTGCCATCCACAGATCTCCCCCCTAAACAGTGCCATCCACAGATCCCCCCTAAACAGTGCCATCCACAGATCCCCCCTCCCCTAAACAGTGCCATCCACAGATCCCCCCCCCCTAAACAGTGCCATTCCACAGATCCCCCTCCCCTAAACAGTGCAATCCACAGATCCCCCCTAAACAGTGCCATCCACAGATCCCCCCCTAAACTGTGCCATCCACAGATCTCCTCCCCTAAACAGTGCCATCCACAGATTCCCCCCCTCCCCTAAACAGTGCCATCCACAGATCTCCCCCCTAAACAGTGCCATCCACAGATCTCCCCCATAAACAGTGCCATCCACAGATCCCCCTCCCCTAAACAGTGCCATCCACAGATCCCTCCTCCCCTAAACAGTGCCATCCACAGATCCATCCTCCCCTAAACAGTGCCATCCACACATCCCCCTCCCCTAAACAGTGCCATCCACAGATCCCCCCCTAAACAGTGCCTTCCACAGACCCCCCCCTTAAACAGTGCCATGATGGCACTGTTTAGGGGAGGGGGGATCTGTGGATGGCACTGTTTAGGGGGGGATCTGTGGATGGCACTGTTTAGGGGAGGGGGGGATCTGTGGATGGCACTGTTTAGGGGGGAGATCTGTGGATGGCACTGTTTAGGGGAGGGGGGATCTGTGGATGGCACTGTAGGGGGATCTGTGGATGCCATCCACAGATCCCCCTCCCTGATGCTCACAGCAGTATATTTATAAACTAATCAGTAACTTCTTTAACTTTAATCATTGCTGAGCTCTTTACTTGGATTATTTGGATATCTTACTTGGTCTTAGCTCCGGTAACAGCAGGCAGTGCAGGCGGCGCTTAGTCACTGACGTCACGCGCCTGCGCCGCCTAGTGGGAGGAGCAGGCGCGTGACGTCGGTCAGTGAGTGAGCGCCGCCCCCTGCACTGCCTGCTATTGTTTGTTCTCGAATATGCGATTACAGGAGCTATAGACATTTTCTGAGTTACAGGTGCAAAGTATTTTTAATCTTCTATCTCATTTAGGCCTCATGCACACGACAGTATTTTTTCACGGTCCGCAAAAACGGGGTCCGTAGGTCCATGATCCGTGACCGTTTTTTCGTCCGTGGGTCTTCCTTGATTTTTGGAGGATCCACGGACATGAAAAAAAAGTCGTTTTGGTGTCCGCCTGGCCGTGCGGAGCCAAACGGATCCGTCCTGAATTGCAATGCAAGTCAATGGGGACGGATCCGTTTGACGTTGACACAATGTGGTGCCATTTCAAACGGATCCGTCCCCATTGACTTTCAATGTAAAGTCTGGAGTCCCTTTTATACCATCTGATCTGAGTTTTTTCTAATCCGATGGTATATTTTAACTTGAAGCGTCCCCATCACCATGAGAACGCCTCTATGTTAGAATATACTGTCGGATATGAGTTAGATCGTGAAAACACATTTCCGACAGTATATTCTAACACAGAGGTGTTCCCATGGTGACGGGGACGCTTGTCGGGGGGCAGTATGCCAAAGTGGTATAACAGTACACATTGGAAACAAAAAAGACGAATATTCTAAATAACGAATTTATTCGCTCTATTGCTATAACTTTGTTTTTTAGAATATTCAGAATATTCAAAAAACCGAAGTTATAGCAATATAGCGAATATTCGTAAAATGCACATATAGACTACAGTTTAGCTAATATGGTGCTATAGTATTTTTTTTTTATTGTGTACATATTTTCATATGGCAAAAAAAAATAGCACTATATTAGCTAAAGTACAGTGCATATCTGTATTTTACGAATATTCTCTATATTGCTATAACTTCATATTTTAGAATATTACTAATATTCTAACACGAAGTTATAGCAATATAGAGAATATTCGTAAAATACACATATTAGCCTAGCCATAGCCATAGGAAAGTTGCCTTATACAGTTAAAAGATAAATCGCAATGCGCGAATAATTAAATGGCACATTATTTGCTATAAATAGAATAATGACGAATATTCGATTTTGACGAATATAAGACAAATATTCAATCGAAATATCGCGAAATCGAATATGGCACCTCCCACTCATCACTAGTATTTAGGAGCTTACTACAAACAGTATATAGTAAACCCAATAATAAGACACTATGCCATGAGTATGTAAGCTTTCCCTAGTGGTGGATGCAAGCAGATATCATTTTCTAACAGAGACCCTTTCCCTTTTCCCCAATAAACTTTCCTTGCCTAATACTGTACATATTCAGGTTAACTATAAAGTTACTGAACTACCAGATTTATCACAAATGCTTTTTGTGCATCTTTTCATTTGCATTTTATTTTAGACATTTTACAGGGCACATTTTTATTCAGTCTGGCCACCATTTATAAGTTGTCAGAAAATCCAGTTCTACCCAAACTGAAAAATATGTGGTGTCAGGAGAAGGTCATTGATCAAAAAAAGTTAATACCTGTTGTTTTACCTGTTTTCTAGGTCAAAGTGAAATATTTAATTTGACATATTCTTATGACATGTGAAGTATTTGTACTTGCTGTACAATAGAACCGCAAGGAATAACTAGATACGTTTTCACAGTCCATTTGATTTAATATGATTTAATTGGAAAGAGCTTCAGGTGTAGATAGTATGCTCACACGTACTTTTATTGTGCCATGTGATCAAAAAACAAAATCATGTGTGCTTCAAGGGTGACCTCACACATGGCTTACTTTCCACAACAGAAAAATCTGCTTTAGAAAATTAAATATGTACTCCTATTGGCAAAATCCATACAGATACAGAAAATTATTAAAATTTCATCCACAGCATTTCTGCTTTGGATTCATTGCTGTGTGAAGTACCGTACCGAACACCCCCTCAAATGCGTAAACCATATGTGAATGCACCCTTACTGATTTAATTTTTGGGTGTGTCGTTTTCGCAGGTGAATGATCTTAAAACAGGTTTTTCATGTATTAAAAAATGAGCTTCTATTTCATAGTGGTGGTTTGTCCAGGTTTAGCTTCAAAGGTCTTTTAACAGCCTTCATATTCACAAACCAGTGGCCTCAAGTTTTTAAGTAATGAAGGTATGTGGTTTGGTTGCATGAGGAATGATAAAATATGTTCTCTTCTTGTGCTGCTTAAGGCTACTTTCACACTAGCGTTCGTCGGTCCGCTCGTGAGCTCCGTTTGAAGGAGCTCACGAGCGGACCCGAACGCCTCCGTCCAGCCCTGATGCAGTCTGAATGGAGCGGATCCGCTCAGACTGCATCAGTCTGGCGGCGTTCAGCCTCCGCTCCGCTCGCCTCCGCACGGCCAGGCGGACAGCTGAACACTGCTTGCAGCGTTCAGCTGTCCGCCTGGCCGTGCGGAGGCGAGCGGATCCGTTCAGACTTACAATGTAAGTCAATGGGAACAGATCCGCTTGAAGATGACACCATATGGCTCAATCTTCAAGCGGATCCGTCCCCCATTGACTTTACATTGAAAGTCTGACGGATCCGCTCAGGCATCTTGCGCACTTAGAATTTTTTCTAAGTTATTAATGCAGACGGATCCGTACTGAACGGAGCCTCCGTCTGCATTAATATGATCGGATCCGTTCAGAACGGATCCGATCAAGCGCTAGTGTGAAAGTAGCCTTAGATGTGGTTTGTTCTCGAACATGCGATTAGAGGAGCTATAGACATTTTCTGAGTTACAGGTGCAAAGTATTTTTAATCTTCTATCTCATTTACCTACATAGTTCTGATACTGGTGAGTAGAGATTTGATTCAAAAATTTGATTCAGATGCATCAATAATTTTTTTAAGAAATTTGCTTCGCTCCAAATTAATTTGTCACGAAGCACATTAAATCATTTATATCTCGGCCTGTAGGGAGAGCGTATTTCGGAGTACATAGATGTGCATTGCAGCAACATGCATAGCTAGTCCTTTCTGGTATGGTATGACAGGCAGGTCTCGTACAGTATATGGACATGTGCATTGTTGTGCAGGCCACCAACAGTCCTAGCTAACCCATAGCTAAACCAAAAGAAAAGAATACAGCAGTCTATAGTAAAAGGAAAAAAAAATATGTTCGAGTTCGGGACCCGAAATTGACTCCGAACCCCATTGAAGTCAATGGGGACCCGAACTTTGGAGCACTAAAATGGCTGTAAAAAAGTCATGGAAAGGGCTAGAGGGTTGCAAATGGCATCAAAATGTGGTTAAGAGCATGGCAAGTGCTCTGCAAGCAAATGTGGATAGGGAAATGACTTAAAGTAACATAAAATACGTAAAAATAAAAAATAATAATCTTGATCTAGGAGGAGGAGGTCCATATGGAGTAGGAGGTTGAGGAGGCAGTGTAGGTGGAACCAGCGGTGGTGGAGGAGGAGGAGGTAGCCAACACTGGTTTTTGGTTAAGTTTTTTATTTTATTTTTTATTTTTTGTTTATATTTGGGTAGACCCCAAAACCTGTGATAACCCCCTCCAGCCGTGCTAAACAAACGTTCAGACAATACACTGGCTGCAGGGCAGGCCAGCACCTCCAAGGCATAAAGGGCACGCTCAGGCCATGTGCCCAATTTGGAGACCAAGAAGTTGAAGGGGGCAGACCTATTAGTCAGTAGGTGTAGGCGTGTGCACACATACTGCTCAACAATGTCGCACGCCCCCGTGACGTCCACGATCCAATTGGATATCTTCTCTATCAACTTTCAATGTTTTTTTCTGTGCAGAGTCATCAAAAAGCATAACTGCTTCATGACTTGGGGTTCAGACTGCTTGCCTGATTTGCAAGGGGGTGAGTTGAAGGACAGATGGCCATGGACTGTAGGTGCCAACTCTGATCTTTCAGCAGGGGACTGGGTGGGAGACAATGCAAAGGAACTGTAGGCACTGTCAGCCCCCAATCTACTATAGTCTGTACTTGTTCTGGCCTACCAAATAATGCTGAAGGTTCTGTCGCCTACTCGCACCTAAAGAAGGGGTTTCACTTGTGCGTGTAGCCGGCACAGATCAACCACGTCCTCTCCCTGCAACAGGAGCTCCAGCAGCAGCACCACGACCGGGAGCACGTCCCCTATTTGACGCTCTCCTAATTCTTTGCGTTTACCAACAAACTAACAGATGGTTTATGGTTTATTGGCGACAATATAACCGCCAATAGTCAACAATTAAGTTCACTGAGGGTAAGGCTGTGCCGGTGTCATAAAGATTAAAAATTTCTTGAGGTCACACAACAGTATGACAGGCAAATTTTATACAATTACTTCACGGTCACAAATGTTTTTAATTTGTCAACCAACAATGTAACAGCAGTATTGATTGGTTGTATTTGACTGTGACAAATGCAGCAAAGACCCCAAATGTAGTGTCTTGCACAAAATGGGTGTTTTAAAAAAAAAAGAATTAAACAGCAGTATTTAACGCTTGTATTGGACTGTCAGAAATGCAGCAAAGGCCGCAAATGTATTAACTTGCCCAAAATGGGTGTTCTTTTAAAACCAAAATATAATTGCAGGATTTAAAGCTTGTATTTCACTGTGACAAATGCAGCAAAGGCCCCAGATGTAGGGTCTTGGAAAAAATGGGTATTTTTTTTAAAACCAGTATATAATTGCAGTATTTAAAGCTTGCATTTCACTGTGACAAATGCAGCAAAGGCCCCAGATGTAGGGTCTTGCAAAAAATGGGTGTTTTTTTTTTTTTTAACACTGAATATAACTGCAGTATTTAAACATTGTATTTGACTGTCACAAATGCATATATGCTGTGCTGGTGCACTGAACTTGCACAAAATGGCCGCCGACGCCCACCTAACTAACGGACGGATAAAAGTTTTTTTCTGTGTCACTGGGCTCAGGGCAGAGTAAAAAAATTGTGCACTGTACCCACAAAACAAAATAGCTGTAGATCACTGAGTTAACAAGCACTTCTGATAACAGATTCTTTCCTAATCTCTTCCTCACAGCAGCAGCATCCTATCCCTACACTAGTAAGAGCAGAGTGACGTGCAGTGCTACGTGACTCCAGCTTATATAGAGGCTGGGTCACATGCTGCACTGGCCAATCAGAGCCATGCCTTTAGTAGGCATGGATGTGATGGCTTCTAAGGGCACACGAGTTAAACGCTTGTTGATTGGCTGCTCTGCAGCCTTTCACAAAGCGCCATTAACTTGCCGAACACCGAACTCGAACCCAAACTTTTACTGAAAAGTTTGGGTTCAGGTCCGGGGTCCAAAAATCCTAAAGTTCGGTACAAACCCGAACTTTACAGTTCAGGTTCGCTCAACCCTAATGCAGATCTTTTCTTGATGCCTTATCTCAGAGTAGGATTGGCTCCTGATTTTGGCTCACCATACAGTAACTGCTGGAATTAACTAAACAAATAACTGAAGTGTGAACTCAGCCTTACAGGTTAGCGTCAGGTATAATGTACTTAACTGTGAAGTGGCCAAATATTCTACTATAGAGTGAAAGAGCTGTCTCATTTTATATTTTCTCCTGATTCCACATAGATTGCTGGTTAACCTGTTATGTTAGCCACTGATTCTATTAAAGTGGGAAAGAGCTGTCTCACTAACTGTTTTTGGGGTATCTACATAGATTGCTTGATAACCTGTTCTGTTAGGCACTGATTCTACTACAAAGTGAAAGAGCTGTCTCATTTTACACTGTCTGCTGTTTCCACATAAAATGATAGATAGCCTGTTCTGCTAGCCACATATTCTACTAAAGTGAGAAAGAGCTGTGGCTCATTTCACTGTTTGTGGTGTCTCCACATTGATTGCTAGATAACCTGTTCTGTTAGCCACTTATTCTATTAAAGTGGGAAAGAGCGGTCTTATTTTGTGGTGTGTCCGCATTGATATATAAGTTTGATATATAAGAGTTCCCTCATGACCTTGGACATAAAAGGGGTTCCTTGCTCAGTGATATCCTCTTTAGGTAGTCCCATTTGGGAAAACATCTCCCTTAACTCTTTAGCTATGAGTTTGGCTGATGTATGTCGCAGTGGCACCTCCTCCGGGTACCGAGTGGCATAGTCGAGGACGACCAAAATGTCTTGGTGCCCTCTAGAGGACTTCGGTACTGGGCCTATGAGATCCATAGTGATTCGCTCGAACGGGACCTCAATAATCGGGAGAGGCACCAAGGGGCTCCGAAATTGTGGCTGGGGGCTATTTATCTGGCAGGTTGGGCAAGACTTACAAAACTCTTCTACCTCTCTGAACACACTGGGCCAATAAAACTGCTGTAGTTTCCGATCCTGCGTTTTCTGCCACCCCAAGTGATCCCCAAGAACATGTTGGTGGGCAAGCTCCAATACGAGCTTGTAATATGCCTTGGGCACCACCAGCTGTTCAATATGCTCACCCAGTAGTTGGTTTACCTGATACAGCATTTCCTGGTAAACGACAAAGCGGGGAAACATCGACTCGGCCCCAGGTTTTTGTGGTTCACCATCAATTATTACCACATTCTCCCAGGCCCGGGATAAGGTTGAGTCCCGGTGTTATGCTGTTCTGAAATTTTCACCGGAGACATTGAGGTCTGCCAATTCAGGACCCGGCGGCAAGTCCTCAACATCTCCTACCAACACACTCAGCAGGGTTGTCTTCTCCTCTTCCACCGAAGTAGCGGTCACCCCCTACTGCTGGCCCATCGGCCTCGGGTTCCCAGGGTTCTGGCCTCCTGCCCGAGCCAGGCCACTCTACTGAAGTTACCCCTGACTCAGGGGCATTAACAACTCTCACAGCCGGCCACAGGGCCGGGAAACCTGGAAAGTGTCTCCCTATTATTAGTTCATAAGGTAAAGTGGTGTCTCCCACTTCTACCTGGCACAGGTGGTTATTGTCTATAGTCTATGGGATACCTGATGCACACAGCTTCCTGGCATACAACTCATGGCGATATCCATAGTTAGTCTCCATGGATTCGCCCCAATGGGGACAGTCGGCCTTTACATGCACCTGACACCGCCATCACTTTATCGGAGCTGGGTCTACGGGGGGTACACCCCTGGCGGGCTTGGTTGGCATAAGTCTCTGGGTCTGGCATGGAGATTGCTGGGGTTTGGCTGCCCCCCTCCCAAATGAACCCCCTTTTAAATTCCTGATAGCCTCATAGCATTCCACTAGGTCCAACATCTTACGGGCATTACCAGGAGACACCTGGCCGATCCAGTGGAGGGGGTACGGCAAAGCCCTCCAGAACACATCAGCCAACAGACTGTCCAACATAGCAGTGGGACTCAGCACGTCAGGTTGCAACCGTTTTTGAAACAGGTGTAATAGGGTATAATACTGGGACTTCGCTTGCTCAGCCGGGTTAAGCTTACACTCATACACCCAGTGGGCCCGGACTAATACATTCACCCCCAGTCTCGCCAGGATCTCGCCCTTTACTGTCGGGTAATCAGCCACTTGATCATCCGGTAAGTCAAAATACACCTGCTGGGGTCCAGACGCCGAGAACGGAGCAACGACCTTAGCCCATTGCTCCCGGGGTAGCTTCTCTCTCATGGCTACCTTCCTGAAGATTGCCAAATAGGTCTCGACGTCGTCTGCGGGGGTCATCTTGGAGATCTCTGCACAAACCGCTTTCTGGGCATCGTGGATGCTCTGGGATGCTCATGCTGCTTGTCAAGCCATCACATGTTGTAACAACAGCTGGTATGTTTCCTGCTGTTGCTTATCGGCCTAAGCTGTTGCAGGTTAGCTTCCACAAGGGCTTTCACGACAGCTTCCATTTTGTCGAGGGACACGGGCTGTAACGTCACTGGTTTGATGTAAGACATACAACCAAAAGAAAAAAATCCCTTGTGGGGATTTCCTCTGGTATTTGGGATAAGCGGGTGCAGTACAGAGGCAAAGTACAAGTTCGTAATTCTAATGTCTGTGTTTATTCACACATAAGTTCACACAAAAACTCTCTTTGCAAGGTGGGTGTTTGTTCACACCAAGTAAAGTTTGTGCATAATCCAATTAGCCACCCAATCTACTATCCCCTGTACTTGTTCTGGCCTCACCATTCGTAGAGCCGCATTTGGGCCTACCAAATAATGCTGAAGGTTCTGCCGCCTACTCGCACCTGAGGAAGGTGTCTCACTTGGGCGTGTAGCTTGCACAGATCGACCACGTCCTCTACCTGCAACAGGAGCTCCACCAACACCAGCAGCACCATGACCAGGGCCACGTCCCTTATTTGAGGCTCTCCTCATTCTTTGCGTTCACCCACGAAACTAACAGATGGTTTATGACAGACGACAATGTAACCGCAAATAGTCAACAATTAAGTTCACTGACAGTAAGGCTGTGCCGGTGTCATAAAAAGAAAAAATTTCTTTAAGTCACACAACAGTGTGACAGTTTAATTTAATACAAATACTTAACTGTCAAAAAAAAAATGTGAATTTGTCAAACAGCAATGTAACAGCAGTATTTACTGGTTTTATTTGAATGCCAGAAATTTTTGTTGCTAGAAAGTACATTTGCGGCCTACGCTGCATTCCTGTCAGTCAAATAAAACCAGTAAATACCGCTGTTACATTTTTGGGCTTCAAATTTCCACTTTTGGGTGTAAAGTACCTCTGAGGCCTGCACATGTGACAGGCAGGCACATAAATGCAGCAAATCCATCTGTTCCATTGTAGGGGTGACATAGCCACTATTTTCTATGTAAAAAAACCCTGTGCTTTAGGCTACTTTCACACTAGCGTTCGATCGGATCCGTTCTGAACGGATCCGATCATAATAATGCAGACGGAGGCTCCGTTCAGAACGGATCCGTCTGCATTATTTTTAGCATATAACAGCTAAGTGTGAAAATAGCCTCGTACGGATCCGTCCAGCCTTTCAATGTAAAGTCAATGGGGGACGGATCCGCCTGAAGATTGAGCCATATTGTGGCATCTTCAAACGGATCCGTCCCCATTGACTTACATTGTAAGTCTGGACGGATCCGCACGGATCCGCACGCCTCCGCACGGCCAGGCGGACACCCGAACGCTGCAAGCAGCGTTCAGCTGTCCGCCTGTCCGTGCGGAGGCGAGCGGAGCGGAGGCTGAACGCCGCCAGACTGATGCAGTCTGAGCGGATCCGCTCCATTCAGACTGCATCAGGGCTAGACGGCTGCGTTCGGGTCCGCTCGTGAGCCCCTTCAAACGGAGCTCACGAGCGGACCGACGAACGCTAGTGTGAAAGTAGCCTTATTTGTGAGAGTGCAATATAATCTCAGTTAAATCCATCTGTTTCATATAGGGTTATGTACTATCTAGCACAAAAAGTGCTATTTCTTTAGCCAACAATGTAACATCAGCATTTAATGGTTTTATTGGACTGTCATAAATGCAGCGTTGGCCGCAAATGTACTTTCTAGCGCAAAAGATGAGAATTTGTCACCCAATAATGTAACAGACGCATTTGTGAAATTTATTTCCCTGTCTGCTATGTAGAGCAGGGGTATTTCACAGCCAAATCTGCAAATATGTCAACCCCTGAACTCAGAGACGGATTAACTACAGTATATTATTGTCCCTGGAACATATACAGGTGCAGGTGTACTTCACAAAAAAAAAATAACTGTCGCCCACCCAACTAACAGACGGATTAAGTATAAAATTATTAATATTTATTTTACATGTTGCATTGCGCCCACCAAAAAAATTCTGTAGGAAGGTCAGCCACAGATTGAACATACAGATAAATTATCTTTCAAGGGTGTAAAAATGGTGTATTGCACATGTGCCCTGGCTGTACAATTGTGAAACTGGCCTATGTTGGTGCAGGAACCCACCATCCGAGCCACTTGTGAATCACTGGCTGGCCTGATACCCGTGGACATGTCACCCCACACGCAAACAGATGGATTTGCAGAATTTATTGGCCTGGCTGTCACATATGCAGTGCAGGCTACAGGGTTAGTTGAAAGACCAAACTGTGAATATGTCACCCCACAATCCAACAGATGAATTTAGTGTATTTATGTGACATATGCAGCACAGGCCGCAAAGGTATTTTCCGGCCAAAGAATTTTTTTTTTGTTCACCAACAATGAAACAGATGGATTTAACAGATTTTCTTTCACCAACACAAATACAGCGCAGGCTGCTAAGGTACTTTGTGGCAAAAAAACTTTTTTTTTTCACAAACAATGTCCAAGTTGTATTTACTGATTATATTTCACTGCAAAAGGCAGCAAAATGTGCTTAAGCGCATAACTAGGGAAATGACTTAAAATAGCATAAAATACGTAGAAATACAAAATAATAATCTTGATCTAGGAGGTGGAGGTCCATATGGAGTAGGAGGTTGAGGAGGTGGTGGACATGGCGGTGTAGGTGGAAGCGGCGGTGAAGGAGGAGGTAGCTAACCCTGTTTTTTTTTTTATTAGGGTACACTCCAAAACATTGGGAAATATAAAAAAATAAAACAATGAGAAAGTGCACTGGAGTATAAAAATGGCTGGGTGAGGCCCGTATACATATCTATTCTGCACAAGATATGGACAAGTCCTGTGGGATACCTGCTTGGTTCATTTTTATGAACGTGAGCTTGTCCACATTGGCTGCGCTTGTCTGTGATAACGCCCCCTGCCGTGCTAAACACACGTTCAGACAATACACTGTCTGCAGGGCAGCCAGCACCTCCAAGGCTTAAAGGGCAAACTCGGGCCATGTGCCCAATTTGGAGACCCAGAAGTTGAAAGGGGCAGACCCATCAGTCAGTACCTGTAGGCGTGTGCACACATACTGCTCCACCATATTGCTGAAATACTGCCTCCTACTAAGATGTTCCATATCAGCTGGTAGTGCTGGTTGTTGTGGCGTGCTGACAAAACTTTACCATATTTTGGCCATACTAACCCTGCCTTCTGAGGTGCTGGTGGTGCCCCAGCTGCGTTGGCGACCTCTTCCTCCTCCTCAGCCTTTGCCTTGTGCTTCCACTAAGCCCCCACAGTCAGGTGGGAATGCCATCAGCAGTGCGTCTACCAGCATGCCCTTGTAGTTGCGCATCTTCCGATCAGTAACAGACATTTTTACTAAATTTTGTTCCCTGTCAGCAATGCAGAGTAGGGTTTTTTTGACGGCCAAAATGGGTTAATGTCGCCCAACAATGGAACAGACAAATTTTTTTAACGAATTGCCCAGTCTGCTATGCAGTGCAGGCAACAAAGGTACTTTATTAATTTATTTTTTTTACCCTAAATGAAACAGATAGATTTAACTGTATTTCTTTAACTACCAGAAATGCAGCACAGGGCAAAAAGGTACTTTATTGCCCCCCAAAAAAGGTTCTTTTAACCCTAAATGAGACAAATGGATTTAACTGAGATTATATTATATTGCATAAAAATGGTGGATATGTCACCCCTACAATGGAACAGATGGATTTGCTGAATTTATGTGCAGGCCTCAGAGGTACTTTACACCCAAAAATTTAAAGCCCCCCCAAAAAACTGCGGTATTTACTGACAGGAATGCAGCGCAGGCTGCAAATGTGCTTTCTAGCAACAAAAATTTGAATTTTTCAATAAAAATTTAACTGCAGTATTTGCTAGTTTTATTGGACTGTCAGAAATGCAGTATAGTGCAAAAAGGTACTTTATTGCCCAAAAAAGGGTTTCTTTAACCATAAATGAAATAGATGGATTTAACTAAGATTATATTTCAATATCACAAATTAAGCACAGGGTTTTTTTACATAAAAAATTGTGGCTATGTCACCCCTACAATGGAACAGATGGATTTGCTGAATTTATGTGCCTGCCTGTCACATATATGCAGTGCAAGCCTCAGAGGTACTTTACAACAAAAAAATTAAAATATATCACCCCACAATGGAACAGATGGATTTAACTGATTATATTTCACTCTCAGAAATGTAGCACAGGGGTACTTTACAGAAGAAAATGGGGCAATGTCACCCCCTGGGTCCCTGAACTCATAGATGGTATTATTTTCCCTTCCCCTGGCACATAAAGTACAGACCAAAAGTTTGGACACACCTTCTCATTCAAAGAGTTTTCTTTATTTTCACGACTATGAAAATTGTAGATTCACACTGAAGGCATCAAAACTATGAATTAACACATGTGGAATTATATACATAACAAAAAAGTATGAAACAACTGAAAATATGTCATATTCTAGGTTCTTCAAAGTAGCCACCTTTTGCTTTGTAGACTCTTGGCATTCTCTTAATGAGCTTCAAGAGGTAGTCACCTGAAATGGTTTTCACTTCACAGGTGTGCCCTGTCAGGTTTATTAAGTGGGATATCTTGCCTTATAAATGGGGTTGGGACCATCAGTTGCGTTGTAGAGAAGTCAGGTGGATACCCAGCTGATAGTCCTACTGAATAGACTGTTAGAATTTGTATTATGGCAAGAAAAAAGCAGCTAAGTAAAGAAAAACAAGTGGCCATCATTACTTTAAGAAATGAAGGTCAGTCAGTCCGAAAAATTGGGAAAACTTTGAAAGTGTCCCCAAGCGCAGTCACAAAAACCATCAAGCGCTACAAATAAACTGGCTCACATGCGGACCGACCGAGGAAAGGAAGACCAAGAGTCACCTCTGCTGCGGAGGATAAGTTCATCCGAGTCACCAGCCTCAGAAATCACAGGTTAACAGCAGCTCAGATTAGAGACCAGGTCAATGCCACACAGAGTTCTAGCAGCAGACACATCTCTAGAACAACTGTTAAGAGGAGACTGTGTGAATCAGGCCTTCATGGTAGAATATCTGCTAGGAAACCACTGCTAAGGACAGGCAACAAGCAGAAGAGACTTGTTTGGGCTAAAGAACACAAGCAATAGACATTAGACCAGTGGAAATCTGTGCTTTGGTCTGATGAGTCCAAATTTGAGATCTTTGGTTCCAACCACTGTGTCATTGTGCGACGCAGAAAAGGTGAACGGATGGACTCTACATGCCTGGTTCCCACCGTGAAGCATGGGGGAGGAGGTGTGATGGTGTGAGGGTGCTTTGCTGGTGACACTGTTGGGGATTTATTCAAAATTGAAGGCATACTGAACCAGCATGGCTACCACAGCATCTTGCAGCGGCATGCTATTCCATCCGGTTTGCGTTTAGTTGGACCATCATTTATTTTTCAACAGGACAATGACCCCCAAACACACCTCCAGGCTGTGTAAGGGCTATTTGACCTTGAAGGAGAGTGATGGGGTGCTGCGCCAGATGACCTGGCCTCCACAGTCACCGGACCTGAACCCAATCGAGATGGTTTGGGATGAGCTGGACCGCAGAGTGAGGCAAAAGGTCCAACAAGTGCTAAGCATCTCTGGGAACTCCTTCAAGACTGTTGGAAGACCATTTCAGGTGACTACTTCTTGAAGCTCATCAAGAGAATGCCAAGAGTGTGCAAAGCAGTAATCAAAGCAAAAGGTGGCTACTTTGAAGAACCTAGAATATGACATATTTTCAGTTGTTTCACACTTTTTTGTTATGTATATCATACCACATGTGTTAATTCATAGTTGTGATGCCTTCAGTGTGAATCTACAATTTTCATAGTCATGAAAATAAAGAAAACTCTTTGAATGAGAAGGTGTGTCCAAACTTTTGGTCTGTACTGTATGTAGTGCAGGTGCACTTTAAAAATGGGTATATGTCGGCCACTGAACTATAAGAACAGGATTAAATTATTGTGCCTGGCAACTTATGCAGTGCTGGTCCACTGCTGTTGCACAAAATCGCTGCCGACGCCCATCTAACTAATTGACAGATAAAAACTTTTTTGTAAGTCTCACTGGGCTCAGGGCAGGGTACAAAAGTGTTGCATTGCACCCCCAAACAAAAAACACTGTAGATCGCAGACTTCACACCAAGTGCAGATATCAGAGTCTTTCCTAATCTCTCCCTCACAGTAGCAGCATCCTATCCCTACAACTAGTAAGAGCAGAGTGACGTACGGCGCTACGTGACTCCAGCTTATATACAGTCGTGTCCAAAAGTTTTGAGAATTACATAAATATTGGAAATTGGAAAAGTTGCTGTTTAAGTTTTTATAATAGCAATTTGCATATACTCCAGAATGTTATGAAGAGTGATCAGATGAATTGCATAGTCCTTCTTTGCCATGAAAATTAACTTAATCCCAAAAAAAACTTTCCACTGCATGTCATTGCTGTCATTACAGAACCTGCTGAAATCATTTCAGTAATCGTCTTGTTAACTCAGGTGAGAATGTTGACGAGCACAAGGCTGGAGATCATTATGTGAAGCTAATTAGGTTAAAAAGACTTGACCTGTTAAAAGGAGGGTGATGGTTGAAATCATTGTTCTTCCATTGTTAACCATGGTGACCTGCAAAGAAACGCGTGCAGCCATCATTGCGTTGCATAAAAATGGCTTCACAGGCAAGAATATTGTGGCTACTAAGATTGCACCTCAATCAACAATTTATAGGATCATCAAGAACTTCAAGGAAAGAGGTTCAATTCTTGTTAAGAAGGCTCAGCTGCGGGATCGGAGTGCCACCAGTGCAGAGCTTGCTCAGGAATGGCAGCAGGCAGGTGTGAGCGCATCTGCACGCACAGTGAGGCGAAGACTTTTGGAAGATGGCCTGGTGTTAAGAAGGGCAGCAAAGAAGCCACTTCTCTGCAAAAAAAAAACATCAGGGACAGATTGATCTTCAATGGACTGCTGAGGACTGGGGCAAAGTCATATTCTCTGATGAAGCCTCTTTCCGATTGTTTGAGGCATCAGGAAAAAGCCTTGTCCGGAGAAGAAAAGGTGAGTGCTACCATCAGTCCTGTGTCATGCCAACAGTAAAGCATCCTGAGACCATTCATGTGGGGTTGCTTCTCATCCAAAGGAGTGGGCTCACTTACAATTTTGCCCAAAAACACAGCCATGAATAAAGAATGGTACCAAAACACCATTCAACAGCAACTTCTTCCAACAATCCAACAACAGTTTGGTGAAGAACAATGCATTTTCCAGCATGATGGAGCACCGTACCATAAGGCAAAAGTGATAACTAAGTGGCTTGGGGACCAAAACGTTGACATTGTGGGCCCATGGCCTGGAAACTCCCCAGATCTTAATCCCATTGAGAACTTGTGGTCAATCCTCAAGAGGCGGGTGGACAAACAAAAACCCACTAATTCTGACAAACTCCAAGAAGTGATTATGAAAGAATGGGTTGCTATCAGTCAGGAATTGGCCCAGAAGTTGATTGAGAGCATGCCCAGTCGAATTGCAGAGGTCCTGAAAAAGACGGGCCAACACTGCAAATACTGACTCTTTGCATAAATGTCATGTAATTCACTACATCACAGAAACAACTGAAACAAATATCTAAAAGCAGTTTAGCAGCACATTTTGTGAAAACTAATATTTGTGTCATTCTCAAAACTTTTGGCCACGACTGTAGAGGCTGGGTCACATGCTGCACTTGGCCAATCACAGCCATGCCATTAGTAGGCATGGCTGTGGTGGCTTCTAAGGGCACACGAGTAAAACGCTTGTTGATTGGCTGCCCTGCAGTCTTTCAACAAGAGCCATTAAATCGCTGAACACCAAACTCGAACCTGAACTTTTACAAAAATGCTCGGGTTTGGGTCCGGTTACAAAAAACCTTAAAGTTCGGTATGAACCCGAACTTTACAGTTCGGGTTCGCTCAACTAAATATATATATATATATATATATATATATATATATATTATTTTATTATAAAATAGATAGATTGATATCAGGCTGATTGAGATAAATATAGAGTGACACAGCAAGGGGTTGTGTATGGGAAGGCAGGTATTTTCCTCCCAGCATGTGTAGCTTGGCTGATTTCCAGCCAGGTGAGGTCAAATACCGGACCAGAGTTTAAGTGCCTGTCCGGGTTTTGGCAGAACCTTGCTGTCCTTAAAAAGGCAGCTTGGCTGAGCTGAGATGTCTCTGTTTTTGGGAGCTGAGGCTTTGTGTCATGCTGGAGGGCTGAGACCCTCACGCTGGGGAAACAGGCCCCCTAAAGCCTGCTGTGGATTACTGGAAGCAGAACTTCCAGCAAGGTGAATTGTGTTCTATGAACTTTCCATTGTGTGTGAATTAACACCAAGGCTGCAAAGTTACGTGCTGTTTTGGGCAATTGCCTCAAGTGTGAATAAACACTGACATTTTGAGTTAAGAACTTGTCTTTTGCCTCTGTACTGCGCCCGCTTACCCTATCTACCAGAGCAAAATCCCACAATAGATATGTGTGTGTTTGAGGTTTTATTTTACAGACTTCTACTACACTCTATCTTCCAAAGGTAGACTTTTTATCGTTAATAAGTAGACAGTGCTACCCAGGACATTAGCACCATTATTGATTCATACATTTCTCAGATAACATGTGCACTCATTACTGACCTATGTACACAATGTGAAAAAAAGGGAAAAAAGCTTTAAAAACAAAGTCAAAATGTCACATAATTAAGAAATAGAAGAGATATTAAATTTATAAGGAGCTTAAACAGTAACTTTCATTTATTTAATAAATTACAGGTATAGAATAGACAACGATAAGAATATATTTTATAAGAGACAAGTTGTTCCTGATCCAATCAGACTCGTCTCCTGAGCTAAAGCCTGCATTACACAGGCAGATCAGCAAGCGATAGTCGGGAGGGAAGCGTTCATTCACAGCAGTCGCTTGCTACGTAGCAGAGGAGACTGCTGCTATTACATGCAGCAATATCCTCCGCAGCATGGGAAGAAATGATCACTATGCCATCGCTCGTCCCCATACTTGATACATGTCTCATTCCCATGGTTACGGCCACCCTGCAATCCATCAGTGTGGCTGTGCTTGCATACTATACAAAAAGCACCAGCCTATGTGCACTTCCATGGTCCCGATTGCCAGACTGAGAGACCGGCATTTTTTCCTATAGTGTGCAAGCACGACCATCACTAATGGAATGCAGGGTGGTCATAACCATGGATATGAGCAGTGTAGAATGTGATGGAAAAATGAATCCAGGCAGCAAAGGAGGCAATATGGACAATCACAATACATTAGTAAGTGCCTTGTATTCACTTTCTCTACATGATAAATGTCACTTTCTGAAGGGACAAAACCCCTTTAAGTTTTAAGGAGGTTGCGAATTTTTGTTCTGTGACGTGCTTTTACATGGACCACGGATCAGAACAAATATTTGGAACCAATATTCCTAGGGACCACGTTTCCCAGTAATTGCCCTGTGTAATAGTGCTGTCAATCACCCAATGAACAAGCAAATACTTGTTCATCAGGTGATTTACATAGCTTATGCAGAAGCAATTTTTTTTTGCCGGCAGGAGATTGTCTAAACAAGAATATGCTGTTGGCAAGCAGTAAATCTGTATGGGGGCAAATAATGGCGGTAGAAATCCCATACGAAGGGGATGATTTCTGCATGTAAATGCAGCTGTTATCTCGACTTAACTACTGAGCACTTGCCAAATTTGGCCACAGTTATAAAAAAGAGACATGGCTCACAGTCACGCCTCCCCATGCCATGCATTGATCTATTGCGGCTAAATACAATTTATAAGCAGGAACACAATGCAATTTGTGTATGTTTTGATCAAAATGCATAGTCCTACTCACCATGTTATGGTGGCCTTTTACATGTGGGTCCATGCACCATTTTGGTGTCGTGGCAACTGCTGCTGCTACAACACAGCTCCTGCAACCCATTGCCAGACTAAGCCCCCATGACTCTGGGATTTATCACCCCACAGGCTCCACAACAACAGCTGCCGTGTGAACAGATCATAAAAGCTCACCTTTCCATGTAGTCTCAGAAAGAAGACTTGCCAGGATTAGGACTCCCCTTGCGGTACTTGCCAACTCATTTGCATACCAGATCAAATTTATTTTTCTCTGCAGTAAAAAAGTTATGAATGGCCACCAAGTTGTGTCTGAACATATTTATAAGCACTCTACCAAGAAAGAGCTGGGAGCCATTAGGCATAAATCTTCCTTTAAAAAGTGGCAATTTTCACAAGATCGATATTTGGTCAGTATTTTGCATCTGTATTTGGTCAGTATTTGTAATGCAATTATACCTTGTCCCTGTGGGTTTTACTCCTGGGTTTGGTTCACAAATATTGCCCAAATGCTGATGCGAAATACTGGCCAAATATGGACCATGTGAAAGTGGCCTAAGGATGGGGACACGCACAGGAGTGGCCACATACAGCTGAAAACCATAACACCATGCAATTAGTCCGATTTCCAATTCAGTTGATAATGGGTGCATGATTTTGCTGATAATAACAGCTTTACCCATCCTTTAGCATATGAAGTTTCATAAGTAAAATGTGGTACAGTATGACACATTTGCGTGGTTAATTTCTTACAAGGGCTCTGAAAGTTACCCCTTCTGCTGAAAATGCTGAGTCCTTGGCTATCTTCAGCTGTCACTTACAGAATCAACGGAGTGCAGACTATATGCCTGGCCTGCTGCTCCATTAGGATAGGGGAATAGGACCCCAATTCTCAGGAAGTATAGGGGTCCCAACTGTTGAACCCCCACTGATCAGTTAATTACGTCCTATCCTGTGCATAGGGACTAACTTTCAATGACTTTAAAACTTGTCAAAACCCCTTTAAAGGGTACATACAGTCCCTATCATTTTAACAATTTTCTGACATGTTATAGTGATGTCAGAAGTTTTGATCATTGGGAGTACAGGTGCTGAGTTGCTCCTCAGATTCTGTTTAACACTTGGTTCCTCATAAAGGGACAGATAAAAAGAATTATATCACTCAGCCAAGCACTAGCAATTTTGGGGGCCTCAGCACATAAACCCTCATCAATCAACATTTCTGACGTGTCAGTAGTTTTCTAAAATCCTAGATACCATTTAGTATATCCTTATATGAATCTGCTCTTTTTTTTTCTTTTTGATGCAGAGTTCCAAATTCCTATTGACATGGAGACCTTTTTAAAAGATAAAAAGATGGAGTTTAGGGGTTTACTGTATACTTTGCTATTGAATTCAGTGTATAGCAGATATAACCAAGGGAAAAGATAAAGTAAGGCATATGCATAGAGTTGTGAAACGTTTTAAATTAAAAAGAAAAAAATGGTCTTCAGTGGTGGGCATTTACTATAAAGCCCCTGGCCTTAGTATTCTGTCTCTGCAGAAGCAGGAACTCCCAAGTCATGGATGTTCACCCTATGAAACGTACAATGTTTAAAGGCTGGGCTTACACAGTGGCTTTGACCACAACAAGCATCATGCAACCAAACATCTGTGTTGCATTGCAACCCTACATCGTGACTCTCAAGTTGGCATGACTGCAACCCAATGTGACTGTGTAGCCCCAACCTTAAAGTGTCACTGAATGTTTAAAAAACTTTTGACATAACATAGGCACTAAAGTTGAGCGGACACCTGGATGTTCGGGTTCGACGAACTTCACAAAAAAGTTCGAGTTCAGGACACTAACTTGACTCGAACCCGAACCCCATTGAAGTCAATGGGGACCCTAAGTGCATCAGTGCACTCAATCTGTTCCACTTCTGGGGAAGGGCAATGTGGATGGCCCACGGAAACCCTGCCAGCAGAGTCATCAAAAAGCATAAGAGACCGCTGCATGATTTGGATCTCAGACTGCTTGGCTGATTTGCAAGGGGGTGAGTAGAAAGACAGATGGCCATGGGCTGTAGGTGCCAACTGTGATCTTTCAGCAGGGGACTGGGTGGGAGACAATGTGAAGGAACTGGAGGCACTGTCAGGCACCCAATTTACTATCGCCTGTAGATGTTCTGGCCTCACCATTCATAGAGCCGCATTCGGTCCTACCAAATACCGCTGCAGGTTCTGTCGCCTACTCGCACCTGAGGAAGGTGTTTACTTGTGCGTGTAGCTGGCAAAGATTGACCACGTCCTCTCCCTGCAACAGGAGCTCCACCAACACCAGCAGCACCACGATCGGGGCCGCGTCCTTTATTTGACGCTGTCCTCATTCTTTGCGTTCACCGACCAGACTAACAGTTGGTTTATGTCAGGCGACAATAAAACCGCCAATAGTCAACAATTAAGTTCACTGACAGTAAGGCTGTGCCGGTGTCATAAAGAGAAAAAAATTCTTGAGGTCACACAACAGTGTGACAGGCAAATATTATACAATTACTTCAGGGTCACAATTTTTTTAATTTGTCAACCAACAATGTAACTGCAGTATTGACTGGTTGTATTGGACTGTCAGAAATGCAGCAAAGGCTGCAAATGTAGTATCTAGCACAAAATGGGTGTTTTTTTTAAAACCAGAATATAACAGCGGTATTTAACGCTTGTATTGGACTGTCAAAAATGCAGCAAAGGTCACAAATAGTGTCTTGCACAAAATGGGTGTTTTTTTTAAAACCAGAATATAACAGCAGTATTTAAGGCTTGTATTGGACTGTGACAAATGGAGCGGAGGCCCCAAATGTAGTATCTAGCACAAAATGGGTGTTTTTCTTTTTTACAACTACAATATAACAGTGGTATTTAACGTTTGTATTGGACTGTCACAAATGCAGCAAAGGTACTTTATGGAAAAAAAATATATAATTTTTTTACCCACAGTTAAACAGCAACGGTACTTTCTGGCCATTTTTTTTTTTTTCAGCCACAGTGAAAGAGATTTACTGATTCTATTGACTGATTGCAGAGCAGGCCGCAAAGTTACTTTATGGAAAAAAAAAATGATTTTTTCACCTACAATTACAGATGGATTTAACTGATTTTCTTTCACTATCACAAATGCAGTGCAGGGCGCAAATGTACTTTTTAGCAAAAAATAAATAAAAAAATGTCCCCACAGAATCTAACTGATGGATTTACTTGGATTGTACTTTACAGAAAAAAAATTGAATATGTCACCCCCTGAGTACCTGAACAGACGGATTCCCTATATTATTTTCCCTTCCCCTAGCATATATGTTGCCCACTGAACTCAAAGAACAGGATTAAATTATTGTCCCTGGCCGCCGATGCCCACCTAACTAACAGACGGATAAAACGTATTTTTCTGTGTCACTGGGCTCAGGGCAGGGTACAAAAATATTCCATTGCACCCACAACAAGTTCTGATAACAGATTCTTTCCTATTCTCTCCCTCACAGCAGCATCCTATCCCTACACTAGTAAGAGCAGAGTGACGTGCAGTGCTACGTGACTCCAGCTTATATAGAGGCTGGGTCACATGCCGCACTCTAGAAACTCTATAG
This sequence comes from Bufo gargarizans, assembly GCF_014858855.1. Lineage (NCBI taxonomy): Eukaryota > Metazoa > Chordata > Amphibia > Anura > Bufonidae > Bufo > Bufo gargarizans. The sequence continues at coordinate 218,658,453 of NC_058080.1, read as the reverse complement.
AAACTCTACACAGGACTGCTCCTTGGGCAGAGCTAGATTATAAGAAGCAGAAAAGGGGACAGAGTGTTCTTTTACCTAGAGCCGTTGACCCAACATAAAAGTTTTTTAATATGCTGGAAAACCGGTAAGCTAAACGGTGATGTGAATGCACCCTAAGTTGAACAAAGGATACGGCGTGTTAAATAGGACTTGCCAGCTCCCCTAACATGATATATTTTCTCAGACCTCTTATTTGCTGTTTTGTTATTCCTCCTAGAAATGTATGAATAAATTGACAACTGGGTGTCATCAATTGGGGATCCATGCCTCCAAATGATGTGCTTCTCCAATTAGTGCCGGCAGTGCCAGATTGTGTAAAGACACCCTCCTTTGACAAGGGAAATGGTAAATCTCAGTTACCAACTTAGGGTATTTTCACACTAGCGTTTTCAATTCCGCTATTGAGATCCGTCATAGGATCTTAATAGCAGTTGAAAATGCTTCAGTTTTGTCCCCAATCATTGTTAATGGGGACAAAACTGAACGAAACGGAATACACCAGGATGCATTCCGTTCCGTTTGGTTGCGCTTCCATCGCGGATAGAATAATGCTGCAAGCAGTGTTTTTCTGTCCGCAATGTGGTGCGGACCAAGATGGATCAGTTTTTCAGATACAATAGAAAACGGATCCATCCCCCATTGACTTTCAATGGCGTTCATGACGGATCCGTCATGGATATAGAAGACATAATGCAACCGCATCCGTTCATGACGGATGCATGTGGTTGTATTATTGTAATGGAAGTGTTTTTGCAGATCCATGACGCATCCGCAAAAAACACTAGTGTGAAAGTAGCCTTATACATAAGTGCAGGAGAAATACCAGAGAACTGATGCCAGGCTATGATATGAGAAATAAACCTCCACTATTGTTATTTCATGTGGAAAACAGATGTGTCCAGAGTGATAACAGGTCCTCTGTAAACTCCAGTATGCCAAATTTTGTTGTTCCCGAAAGCAGTAGAAGAATGAGGATTCCCTCATACATGTAAAGTTGATATCACATACTGCTGACAGTTATCTGATACTAGCAGAAGGACTCGGCTTTGCATGGGTATATTTCATCTATTTCATTTTATGTTTCCATGTGTCGCAAAAAGATATCAACAGTTTCCCCCATAACAGTGATCTCTACAGTACCCGTTTTTTTAAACAATGACCTCCACAGTGCCCACCCCTTTAACATTGACCTCCACAGTGGCTGCCCCTTTAACATTGACCTCCACAGTGCCTGCCCCTTTAACAGTGACCTCCACAATGCCCAGCCCTTTAACATTGACCAGCCCTTTAACAGTGACCTTCACAGTGTCCGCCCCTTTAACAGTAACTTCCACAGTGCCCGCCCGTTTAACATTGACCACCTCTTTAACAGTGACCTTCATAGTGGCTGCCCCTTTAACAGTGACCTTTACAGTATCCGCCCCTTTAACAGCGACCTCCTCACTGCCTGCCACTTTAATAGTGATTGCCCCTTTAACAGTGACCTCCACAGTGCCCGCCCCTTTAACAGTGACCTCCACAGTGTCTGCCCCTTTAACAGTGACCTCCACAGTGCCCGTCCCTTCAAAAGTGACCTCCACAGTGCCCGCCCCTTTAACAGTAACTTCCACAGTGCCTGCCCCTTTTACAGTGACCTCCACAATGCCCGCCACTCTAACAGTGACCTCCCCTTTTAACAGTGACCTATTCTAAAAATTTGACTATTGCAGATTCTTTACTATTCTCTCCCTCACAGCAACAGCATTCTATCCCTAAACTAATAAGTGCAGAGTGACGGGCGGCGCTACGTGTCTCCAGCTTATATAGAGGCTGGGTAACATGCCACACTGGCCAATCACAGCCATGCCATTAGTAGGCTGTGATGGCTTCTAAGGGCACACGAGTTAAGCGCTTGTTGATTGGAAAAGTTCGGGTTCGCGTCCGGGATCCAAAAATCCTAAAGTTCGGTATGAGCCTGAACTTTACAGTTCGGGTTCGCTCAACCCTAATAATATTCTCCTCGTTCTAGCGATCGGTGGGGGTCTGAGCACTCAGATCCCCACCGATCAAAACTTTTGGCATGTCACTGTGATATATCAAAAGTTATTTTTATGTTCTGTGAGTCTTTAAACTAAATATCATGTTATCTACAATACATGAGCTTATGATTAGACTTCACACAATGTGGTTTCTGTTGTAATTTTCCATTATTTATTAAGTTAACCTCAGACTCAGTTTCCAATGACATTGGTAAAACATTTCATTTAAATACCATCAAGCACCTAGGAAAAGAAAACACATCTGATGATGCTTGTACTTTTATTGGCATGACCAGAATAACTTTACAAATATGTGTATTGTCTTCTGCTCTGATCATTTAAGATTCTCAAGTAATCAAGTCTTTTTAATGCACTGTTTTCCATTTAGTATTTCGCAGTGTAACCCTGTACTGGTTAGTACCAGCTGAAGCCTCGATCAGAAGCTGCAGCTGTATATTGAAGTACCACAGTCTGCATAGAATAGCCAAGTAATGATTCAAGCATTCAAACAAAGAGCACACAGTGCCATGAATCAGTCCCTTTTTGTCTTCAGTTTGGACTTTCATGACTTCCTCATCTACTTGGCTGAGGGCGAATAGATAAGAACATTGTTGTTAGTTTGTCTTTGAGTTTAAATGATGATGTTTCATATATGTGCACAGTGTAACAATTTTGTAGTTTTAATTGAGAAAAACACCAAATAAACAGCCTTCTCTGCATTTTGCTACAATGACACCTGTCTCCTGACATTGGGGTAGGATGTATTAGGTAGCAAGTACTGGTAAATGTAAGGATCTGTGTGAATTTGATAGTAGCTAAATTGTGATGGTTAGACAATTGGGTCAGAGAATTTTAAAAAACAGCAGATCTTGTGCAGTCTTCCAGTGGTTAGTAGCACCTACCAAAAATGGTACAAGGAAGGACATATGGCGACTCTGCGACAAAATCATGGAAGCTCAAGGTTTCAAGACTTTTCTTGAGCTGCACTTTCTCTGGAATTTGCTACCTCAGAAGATCAGATTAATTGGGAACATCCATAGTTCTAATAATGCCCTAAAAGCACATCTCTGTAGGCAAGCCTATTGTTACAGTGGAGGTCTGTGCCTGCCATAGCACTGCTTCTTCCGGCGGGTGTGAACACCACTTTGCTCACATCCTTTGGCACTCTAGGTCGTCAGAGGCTCAGACCGACTGGTATTCTCTTCCTCCTACTAGCCAGAGTAGTGCTGCCAGCTTTCTCTGGCTCATAAAGGGCCAGTGTGGGCCCATGGCTGGTCACCCAAGGCTTGTTGCCATGTGAAACAGTGCCTAAATAATAGGTTCTTATCTGCTAGTGTCCTGCAAAGGTGTGCTGTTCTACGTTCATCTGCCTGTTTCCCTACGGACTTCTGCCTGTTTCCCAGATTTGACCTTTCCTGCCTCACCTGAAATCTGTCTGATCTCCATTCTGACCCTGAGCTGCCTGCCCTAACTTTGGACTGCTTATCGGATAGCAGACAATCAGCCTGTTCCTGAATTTGTTTTTGCCTGCTTCCTCAATGTTCGACACTGGTGTCTCTTGACACCTGGGTCACCTCACCTGACACTTGAACAGAGACTACTCAGATAGGTAGCAGCCTAATGGTTCCTTGGTAGCTGAGTCTAGATCCCTATATAAAGGTTAAAGGTGGAAAACCAGGGAGGCCACTTAAGCAACGCCCTTGAGAGAAGCTCAAGGTCAAATCACTTCAAGTGACACAGTGGATCCTCACCTAATATATTCCATAATCTAAATTCTTCTATGTTTACCTTCTCTATTCTAAATTCAAATTTACCCTTTTCTACATTATTCCACAGGACCTGATCAATTCATCACTTAGTAACCCTTACGTTTCTTGTGCTTGCCACTCTTTATGTACAGACACACTTCCTAGCTGACAACTGGCTTATGTAAATTTACATGTAGTACCCTGTTTTATAAAAGATGGCTGGAACATTGTATAAAACAAGCACTTTTGTGTCATCCATATTTCCTCATAGATTGCACGCCCTCGAGAGTTTGAGTGTATAATTAGTTTTTTTATTCTGTAATGTCAAATTTTTGTCTGTATAAGTACCTTCTAATTTGAAGAGTTCAGTGAAATATGTAGGAGCAAAACAGAAAGTGTTGCGTTTATATTTTTGTTTAGTGTATGTTTCTATGACTGACTAGTTGCGATGTTGTCACCAGACTGTAGACGGACTGGCTGCAGTGTTCACACAACACTGGGAACTGCCTGACCAGCTTTTACACTAGACTGTGGTTTGGGCAACTGAAGTGTTTACACCAGACTGTGGACGGACCAGCTGCATTGTTTACACTAGACAGTTGACTGACCAGTGAAAACATTTACACTGGACTGTGGACTGACTGACCGCAGCATTTACTCTAGACCAGGCATGCTCAACCTGCGGCCCTCCAGCTGTTGCAAAATTACAACTCCCAGCACGCCCGAACAGCCTACAGCTATCAGCCTACAGCAGGGCATTGTGGGAGTTGTAGTTTTACAACAGCTGGAGGGCCGCAGGTTGAGCATGCCTGCTCTAGACTGTGGGCTGAGCGTAAGCAGTATTTACACTAGACAATAATAATATATTTGGCATACTAAATTTCTCCCCTAATATATAAGGCACATATCATAAACTTCATTTTTGGCAGGGAGGCAATTTATTTTTGGGTATAATGCATTTGGGGCCCTGGTCCAAGTTTGCTCTGGGCCCATAAAACTGTTTACACCACTGCCTGTTCATACTGAATTGCATATCAGTTTTAAGTTTCTGATGGGACAGTTGCTGAAGTTTTCTACTGTCTCGCTCCAGGGTTAGATTCACATCAATATTGTTCATTACTTCTGTATAAACTTCTCTGTGATGCTGCTTGTGTCTGAATGAAAGCTACAGTAATTCGAGGTTTGATGCACCAGTTTTATATTAATATGCTATGTCTACAGTTGCTGGCTTTAGTTGTATACTTTATGGACTTTAAGATCATAAACTCAGATTGCAGCATATCAGGTAGACGTGCAGAAATTCCACACATCTCCGCACCAAATCGGCATTAACATCTGCAAGTTAGTCACAAATTTTGTTGCATATTTGATTCAATGAAAAGGGTGAAACCGGCCACCAAAAATTGCACAAAAAATTTACATGCTGTGGATTTAACAAAGTGAAAAGCAAACTGTGTACATGAGATTTGCCTAATCCGTGAAAAACATGCATAATCTGCACCATGTGCAGGTATCCTTAAGGGAACCTTTCATAAAATCTTTCTCATACCATATTTATGCTTTACTGACCTAGATTTCAAGGTAGCAATAAAATATAATCTAGTATCTTCCCAAATAGGTAAGGCATATAAAAAGTTTGAAAGCCTTGTAACCTTTTTAAATAGTCCCACGTACTGTGACATAGTTACCAGGAACTGTTTACCGTACCTAGATCACAAGAACATTGACCAGCTTGGAGTAGTTGAAAAACTGCTCCCAAATTATATGGATTAGGCTGAATGCACACGGCCGTTTTTCACAGCCGTGAGCGGTCCGTGGAACCACAGGATGGTTTTCTGCTGAGAGCAGTAGCGCGCCGTGCGCTCCTGCTCTCAGCAGGAATCCAGCCCGTGGTTCCACGGACTGCTCGCAGCCATGAAAAACGGCCGTGTGCATTCGGCCTTATGTGTTAGAATAGTTCTGTGAAGTATATAAAGTGGCGATTTAATCAAATATTTCAGCTGTGATGTTTAAAGTTGGGTAGTTTAAAGGGTATGTTTAAATAAATGAAAAATACATTTTTGCATATGTTACTGCTGCAGCAGCATTATGCATAAAGCAATCTTTAGTTTCTTCACATACCACTGTTTTCCTTGAGTTTTTCCCTTAGTTACGGCTGTTTAAACATTTAAAATATGAGGACCTTCTCAAGATGGCTCCTCTGCCAGTTCTCTAAGGCCAAAACTGCTTTCCCTTACTTCCCATACACACTTGCTGTAGCCAGCAGCTCCCTGCCAGCCAATCAGATTGGATTACTGAGAGACACGCCTCCTTATTCTGAAGCCTAATGCAGCCATGCAGTATAAAGGACCGCCCCTCTGTCTTCTGTTTATACTAAAGGGAAGACAGACAAGCCCTAGCAACGGTCTTTTAAGGGAGCAGTGGAAAGGGACAGAGGACATTAATGAAAGCTGTTATAAGGTGTAAGGAATGTAAAATTATTGTTTAATGTCAGACATGATCTCATTCCAGCCATCTGCTGTCAGATAGCAGAGGTAGTGAACTCCAGAGGGGTTCTGGCTTCAAGGAGGCCACATGTGTACAAATTCACACCTCAACCAGCCAGCACAGAGTCCAGCTAATCCTACAGGTAAACCTCTCTGTAGGGGGTCTCGGCACTTGCCCAGATCTATCATATCCCTCAGACATCATGGAACCGGCGATTCATAAGGAATTATGAATCGCCCGTCCATCACAGGCATAAACCAGATATATATTTGTGACCCTATGGCCAAGACAAACATGGCCCTGCTTGTCGGTTGGCAATAGGCGGCCAGGGAGGGGAGATACACAGATATCACCACGGAAACCTAATAACGGTACCATGTTTGGACTCTACCTATAGCTGGAACCCAGGCGGATCCGTTGGTCCCAGAAACATCTCCCTGTGACCTTCTGGTCTGAAGCTATGAGCCCTTATGGGTTTTGTGGGTCCTTGCCTGACAGCACCAGAAGAGGAGGAGTGGACCCCTCCCAGAGGCAGGGAGGGGAGGGGCCGGTTACAGGTCAAAAGGCCCATGCAAGCCAGCGGGCATGTCTTTTTCTGAAGGGGTGTCACACTGCATCACGTGTTTGGAAGGGACCGAGAAACGGAATAAAGGATTACAGTAACTATTATTCATCAACCCAAAGGACTCATCCATCTGGTAAACTGACTGTTTTGCTCTGTTTAATCCTGTTCGTACCATACTACCTGTATTTGCAACCTCCGATCACTGTATATATTCTTGGTGTGTATAGTGCTATATCTAGTGAGCCCTTAAGGCGATTAAATATATAATTTAATCTTGTACTGTCTGGTATCTCGATCATGAATCCCCACGTCCTGTGTTTAGGCATAGTTATACTCTACTGCGGGTTGGTTTCTCAACCTATATAATCCCGTTAGCGGACCGGACTTATATCAAACGAGAAACTGGTGGCAGTCTACCCGGACTGAGAAAGCACTGTTTTACTGGGGCAGTGAAAAGGCTCCCTCAGCTTGTTGCCTCTCTGTGCCCGCGTGGACAGGATGTGTCTGTGTAAACTGTATCAAGCTGACCTTACCTGCTCCCCAGGGACGGCATAATGTCACGCCTTGGTAACCAGTGACTATACCGTATCTCGTTGGCCCGACGTATTTGACGTTAGTCGTGTATGGTATTTGTCACATATTGGTGGCAGCAAAGTGGGATCGAGATACTAGTGTGTGTGTGTGTGTGTGAGAGTGGGACCCATACTCCCAGACACTAAAGACTACCAGCAGTAGCTTTTTGCCGCTGAAGTCCTAAGATCAGCTCAACACTAGAAAGTCTGAGTGCAAATACAATAAGGTGTGTGCATCAGATTGCAGACTGTGTCAGTGATCATCCGTGGCAATGATAGCAAGTAACACAAGAAGCAAGGCTAAGGAGATGGCTGATTCTAGGAACGGTGGCGGGGAGGACGCAGTCCAGGTAGGGGGCCAAGAGGAGGAGGAAGGCAACTTTATTCAAGGCGAGGGGGAGCCAAAGCTCCCTAAGGAGCTAGTTGCCGGCGGTGAGGCCCACGGTGGGCCGCAATCCACCTGCCTATCCCCCCAGCCAAGCAGGCTCGGCTGCTCTCCTACCAGCTGCCCTAGTCCATCTCCAGGCCGGAGACCAGGCTTTCTACGAGATCCTCATGGCAGCTGCAGAGCATCGTAAGCAAGCAGAGGCTGCAGAATGTCATGAGCTAGCTGAGCGTGAGCACCAGCTACAAATGTTCAAGCTCCAGCTCCAACTCCAGCCGCCCTTCCCAGCCCGATGTGAGTCCAAAACTGTGGGCGGAGGACTTCCCCCTGCTGGACAAAGATAGGGACTTGGACACTTTTTTGTTGGCGTTTGAGATGGCCTGCCATCAATACCAGTTGCCGGAGGACCAGTGGGTCAGATTCCTAACGCCACGTCTCAGGGGAACAGCTCTTGAAATCTTTGGGTACCTTCCCTGCGAGACTATCCTGCACTATGAGGACATCAAGCAGACTCTGGTCCGGCAGTACAACTTGACCCCTGAGATGTACTGGGAAAAGCTCTGGAGTTTGCAGTGGGGTCCTACCCAGAGTTGGGCCGATCACATGCGGGCCCTGCTGAGAGTGGTTGACCAATGGACCATGGGATTGGAACTCACCACCGTCTAACAGCTGAAGGAGCTCATCGCGATAGAGCAGTTCTTGTGGAATTGCCCGAAGGACCTCGAGCAGTACCTCCGTGACTGGAAGCCAAAGGGGGCCTCTGCAGCAGCAACTCTGGCCGACAAGTACACTAACAACAGGACTTCAGAGGCCCAGAAACCTGTCGGCTGGAGAGGGGGTAAGACACACTCTGCCCCTGCCCCTAGGCCCAAGTGGGCACAGTCCCCGGCTTCCCTTTCAACATCGGTGGGGGAACACCGACTTTGCCACCTCTGTAAGCAGCCAGGACACTTCAAGGCCATGTGTCCCCAGTGCCCGAGGGACCCATCCCAGTAATCGACCCAGAAGCCGTCCGCTGTGTTGTGTGTGGGTGGGGGTGGTGGGAGGTCCCTTGACAATTTTCAACCGGTCACTATGGGCCAGGCCGTGGCCATGGGACTTAGAGACACCGGCGCTGAGATGACTCTTGTATGGCCTGAACCGGTGGCCCCCCCATGATTTATTGCCCGGGAGATCATTTACTGTCTCCGGGATTGGAGAAGTAGAACTATCTATTCTATTTGGTCTATTTGGACTGGGCTGCCAGTCGAGGAGTAAGGGAGGTGGGGTATCCTCAAATATCCCTGCCAGTGTTTTGCTGGGGACGGACTTGGGCAGCTTGTGTTTAAGTACTTGGCCGCTGACTCCTCAAGGTCAGATTCCCCAGAATGTGATGCAATGTCCACCCCTGTTGGTACTGTGACTGTACATAACATGCCTGTTGATGGTGATGTGGGGGTGGGGAATGTAATGTGTGCCTCTCCCCTCAGTGGGGAGGGGGTCATTAACGACAGCTGTGCTGAGGCCCCAGGGTGTGTCCCACAAGCATGCTGGAACCTGTTGTCCTCTAAGGGGTGTGGTGACTAAGGGACAAGCAGGAGGCAGGCAGCTGAGGCAAATGAGGTGAGAGCTGTCCCAGAAGTAGGGCTCCCAGGTAAAGCCTCAGTGCAGGACTCCTCCACAATCGGGATGTTAGAGGGCCAGGTTAGTTCGTCTGGACTGGCGACTTGGGGGGAAGCAGGCACTACCAACGGTGGCAGCGGCCATAGCTGCTGCCACATGCAGTGGGAGTGCTGGGGCCCTAGAGGCCCCTCAGGGGTCTCATGGCTTTCCCACTTCAGACCAAGTGGCTGCTAAGTCAGATGGAGGCATCCAAAAATCCCCACTGGTAATGCTGCCCATAATTGAAGAGCCTTTCAGGAGGGTGGCTGTGGATCTGATTGGACCGCTGTCTATTCCCAGTAGCTCCGGGAAATGCTTCATATTGACGTTAGTAGATTATGCTACCCGGTACCCGGAAGCGGTAGCCTTGTCATCCATTTGGGTCGACAAGGTGGCCACCGCCTTGCTGGAGATTTTCTCCAGAGTGGGCTTTCCCCAGGAAATGCTCACAGACTGGGGGACTCAGTTAATGTCGCAATTGATGGAGTCCCTCTGTAGGCAAACATAGGTGCAACATCTGGTGACCAGCCCGTACCACCCACAGACCAACGGCCTGTGCGAATGGTTTAACGGCACCTTAAATCAGATGCTTAAGTTGTTGGTTGACTCCCATGGGCGTGACTGGGAGCGGTACCTCCCACATCTGCTGTTCACCTACCGGGAGGTACCACAGGCCTCCATGGGGTTCTGCCCCTTCGAGCTCCTGTACGGGCAACGTGTGCAGGGGCCCCTGGCTCTGGTGAAAGAGGCCTGGGAGGGAGATGTAGCCATCCCTGGACTGACAATCATAGAGTATGTCATGCGCTTCCAGGACAAGATGCAGGCCTTGTTGCAGCTGGTGCATGATAATATGAAGCAAACCCAGGCCGAACAGAAGCGATGGTACAACCAGAATGCTTGTCAGAGGACCTATTAGGTGGGTCAAAAGTTATGGGTACTCGTCCCCGTTAGGGATGAGCGAACTCGAACTGTATAGTTCGGGTTCGTACCGAATTTTGGGGTGTCCGTGACACGGACCCGAACCCGGACATTTTCGTAAAAGTCCGGGTTCGGGTTCGGTGTTCGTCGCTTTCTTGGCGCTTTTGTGACGCTTTCTTGGCGCTTTTTGAAAGGCTGCAAAGCAGCCAATCAACAAGCGTCATACTACTTGCCCCAAGAGGCCATCACAGCCATGCCTACTATTGGCATGGCTGTGATTGGCCAGAGCACCATGTGACCCAGCCTCTATTTAAGCTGGAGTCACATAGCGCCGCCCGTCACTCTGCTCTGATTAGCGTAGGGAGAGGTTGCGGCTGCGACAGTAGGGCGAGATTAGGCAGATTAACTCCTCCAAAGGACTTGATTAACTGATCGATCTGCAGCTGTGGATCATTGAGCTGCTGATCCTCAATTGCTCACTGTTTTTAGGCTGCACAGACCGTTTGTCAGTCTCATTTTTCTGGGGTGATCGGCGGCCATTTTGTGTCTTGTGGTGCGCCAGCACAAGCTGCGACCAAGTGCATTTAACCCTCAATGGTGTGGTTGTTTTTTGGCTAAAGCCTACATCAGGGTGAAGCTGTCACACCAAGTGCATTTAACCAGCAATAGTCTGTTCATTTTTTGGCCATATACAAAATCAGGGGCAAGCTGCGCCTGTCACCAAGTGCATTTAACCCTCAATGGTGTGGTTGTTTTTTGGCTAAAGCCTACATCAGGGTGAAGCTGTGACACCAAGTGCATTTAACCAGCAATAGTCTGTTCATTTTTTGGCCATATACAAAATCAGGGGCAAGCTGCGCCTGTCACCAAGTGCATTTAACCCTCAATGGTGTGGTTGTTTTTTGGCTAAAGCCTACATCAGGGTGAAGCTGTCACACCAAGTGCATTTAACCAGCAATAGTCTGTTCATTTTTTGGCCATATACAAAATCAGGGGCAAGCTGCGCCTGTCACCAAGTGCATTTAACCCTCAATGGTGTGGTTGTTTTTTGGCTAAAGCCTACATCAGGGTGAAGCTGTCACACCAAGTGCATTTAACCAGCAATAGTCTGTTTATTTTTTGGCCATATCCCAGTCTAATTCTGTCACTAAATCCATACCGGTCACCCAGCGCCTAAATACTAGGCCTCAAATTTATATCCAGCTAAATCTGTCCCTAGTGCTGTAGCTGGGCGAGTTATTTAGTGTCCGTTCAAGCACATTTCTTGTTCTGGGTTGAAATACAATTCCCAATTTAGCAATTTCATAATTTAGTGGTTCCTGCTATATCAGAGCTATTTGAAATCTATCCCAAAAAGGGTATATAATATTGAAGGTGCACATTGGGTCATTCAGAATAACTTCACACACACCCGCTACTGTGTATTTCCAAGTCTAATTCTGTCACTAAACCCATACCTGTCACCCAGCGCCTAAATACTAGGCCTCAAATTTAAATCCCTCTAAATCTCTCGTTACCCGCTGTACTGTTGTTGCTGGGCAAGATATTTAGTGTCCGTCAAAGCACATTTTTTGTTCTGGGTTGAAGTACAATTCCCAATTTAGCAATTTCATAATTTAGTGGTTTCTGCTATATCAGAGCTATTTGAAATCTATCCCTAAAAGGGTATATAATATTGAAGGTGCACATTGGGTCATTCAGAATAACTTCACACACACCGCTTCTGTGCATTTCCAAGTCTAATTCTGTCACTAAATCCATACCGGTGACCCAGCGCCTAAATACTAGGCCTCAAATTTAAATCCCTCTAAATCTCTCGTTACCCACCGCTGTACTGTTGTTGCTGGGCAAGATATTTAGTGTCCGTCAAAGCACATTTTTTGTTCTGGGTTGAAGTACAATTCCCAATTTAGCAATTTCATAATTTAGTGGTTTCTGCTATATCAGAGCTATTTGAAATCTATCCCTAAAAGGGTATATAATATTGAAGGTGCACATAGGGTCATTCAGAATAACTTCACACACACCGCTACTGTGTATTTCCAAGTCTAATTCTGTCACTAAATCCATACCGGTGACCCAGCGCCTAAATACTAGGCCTCAAATTTAAATCCCTCTAAATCTCTCGTTACCCACCGCTGTACTGTTGTTGCTGGGCAAGATATTTAGTGTCCGTCAAAGCACATTTTTTGTTCTGGGTTGAAGTACAATTCCCAATTTAGCAATTTCATAATTTAGTGGTTTCTGCTATATCAGAGCTATTTGAAATCTATCCCTAAAAGGGTATATAATATTGAAGGTGCACATAGGGTCATTCAGAATAACTTCACACACACGCTTCTGTGCATTTCCAAGTCTAATTCTGTCACTAAATCCATACCGGTGACCCAGCGCCTAAATACTAGGCCTCAAATTTAAATCCCTCTAAATCTCTCGTTACCCACCGCTGTACTGTTGTTGCTGGGCAAGATATTTAGTGTCCGTCAAAGCACATTTTTTGTTCTGGGTTGAAGTACAATTCCCAATTTAGCAATTTCATAATTTAGTGGTTTCTGCTATATCAGAGCTATTTGAAATCTATCCCTAAAAGGGTATATAATATTGAAGGTGCACATAGGGTCATTCAGAATAACTTCACACACACGCTTCTGTGCATTTCCAAGTCTAATTCTGTCACTAAATCCATACCGGTGACCCAGCGCCTAAATACTAGGCCTCAAATTTAAATCCCTCTAAATCTCTCGTTACCCACCGCTGTACTGTTGTTGCTGGGCAAGATATTTAGTGTCCGTCAAAGCACATTTTTTGTTCTGGGTTGAAGTACAATTCCCAATTTAGCAATTTCATAATTTAGTGGTTTCTGCTATATCAGAGCTATTTGAAATCTATCCCTAAAAGGGTATATAATATTGAAGGTGCACATAGGGTCATTCAGAATAACTTCACACACACGCTTCTGTGCATTTCCAAGTCTAATTCTGTCACTAAATCCATACCGGTGACCCAGCGCCTAAATACTAGGCCTCAAATTTAAATCCCTCTAAATCTCTCGTTACCCACCGCTGTACTGTTGTTGCTGGGCAAGATATTTAGTGTCCGTCAAAGCACATTTTTTGTTCTGGGTTGAAGTACAATTCCCAATTTAGCAATTTCATAATTTAGTGGTTTCTGCTATATCAGAGCTATTTGAAATCTATCCCTAAAAGGGTATATAATATTGAAGGTGCACATAGGGTCATTCAGAATAACTTCACACACACGCTTCTGTGCATTTCCAAGTCTAATTCTGTCACTAAATCCATACCGGTGACCCAGCGCCTAAATACTAGGCCTCAAATTTAATCCCTCTAAATCTCTCGTTACCACGCTGTACTGTTGTTGCTGGGCAAGATATTTAGTGTCCGTCAAAGCACATTTTTTGTTCTGGGTTGAAGTACAATTCCCAATTTAGCAATTTCATAATTTAGTGGTTCCTGCTATATCAGAGCTATTTGAAATCTATCCCTAAAAGGGTATATAATATTGAAGGTGCACATTAGGGTCATTCAGAATAACTTCACACACACCCGCTACTGTGTATTTCCAAGTCTAATTCTGTCACTAAATCCATACCTGTCACCCAGCGCCTAAATACTAGGCCTCAAATTTAAATCCCTCTAAATCTCTCGTTACCGCTGTCCTGTTGTAGCTGGGAAAGTTATTTAGTGCCCGTCAAAGCACATTTTTTGTTCTGGGTTGAAGTACAATTCCCAATTTAGCAATTTCATAATTTAGTGGTTCCTGCTATATCAGAGCTATTTGAAATCTATCCCAAAAAGGGTATATAATATTCAAGGTGCACATTGGGTCATTCAGAATAACTTCACACACACGCTTCTGTGCATTTCCAAGTCTAATTCTGTCACTAAATCCATACCGGTCACCCAGCGCCTAAATACTAGGCCTCAAATTTATATCCCGCTGAATTTGAATACAATACATTGGGCCAAATAATATATTTGTTGTTGTGGTGAACCATAACAATGAGAAAAACATCTAGTAAGGGACGCGGACGTGGACATGGTCGTGGTGGTGTTAGTGGACCCTCTGGTGCTGGGAGAGGACGTGGCCGTTCTGCCACATCCACACGTCCTAGTGTACCAACTACCTCAGGTCCCAGTAGCCGCCAGAATTTACAGCGATATATGGTGGGGCCCAATGCCGTTCTAAGGATGGTAAGGCCTGAGCAGGTACAGGCATTAGTCAATTGGGTGGCCGACAGTGGATCCAGCACGTTCACATTATCTCCCACCCAGTCTTCTGCAGAAAGCGCACAGATGGCGCCTGAAAACCAACCCCATCAGTCTGTCACATCACCCCCATGCATACCAGGGAAACTGTCTCAGCCTCAAGTTATGCAGCAGTCTCTTATGCTGTTTGAAGACTCCGCTGGCAGGGTTTCCCAAGGGCATCCACCTAGCCCTTCCCCAGCGGTGAAAGACATAGAATGCACTGACGCACAACCACTTATGTTTCCTGATGATGAGGACATGGGAATACCACCTCAGCATGTCTCTGATGATGACGAAACACAGGTGCCAACTGCTGCGTCTTTCTGCAGTGTGCAGACTGAACAGGAGGTCAGGGATCAAGACTGGGTGGAAGACGATGCAGGGGACGATGAGGTCCTAGACCCCACATGGAATGAAGGTCGTGCCACTGACTTTCACAGTTCGGAGGAAGAGGCAGTGGTGAGACCGAGCCAACAGCGTAGCAAAAGAGGGAGCAGTGGGCAAAAGCAGAACACCCGCCGCCAAGAGACTCCGCCTGCTACTGACCGCCGCCATCTGGGACCGAGCACCCCAAAGGCAGCTTCAAGGAGTTCCCTGGCATGGCACTTCTTCAAACAATGTGCTGACGACAAGACCCGAGTGGTTTGCACGCTGTGCCATCAGAGCCTGAAGCGAGGCATTAACGTTCTGAACCTGAGCACAACCTGCATGACCAGGCACCTGCATGCAAAGCATGAACTGCAGTGGAGTAAACACCTTAAAACCAAGGAAGTCACTCAGGCTCCCCCTGCTACCTCTTCTGCTGCTGCCGCCTCGGCCTATTCTGCTGCTGCCGCCTCGGCCTCTTCCTCCGCCTCTGGAGGAACGTTGGCACCTGCCGCCCAGCAAACAGGGGATGTACCACCAACACCACCACCACCACCTCCGTCACCAAGCGTCTCAACCATGTCACACGCCAGCGTTCAGCTCTCCATCTCACAAACATTTGATAGAAAGCGTAAATTCCCACCTAGCCACCCTCGATCCCTGGCCCTGAATGCCAGCATTTCTAAACTACTGGCCTATGAAATGCTGTCATTTAGGCTGGTGGACACAGACAGCTTCAAACAGCTCATGTCGCTTGCTGTCCCACAGTATGTTGTTCCCAGCCGGCACTACTTCTCCAAGAGAGCCGTGCCTTCCCTGCACAACCAAGTATCCGATAAAATCAAGTGTGCACTGCGCAACGCCATCTGTAGCAAGGTCCACCTAACCACAGATACGTGGACCAGTAAGCACGGCCAGGGACGCTATATCTCCCTAACTGCACACTGGGTAAATGTAGTGGCAGCTGGGCCCCAGGCGGAGAGCTGTTTGGCGCACGTCCTGCCGCCGCCAAGGATCGCAGGGCAACATTCTTTGCCTCCTGTTGCCACCTCCTCCTTCTCGGCTTCCTCCTCCTCTTCTTCCACCTGCTCATCCAGTCAGCCACACACCTTCACCACCAACTTCAGCACAGCCCGGGGTAAACGTCAGCAGGCCATTCTGAAACTCATATGTTTGGGGGACAGGCCCCACACCGCACAGGAGTTGTGGCGGGGTATTGAACAACAGACCGACGAGTGGTTGCTGCCGGTGAGCCTCAAGCCCGGCCTGGTGGTGTGTGATAATGGGCGAAATCTCGTTGCAGCTCTGGGACTAGCCAATTTGACGCACATCCCTTGCTTGGCGCATGTGCTGAATTTGGTGGTGCAGAAGTTCATTCACAACTACCCCGACATGTCAGAGCTGCTGCATAAAGTGCGGGCCGTCTGTTCGCGCTTCCGGCGTTCACATCCTGCCGCTGCTCGCCTGTCTGCGCTACAGCGTAACTTCGGCCTTCCCGCTCACCGCCTCATATGCGACGTGCCCACCAGGTGGAACTCCACCTTGCACATGCTGGACAGACTGTGCGAGCAGCAGCAGGCCATAGTGGAGTTTCAGCTGCAGCACGCACGGGTCAGTCGCACTACAGAACAGCACCACTTCACCACCAATGACTGGGCCTCCATGCGAGACCTGTGTGCCCTGTTGCGCTGTTTCGAGTACTCCACCAACATGGCCAGTGGCGATGACACCGTTATCAGCGTTACAATACCACTTCTATGTCTCCTTGAGAAAACACTTAGGGCGATGATGGAACAGGAGGTGGCCCAGGAGGAGGAGGAGGAGGATGAGGAAGAGGGGTCATTTTTAGCACTTTCAGGCCAGTCTCTTCGAAGTGACTCAGAGGGAGGTTTTTTGCAACAGCAGAGGCCAGGTACAAATGTGGCCAGCCAGGGCCCACTACTGGAGGACGAGGAGGACGAGGATGAGGAGGAGGTGGAGGAGGATGAGGATGAAGCATGGTCACAGCGGGGTGGCACCCAACGCAGCTCGGGTCCATCACTGGTGCGTGGCTGGGGGGAAAGGCAGGACGATGACGATACGCCTCCCACAGAGGACAGCTTGTCCTTACCCCTGGGCAGCCTGGCACACATGAGCGACTACATGCTGCAGTGCCTGCGCAACGACAGCAGAGTTGCCCACATTTTAACCTGTGCGGACTACTGGGTTGCCACCCTGCTGGATCCACGCTACAAAGACAATGTGCCCACCTTACTTCC
Source organism: Bufo gargarizans (assembly GCF_014858855.1). NCBI lineage: Eukaryota > Metazoa > Chordata > Amphibia > Anura > Bufonidae > Bufo > Bufo gargarizans. Next base: position 218,641,185 of record NC_058080.1, on the reverse strand, counting down.
TGCACTGGAGCGTGATAGGAAGATGCGCGAGTACAAGCGCACGTTGGTAGACGCGCTACTGAGAGCATTCCCAAATGTCACAGGGGAACAAGTGGAAGCCCAAGGCCAAGGCAGAGGAGGAGCAAGAGGTCGCCAAGGCAGCTGTGTCACGGCCAGCTCCTCTGAGGGCAGGGTTAGCATGGCAGAGATGTGGAAAACTTTTGTCAACACGCCACAGCTAACTGCACCACCACCTGATACGCAACGTGTTAGCAGGAGGCAACATTTCACTAACATGGTGGAACAGTACGTGTGCACACCCCTCCACGTACTGACTGATGGTTCGGCCCCATTCAACTTCTGGGTCTCTAAATTGTCCACGTGGCCAGAGCTAGCCTTTTATGCCTTGGAGGTGCTGGCCTGCCCGGCAGCCAGCGTTTTGTCTGAACGTGTATTCAGCACGGCAGGGGGCGTCATTACAGACAAACGCAGCCGCCTGTCTACAGCCAATGTGGACAAGCTGACGTTCATAAAAATGAACCAGGCATGGATCCCACAGGACCTGTCCGTCCCTTGTCCAGATTAGACATTAACTACCTCCCCATAACCATATATTATTGGACTCCAGGGCACTTCCTCATTCAATCCTATTTTTATTTTCATTTTACCATTATATTGCGATGCTACCCAAAGTTGAATGAACCTCTCCTCTGCCTGTGTGCTAGGCCTAAATATATGCCAATGGACTGTTGCAGTGGTGGCTGACATGAAGCCTGATTCTCTGCTATGACATGCAGACTAATTCTCTGCTGACATGAAGCCAGATTGTCTGTTACGGGACCTCTCTCCTCTGCCTGGGTGCTGGGCCTAAATTTATGACAATGGACTGTTGCAGTGGTGGCTGACGTGAAGCCTGATTCTCTGCTATGACATGCAGACTGATTCTCTGCTGACATGAAGCCAGATCCTCTGTTACGGGACCTCTCTCCTCTGCCTGGGTGCTGGGCCTAAATTTATGACAATGGACTGTTGCAGTGGTGGCTGACGTGAAGCCTGATTCTCTGCTATGACATGCAGACTGATTCTCTGCTGACATGAAGCCAGATCCTCTTTTACGGGACCTCTCTCCTCTGCCTGGGTGCTGGGCCTAAATTTATGACAATGGACTGTTGCAGTGGTGGCTGACGTGAAGCCTGATTCTCTGCTATGACATGCAGACTGATTCTCTGCTGACATGAAGCCAGATCCTCTTTTACGGGACCTCTCTCCTCTGCCTGGGTGCTGGGCCTAAATTTATGACAATGGACTGTTGCAGTGGTGGCTGACGTGAAGCCTCATTCTCTGCTATGACATGCAGACTGATTCTCTGCTGACATGAAGCCAGATCCTCTGTTACGGGACCTCTCTCCTCTGCCTGGGTGCTGGGCCTGAATATATGCCAATGGACTGTTGCAGTGGTGGGTGACGTGAAGCCTCATTCTCTGCTATGACATGCAGACTAATTCTCTGCTGACATGAAGCCAGATTGTCTGTTACGGGACCTCTCTCCTCTGCCTGTGTGTGCTGGGCCTAAATATATGCCAATGGACTGTTGCAGTGGTGGCTGACGTGAAGCCTCATTCTCTGCTATGACATGCAGACTGATTCTCTGCTGACATGAAGCCAGATCCTCTGTTACGGGACCTCTCTCCTCTGCCTGGGTGCTGGGCCTAAATTTATGACAATGGACTGTTGCAGTGGTGGCTGACGTGAAGCCTGATTCTCTGCTATGACATGCAGACTGATTCTCTGCTGTCATGAAGCCAGATTGTCTGTTACGGGACCTCTCTCCTCTGCCTGGGTTCTGGGCCTAAATTTATGCAAATGGACTGTTGCAGTGGTGGGTGACGTGAAGCCTGATTCTCTGCTATGATATGCAGACTGATTCTCTGCTGACATGAAGCCAGATTGTCTGTTACGGGACCTTCTCTCCTCTGCCTGGGTTCTGGGCCTAAATTTATGAAAATTGACTCTTACAGTGGTGGGTGACGTGAAGCCTGATTCTCTGCTATGCTATGAAGACTGATTCTCTGCTGACATGAAGCCAGATTGTCTGTTACGGGACCTTTCTCCTCTGCCTGGGTTCTGGGCCTAAATTTATGAAAATTGACTCTTACAGTGGTGGGTGACGTGAAGCCTGATTCTCTGCTATGATATGAAGACTGATTCTCTGCTGACATGAAGCCAGATTGTCTGTTACGGGACCTTTCTCCTCTGCCTGGGTTCTGGGCCTAAATTTATGAAAATTGACTCTTACAGTGGTGGGTGACGTGTAGCCTGATTCTCTGCTATGATATGAAGACTGATTCTCTGCTGACATGAAGCCAGATTGTCTGTTACGGGACCTTTCTCCTCTGCCTGGGTTCTGGGCCTAAATTTATGAAAATTGACTCTTACAGTGGTGGGTGACGTGAAGCCTGATTCTCTGCTATGATATGAAGACTGATTCTCTGCTGACATGAAGCCAGATTGTCTGTTACGGGACCTTTCTCCTCTGCCTGGGTTCTGGGCCTAAATTTATGAAAATTGACTCTTACAGTGGTGGGTGACGTGAAGCCTGATTCTCTGCTATGATATGAAGACTGATTCTCTGCTGACATGAAGCCAGATTGTCTGTTACGGGACCTTTCTCCTCTGCCTGGGTTCTGGGCCTAAATTTATGAAAATTGACTCTTACAGTGGTGGGTGACGTGAAGCCTGATTCTCTGCTATGATATGAAGACTGATTCTCTGCTGACATGAAGCCAGATTCTCTGTTACGGGACCTCTCTCCTCTGCCTGGGTGCTGGGCCTAAATTTATGACAATGGACTGTTGCAGTGGTGGCTGACGTGAAGCCTGATTCTCTGCTATGACATGCAGACTGATTCTCTGCTGACATGAAGCCAGATTCTCTGTTACGGGACCTCTCTCCTCTGCCTGTGTGTGTGCTGGGCCTAAATATATGCCAATGGACTGTTGCAGTGGTGGCTGACGTGAAGCCTCATTCTCTGCTATGACATGCAGACTAATTCTCTGCTGACATGAAGACAGATTCTCTGTTACGGGACCTCTCTCCTCTGCCTGGGTGCCGGGGCCTAAATATCTGAGAATGGACTGTTCCAGTGGTGGGTGACGGGAAGCCAGATTCTCTGCTATGGAACCTCTCTCCAATTGATTTTGGTTAATTTTTATTTATTTAATTTTTATTTTAATTCATTTCCCTATCCACATTTGTTTGCAGGGGATTTACCTACATGTTGCTGCCTTTTGCAGCCCTCTAGCTCTTTCCTGGGCTGTTTTACAGCCTTTTTAGTGCCGAAAAGTTCGGGTCCCCATTGACTTCAATGGGGTTCGGGTTCGGGACGAAGTTCGGATCGGGTTCGGATCCCGAACCCGAACATTTCCGGGATGTTCGGCCGAACTTCTCGAACCCGAACATCCAGGTGTTCGCTCAACTCTAGTCCCCGTACCTCAGGACAAGCTTCAGGCGGCCTGTGAAGGTCAGTACCTTGTGCACCAGTGCCTCAACACCGTAACATACCTTGTCCCTCTAGACCACGTCGGGGAAGGCTGAAAGCCTTCCACGTGAAAATGACGAAGGCACATCATGAGAGGGAGGCATGTGCCCTCCCTGTATGCAACCTTCCAGAAGAGGGGGAGGAGGAGGCCCTCCTGGACATGTTTGCTCAGGTGAAGGCGGGTGGGTCCATCAAGGATGTAGAGGTGGGCCAACAGCTCTTGAGGGGCCAACCATCCCAGCTGTGGGCCACCCTTCACCCCTTCCAGGAGTTGTTCAGCAACAAGCCCGGAAGGACGGACGTGGCCGTCTATCACGTGGACACCGGGGATCACCCCCCCAATCCTGCGTTCAGCATATCAGGTCTCCTTGGAGGTGCAGCAGCACATGCACCAGGAGATTGACGAGATTCTGAAGCTGGGGGTCATCCAGGCATCCAACAGCGCTTGGGCCTCGCTTGTGGTCCTCATCCCAAAGAAGGACCGGACCACCCGGTTCTGCGTGGACTACAAGGGACTCAACGCTGTCATGGTCACCGATGCATACCCAATGCCACGTATATATGACCTGCTCGATCAGTTGGCCGGGGCCCAGTACCTGACCATCATGGATCTAAGCCGGGGGTATTGGCAGATTCCCCTGACCTGTGAGGCACGGGAACGCTCTACCTTTATTACCCCTTTCAGATTGTACTGAGTCCACTGTGATGCCGTTCGGAATGAAGAATGCCCCTGCAACTTTTCAGTGGATGGTCAACACGCTGCTTAAGGGACTTAAAGGGTACGCAGCCGCGTATCTGGCTGACATTGCCATCTTCAGTCCTACATGGGAGGATCACCTAGAGCCACTGACGCAGGTGCTCGGGCAGATCCGCCAGGCAGGCTTGACCATAAAGCCGTAAAAGTGCCAGCCAGGCATGGGCGAGGTGCACTGGGCCACCGGGTAGGCTGGGGGGGGGGCCATGAAGCCAGAGCCCGGGAAAGTGAATGCCATCACAACCTGGCCCACCCCCAGGACCAAGAAACAGATGATGTCCTTCTTGGGCACCGCCCGTAATTACAGATCTTTTGACAGCCATTGACAGACTAACTCAGGTATACATGCCTAGCTCTAATAAACTAGCAAATAAAAAAAAATGTTACCCTTTAAAGCTTTCTTCAGTTAGTGAGATTTTATATAGTGATATCCTTTTCTTCATTGATAATAATGTGACAAAATATAACTTTTTATTTAAAAAGGAAACCAGAAAACAAAAGCAAACTTTACATATGATAAGGGAATGTGACCCTGAACTTGGTGCTAAATGGAAATCGTCTGAGTGCACAATAAAAGACTAAAATTAACAGTCCCTATGTTCACATGCTTCTGTCAGGCCTTGATGGAGTATCTTGTAATTAGTTTTTTATGTTATGTAAATTTTACATACCGGTATGTTAGAGATATCAACAGATTTCAATCTTAGTTATTAGCATATGACAAACCAGAACTATTCAGATTGATATATTGTACATCATATATCTATACTGGTGTCATAAAGAAAGTTTATAATATCATATATCACTTTACTAAAAACGGCAGATATCCACAGTGCTTGAGGTCTATGAATGGCGGGAACAGGAGCCAGTGGCTCCTATGCACCGCCATGAACTGCCGCCCCTTCAGAGGCAGGTCGGTGCTACCTATAGCTATATACAGTGGGACCAGGACACTATCAGTGTATAATTATTATTATTATCATTATTTAGGTTGATTTTTACTGCTGATTTATTCATATTATGTTGTGACCCATAACATTTTTAATTTTTACTTTGTTGCTTGAAAGCCAGTCATTTGTATATTACAGCCTGCCACACTGTATTGCCATTGTCATGTGTTTTAATCGCCGACCCCTCACAGTGTAAAACATCAGCCTCGATTATGAACATATTGATAAATGTGTTAATTTTTTTGTCTTAAGGATTTTCAAACCTGGGTGGACAATGTGGATGAACATGGCTTTGTATTGGTATCATTTGGGGCAGGAGTAAAATTTTTATCTGAAGACATAGCAGAGAAACTAGCAGGAGCCCTTGCCAAATTGCATCAGAAAGTCATTTGGAGGTAAGATGTAACTACATTCATTCATTTTGATTATAATGTCATTAGATAATATTGTTTACGTATGAAAATGCACAACAATTTGCACACAATAGAATTAATATAGCCTAGTCTCACCCACACCAAGCAATTATACCTTTTCGGTTTTCAAACAGATCTGGAGAAATAAGATCTGAAATCTGTAATTTGTGAGCATAAGGAAAAATGTTTCCGCTATACAATATACAAGGTGAATTTTCATACTGGAAGATACCAGTATTAGGGCTCTTTCACACCTGCGTTTTCTTCCGGCATAGAGTTCCGTCGTCGGGGCTCTATGCCGGAAGAATGCTGATCAGTTTTATCCTAATGCATTCTGAATGGAGAGAAATCCGTTCAGGATGCATCAGGATGTCTTCAGTTCCGGACCGGAACGTTTTTTGGCCGGAGAAAATACCGCAGCATGCTGCGCTTTTTGCTCCGGCCAAAAATCCTAAAGACTTGCCGCAAGGCCGGATCCGGAATTAATGCCCATTGAAAGGCATTGATCCTGATCCTGCCTTAAGCTAAACGTCGTTTCGGCGCATTGCCGGATCCAACGTTTAGCTTTTTCTCAATGGTTACCATGGCTGCCGGGACGCTAAAGTCCTGGCAGCCATGGTAAAGTGTAGTGGGGAGCGGGGGAGCAGCATACTTACCGTCCGTGCGGCTCCCGGGGCGCTCCAGAGTGACGTCAGGGCGCCCCAAGTACATGGATCACGTGATCGCATGGCACGTCATCCATGCGCATGGGGCGCTCTGACGTCATTCTGGAGCGCCCCGGGAGCCGCACGGACTGTAAGTATACTGCTCCCCTGCTCCCCACTACTACTATGGCAACCAGGACTTTAATAGCGTCCTGGCTGCCATAGTAACACTGAAAGCATTTTGAAGACGGATCCGTCTTCAAATGCTTTCAGTTCACTTGCGTTTTTCCGGATCCGGCGTGTAATTCCGGCAAGTGGAGTACACGCCGGATCCGGAGAACGCAAGTGTGAAAGAGGCCTTAGCAAAGGAATTTAATTAACAATAGTTCAGTCCTGCATATGACTCCTAGAATGCAATCTAGTTGAGGTAATATCATGTTGCCATTAACTCTATTGCACCAGTAGAGGGGGGTTTGCGGCTCTTTGCGGTCTTCTATTCTTGTAACTACAGCAGCCTACTTTCCTACAGTCAGGTTCCTGGCATTTAAATGCTATGCAACATTTTTTTTACGATTGGATTTCACTCATTTCGGGCTAAAAAATATTTTTTTAATTGGTCTTTATTAAAACTTGTCAGCCATTATGGAGATACAGGGGTTAAAAATCAGCTACCAGCTCAAATAAACCATTATTTCTAATCTCCTGACCTCATAAACACTCATTATAGCTAAATTCTTATCAAACTAACATGGACGGATAGGCCATAGACTCTACAGGGAAGTTTCCTGGTCGTTCGATGCCCAGGGAGCCACTTAAAGGGAGTCTGTCACCACATTTCAGCATATTAGACCGATCAAATAGGGTTATATGATCCACCCAGAACTTAAAAACGGTACCTTTGTTGTAGAAAACAGACTTTTCTTTTAGCCGAAAATGAACTTATAAGATTATGTTATGAGCCCTCTCAAGTGCCCAGGGCGGTCTCTCAATCCTCGGAGCCCCAGGCAGCACCTCCTAAACGGCTCATAACCCCGCCCTCCGTGCGCCTCTGCCCGCCCATTTACTCCCCTCCCCTTTTCTTTTCCACTGTGGCTGTGCGGTCCAAATCGTAGCGGGCGCATGCACAGTAGGTATTGCGATGCCCTGCCGGAGCGGGCATCGCATTGCGCATGCGCCAGCTACGATTTGGACCGCACAGCCGCAGTGGAAAAGGACAGGGGAGGGGAGTAAATGGGCGGGCAGAGGCGCACGGAGGGCGGGGTTATGAGCCGTTTAGGAGGTGCTGCCTGGGGCTCCGAGGATTGAGAGACCGCCCTGGGCACTTGAGAGGGCTCATAACATAATCTTATAAGTTCATTTTCGGCTAAAAGAAAAGTCTGTTTTCTACAACAAAGGTACCGTTTTTAAGTTCTGGCAGGATCACATAACCCTATTTGATCGGTCTAATATGCTGAAATGTGGTGACAGACTCCCTTTAATTGCTGCTGGCCATCAGCAAGGTACATAAATATTAATGCTCGCAGCATTAATTAATGTAGGAGCATCAGGCACTTATGCAAGTGGCCAGTGGCTGCAGGTGCCCTACTAAATTCACTTACCCTGGGTTCACACCTGAGCGTTCTGAAAGGAGCGCTCTGTATGCGCGATTGTACCGGCGTTTGCAATCGCACATACAGAGACAAGCGAACGGCCATTGTTGCGCGTTCCCGAAAGTCTATGTACGGGAACGCGCGACAAAACGCCCCAAAGAAGCTCATGTACTTTTTTGAGCGTCGGGCGTTTTACAGCGCGATCGTACGCGCTGTAAAACGCCCAGGTGAGAACCATTCCCATAGGTAATCATTGGTTTCTCTTTGTTGAGCGTTATACAGCGCGTAGCAACACGCTGTAAAACGCTCAGGTGTGAACTTAGGGTTACAGCTCCATACTGATACAGCTTCATACTGTGGGGCGGGTGGCAGTATTTTGCACTGCACTGTGGTATTTGGTTTCCCAGAGGCAGTATTTTGTGCTACACTGTGCTGTTTGGTTCTGCTAATGCAGTATTTAGCGCTGCACTGTGGTATCTGGTTCTGCCGAGGAAGTACTGCAGTATGGTATTGCTGACTTTGCTTACTTCTGTTGTCTCACTTTCTGTCAATTTGGACCCGACTACAACATGAGTCCACTTTTAGCTTTTTTTTTCCAGGGCCACTTTAAGTTTCCAGTCCTCCCCGCAAACAAATAAGAATATGGCTTTAATGTGATACAGACTGATTTTTAACCCTTAGTTCTCAAAAATGGCTGAAAATTGTGATGATCCACAAAAAACTTTATTATGTAATACAAAAGGTATTGCATAAACCAAAATTCGACACATATTAGGCATTCACACAATTGTAATAACTTGAAAAATTATCTCCATAACGACCAAGCACCATACATGTATGGCTCTTGGTGCTGGGATTTAGTCTGGGGCTCTGTACATGTATTACGCTTGCTAATGGGCCTTTGTCCGAAGCTCCATACATGTATGGCGCGGGTTTACAGCTTCAGCTCCTGCTCTGTCAGAAACTGTGTAAGTTACATTCCAAGTCTACACCATCGACTGGCTGTTGTAGACTTGAGTTTCTGGTTCACAGGTGCGCCTTAGTTATTAAGCGGTATCAGCCTCTTAATAAATTAGGCGCATCTCACTCCGGATCATGACTGGGATATGGGGGGGCGGGTAGAGTTCTCAAATAGGTGGTATTTTAAAGGATTTTCACTGTACTATAAGGTTAGGAACCCTGCCAGAGTTTACAATCTATTTTAACAAAATAACCAAAAAGAAACACCGAGAGCAAAAGAAAAAAGTCAGATAGTAGATATTTTGTGTTGGCATAAAGTCCACTTTGAGCGTTAGCCGTGGTATCACGTGGTATTTACATATATTCATACTGATTACATTTTTGTGCAGTTACCGTAACTTATATTTGCATGCAGAAAATCAGTAATGGGACGTTAAGGTGCAGTATTGTGTGACCTACAAAAGTGTCCTATCGTCTGTACTTTTCAGCAGAGGAATATTTCACAGTAATAAACTAGAGTTACTCAGCAATAATACTTCTCTCTCTGCCAGTGGTGTACATAGAGAAGTAAGGGCCCCATAGCAAGCATCAAACCAGGCCCCCCACACAGGACAGAAGGGTTTCTGCCTAACCTTTTTCAATGACCCTTAGGCCATTTTTCCACTGCCTCATTTGCTAAAAGTTGTTCCTTTAGAGCAGGCATGTCCAAACTGCGGCCCTCCAGCTGTTGCAAAACTACAACTCCCAGCATGCCCAAATAGCTGTAAGCTATCCAGGCATGTTGGGAGTTGTAGTTTTGGAACAGCTGGAGGGCCGCAGTTTGGACATGCCTGCTTTAGAGGGTAGAGTCCTGACCAGGTTTTCACCTCCAGTAGAAGAGGAGAGAATCCCAACTAAAACTGGGCCCCCTCTTGCCCTGGGCCCCATAGCAGTCACATGGTCTTCCGCTATGGTAGTTACGGCCCTGCTCTCTGCCCATAATGAATAGTATTTTCTTTATTTAGGTTTACAGGACCCAAGCCTAGGAATTTAGGTAACAACACAAAACTGGTGGAATGGTTACCTCAGAATGACTTGCTCGGTGAGTACATATTACATGATTTATCAAATATAAACAGGCAATTATTTTATACCAGTAGCCTAAATGTCAAAGGGTTGTACAAGATTATGCCTCATTCACATGTCAGTGTTTAAGGACTTGTTCACAATTCTGTGTCAGTGTCACATCTGGGAAAAAAAGCATACGTGTTTCATCAGTGAAGTTGTCAGTGTGGGATCGGTGGTTGGTCCGTGTGTCTGTTTTTACCATCCGTGTGTCATCCGTAATTCACTGACGTTGCTCAGCTGAAAATTAATTTCCAAAGAATCTCCTATTAGTCTTCAGTGAAAAACGGACATAACACACACACGATGTGTGTCAGTAATTTTCACGGACCTATAGACTTCACTGGGCGTGCTTGTCCCTGTGATTTTTTTTTTTTTACTGACCCACGGTCAGTAAAAGAATATTGAAATATAAACAGACACATTTAAATCAATGGATATGTGTGCTGTCCGCAGAAAATGCGGACAGCATATGTCAGTGAAAAATGGAAATGTGAATGAGGCCTTAGTCAGTAATTTCTATCAGTGATTGTGAGCCAAAACCAGGAGTGGCATAACAGGTGGAGATCTTTTCCTTATACCCGATATCTGTGTAGCCTACACTCCTGGTGTTGGCTCGCAATCATTGATGGATGTTATGTTGTTATCACTAATGGAAGTCACTGACCAAAACACTTACATGTGAATGAGGCTTTAGGCAAACATGGATGCTTTTGTCCACCAACGGCATTATTTCTGACCACAGGGAGGGTCTGATATTGCACTTCAGCTCAGTGGAAGTGTAGCTTCAATACCAGACACAACCTGTGGACAGGTGCAGCGCTGTGCTTGAAGAAAAGAAGCCATGTTTTTCTAATCCAGTACAGTACAATCCCTTTAACCACTTCATGACATCCGCTGTACATGTATGGCAGATGTTGGGTCTTTAACCCCTTAAGGACCAGGCTCATTTTCACCTTCAGGACCAGGCCATTTTTTGCAAACCTGACCAGTGTCACTTTAAGTGCTCATAACTTTAAAACGCTTCGACTTACCCAGGCCGTTCTGAGATTGTTTTTTCGTCACATATTGTACTTCATGACACTGCTAAAATTGGGTCAAAAAAGTTAATTTTTTTGCATAAAAAAATACATTTTTTACCAAAAATTTTGAAAAATTAGCAAATTTCAAAGTTTCAGTTTCTCTACTTCTGTAATACATAGTAATACCCCCAAAAATTGTGATGACTTTACATTCCCCATATGTCTACTTCATGTTTGTAGCATTTTGGGAATGATATTTTATTTTTTGGGGATGTTACAAGGCTTAGAAGTTTAGAAGCAAATTTTGAAATTTTGGAGAAATCTTCAAAATCCCACTTTTTATGGACCAGTTCAGGTTTGAAGTCATATTGTGAGGCTTAGATAATAGAAACCTCCCAAAAATGACCCCATTCTAGAAACTACACCCGTCAAGGTATTCAAAACTGTTTTTTCAAACTTTATTAACCCTTTAGGTCTTCCACAAGAGTTGATGGCAGATGGAGAAACAATTTTGAAATTTCTATTTTTTGGAAAATTTTCCAATATAATCAATTTTTTCCAGGAGTAAAACAAGGGTTAACTGCCAAACAACACTCAAAATGGGTTGCCCTGATTCTGTAGTTTGCAGAAACACCCCATATGTGGTCGTAAACTACTGTTTGGCCGAATGGTAGCACATAGAAGGAGGGGAACACCATATGGGTTTTGGAAGGCAGATTTTGCAGGACTGGTTTTGTTTATACCATGTCCCATTTGAAGCCCCCTGTTGCACCCCTAGAATAGAAATTTCAAAAAAGTGACTCCATCTAAGAAAGTACACCCCTCAAGGTATTCAAAACTGGGTTTACAAACTTTGTTAACCCTTTAGGTGTTCCACAAGAGTTAATGGCAGATGGAGAAACAATTTTGAAATTTCTATGTTTTGGAAATTTTTCCAATATAATCAATTTTTTCCAGGAGTAAAACAAGGGTTAACTGCCAAACAACACTCAAAATGGGTTGCCCTGATTCTGTAGTTTACAGAAACACCCCATATGTGGTCGTAAACTACTATTTGGCCGAACGGGAGCACATAGAAGGAGGGGAACACCATATGGGTTTTGGAAGGCAGATTTTGCAGGACTGGTTTTGTTTATACCATGTCCCATTTGAAGCCCCCTGTTGCACCCCTAGAATAGAAATTTCAAAAAAGTGACTCCATCTAAGAAAGTACACCCCTCAAGGTATTCAAAACTGGGTTTACAAACTTTGTTAACCCTTTAGGTGTTCCACAAGAGTTAATGGCAGATGGAGAAACAATTTTGAAATTTCTATTTTTTGGAAAATTTTCCAATATAATCAATTTTTTCCAGGAGTATAACAAGGGTTAACTGCCAAACAACACTCAAAATGGGTTGCCCTGATTCTGTAGTTTGCAAAAACACCCCATATGTGGTCGTAAACTACTGTTTGGCCGAACGGTAGCACATAGAAGGAGGGGAACACCATATGGGTTTTGGAAGGCAGATTTTGCAGGACTGGTTTTGTTTATACCATGTCCCATTTGAAGCCCCCTGTTGCACCCCTAGAATAGAAATTTCAAAAAAGTGACTCCATCTAAGAAAGTACACCCCTCAAGGTATTCAAAACTGGGTTTACAAACTTTGTTAACCCTTTAGGTGTTCCACAAGAGTTAATGGCAGATGGAGAAACAATTTAGAAATTTCTATTTTTTGGAAAATTTTCCAATATAATCAGTTTTTTCCAGGAGTAAAACAAGGGTTAACTGCCAAACAACACTCAAAATGGGTTGCCCTGATTCTGTAGTTTGCAAAAACACCCCAAATGTGGTCGTAAACTACTGTTTGGCTAAACGGCAGGACATAGAAGAAGGGGAACGCCATACGGTTTTTGGAAGGCAGATTTTGCTGGACTGGTTTATTTACACCATGTACCCTTTCAAGCCCCCTGATGCCCCCCTAGAGTAGAAACTCCATAAAAGTGACCCAATCTAGGAAACTACAGGATAAGGTGGTTGTTGTTTTGGGACAATTTTTGGGGTAAATTAGATTTTTGGTTGCTCTATATTACTCTTTTTTGAGGCAATGTAACAAAAAAATTTAATTCTAAAATTGTTTCTACATTCGCTATTTAGTTTTGTGGAACACCTAAAGGGTTAACATAGTTTGTAAAGTAACTTTTGAATACCTTGAGGGGTGTAGTTTCTTAGATGGGGTCACTTTTTTGGAGTTTCTAGTCTAGGCTACATCAGGGGGGGCTTCTAATGGGACATGGTGTAAAAAAAAAAAATGTCCATCAAAATCTGCCTTCCAGAAACCGTATGGAGTTCCCTTCGTTCTATGCCCTGCCGTGCGGCTATATAGCCATTTACGACCACATATGGGGTGTTTCTGCAAACTACAGAATTGGGGCAATAAATGTTTAGTTTTGTTTGGCTGTTAACCCTTGCTTTATTACCGGCAAAATGGATTTAAATTTAAATTTTGCCCAAAAATAGGTGTTTTGGCACCGTTTTTATTTTATATTTTTAACACCGTTCATCCGAGGCGTTTGGTAAAAAGTTATTTTTATAGCGACGACTTTTACGCACGCGACGATGCCCAATATGTATGGCTCTCAGACTTTGGAGACACTAAGCAGGCATCCTAAAACTGCGGCCCTCCAGATGTTGTAAAACTACAATTCCCACCATGCCCTGATGATGGCTGTAGGTTGTCTGGGCATGCTGGGAGTTATAGTTTTACAACATCTGGAGGGCCGCAGTTTGAGGATGCCTGCACTAAAACTAATATTTTTGGGGGAAAGAAAAATTGTTTTCGTGTCTCCAAAGTCTGAGAGCCATAGTGTTTTATGTTCTCTAGTGAACTGTTGGGGATTATAAAAATTTAGTACTCCATGGAAGTGTGATACTCCCTGAAGCAATCGATAATGCAGAGGCCCGGATGATCGGGGCACGTGTCACATTGAGTTGTGGTGTCCTTCCGTATCCCCCTCTTGTGACACACTCTGCACTTTTTTTGGGTTCGTCCCTTCTTTCCAGTATGGGGGACCACACCTGGAAAGTGTTGGCCAGGGACGATCCGGGCGCCTCCAGTTCCCGAGGTACTCCGGCCTGCTCTTTCCCGGTCCGAAAAGATCAGGTCCTTGAGGACTGCCTCATAGAATTGGAGGAATGTCCCTGTGCTGCCAGCGCTTCGGGATAGTACAAAAGAGTTGTACATGGCAACCTGCACCAAGTAGACCGCAACTTTTTTGTACCATGCCCGGGTTTTGCGCATGGCGTTATATGGCGTGAGGACTTGATCAGAGAGATCAACTCCTCCCATATACCGATTGTAGTCGACGATACAATCGGGCTTGAGGACCGTTGCCGCGGTACCTCGCACAGGGACTGGGGTGGTGCTGTTACCGTGGATTGTGGACAGCATAAGGACATCCCTCTTGTCCTTATACCTGACCAGCAACAGGTTTCCACTGGTAAGTGCACGGGTCTCACCCCTGGGGATAGGTACCTGGAGGGGGTAGGCAGGGAGGCCTCGTTGATTTTTCCGCACGGTCCCACAAGCGAACGTGGATCTGGCGGCAAGGGACCTGAACAAGGGAATGCTGGTATAAAAGTTATCCACGTACAAGTGGTAACCCTTATCCAGCAGTGGGTACATAAAGTCCCACACGAGTTTCCCGCTAACACCCAGAGTGGGGGGACATTCTGGGGGTTGAATACGGGAATCTCGCCCCTCGTACACACGAAATTTGTAAGTGTACCCTGAGGTACTCTCACAAATTTTGTATAGCTTCACGCCATACCTCGCCCGCTTTGTGGGAATGTATTGGCGGAAACTGAGTCTCCCCTTGAACGCAACGAGAGACTCATCAACCGCGACCTCCCTTCCAGGTACGTAGGCCTGCTGAAATGTGGCCCCAAAGTGATCGATGACCGGCCGTATCTTATACAGCCGGTCATAGGCAGGATCACCTCGGGGTGGACATGCTGCATTATCGGAATAATGCAGACATTTCCGGATGGCCTCAAACCGGTGACGTGTCATGACCATACTGTACAGTGGGGTCTGGTACAGGACGTCCCCACTCCAGTATTGCCTGACACTGGGTTTTTGGACTAGACCCATATGCAGCACGAGGCCCCAAAATGTCCTCATCTCGGCTGCACTGACCGGCGTCCAGCCACCGGGTCTAGCCAAAACTGAGCCTGGGTTTTGAGCGACGAACTGTTGGGCGTACAGATTCGTCTGCTCCACCATCAAATTCACCAGTGGGTTACTGAAAAAAAAACTAAAAAAGTCTATTTCAGTAAACCCCACTGTGGGAATCTGGATTCCAGGATTGCCAGCGAAATCCGGAATCTCAGGCTCAAAGTCCACTGGGGGACACCAGCTAAGTTCATCGGCAGGGGGCTCCGGTGAACTTATTTGGTGGGCCGGGAAACCAGTACGAACCCCAGGGCGGCTCGTACTAGGGTGGGCCACAGGATCCCTAGCATGTGTGGCCCCTGGCTCCGCCTGGCGGCGTCTCCGCTGACTTGGTGGCTCATCGTCATCCGATGATGATGAGGAGGATGCGGATGACAAAAGGAACGTGGGGTCATCCTCATCCTCACTGGGGCTCTCAGAGTCGGAGGCAATCTGGGCATATGCCTCCTCGGCCTGGTGGTGGGGGGGGGGCTGGTGGTGGGGGGGATGCGGGGGGGGCAAGTGGCAGGGGGGTCTGGGGTCTGAAAGTTGAAACAAAAAAGTTTGGAATAAATGTGCTTTTTTTTTTTTTTTTCTAACTTTTCCCTTCTATCCCTGCCTAAAGGTGCCTCTCCCTCACTGACCCTAACCTACCTGGGTGGCGATGGGTGCAGGAGGGTGATGGATGCCGATTTAGGGGGACACAGGAGCTGGTGCTGGACGATGCTGCACGGTCAGGGTGCTGGACAGGAAGAGGAGGGGAGAGAGGAGCGCAGGAAGTTTGAATCTCGCGCCTCTCTCCCCTGCACCAATCAGCACCCTGGACAGCGGCGTTCAGCACCAGGGCCAGCACCGCCTCCTCAAATCCTCGGACTGCGATTGGTGGTGTAAAATTACGCCACCGATCGCAGTCTTTTTCCGGTTCATCGGGTCACAGGACACCCGAATGGACCGGAAACGCAGAAAACCGCAGGTCTGAATTGACCTGCGGTTTTCTGCGATCGCCGATACGGGGGGGGTCCAATGACCCCCCCCTGTGTTGTTACGGGATGCCGGCTGAATGATTTCAGCCGAAATCCCGTTTCGATTAACCCCCGCGGCGCCGGAATTCAGATTTTAAGTCAGGACGTACCGGTACGTCCTCGGTCCTTAAGGACTCGGGAAATAGGGCGTACCGGTACGTCCTCGGTCCTTAAGGGGTTAAAGATGGCTTCCACTCCATAGTGCCATAGCTAGCAAGTAGCCGCTGTTTCATACATCAAACACCCGAGGCTAATGTCCGTGACTGGAGGTAATGCCGATCACAGACATTTAAGGCTACAGTACTTTAAGGCTGCCGGAAAAAATGTCGGACATGTCGTAGTTTTCTTCCGGCAGCCTCTCGCCGTGCGCTGCCGTGCCTCTGCCGTAACTCCGCCCCCACCCCATTATAGTGAATGAGGACGGAGCAGCAGTCCAGGGGCACACTTTCACTAGCGGCAGGATTTATCCGACAAACTGTTCACCCGACGGAACAGCCTGCCGGAGGTCCGTGCCGCTAGTGTGAAAGTAGTCTAACCCTCTCAGATGGCATGTTCATATGTGATCACGGCATCTCAGAAGCCAGAAACCCAGAAGTGCATGTTTCATGGGCTTTAACGCATCCCCCCCGGTGTATATTGCAATTCAGGCCAGCAGATGGTAGCATTGAATTGTAATATAGCATTAGCTATGTCTGTATAGACTAATGGAGAAAATTCCAATACCCTATACGAAGTTGTGGTCCTTATGGTGACCTAAAAAAAAGTTTAAAAAATCAAAATCAAATCACCTCCCCTTTCCCCCGAAATTAAAATAAAGATACTTAAACAATAAAATAAAAAAATGAGGGGCATCACTGTGTCCGAAAACCACCATACCGATTTGCAGTATTTTAATCACTTTACCTAAAAAAAATTGGAATAGATCGGCCCGTAAAAAATGAGCCCTCCCACATCTCCATAGATATAACTAAAAAAAGTTATGGAGGTCAGAATATGGCCATAATTTATTTTATTTTTTTCAGTATTAAAACGTAAGAAAAACTATAAATATGTGGCATCATCGTAATTTTACTAACCTGGAGAAAGAAATTAGTTTTAGGCCTCATGCACACTTTTTTTTTTTTTGCGGTCCGCAAAAACTTTTTCCGTTGTTCCGTGTCCGTTTTTTCTTCCGTGGGTCTTCCTTGATTTTTGGAGGATCCACGGACATGAAAAATGAAAAAAAACTCTAAGTCAAGTTTGCCTTTGAAATGATAGGAAAAAACGGACACGGATCACGGATGCGGATGACAATCTTGTGTGCATCTGTGATTTTTCACGGACCCATTGACTTGAATGGGTCCGTGAACCGTTGGCTGTGAAAAAAATAGGACAGGTCATATTTTTTTCACGGACTGGAAACACGGATCACGGACGCGGATGCCAAACGGTGTATTTTCCGATTTTTCCACGGACGCGGGTGCACACATCGGTCGTGTGCATGAAGCCTTACTGCATAGTGAATGCCGTAAAAAAAAACACATAAAACTGGCAGATTTTTTTTTTTTTTCAATTCCACCCCATTTGGATTTTTTTCCAGCTTCCCACTACATTCTATGCAATATTAAATGGTAGCCTTAGAAAATGCTAATTGTCCCGCAAAAAACACCTTCAGCTTGGATCGGCTCTTCTTCTGCTTTCCTTTACTTTCCTTAGATCCTTACTCTGCATGCTGCAAAGGCAGAACACAGCCAGTGCAAGCTAAAGTGTAGAGCTCTTTGAGTAGTGCTGCTGAACCTTCCGTGATTTAAGTAAAGGTTTAGGTCCCTTTAAAAAAAAAGTTATGTTAACATATACTACCCTGACAGAGGCCTAAGGAACACGTTTTTGGGTGGGGCCCTAAGGAGACATTTGCTGTATGAGCTTGGAGTTTTCCAGATGCAAATACCTAGCATGTTCACAAAACATGATGTGAACATAGCCAAAGGGGCCAGTTTTATGTACAGTTGCAAGAAAAAGTATGTGAACCCTTTGGAATAAGATAGATTTCTGCACAAATTGGTCATGAAATGTGATCTGATCTTCATCTAAGGCCTCATGCACACGACCATTTTTTTTTAAGGTCCGCAAAAACGGGGTCCGTAGGTCCGTGATCCGTGACCGTTTTTTTCGTCCGTGGGTCTTCCTTGATTTTTGGAGGATCCACGGACATGAAAAATGAAAAAAAAAATCAAAGTCAAGTTTGCCATTGAAATGATAGGAAAAAATGGACACGGATCACGGACACGGATGACAATCTTGTGTTCATCCGTGTTTTTTCACGGACCCATTGACTTGAATGGGTCCGTGAACCGTTGGCCGTGAAAAAAATAGGACAGGTCATATTTTTTTCACGGCCAGGAAACACGGATCACGGATGCGGCTGCCAAACGGTGCATTTTCCGATTTTTCCACGGACCCATTGAAAGTCAATGGGTCCGCAAAAAAAAACTGAAAACGGCACAACGGCCACGGATGCACACAACGGTCGTGTGCATGAGGCCTAAGTCACAACAATAGACAATCACAGTCTGCTTAAACTAATAACACACAAAGAATTAAATGTTACCATGTTTTTATTGAACACACCATGTAAACATTCACAGTGCAGGTGGAAAAAGTATGTGAACTCTTGGTTTAATAACAGGTTGAACCTCCTTTGGTAGCAATAACTTCAACCAAACGTTTCCTGTAGTTGCAGATCAGACGTGCACAATAGAGATGTCACGAACATAAAATTTTCCGTTCGTGAACGGCGAACGCGAATTTCTGCAAATGTTCGCGAACCGGGCGAACCGCCATTGACTTCAATAGGCAGGCGAATTTTAAAGCCCACAGGGACTCTTTCTAGCCACAGTAGTGATGGAAAAGTTGTTTCAAGGGGACTAACACCTGGACTGTGGCATGCCGGAGGGGGATCCATGGCAAAAATCCCATGGAAAATTACATAGTTGACGCAGAGTTGGATTTTAATCCATAAAGGGCACAAATCACCTAACAATCCTACATTTTTTTGAACAACGTGGTTTAAAACATCCAATGTGTGTATACAATCAGGTATGATGTTGTATCGATCAGGTAGTGTAAGGGTTACGCCCTCTTCACAGACATTGACAGACCAAACTCCCCTTTTAATGCACCGCAAACAACCGCAAACAGTCCATTTGCCCAAACGCAAACTTCCCATTTGCACAAGGTTGGATACCAAGCTAGCCATGTCCTGTTGATATCATTGAAGGTTTCTTCCTCCATCCAGCCACATACAACACCAAGGGTCCCCAAAAGGTGAATTGAATTGATTCTTCGAACGGGGAGATGGTTAAAAAAAACGCTGGCTCCCTCCCCTTTGTTTGAATCCACGCCACGGTCACTGCATCTGCGCCGTGCAATTTACTGTCACACCCGATATGAGTGGTATTTTCTGTAGTACTATTCTCATCAGTTTAATCCCTGTTACGTCCCCTATCCGGGGACGTGTGTCGAATTGATTAATCATTGTCGAATTAACGACATCCTGAAATTGTTCTGAGCTCTGTACTTGCTTTGTATTGGAATTGAAGGGGATTTTTTAAATTGTCTGCAATTTTTTTAATAAAAAAACTCATAATAAAGTCTCAATAGTTTATTTTATGTATTAAAAACCCATACAACTTAAAAAAAAAAGGAAAAATAATGTTTTTTCTATGAAAAATTATCCAGCCTATCGCTTTTAGTCTGATCATAATGAAGCAACGGCCTTATCTGGGGTGTGGCAACATTGCCAACACACTCATAGAGATGATGATCGCTTCATTGTGATACGCAAGCCCCTTCACCGCAACAAGGTACCAATCACGAAAGGGGAATTGACACATGTATGTGCCTTTTTTTTGTTTTGTTTTTGCAGCCACAGTACAGCACTAGAGGCCAGAAAAATTAGGCATGTAAACATGCCTGAAAAATTAGGTATTGTTTTCCGGGCAGAAAGGTGATTAAAACATTGCGGCTTGAACCCTAGTTGGTGGCGGAGAATTCACGAAAGTCATCCGGTATGCAGACATTAAATACAGCAGTGTGGGGACCATTTTGAGGCCAAGGCATGTCATGATGCCTTTTGTTAATCAAACATATCCCCCACTGTCAGTACCTTCGGGATCCATGCCTCATTCATCTTAATGAAGGTGAGGTAATCAACACTTTTTTGACCGAGGCGACTTCTTTTGTCAGTGACAATGCCTCCTGCTGCACTGAAGGTCCTTTCTGACAGGACATTTGAAGCGGGGCAGGCCAGAAGTTCTATCGCAAACTGGGATAGTTCAGACCACAGGTCAAGCCTGCACACTCAGTAGTCAAGGGGTTCATCGCTACTCAGAGTGTCGATATCTTCAGTTAAGGCGAGGTAGTTTCAGTAAGGCCTCATTCACACGACCGTTGTGTGCATCCGTGGCCGTTGTGCCGTTTTCCAGTTTTTTTTCACGGACCCATTGACTTTCAATGGGTCCGTGGAAAAATCGGAAAATGCACCGTTTGGCAGCCGCATCCGTGATCCGTGTTTCCTGGCCGTGAAAAAAAATATGACCTGTCCTATTTTTTTTCACGGCCAACGGTTCACGGACCCATTCAAGTCAATGGGTCCGTGAAAAATCACGGATGCACACAAGATTGTCATCCGTGTCCGTGATCCGTGTCCGTGATCCGTGTCCGTTTTTTCCTATCATTTCAATGGCAAACTTGACTTAGATTTTTTTTTCATTTTTCATGTCCGTGGATCCTCCAAAAATCAAGGAAGACCCACGGACGAAAAAACGGTCACGGATCACGGACCTATGGACCCTGTTTTTGCGGACCGTGAAAAAATACTGTCGTGTGCATGAGGCCTTAAGGCGAGGTAGTCTGCTACCTGTCAGTCGAGTCGTTCTCTAAGGCTGGATCCCGAAGGGCTGTGGCGATGTGTAGGACTGAAAAAGCTCTGCATGTCCTCCATCAACAACACATCTGTAAAGCATCTTGTCCTTGCCGCCGTGGTCATGGTAGGAGGAGGATTGCTTTCACCTCTTCCCCTGTTAAATTCCCGTTGTGCTGTGACATCCCCCTTATAAGCTGTGTAAAGCATATTTTTTAGTTTGGTTTTGAACTGCTGCATCCTTTCTGACTTCCGGTAATTTGGTAACATTTCCGCCACTTTCTGCTTATACCAGGGGTCTAGTAGCGTGGCCACCCAGTACAGGTCGTTCTCCTTCATCCTTTTTATACGAGGGTCCCTCAACAGACATGACAGCATGAAAGACCCCATTTGCACAAGGTTGGATGCCGAGCTACTCATTTCCCGTTCCTCCTCCTCACTGATGTCATTGATGGTCTGTTCTTCTCCCCAGCCACGTACAACACCACGGGTCCCAGATAGGTGACAACAACGAGCACCCTGGGATGCCTGCTGTGGTTGGTCTTCCTCCTCCTCAAAGCCACATTCCTCCTCTGACTCCTCTTCCTCATACTCCTCTTGCAGCGTTGCCACAGGTCTGGCAAGCGATAATGACAAGGCTGTTACTGGTGGTGATTGTGACCACAACTCTTCCTCTTCACGCTCATCTACAGCCTGATCCAGCACTCTTCGCAGGGCACACTCCAGGAAGAAAACAAATGGGATGAGGTCGCTGATGGTGCCTTCGGTGCGACTGACTAGGTTTGTCACCTCCTCAAAAGGAGGCATGAGTCTACAGGCATTGCGCATGAGCGTCCAGTAACGTGGCAAAAAAATTCCCAGCTCCGCAGAGGCTGTCCTTGCACCCCGGTCATACAAATACTTGTTAACAGCTTTTTCTTGTTGGAGCAGGCGGTCAAACATTGTTGAATTCCAACGTGTCGGGCTGTCGCAAATCAAGTGCCTCACTGGCATGTTGTTTCGGCGCTGAATGTCTGAAAAGTGTGCCATGGCCGTGTAGGAACGCCTGAAATGGCCACACACCTTCCTGGCCTGCTTGAGGACGTCTTGTAAGCCTGGGTACTTAGACTCAAAGCGTTGTACGATGAGATTCAACACATGTGCCATGCACGGCACATGTGACAACTTGCCCAAATTCAATGCCGCCAACAAATTGCTTCCATTGTCACACACCACTTTGCCGATCTCCAGTTGGTGCGGGGTCAGCCACTTATCCACCTGTGCGTTCAGGGCGGACAGGAGTGCTGGTCCGGTGTGTCTCTCTGCTTTCAGGCAAGTCAACCTCAAGACAGCGTGACACTGTCGTATCCGGGATGTGGAATAGCCCCTGGGGAGCTGGGTTCAGTTGATGTGCAGCCAGATGCCGCAGCAGAAGAGGACTCAGCTGAGGAGGTTATGGAAGAGGATGGAGTAGAGGAGGTGGCAGTAGGCCTGCCTGCAAGTCGTGGCAGTGTCATCAACTCCGCTGCAGAGCCACGCATTCCATGCTTGGCAGCCGTCAGCAGGTTGACCCAATGCGCAGTGTAGGTGATATACCTGCCCTGACCATGCTTTGCAGACCAGGTATCAGTGGTCAGATGGTCTCTTGCCCCAACACTGTATGCCAGAGATGCCATGACTTCCTTTTCAATCACTGAGTAGAGGTTTGGGATTGCCTTATTAGAAAAACAATTTAGTCCGGATGCCTTACACTGTGATGTCCCAATAGTGACAAATTTTTTGAAGGCCTCAGACTCCACCAGCTGGTATGGTAAAAGCTGGCGGGTGGGAGAGTGGTAACTTGAGAGCAGGTGACCAAAACTGAGCTGGAGGAGGATGGTGCGTCAAGGTTCTTAGCGGAAGCTGTTGAAGATTGGGTGTCCTGTGTAAGCCAGTCAACTATTTTCTCGGAATTTTTGGGGTTCAGGGTACGTGGCCTCTGAACACTGGGCATTATTCCAGGGCCAGTGGAAATCACAGCACCTTGTCAAGTGGTGCTATGCGTGCAAGGTACTGTGCCACCATATATAAGTGGTGGGCAGTGGGCACAGTACAGTCTGTGTGGGCCTGACACACACGGGCTTGCAAATGTGATTATATCACAGAAAAATTTTAAATAAAATTTTCTTTATTTGCAAGGTATTTGAGTGAATGACACCCTGTAATGGTATGAGTGGGCTTGACACACACTGGCTTGCAATTTGCAAATGTGATTATATCACAGAAATTTTTTAAATATAATTTTTTTTATCTGCAAGGTATTTGAGTGAATGACACCCTGTAACAGTATGAGTGGAGGCCTAGCCACTAGCCAGTGAGTAGTGAAGCTTCTATATTATTCGTCATAAAGTGACAGGTACCACGCCCCTTCTCATTGTCTACCAAAACCCCTTTCGTCAACATGCCCCTTTCGTCCTCTTGACAGGTCCCGCACAGCGAACCCCCTTATTGCTGCGTGTCTGGACAAGCCTCAGGGTTCTCTGTGATCATACATTTCCACACACATATTGGTTTCAACTGGCAGGGGTCTCATGTATTTGATATTATTATGCTAGATGCGTGTCTGGACAAGCCTCAGGGGTCTCTGTGATCATACATTTCCACACACATATTGGTTTCAACAGCATTTCTGGCCAGATAAACAAATAAAAACATTCCACACAGATAATGGCTTCAACAGCTTTATTGGCCAGATAAACAAAGTACATGCAGTAATAAAGGGATTTAACAATACGCAGTGCAAACCTGGTGATAAACACACCATGGTAAAGAATTGCATAGGTCGACTCTTAACTTATTTTTTATAAATATTTCAACTATTTTATCATTATGATCACATTTTTTATTAAAGAAATATAAAACATTCTTATAAGAGACACCACGCGCCAGATGATATAAAAAAAAAGATACAGTATTCACCGCAAACACGACTGCTCATGTCTTGTAACTGGTTATTTTGATAGATATATCTCCCACAATTCCTTTTCATAAATTGAATAAAGCTACAAGGGTACATTTCAAAAGTCGGTGATAGCCCATAAGAGTCAAAGAATATAGCGTCCTTATCATACAGTATAATTAAGACCCAGTGACTGCCCTGTTTACGGGAATCATCTGTATTCACAATGTATGCAGCAGGCCTCTGTAGCACAGGCTCGTCCAGTAGAAAGTCACACGGAAATACACCCGCGAATAGGTTGCTCATATACGGATCAGATTTTGCCAGAATCGTAAGCTGTAGATTATTCATTCCTCAAAGCTGCAGGGATGCTTAGTTAAAAGTCACACACTATCTCCCTTCTATTATTAATTTCCACTATATTTGTATTTATAGAGTAAACTGTCATATTTACTGTGTGGGGTGTTGGCACTGCAAACCGCACCTCTGCTCTAAGATTTCCAGTTTTAATGAGCGAAAAATGACCACCTGGTTCTTGATCTGGTGACAAATCAAATGCAAAAAATGTGTAGCAGTTCATAAATTCATATCTGTCTATAGCTAATCCACTATCATTTCTCTGTTTTCCCGATTATATGGAGAAGCGACGCCTACTCCCTGACTGCCGATTCCGTCTCAAAATTCGGTTGAAAGGGCCTTGCGGGTATCTGCTGGCCATCCAGGTACAGCGATGCCTGATTCACATCATAGTGGTGGAAGCATAGCGGATTACGATTGTATGAACCGCTAAAGGCTTCATTTTCAACAAAGCCTATTATTACTGTTTTAGGAAGCTGCCCCAGAAACAGATTCTCCTGATTCGTAATTCTTGTACCAGACGGTATGCTGTACACCTTGAGACAGGCTCTATCTACGGTGTATTTTGCGGTAGCTGATAGAAGGGCCTGACTGTGGCCTATTCTGACAGCCGGGGATACCTGAACTCTCTTTACATACAGAGCTGCTTGTAATATCTGTACTTTAAAATGCTCTGCATCTGCAGACATCAGGCAGAAAGCATCTTTATTTCTGGTCAGTTTAATTTTCAGGTCCAATCCATTCAGTACGAGTTTTGGTTGATTAAATATATCACCAAAAAGGGGTCCCAAAAGCTCTACAGGCCTAGACCGGGCTGTAGCCCTAACCCTTTTGTTAAACCCCAAATTGTTACCACCAAGAGTTCTTTCATGATGATGACCAGCTGTGTCTTTATAGAACAGGCCTGCCGTAAACTGCGACGACAGCGCTTGAGGGCTGTAATTAAAAAAATTTCTGCAAGTTGTTTATCTGCTCAATAAAGTTTTAAAACTTTTATTTTGTTTTGTACTCAATTCGTTTACTGTCAATAAGGGGGTTCGCTGTGCGGGCCTCTAGATCTAGCATAATAATATGAAATACATGAGCCCCTTGCCCTGAGAGGAGGACGCTATCTAGCATAATAATATAATGTGACATGTCCAGACCATTATCTGTGTAGGAATGTAAAAGCCTGTTACAAATTAGCCATACTGACCCCCAGAGACCCCTGAGGCATGTCCAGACACGCATCTAATATGGGAGGGAGTAGGGGAGGGGTGGGGGCGTGGGTTCCTGTCAAGAGGACGAAAGGGGCGTGTTGCCGAAAGGGGTTTTGGTAGACAATGAAAAGGGGCGTGGTACCTGTCACTTTTTGACGAATAATATAGAAGCTTCACTACTCCAGTGGCCACAATACAGTCTGTGTGGGCCTGACACACACACGGGCTTGCAATTTTCAAATGTGATTATATCACAGAAAATTTTTAAATAGATTTTTTTTTATCTGCAAGTTATTTGAGTGAATGACACCCTGTAACGGTATGAGTGGAGGCCTAGCCAGTGGCCACAATACAGTCTGTGTGGGCCTGACACACACGGGCTTGCAAATGTGATTATATCACAGAAAAATATTAAATAGAATCTTTTTTTTTTATCTGCGAGTTATTTTCTGTCACACCCTGTATGAATGGTGTGCACGTGCTGTCTGTGACTGAGCCTGCAGCCTCTCACACACGGGCAGCCTGGCAACTGCAATATATATATATATATATATATATATATATATATAAAAAATAAAAAAGCAGACTGATGTACCAGCCATGAAAAGGGCTTTTTGGGGTGCTGTCGGGATGCTGTCCTTACAGCAGATGAGTCTGTGGACACAGAACACTGCCCTAGCTGACGCTTTCCCTATTAAATCAGCAGCAGCAGCAGCACTGTCCCTCCTCTCACTGTGAATGCAGCTTCCGAATGAATCTAAAATGGATGCTGTCCTGGAGGTGGGTGTCACGGCCATGGCTATGACCGTGACTCTCTAACCGCATGCGGTTGCCTGCGGTTTCGTGTGGGTTAAAACCACAGGTGAGGGCCGCTGGCGTGTGGCCTAACTTGTGGTTGCCGCGGGCAACTGTTTGTCTCATGTGTATGTGCAGCAGCAGCCTGAGCGTGGCTAGGCAGCTTGCTGCAGTTGCATGCGGTTGCACCTAGCAACCTCTATGTTAGGTGTGTGTATTTTGTAAGCACTTGTAGTTTGTCTGGGCAGTGTCACGGCCATGGCCATGACCGTGACTCCTGAACCGCATGCTGTTGTCAGCGGTCTAGTTTGCTTGTCAATCACAGGTGAGGCCTGTGGTATCTGCCTCACTTGTGGTTGCCGCTGGCAACAGTATGTATGTGGCAGCTTGTTATGCTGTGCATGCGGTTGTGTGTGATATCTGTGTATGTGTGCACTTGTGTTTATGTATTGTGTGCACTTCCCCTTGTGTGGTGTTTTCCCTTCTGTGGTGCTGGAAGGGTTAACTCCCTTCCCAGTGTGTGAGTGATGTCACTGGGTGTGTCCGAATGTGGGGTGTGGCTTCTTGGCCTATATAGCCTGAGTGTCTAGCAAGGCTCAGTAGGTTGCTTCAGCCCTGCTAGCTGGAGCAGAATCCTGTGTATTTGACCTGCCTGTGAGAGCCACCCCTGTGGT
The DNA here is from genome assembly GCF_014858855.1 of Bufo gargarizans. Taxonomy (NCBI): domain Eukaryota; kingdom Metazoa; phylum Chordata; class Amphibia; order Anura; family Bufonidae; genus Bufo; species Bufo gargarizans. The sequence goes on along the minus strand of NC_058080.1, from coordinate 218,614,178 downwards.
CATAAAAAAAAATTATTGTCGTTATGTTTGATGCCTTTATGCGTGTGTGGTTGTATGTTGTTCTGTTGGGACCTTCTTATGTTTGGTGCAGCTCACGGTTCTGATTTCCTGTCTGCTCAGGGATCCAGTCAGCAAGGCTGTGGCAGGTTGGTGGAACTGGGTGTTCGCCTGCCATTCCCGTGAGGCTGTTCATGTCCCCCTTTTTCCCAACAGCTTGGCCATTGAGACTCCTGCTCCTCCGTGCCAAGGAGGAGTAGGTCGTCTTACCCAGCTCCTAGATCAGGGACCTGCGGAGGGTAAGACAGGGCCCTGAGGTTCCTGCGCATGGGTCCTCCTACCTTAAAGGTCGGCCCATGCAGGTTAGGAGTTAGGGTCAGGGTAGGGATGCGTGAGGAGGTGACCTGCTCCCTATCCTGTTCTCATGGCCGAGTAGCCACTACACCACCTGGCATCGCACGGCTGAGGGTTTCCCCCATCCTCAGCCGTGACAGTGGGAGGGTCTGGGAGGGAGGGAGGGTCTGCTGCTGATTGGCTGGAATGTGTCTGCTGACTGTGAGGTACAGGGTCAAAGTTTACTCAATGATGATGTATAGGGGGCGGACCGAACATTGCATATGTTCACCCGCCTCGGCGAATGCGAACAAGCTATTTTCGCCGGGAATAGTTCGGGACATCACTAGTGCACAACAGTCAGGAGTAATTTTTGACCATTCCTCTTTACAGAACTGTTTCAGTTCAGCAATGTTCTTGGGATGTCTGGTGTGAATCACTTTCTTGAGGTCATGCCACAGCATCTCAATCGGGTTGAGGTCAGGACTCTGACTGGGCCACTCCAGAAGGCATATTTTCTTCTGTTTAAGCCATTTTGTTGTTGATTTACTTCTATGCTTTGGGTCGTTGTCCTGTTGCAACACCCATCTTCTGTTGAGATTCAGCTGGTGGACAGATGGCCTTAAAGGGAACCTGTTACAGGGATTTTGTGTATAGAGCTAAGGACATAAGTTGCTAGATGGCCGCTAGCACATTCGCAATATCCAGTCCCCATAGCTCTCTGTGTGCTTTTATTGTGTAAAAAAAACGATTTGATACATATGCAAATTAACCTGAGATGAGCTATGGGGACTGGGTATTGCGGATGTGCTAGCTGCCATCTAGCAACCCATGTCCTCAGCTCTATACACAAAATCCTGGTGACAGGTTCCCTTTAAGTTCTCCTGCAAAATGTCTTGATAAACTTGGGAATTCATTTTTCCTTCGATGATAGCAATCTGTCGAGGCCCTGATGCAGCAAAGCAGCCCCAAACCATGATGCCCCCACCACCATACTTCACAGTTGGGATGAGGTTTTGATGTTGGTGTGCTGTGCCTCTTTTTCTCCACACATAGTGTTGTGTGTTTCTTCCAAATAACTCAACTCATATGAATATTTTGCCAGTACTGCTGTGGAACATCCAGGTGCTCTTGTGCAAACTGTAAACATGCAGCAATGTTTTTTTTTGGACAGCAGTAGCTTCCTCTGTGGTATCCTCCCATGAAATCCATTCTTGTTTAGTGTTTTACATATCGTAGATTTGCTAACAGGGAAGTTAGCATATGCCAGAGACTTTTCTAAGTCTTTAGATGACAATCTAGGATTCTTCTTCACCTCATTGAGCAGTCTGCGCTGTGCTCTTGCAGTCATCTTTACAGGATGGCCACTCCTAGAGAGAGTAGCAGCAGTGCTGAACTTTCTCCATTTATAGACAATTTGTCTTACCGAGGACTGATGAACAGCAAGGCTTTTGGAGATACTTTTATATTCCTTTCCAGCTTTATGCAAGTCAACAATTTTTAAACCGTAGATCTTCTGAGATCTCTTTTGTGCGAGGCATCAGTCACATCAGGCAATGCTTCTTGTGAAAAGCAAACCCAGAACTGGTGTGTGTTTTTTATAGAGCAGCTGTAACAAACACCTCCAATCTCATCTCATTGATTGGACTCCAGTTGGCTAACACCTCACTCCAATTAGCTCTTGGAGATGTCATAGGGGTTCACATACTTTTTCATGGTGTGTTCAATAAAAACATGGTAACATTTAATTATTTGAGTGTTATTAGTTTAAGCAGACTGTGATTGTCTATTGTAGTGACTGAGATGAAGATCAGATCACATTTTATGACCAATTTGCGCAGAAATCAATATAATTCCAAAGGGTACACATACTTTTTCTTGCAACTGCAAATAAAACCTCTTTATTGTCTATTTAGGTTTTACTGCAGTGTAATGTTTTTTTATTATAATGTTTTTCAAGTTGTCTGTTATTGGTAAATGAAAACATTCTTGTATGCATCCAGGTACTTAAAATATTACATAATTGTGGTAAAATATTATATGGAAATATTATGTAAAATGGTATGCCATCAAGAGATCCTGGAACTGTTATTTGATGCAGTTAGGGTATTGTGTACTCAATGCAGAATCATTAGTTACATAAAACTGCAGGAAAACCCCTCTTACTATATATATAACTCACCCGTCTTACGAAGAACGCCCCCTCTATATATCATGTTAGGCCATATTTGAACATTAAAAAGGGGGGTCCCCTGCCTGAGGCAGAAACGAGAGCTTATCTTTAAAAGTAGAAATGTCTATATGGTGGTGGCTTCTCTGATAAAATCAGTTATAAGAAAAGGAATGGAGCCATCTCCTATATGGGTTGCCTGTAATGAGACAAATCCTTTAAAATCTTAGGGGATCATTACCACTATTTTGGATATTTAAGGCACAGAGGTATTTTGCAACAAAATCTGCTAACTTTTTCCCTGTGTACGCCACTTACGCCTCTTTTCTCGAGTTCCGAGAAAATGGTGTGGTTGGGGAAGAGAGCGGTATGGCAACACCCACCCCTCTCCCAATTCTTGACCTTCCCTCCAGCCAGAGGTGTAACTTGAGCAGCATGCACTTTCTATAATACCCAGGTCCTTGGCCCCCCTCAGGCTCCTGGGCCCGGTAGCGACTGCTATCTCTGCTCCCCCTATAGCTACTCCCCTGATTAGCCTGTAATTCTGTTTTGTAAGTGTACCCACTGAATTGTTAAGTGCTGCAGAGTATGGTGGTAGTGGCGCTATAGATAAATAACTTATTATTATTATTATTACCATTTCCTGCTTCTGCAGACTGATCAGTAAGCAAAGACTTGCAGGGACTGAGATGCACCAGACCAGGAGCATCTCTTATTTTATACTGATTTAGGCCTCTTTCCCACGGGCGTGTGCGCCCCGTTGCCGTATTGCAGACCGCATTTGCGAATCCGCAATACACGGGTGCCGTTCCGTGGGCATTCCGAATCATGGATGCGGACCCATTCACTTCAATGGGTCCGCAAATCCGGAGATGCTGAATGGTGCGGAACGGAACCACGGAACCCTACGGAAGCACTACGTGGGGTTTCGTCCCATACTTCTGTTACGCAAAAAGATAAAACATGTCCTATCTTTTTGCGGAACGGCCGGATCGCTGCAGCTGCCCCACGCATTGCGGCCCGCAGCACGGCCACGGGGTGCACACGCCTGTGGGAAAGAAGCCTTAAGCTTGTTTTCTTTTTTCTTTAACTTTTAGGGTGCACTCACACATGGCAGAATTTTCCATCAGAAGATTTGCAATATCAAGAATTCCCCTATGTTATCCTATTGATCTGAAAAAGGTCTTTCACTGCATTGTGTTCTGCTGCAGAATTTACATTCTGCAGTGTAAACAATGTTATTTTGCAGATTTCCTGTATGAGAATCTCTCTATTTAATTCAATGGAAAACTGATTTTGCACAGTAAAGTGTTGCTGAAAAAATTGCACTGGAAAATCTGCAACAAAATCTGCAACAAAATCCACATTTATTTTTTGCTAATTTTTAAGCAGTATTTTCCACTCCAGGATCAGTTTAATGGAATTGGAAGAGACTCGCACAGTAAATCCGCAACAAAATCCACACTATAATTTACACAAAAAAAAATCTGCAACTTTGTAAAAATTCTTCGATGTGTGTGCACCCTTAGCTGCCATTTTATTTGATTTTTTTCTAAACATAAAAAACATGTTTGGCATTTTTCTTTATTTTAAATGATTTACTCATTATTATTTTTATTAGCGATGAGCGAAGTTTTCAAAAATTAGAGTCGGCTGCCTCGCTGAACTTTGACAAGAAATTTGATTTGTTACAAATTACTTCATAATGAATCAAATTCCATTATGCAAAAACGGGGAATGGTGATCGCGCCACCCACTGTCATTTAATATCATCCAGTCGTCATCATGCAGGGCAGATGCGGGGACATCATCATTGATGATGTCACCACTCCCCGCCCAGCGTGATGACATGGTGACATTACACGTTAGCGTGTGCGAGAATTGGCGCAATGGCCTCTTCGCAATTTCTTTGTAACATTTCAATCACCCCGGCTGTTTCTGTGCGGTTTTCTTAGGTATTTGCTTACACTTCTGCAGTTCTGACACATAAATGTAGCACTAGCTACAATGATTATATGCAGACCGATGCAGACCTATTCACTTCAGTGTGGCTGCAAAAGATGTGGACAGCACACCATGTGTTGTCTGCATCCGTGTGTCCGTTCTGGGGCACCTACAAAAAATAGAACATATCCTATTCTTGTCCATTTTATGGACAAGGATATGATTGTTCTATAGAGCAGGACATTATGTTCCGCTAAATGCAGAATACATACGGCCTGTATCAGTTTTTTGTGGATCCGTGATTTGAGGACCCAAAAACAACAACGGTCATGTGTATGAGCCCTAAAGCAGTTGATCTAATTTATGTTCCAAAATACGAATACTAATCTATGAAATCATATAGAGGCAAATGTTTTCTTTGTAATTTCACTATAATTATATTGTCAAAAAATGTATAAAGCAGCATTGTTTCATGTCATTTTCTTCTAGGACATCAAAAAATTAAGACCTTCCTTAGCCATGGAGGACTGAATGGTATTTTTGAAGCCATGTACCATGGGGTTCCAGTAGTTGGAATCCCTCTTTTTGGAGACCATTATGATACTATGACAAGAGTGCAGGCTAAGGGTATGGGAATTCATCTGGATTGGAGTCGGATGACAACGGAAAGTCTATATGAGTCCCTCTCAGATGTTATCCATAATCCCAGGTAGCAAATACTGTACTTGTAAAACATGGCAAAATCATGTACGCCAGTGCTTATTTCAAATTGTAGTATTGGCTTCATAAGTCATCTCCAGATAAAAATAAACTTGGAAATGAAATTATAAGCATATACTCATGTGATCCTACAGATGCATTAGCATCTCAGGCAGCAGACAGCAATTCACATCACATACAATAATAATAAATATAATAGCAAAGATAAAAAAATACATCAAAATCTGACCCTCAAGTGATTTATACTTCAGATCAGACCTTAATGTGATTAACAGCCAATGAATGACATGGCACTCAAAGATGGTTGCTACCAAGGCTCAACACTCCTTAAGATGTCATAAGATTTCTTAGGTGCCTAAGAAATGAATGGGAGTCTGAGAGCTCTTGTGGGAGTCCAGGAGATTTTCAATATTTTTTTCTGGGACCATTATGCCAAGTATGATTTAGATTTATCAAATTTTTCATTCCCTTATGAATGTAAGAGGCACCAGAAATAGCTAGTGGTGATTTATCTCCTAAGCTCATGAACATTAATGAGACATAAAATAATAATTTGAAATGTGTCAGATGACTAGCTTTTGCAGATGTCTGGGATGCTTTAGGGTATGGCCACATTGGACAGATTTTCTGCTGAGGAATTTCCTCCACCGATTTAACAGCAATATTGCTGCTGGTGTGTGAACCCTATGTTTTGTAAAAGATAAAAATCTACAACATAAATTGACAATTGAGATTTAGAAGCTACAACGCCAGTCAATGTACAATGCAGATTTTCTAAACACCTATTCACTTGCTTATCCTTCCTATGTAGTGTGAAACTGGAAGAGTCACTTGTAGAGGAGGATTTGGATGTACTTGTAGATTACTGAATAACACCATGCAATGTCAGTCATCTGTACCTAAGGCTATCATGAATGAAGCATGGATTCTTAGGTCAGGAATATAATATGATCGCTTTACAAAGCTCAGTTCTGGGCACCAGTTCATATAAAGTATGCCCTGGAGATGGAAAATATAGATAAGTGCAACAAAGCAGATACGGGGCATGAATGGTCTTGGTAAAAAGTCATTTTATTTAGTATTTAGAAGAGATGTTTAGCTTGATTTACTTATATACATATATAAATGACCCGTACAGAAAATATGGTGAAAAGCTGTTCCATCTAAAATCCCTTCTGGTGAAGAAAAGGTTCAGTCTCCAGAGGCATCAAGGCATCTTTACTGTAAGAACTGTAAACAAGAGTCAGTGAAACAGACTACCTCCGGACGTGGTCATTGTAGATACAGTTGACAGTTTTAATAAAAAGGCTTAGATACTTTGTGGCATGTTTAACATGTCACGTGTTGTTTGTTAAATTTGGTACATCTTTACACCTGACACTTTTGTCTTGGAATGCTTCTCCACTGGAGTGAGTTTGTAACTCAATTTTTTTTAAGTTGCATTGATAAATCTGGAGTCATGCTAGTTAACATAGATAACCACACACACTTCCCCACCCACTTTTCAAAACTGAAGTGAGTTGCAATAAGTGCAATATTGTGCAAATAAGTCCAAAATGTTGCTAAACATTTCCCTGCCACACATAGAATCTTGGCCTCCCACCCTCTTCCCTTAATTTGCATCTCCTCCTATGTCTTAAAATTACTGAGAATATGTCTTATTTTCAACCGTACTATGCAACTATGTTGAACATCACTGTACTTTGTCAGCTCCACACAACTAATCGGATTTATGTTCCATCCAATGATTTTAAAGTTTATTTTGTGCTTCTTCTAATAGTTATCGACAGCAAGCACAGAAGTTATCAAGAATTCACAAGGATCAGACAGGTCATCCTGTCACCAGGGCAGCTTTTTGGATTGATTATGTCCTTCGGCACAATGGAGCTGAACATCTTCGTGCGGCCACCTATGGTGTTTCTATTGTCCAGTACTTCTTGGTTGATATTGTTTTCCTCACAGTGATTGTTGTTATTTCAGTATGGTATGTGATTTCTAAAATCAGGAAATATTTGTTGAAAAGCAATGTTACAGACCATAGTACCACCAATGGATTCTACCATAATGGTCTATCAAATGGAAAGCACAAAAAGAACAATCACATTAAACATAAAGAGAAAGTTAAATGAATCAACTTAAAAGTATATTGAAGGAACCACTGTAACACGGATTCTAACTCTTGTCAGTACTACTGGAGTCTTCACTGCATACATGGAAATACACCTGCATAGTAGGCCTTGGCACCAATGACCATTCACTTCAATCAGCATTTATTTCAAGGTTATTGTTTTTTATCTACTGTACGAGCACTGAATGACTTGAAGTTTAGTCCATACTAACATTTCTAAACAGTAAGGGCCCTTTCACACTTGCGTTCTTGTCTTCCGGCATAGAGTTCCGTCGTCGGGGCTCTATGCCGGAAGAATACTGATCAGGATTATCCTAATGCATTCTGAATGGACAGTCCGTCCTTCAGGATGCATCAGGATGTCTTCCGTTCCGGTACGGAACGTTTTTTGGCCGCAGCAAATAGCGCAGCATGTTGCGCTTTTTGCTCCGGCCAAAAATCCGGAACACTTGCCGCAAGGCCGGATCCGGAATGAATGCCCATTGAAAGGCATTCATCCGGATCCGGCCTTAAGCTAAACGTCGTTTCGGCGCATTGCCGGATGCGACGTTTAGCTTTTTCTCAATGGTTACCATGGCTGCCAGGACGCTAAAGTCCTGGCAGCCATGGTAAAGTGTAGTGGGGAGCGGGGAGCAGCATACTTACAGTCCGTGCGGCTCCCGGGGCGCTCCAGAGTGACGTCAAGGCGCCCCAAGCGCATGGATCACGTGATCGCATGGATCACATGATCCATGCGCATGGGGCGCTCTGACGTCATTCTGGAGCGCCCCGGGAGCCGCACGGACTGTAAGTATGCCGCTCCCCCGCTCCCCGCTCCTACTATGGCAACCAGGACTTTAATAGCGTCCTGGGTGCCATAGTAACACTGAAAGCATTTTGAAGACGGATCCGTCTTCAAATGCTTTCAGTACACTTGCGTTATTCCGGATCCGGCGTGTAAATCCGGCAAGTGGAGTACACGCCGGATCCGGACAACGCAAGTGTGAAAGAGGCCTAAATCTGTTTCTCTCAATAATCTGCATTAGACCTCTACAAAAACATCAGTTTTTTTTACTAACACATCCATGATATTTCACAAACTAGAATATCAAAAACTGTGTGACAGATCTAACATTTTGTAATACACGCTGTGTGAATGTGCTTAGCTCCTACTTGTTCTATGTAAACTATATAAAATAATTACATTTATTTGGCCCTAAACAACTATTTATATAAAAAAAAGTACATGTGAGTTTATATGTCAGTTGTGCTATAGCTACCTTTTGCATTCCTTTTTATTGCTTTTGTTGGTGTAATACATTTTTTACATTTATAACACTCCATCCAAGATAGGAAGTAAAAATGTACTATTAATCCCCTAAGAGAATGAATTGTATATCTTATACATAGAGTTTAGCACGTGCAAAGCTAATCTTAAATCGGGTCTCCAGGCTATAGATATTAATGGTGGCCCAACTCCCAGCACCCCCACAATCACCTGTTTGGACTACCACAGTACTAGTATGTAACAGTGTACACTGTGTAGTTTCCCACACAAGCATACTGAAATTCAGCTACCTTTCACCTGAATGGGAGGTGAGCTGCAGTACTCCAGCATGGCTACTACACGGTATATGGAGCTGTCTGACTCAATTTCTATAAACTGTTTATTGCACCCCAAAACATCTGATCAGTGGGGGTGCTGGGTATTAAGCCCTGATAGATAGTGTAGAATGCTACTCTAGATGGGGTACTCTTTCCTATTATGGAGAACACCCAGTATGCATAGTGTGCGTGTGTGGAATTTTGTAATCCAGGCAATGTCCCTCTGGGTTTCTGGGAAAAATTCAAATTATCTTTCCTAAGCCTATGCTGATGCCAGCAGATATAAGATGCGCTAATTTTCATATATTTTCCCCAGAAACCCAGCAGAGTTTTGACTGGTTTACTCAATGTCCCCCATAAGAAGAAAGTACTCCAATAAAGGCCTTTCAGGCAGCCAAGCAGACCTTCTTTGTTTAGCTGCGTTAGAGTAGTTACTCACAAAGAGCTGTAGTCCTCACTATTCCTTTCTTTTTGGAAATGAGACTAACTTGCATGTCTGTTTTGTAGACAAGGATTATGTGGGGGCGAAAAAAATATTAAGAGAAAATTGATCTGTGATGCACAAGGAGATATGTATACATACTAGAGATCAGCAAATCAATTTGGAATTGATCCTGATTTATTTTATTTTTGGGGGGATTTTAACTAGAGTAAACTTCTTCAAATTAGTTTTAGATTCGATTTGTCAAACTTTTTTAAAAGTTCACTTCACACCCGAATTGATTCTGAACTAATCAAATGTGTTCCAATTAGCCAAAAAATTAACACCTAGTCTCACATTTTTTCTAAGAAGCCTCACCAAATAAACATGAGTGTATAAAAAGAGAGATACATAATATATAAGTGAGGCATGCATCCAATGCTCTATCTAACACAATAAGAAAACTAGAATATCCCACAGAGGCTTACACTTCTCTCAATGAAACACAGGCTAGCTCACTTTTCAGAAGAACAAAAGAACCATAATGTCTTAAGAGAAAATTGCTTTGCTTAACTGACTATACTTGAGGGGTACTTTTGCAATGCTCTTTATCATTAGGGAGACCAACAATATTAAAAGCTAAAAATGTGCATATCTTAATTCTGCTGGCATTAGACAGGATATCCCATCTTTTTCATTTTCTCAGGCAACCAAATTGCATAACTTTGGGTTTCTGGAAAAGATATTCAAATGAGTTTTCTTACAAAAAAGAATGCATATTTATTGGACTCCTTAATGCTAAAGAGTACCTCAAAGAGTAACCCCCAAGGGCAGTCTGCTAAGCAAGTCAACTTTCTTTTGAGACATTCTTTTTTGTACTTCTGGAAAAAGAGCTAGATTGCATATCTCAATAAAAATTGTATAATGGTGCTTTATTTTACTTTCAGTTGAATATTATAGTCATTCTCTAGTTTGTCCAAAAAAAATAATAATTGAGGGCAGAAGTATGCATGAGGAGTATCAGAAGCCAGTTAATGTTCCTCTGGCTTTCTTGGAAAAATATGAAAATTTGCACAGGAAAGATAATTTGTACATCTTTTCCAGAAACTTAGAGAGGCATTGCCTGACCCACAATAGTCTACACACATACTAGGTGCTCTCCGTAATGAGAAAAACTAACCCTCAAGACAATGCATATATCTTGCAGAGAAACCCAGAGCAACATATAAGGATCCCTCGCCTTCCTCCTATTATTTGCCCAAGATGAATCACAAAAAATGTTTGGTGAATTTTTGTGACATTGATTTGCTCTTATACCAGATCAAATAATATGAAGGCTGACAGGTTTGCAATTGGTTACTTTAACAAGAGGACGACTAGAAATCAATACCCAAAACATCCACTGTGGGATGCAGTGACTGTATTTGCACCTGGGCCCCCCTTTACCTGATTGGTCCATTGGCCAATCTACCTCATAGGATGACACCTATAAAATAATATAATATTATCAATGACATATAATAGGTGAAAGGGTGGTATAGATTTAGCAGCTGCCCCAAGAGCTTTAAGTTCTACCTCTGAATCTATGTACATACACCCAAAGGGAATGCAAATTGGCTCCCTCCCAGAAGGAAGAAAACTGTCTCACTAATGTTACCTATTGGTAGCTACCCGGTTAGTCATGGTTTGACCTATAATAAGAGCCTTAAAACGTGACTTTATTACCTTAACCATTTGAAGATAGCTGTTTCATGTCTTATGGAACGCAACAGTACAGAGCAGGTTAGTGGTTGACTAGACAAGTTGCCTTTGAAACAGCTCTTAGGAGTACTGGTTCTCATTGAAGAGATTAAGCTGATGTATATAGTTTTACTACAGGCTGTGATCCTTGGGGGAAAAAAAGGATGCAAATAATCTCTCTAAACCATCCCTCTAATTTCACCTAAGGGTAGCTACTGAATAAGCCAATATATTACTTATAAAACAGCCCTGAACATGATTAGATTTTTAGGTATCTGCAGGAGGTGGTCTGAATTGACTTAGGGCTCTTTTACATCTGCGTTCTTTTCTTCCGGCATAGAGTTCCGTCGTCGGGGCTCTATGCCGGAAGAATCCTGATCAGTTTTATCCTAATGCATTCTGAATGGAGTGAAATCCGTTCAGGATGCATCAGGATGTCTTCAGTTCCGGAACGGAACGTTTTTTGGCCGGAGAAAATACCGCAGCATGCTGCGCTTTTTGCTCCGGCCAAAAATCCTGAAGATTTGCCGCAAGGCCGGATCCGGAATTAATGCCCATTGAAAGGCATTGACCCGGATCCGACCTTAAGCTAAACGTCGTTTCGGCGCATTGCCGGATCCGACGTTTAGCTTTTTCTGAATGGTTACCATGGCTGCCGGGACGCTAAAGTCCTGGCAGCCATGGTAAAGTATAGCGGGGAGCGGGGAGCGGGGGAGCAGCATACTTACCGTCCGTGCGGCTCCCGGGCCGCTCCAGAGTGACGTCAGGGCGCCCCACGCGCATGGATGACGTGATCGCATGGCACATGCCCATGCGCATGGGGCGCTCTGACGTCATTCTGGAGCGCCCCGGGAGCCGCCCGTACTGTAAGTATACCGCTCCCCCGCTCCCCGCTCCTACTATGGCAACCAGGACTTTAATAGCGTCCTGGGTGCCATAGTAACACTGAAAGCATTTTGAAGACGGATCCGTCTTCAAATGCTTTCAGTACACTTGCGTTTTTCCGGATCCGGAGTGTAATTCCGGCAAGTGGAGTACACGCCGGATCCGGAGAACGCAAGTGTGAAAGAGGCCTTAGTTAAATAGTTAATATGGTAGAAAAAACACATAAGTCCATCAAGTTCAACCAAGGCTTATATCCATAGTCACATTTTAGGACTCTGTCATTGGTTTGACATTAACTTACAGGGTAGATATCTTTAGGAGGCATTAGATGAGAGCTGATTTTCATACTTTTTCGCATGGAGCTTTGCCTCTAAGACTCCATAAGACTACATACATCATCTGAAACTTCTAAGCCTAAAGAATATCCCTTATAGTGTTAAGGGGAAAAATATTCCTTCCCGACTCCAATCAGAATAACTCCCTGGATCAACAACCCATCTCTAGTAACTATAGCCTGTAATACACTCCAGAAATACATCCAGGCCCCTCTTGAATTCTATTATTGTACTCACCTATCACCACCTCCTCCAGCAGAGAATTCCATAGTCTCACTGCTCTTACTGTAAAGTATCCTCTTCTATGTTTGTTTACAAACCTTTCCTCCAGACGCAGAGGATGTCCCCTTGTCACAGTCACAGTCCTGGGGATAAATACCATATTTTCCGCCCGATAAGATGTACACCCCCCTAAAATAGAGGGAAAATACTAGTGCGTCTTATGGGGGGAATACAGGGAAAAAATATATAAAATGTGTGGTGCGTTGCACGGTACATCGCAGGCTGCACTGCATAGAAACAGCAGTCTGAGATGTGCCAGACATCCGTGTATCTTGAGAGGGAGACCCCAGCGGTCGCAGCACATGCTTGTAGATCGGGACGGCCTCTGGGTGGTAGGATCAGATGGTGTGGCTGGTGCAGGGTGACAGAGAACGGCCGGCCCGGTCTGGTGTAGGTTGGCAGCGACCGTCCGGCTGGCCGGGAGATTTGCAGGGAGACATTGATGGGAGCGTGGAAGCATGCAGATGAGGGGCGGAGCAGGCGTTCCTGCCACACATGCCTGCTCCGCCTCTAAGTCTACACATATGCCTGCTCCTGTGTAAGTGCCATGGCATGGAAGCTGATAAGAGACTGGGGGCTGATAATAGGTATGAGGTCTGATAGGAGGCATGGGGTCTGATAGGAGGCATGGAGGCTGATGATAGGAGGTATGAGGGGTGATTATAGAAGGCATGGGGGCTGATGATAGGAGGCATGGGGGCTGATTATAGGAGGCATGGGGGGCTGATCTGAGGTCTGAATGCGGGTTTATTTAAATTGGGGCTCTTAGCTGAGGTCTGATTGGGGCATTCACATTGGGGTCTGAGCTGAGGTCTTATTGGGGTCTTATTAACATTGAGGGTCTGATTGGGGCTGTCATCTGAGTTCTAATTAACATGTGGGTTAATGGTAGTCTGGCAAGCAATAGTAAAAGTCCAGCTCACCTGCATCAGCAATTTAGAGAGTGCACGGATGGGAAGAGACCCAGATTCGTATACTTGAGAAAGAAGATATCCAGCACCTCGATTTTTCGTGCTTAAACTATGTTTATTCCATAAACCAAGTGTACAGCGGTAAAATCCTCAGAGTACAAGCCCCAATACGGTCTACGCGTTTCTAACCCAGTTAATGGTAGTCTGACCTGAGGTCTAATGAAAAATATTTTTTTCTTATTGTCCTCCTCTAAAACCTAGGTGCGTCTTATGGGCCGGTGTGTCTTATAGGGCGAAAAAGAGATCTTTGTATTGACCCCTGATATATTTATACATAGTTATTAGATCTCCCCTCAGTCGTCTTTTTTCTAAACTGAATAACCCTAATGTTGATAATCTTTAAGGGTACTGTAGTCCCCCCATTCCAGTTATTACTTTAGTTGCCCTCCTCTGTACCCTCTCCAGCTCTGCTATGTCTGCCTTGTTCACAGGAGCCCAGAACTGTACACAGTACTCCATGTGTGGTCTGACTAGTGATTTATAAAGTGGTAGGACTATGTTCTCATCACGGGCATCTATGCCCCTTTTGATGGAACCCATTATCTTATTGGCTTTGGCAGCAGTTGCCTGGCTCTGGTTTTTACAGCTTAGTTTGCTGCTCACTAAAATTCTAGGTCCTTTTCCATGTCAGTGTTACCCAGTGTTTTATTATTCAGTATGTACATGTGCTGCAAAATGTTAATTCTTAGGAATAAGTTGCACTGCAAACTCCAATTTTATGCACATTTAAAGAGGATTTGTCAGAAAGTTATGCCAAGTGCACAAAGCAAAGAATAAATACATGGGGAAGAGAAATATGAAGAACGTTTATCAAACCACACGTCAGGTTTTTGGTGTAAAAATGTTGCACAACTTGTCAATTGCAACTTTTTTAAGCCACAACACTTTTTAAAATGGTCAATGTTTTGAAAACTGAAATTAGACCTAGAAAATTGCAGATTTAATTTCAAAGTCGCATCCTACACTAGTCTGCTCCCAGGTGAATTTTGTAAGTGGTGTGGGTGCACCAAATACATGACAACTGTGCACCATTTCATACAGATGTAGCAGAGTTAACAATGACAGCCACAACATGTTAGCTAGATGCACTAGATATCTACAAATGACTGGGCCCCACAGCAACTTCTTCACAACCCCTAACTCATGTGCAACCCCCTAGATCACATGTCTTAGGCAAAGCTCAGCCACAATGAAGTGAATGGAAATGATCTGAGATACCAAGCACAGCTGCTATACTGTGTTTGCAGAGAGAAGGCCGCGGCAGTACTGGGAGCGCTACTGCCTTCTCAAGTAGCTGATAGGTGGTGGTCTCGTTTCATAGACTAATCAAAATCTATTTGATAAAAATGCCACCACGTTCATAACATACTGATGTTTTTCATATTGCTTGCAACTTACCTATAGCAACTTAATTACTCTGGTGGTTCTCAAGTTTTGCAATCATCATCAAAATATTCATAAAGGTGCTTAAAGAGTATGTATTGTTCATTCTATAAAATATGTAAGTGACCTTAGGGTTGTCTAACACTGGCCCTTGTATGGAAATTTGCAGAGTTCCACTACAAACAGCCATAAAGTAGCATCACCTCCTGTCTGTTGCCTATTTCCTAGTTTGAAGAATGTTAACTCACTAACTCGCTTGACTATCTGATATAGAGGAGAACCGCAAACCTTACCATGCTCGGTTTATGATTTCATAATTCCTGACAAGTATTGTAAAGGAGACTGAGACAGTTTTTTGTAAGGCCTTCATCTTTCAGATAAAAGTACCCTGTAAATATCACATAGAAGTAGGTTTGCTAAGAACATGGACTGCATACAAAGTATATGTACATAGTGAACAGTGCTTATTTATTAATTTGATTGATTTTTCTATTTCATTATACTCCACCAGGAGCTTTGGATGCACGTGTATGTCTTACTGTAGCACAAATAAGTAAAACACTTCTCCTGTGGCAATGATTGGTGAAGAAAGTTTTTGAATGTACAAACATTATTTTAACACTGATATAAATCGAAAATAAAACTCACATCAGTGTCTAATGTCCTGTATCTTGATAATGCTGGTTCTCACATTACAAACTAAAAGCAGCCTTTATTTTTATGGCCTCCTCTATGTTTCAGTACAATGGCTGATTGATTGTAATACATCACTGCTGAATGTAACACTTGTGTCCACAAAAGAACATTGTGTAACTAGGACAGAGGCTGTTTTGTAACATTAAATTAATATAAGAAATATAGGAAATCTACAGCATTTCACTAACAAATGTACCACCGCGGATGTCTACAGCTGCACAAAACGGAGTCGCAGTTTAGGAAAGGAAATTATGCTTTTTATATAACTGGTAGTGCCTTTTGAACAGCTTTATTAAAGGGATTCTGTCATGAGATTATACCCCTATAACCTAAACATATGCCCATGTCTGGAGTAATAAGAAGAATCCTAAGCTGGCCTTATTAAACTTCACTGTGGCTCTATTTGCCCCCAAAAAATGTTTTTTATAACCTGTCAATCACTCACTTAAGGTGCCCAAGGGGAGGTCTGTTAATACAGGGTGCCCGGCCGCACCCCTCGCCATCTGGTGCCCAGCGCCGCCTTTCCTGTCTTCTGCGCCGCCTTCTACAGCTCAGCGCCGCCTCCGCAATCCTACCCGTCCCTCTGCCAGATCCCGCGCCTGTGCACTAGGCTCAGCCTGATGCGCCGCGGACTACTGGCAGTGGCTTCGTCGAGCGAACTGCGCGTGACAGAATCCCTTTAAAACTATATGATGTGATGTACTTTATTCTTTGCAGTTCAGAGTGTCTATAGCGCTTTGGATTCCGGACACCTGTACACAGCTGAGATGTACAGATGGAAGAGTTTTCAACTTAAAAGGGTTTGCCGCTAATATATATATCACCATTTATCAAAACTGCCTTATTCTAAATTTATTAGCCTACTATTGTGCCATGTTGTAAGAAACAGCCTACTGCAAGTGTGAAAGTACCCCAAGTTCATTTTAATTTCAGTTCTTGTTGAATACGTCCTGTAGCGGCGTCTTGGAATACAGGAGGCACATGCTCACAGTGCTTTTTTAACTTCCCTTTGATAACCACTCCTCTATGTGCAGTGTCAGTTACAGTGTTGGTTATGGATGGATAGATGATAGATAGATAATAGACAGATAAACACAAGGATGAATTTTGCTCTAACAAATGATGGACTTTAGGACAAGTTGTGTCTGTTATAAATCTGATTTCACATTTTGAATTTGTGGAGGTAGAAAATGAACTGGTTAGTGTCACATGTCCTGCTGATATCAGGACATATTCTTATAGCCCTAAGGCATGATGGGACAGCAGACACATGACAAATCCGAAACGAAGATTGAGATAAAAGATATCTGCACATGAGGCAAATAAAATAATAATAAATCCACGGAGGAATAGGAGCTGCAGTACTTGATGAAAATAAACTTTAGGGTCCATTCACATGTCGACAAAATGGGTCCGCATCCGCATAAATTTTTAATGGGGCCGCAAAACATGTGGACAACACACTGTGTGCTGTCTGCATCCGCACTCCCGTTCCGCGGCCCTGCAAAAAAAAATTGAACATGTCCTATTCCTGTCCGCAGCCACGGTCAAGAAAAAGTAATTTCTATCATAATGCTGGCAATGTGCGGCCCGCAAAATGCGGAGCGCACATGCCCGGTGTCCTTGTTTTGTGGATCCAAAACAGTTGTGGACGTGTAAATGGACCCTTAGAGAGAAAAGTAGTTTATGGCGTAATCCCTTTAAGTGTGATATCATGTCAGAAATGCTATTGAAAAAGTCAATTTACATTTTCTTGCCATTGTTTACTCTCGAAAGCTTGTTAGCTATGATCTGACAGTGTAATACTGACGCCGATCCCCGAATAAATGAGCAAACTCATGTTCATCAGGTAATCAGAATCTTCCAGGTGGAGTAACAGGGCACACAGGTCTCGCATAGAGGCCCAGTCATTGGTGGTGAAGTGGTGCTGTTCCGCAGTGCGACTGACCCGTGTGTGCTGCAGCTGAAACTCCACTATGGCCTGCTGCTGCTCGCACAGTCTGTCCAGCATGTGCAAGGTGGAGTTCCACCTGGTGGGCACGTCGCATATGAGGCGGTGAGCGGGAAGGCCGAAGTTACGCTGTAGCGCAGACAGGCGAGCAGCGGCTCGATGTGAACGCCGGAAGTGCGAACAGACGGCCCGCACTTTATGCAGCAGCTCTGACATGTCGGGGTAGTTGAGAATGAACTTCTGCACCACCAAATTCGGCACATGCGCCAGGCAAGGGATGTGCGTCAAACCGGCTAGTCCCAGAGCTGCAACGAGATTTCGCCCATTATCGCACACCACCAGGCCGGGCTTGAGGCTCACCAGCAGCAACCACTCGTCGGTCTGTTGTTCTATACCCCGCCACAACTCCTGTGCGGTGTGGGGCCTGTCCCCCAAACATATGAGTTTCAGAATGGCCTGCTGACGTTTACCCCGGGCTGTGCTGAAGTTGGTGGTGAAGGTGTGTGGCTGACTAGATGAGCAGGTAGAAGAAGAGGAGGAGGAAGCCGAGTAGGAGGAGGAGGCAACAGGAGGCAAAGAATGTTGCCCTGCGATCCTTGGCGGCGGAAGGACGTGCGCCAAACAGCTCTCCGCCTGGGGCCCAGCCGCCACTACATTTACCCAGTGTGCAGTAAGGGAGATATAGCGTCCCTGGCCGTGCTTACTGGTCCACGTATCTGTGGTTAGGTGGACCTTGCCACAGATGGCGTTGCGCAGTGCACACTTGATTTTATCGGATACTTGGTTGTGCAGGGAAGGCACGGCTCTCTTGGAGAAGTAGTGGTGGCTGGGAACAACATACTGTGGGACAGCAAGCGACATGAGCTGTTTGAAGCTGTCTGTGTCCACCAGCCTAAATGACAGCATTTCATAGGCCAGTAGTTTAGAAATGCTGGCATTCAGGGCTAGAGATCGAGGGTGGCTAGGTGGGAATTTACGCTTTCTCTCAAATGTTTGTGAGATGGAGAGCTGAACGCTGGCGTGTGACATGGTTGAGATGCTTGGTGACGGAGGTGGTGGTGTTGGTGGTACATCCCATGTTTGCTGGGCGGCAGGTGCCAACGTTCCTCCAGAGGCGGAGGAAGAGGCCGAGGCGGCAGCAGCAGAAGAGGTAGCAGGGGGAGCCTGAGTGACTTCCTTGTTTTTAAAGTGTTTACTCCACTGCAGTTCATGCTTTGCATGCAGGTGCCTGGTCATGCAGGTTGTGCTAAGGTTCAGAACGTTAATGCTTTGCTTCAGGCTCTGATGGCACAGCGTGCAAACCACTCGGGTCTTGTCGTTAGCACACTGTTTGAAGAAGTGCCATGCCAGGGAACTCCTTGAAGCTACCTTTGGGGTGCTCGGTCCCAGATGGCGGCGGACAGTAGCATGCGGAGCCTCTTGGCGGCGGTTGTTCTGCTTTTGCCCACTGCTCCCTCTTTTGCTACGCTGTTGGCTCGGTCTCACCACTGCCTCTTCCTCCAAACTGTGAAAGTCAGTGGCACGACCTTCATTCCATGTGGGGGTCTAGGACCTCATCGTCCCCTGCATCGTCTTCCACCCAGTCTTGATCCCTGACCTCCTGTTCAGTCTGCACACTGCAGAAAGACGCAGCAGTTGGCACCTGTGTTTCGTCATCATCAGAGACTTGCTGAGGTGGTATTCCCATGTCCTCATCATCAGGAAACATTAGTGGTTGTGCGTCAGTGCATTCTATGTCTTCCACCGCTGGGGAAGGGCTAGGTGGATGCCCTTGGGAAACCCTGCCAGCAGAGTCTTCAAACAGCATAAGAGACTGCTGCATAACTTGCGGCTCAGACAGTTTCCCTGGTATGCATGGGGGTGATGTGACAGACTGATGGGCTTGGTTTTCAGGCGCCATCTGTGCGCTTTCTGCAAAAGACTGGGTGGGAGATAATGTGAACGTGCTGGATCCCCTGTCGGCCAACCAATTGACTAATGCTTGTACCTGCTCAGGCCTTACCATCCTTAGAACGGCATTGGGCCCCACCAAATATTGCTGTAAATTCTGGCGGCTACTGGGACCTGAGGTAGTTGGTACACTAGGACGTGTGGCTGTGGCAGAATGGCCACGTCCTCTCCCAGCACCACGACCATGTCCGCATCCGCGTCCCTTGCTAGAAGTTTTCCTCATTGTTACCGTTCACCACAATAACAAAAATATTATTTGGCCCAATGTATTGAATTCAAATTCAGGCCTTTTTTTACAGACACCTAACACTATCTGGCTATCTATTTAGGTACCGTATTACACTAATGCAGGCACAGCAGTAATGACAGATTTAGCTGAATATAAATTTTAGGCCTAGTATTTAGGCGCTGGATGACAGGTATACGTTTACGAACAGAATTAGACTTGGAAATGCACGGTAGCGTGTGTGTGAAGTTATTGTGGATGACCCTATCAGCACCTTGAATCTAATATACCCTTTTATGGATAGATTTAAAGTAGGCCTGATACAGCAGAAACCACTAATTTAGGGAATTACTAAGTTGGGAATTGTATTTCAGCCCAGAACAAAAACTGTGCTTTGACGGACACAAAATAACTTGACCAGCTACAGCAATAACCACAGATTTAGCTGAATATAAATTTGAGGCCTATTATTTAGGTGCTGGGTGACAGGTATACGTTTACAGACAGAATTAGACTTGGAAATGCACGGTAGCTTGTGTGTGAAGTTATTGAGAATGACCCTATCAGCACCTTGAATCCAATATACCATTTTATGGATAGCTTTAAAGTAGGCCCGATACAGCAGAAACCACTAATTTAGAGAATTGCTAAGTTGGGAATTGTATTTCAACCCAGAACAAAAACTGTGCTTTGACGGACACAAAATAACTTGACCAGCTACAGCAATAACCACAGATTTAGCTGAATATAAATTTGAGGCCTATTATTTAGGCGCTGGGTGACAGGTATACGTTTACGGACAGAATTAGACTTGGAAATGCACGGTAGCGTGTGAAGTTATTGTGGATGACCCTATCAGCACCTTGAATCTAATATACCCTTTTATGGATAGATTTAAAGTAGGCCTGATACAGCAGAAACCACTAATTTAGGGAATTGCTAAGTTGGGAATTGTATTTCAACCCTGAACAAAAATATATCCTTTGCCAGACAGCAGACAGTATTACAATTGGCTGGCCACAGCTGAAACACCAGATTTAGGGTACTGCTATTTTGGCAATTGTATTTCACCCCTCAATAAAATAGCAAGCACAGCCAAGCCCCTGATGTAGGATATAGCAAAAAAATAACCACACTATTGATGGTTAAATGGACTTGGTGGCAGCTTGCCCCTGATGTAGGATATAGCCAAAAAATAACCACACTATTGATGGTTAAATGGACTTGGTGGCAGCTTGCCCCTGATGTAGGATATAGCCAAAAAATAACCAGACTATTGATGGTTAAATGGACTTGGTGGCAGCTTGTGCTGGCGCACCACAAGACGCAAAATGGCCGCCGAACACCCCAGAAAAAAGTGACTGAAAAACGCTCTGGGCAGCCTAAAAACAGTGAGCAATTGAATAGCAGCAGTTCAATGATCCACAGCTGTAGATCGATCACTGACTTAAGTGTTTTGGAGGAGTTAATCACTGCCTAATCTCGCCCTAACAGTCGCAGCTGCAACCTCTCCCTACACTGATCAGAGCAGAGTGACGTGCGGCGCTACGTGACTCCAGCTTAAATAGAGGCTGGGTCACATGCTGCACTGGCCAATCACAGCCATGCCAATAGTAGGCATGGCTGTGACGGCCTCTTGGGGCAAGTAGTATGACGCTTGTTGATTGGCTGCTTTGCAGCCTTTCAAAAAGCGCCAAGAAAACAACGAACACCGAACCCAAACCTGGACTTTTACGAAAATGTTCGGGTCCGTGTCACAGACACCCCAAAATTCGGTACGAACCCGAACCTGTCAGTATTTTTAGTTGACAGGTGGATGCGCTTATCAGTTATTATGTCCCCAGCAGCACTAAATACCCGCTCTGACCAAACTCTGGCGGCAAGGCAGGCCAGCCCATTCAAGGCCTAGAGTGCCAGTTCGTCACAGAGGGATCATTGAGGACGCTGACATGGTCTGCTACGTATTCCTCCACCATCTTCCAAAACTTTTCCCTCTTTGTGACACTAGGCTGCGCATCAGGGTCAGGGTGCTGGCGGGTGTCATAAAACTGTCCCAGGCTTTGAAAAGTGTTGTCCTGTCTCTGTTGGAACTGCTGTGTGTTCCCCTCGTCTCCCCTCCTCGGTTGCCCAAGGAACTATGTACTCTGCCGCCAGCGTTGTCAGCTGGAAGTTTTTGGAGCAATTTTTCCACGAGGACCTTCTGGTATTGCACCATTTTGCTCATCCTCTCCACTACAGGAATGAGAGATGAGAAGTTCTCTTTGTAGCGGGGGTCGAGAAGGGTGAACAACCAGTAATCAGCGTTGTCCAAAATGCATAAAATGCGTGGGAACGGGAAAGGCAGCCTAACATAAAGTCAGCCATGTGTGCCAAATGCCCAACAGGCAAGACTTTGCTGTCATCATCAGGAGGATGACTCTTAACCACTTCAGCCCCGCTAGGTGAAACCCCCTTCATGACCAGAGCACTTTCTACACTTCGGCACTACACTCCTTTCACCGTTTAATCGCTCGGTCATGCAACTTACCACCCAAATGAATTTTACCTCCTTTTCTTCTCACTAATAGAGCTTTCATTTGGTGGTATTTTATTGCTGCTGACATTTTTACTTTTTTTGTTATTAATCAAAATGTAACAATTTTTTTGCAAAAAAATGACATTTTTCACTTTCAGCTGTAAAATTTTGCAAAAAAAACGACATCCATATATAAATTTTTCGCCAAATTTATTGTTCTACATGTCTTTGATTAAAAAAAAATGTTTGGGCAAAAAAAAAAAAAATGGTTTGGGTAAAAGTTATAGCATTTACAAACTATGGTACAAAAATGTGACAAAAAATAAAAAATTCTAGGAACTCGCCGTGCCCCTCACGAAATACCTTGGGGTGTCTTCTTTCCAAAATGGGGTCACTTGTGGCGTAGTTATACTGCCCTGGCAATTTAGGGGCCCAAATGTGTAAGAAGTACCTTGCAATCAAAATGTGTAAAAAATGGCCTGCGAAATCCGAAAGGTGCACTTTGGAATATGTGCCCCTTTGCCCACCTTGGCTGCAAAAAAGTGTCACACATGTGGTATCGCCGTACTCAGGAGAAGTTGGGCAATGTGTTTTGGGGGGTCATTTTACATATACCCATGCTGGGTGAGAGAAATATCTTGGCAAAAGACAACTTTTCCCATTTTTTTATACAAAGTTGGCATTTGACCAAGATATTTTTCTCACTCAGCATGGGTATATGTAAAATGACACCCCAAAACACATTCCCCAACTTCTCCTGAGTACGGCGATACCAGATGTGTGACACTTTTTTGAAGCCTAGATGCGCAAAGGGGCCCAAATTCCTTTTAGGAGGGCATTTTTAGACATTTGGAACCCAGACTTCTTCTCACACTTTCGGGCCCCTAAAAAGCCAGGGCAGTATAAATACCCCACATGTGACCCCACTTTGGAAAGAAGACACCCCAAGGTATTCAATGAGGGGCATGGCGAGTTCCTAGAATTTTTTATTTTTTTGCATAAGTTAGCGGATATTGATTTTTTTTTATGTTTTTTTCTCACAAAGTCTCACTTTCCGCTAACTTAGGACAAAAATTTCAATCTTTCATGGACTCAATATGCCCCTCACGGAATACCTTGGGGTGTCTTCTTTCCGAAATGGGGTCACATGTGGGGTATTTATACTGCCCTGGCTTTTTAGGGGCCCTAAAGCGTGAGAAGAAGTCTGGAATATAAATGTCTAAAAATGTTTACGCATTTGGATTCCGTGAGGGGTATGGTGCGTCCATGTGAGATTTTATTTTTTGACACAAGTTAGTAGAATATGAGACTTTGTAAGAAAAAACAAAAACAAAAACAAACAAAAAATTTCCGCTAACTTGTGCCAAAAAAAATGTCTGAATGGAGCCTTACCGGGGGGGGGGGGGGGGGGTGATCAATGACAGGGGGGGTGATCAATGACAGGGGGGTGATCACCCATATAGACTCCCTGATCACCCCCCTGTCACTGATCACCCCCCCTGTAAGGCTCCATTCAGACATCCGCATGATTTTTTACGGATCCATGGATACATGGATCGGATCCACAAAACACATGCGGACGTCTGAATGGAGCCTTACAGGGGGGTTATCAATGACAGGGGGTGATCAGGGTAATCAGGGTGATCACCCCCCTGTCACTGATCACCCCCCCTGTAAGGCTCCATTCAGACATCCGCATGATTTTTTATGGATCCATGGATCCATGGATCGGATCCACAAAACACATGCGGACGACTGAATGGAGCCTTACAGGGGGGTTATCAATGACAGGGGGTGATCAGGGTAATCACCCCCCTGTCACTGATCACCCCCCCTGTAAGGCTCCATTCAGACATCCGCATAATTTTTTACGGATCCATGGATACATGGATCGGATCCACAAAACACATGCGGACGTCTGAATGGAGCCTTACAGGGGGGTTATCAATGACAGGGGGTGATCAGGGTAATCAGGGTGATCACCCCCCTGTCACTGATCACCCCCCCTGTAAGGCTCCATTCAGACATCCGCATGATTTTTTACGGATCCATGGATACATGGATCGGATCCACAAAACACATGCGGACGTCTGAATGGAGCCTTACAGGGGGGTTATCAATGACAGGGGGTGATCAGGATAATCAGGGTGATAACCCCCCTGTCACTGATCACCCCCCCTGTAAGGCTCCATTCAGACATCCGCATGATTTTTTACGGATCCATGGATACATGGATCGGATCCACAAAACGCATGCGGACGTCTGAATGGAGCCTTACAGGGGGGTTATCAATGACAGGGGGGTGATCAGGGAGTGTATATGGGTGATCACCCGCCTGTCATTGATCACCCCCTGTAAGGCTCCATTCAGACGTCCGCATGTGTTTTGCGGATCCGATCCATGTATCCATGGATCCGTAAAAATCATGCGGACGTCTGAATGGAGCCTTACAGGGGAGTGATCAATGACAGGAGGGTGATCAATGACAGGGGGTGATCAGGGAGTGTATATGGGTGATCACCCGCCTGTCATTGATCACACCCCTGTAAGGCTCCATTCAGACGTCCGTATGCTTTTTGCGGATCCGATCCATGTATCCGTGGATCCGTAAAAATCATACGGACGTCTGAACGGAGCCTGACAGGGGGGTGATCAATGACAGGGCGGTGATCAATGACAGGGGGGTGATCACGGAGTTTATATGGGGTGATCATGGGTGATCAGGGGTTTATAAGGGGTTAATAAGTGACGGGGGGGGTGTAGTGTAGTGTAGTGTAGTGTGGTGTTTGGTGCGACTGTACTGACCTACCTGAGTCCTCTGGTGGTCGATCCTAACAAAAGGGACCACCAGAGGACCAGGTAGGAGGTATATTAGACGCTGTTATGAAAACAGCGTCTAATATACCTGTTAGGGGTTAAAAAATTCGGATCTCCAGCCTGCCAGCGAGCGATCGCCGCTGGCAGGCTGGAGATCCACTCGCTTACCTTCCGTTCCTGTGAGCGCGCGCGCCTGTGTGCGCGCGTTCACAGGAAATCCCGGCCCTCGCGAGATGACGCGTATATGCGTCGTCGTGCGCAGGGCTGCCACCTCCGGACCGCACATCTGCGTTAGGCGGTCCGGAGGTGGTTAATTTCCTCATCCTCTTCCTCCTCTTCTGCCCATCCACGCTAAACAGATGGAATTAACCTCCATGGATAATACCCTCTGTAGTGGAGGCAACCGTCTCCTGTTTCCCTCATCATCCAATTTGCTCTAAGAAGACAAACTGAGGGTGGTCTGGCTATCACCCTGTGTAATATCTTCCTCCATTTCCACCTCTTCCACATGCAAAGCGTCTGCCTTAATTGTGAGCAGCAAGCGTTTGAGTAGACACAGACGTGGTATAGTGACGCTGATAATATCGTTATCGCCGGTCACAATCTGTGTTGATTTCTCAAAGTTTCTAAAAACCTCACAGAGGTCAGACATCCATGCCCACACCTCGCTTGTGAAGAGTGGAAGCTGACTGGAAAAATGACCACCATGTTGCAGCTGGTATTCCACTACTGCCCTCTGCTGCTCACAAAGCCTGGCGAACATGTGGAACGTCAAGTTCTAGCGCGTGCTCATGTCGCACAACAGTCGGTGAGCTGGCAATTGCAAGCGCTGCTACAGCGTTGACAGACCGGCGGAAGCTGTCGATGACTTGAGGAAATGGGCACAAATGTGGCGCACCTTCACCAGTAGCTTAGGCAAATTAGGGTAGGTTTTGAGAAATCGCTGAACCACTAAGTTGAAGACGTGGGCTAGGCATGGGATGTGTGTGAGCTTGCCGAGCTCCAATGCCACCACCAAGTTACGGATATTATCAGACACAACCATGCCTAGTTCTAGGTTGAGTGGCAAAAGCAACAGCTCAGACTGGTCTCTGATCCCCTGCCACAGCTCTGCGGCGGTGTGCTGTTTGTCACCTAAGCAGATCAGCTTAAGCACGGCCTGTTGACGCTTCCCCACTGCATTGCTACACTGCCTCCAGCTACCGATTGATGGCTGACTGGTGCTGCAAGAGGATAATTCTGAGTTGGAAGTGGAGGAGGAGGCAAAGGAGGAGAAGTGGGGGTTGGAGCCACTGACGTAGGTGTTGGCGGAAACCCGGATGGAATTAGAGCCCGCAATCCTTGGCGTCGGAAGCACCTGTCTGCCATCAGGGAAATGTAGCATCCCTGGCACAAAGCACTTGTCCATATGTCAGTGGTTAAGTGGACCTTCCCAGTAACTGTGTTGGTCAGGAAACGGGTGATGTTCTGGGACACATGCTTGTGTAAGGCGGGCACGGCACACCGTGAAAAATAGTGGCGGCTGGGGACTGCAGATCGAGAGACCGTGGCCGACATCAGGCAACATTTCAAGGGCCAGTAATTTGGAAAGTTGCGCATTTAGTGCTATGGCCTCTGGGCGGGTGCCTGGGGAAAGGACATTTGTACGCTGTGCTGGGACACGGAATTGGATGTGGTCGCTGAAGGTGCTTGCAAAGGTCTAGGTGCAGGGCGGGAGGCGTCCGAGCCTACGCCTTCGACAGGGGATTGTCCAACACTTAACACAGGGGAAGAGGAGGCAGTAATATGACCCGCAGACACAGATTGTGGACCCAGGCGTTCGGCCCACTTATTACGGTGCTTTGATGCCATGTGGTGGATTATGCTGGTGGTGGTGAGGTTGCTTGTGTTGACACCCCTGCTGATTTTTGTATGGCACAGGTTGCAAATTACAATTCTTTTGTCGTCTGCACTTTCATCCAAAAAGCACCAGACTGCGGAACACCTACCACTTGGGCAGGGAGATTTCCGCAAGGGTGTGCTCCGGGAAACTGTTCCGGGCCTGTTTGGTGTAGCCCGCAAAAAATTAAGTATTTGGAATGTGGAAACGTCACACAGTAGATATACCGCAGATAATGTCGCTGATGTCAGCAGCGGCTAATATAAAATTACAGGGAATGTCACAGGTATTTGGGATGTGGAAACATCACACAGGAGATATATCGCAGAAAATGTCAATGCTGTCACCAGTGGCTAATAAAAAAATGCAGGGAATGTCACAGGTATTTGGGATGTGTAAATGTTACATAGGAGAAATACCGCAGATAATGTTGCTGATGTCAGCAGCGGCAAATATAAAATTACAGGGAATGTCACAGGTATTTTGGATGTGGAAACGTCACACAGTAGATATTCCGCAGATAATGTCACTGATGTCAGAAGCGGCTAAAAAAAAATTGCAGGGGATATAATAGGTATTTGAGATGTGGAAACGTTACACAGGAGAAATACCGCAGATAATGTTGCTGATGTCAGCAGCGGCTAATATAAAATTACAGGGAATGTCACAGGTATATGTGGAAACATCACACAGGAGATATACAGAAGATAATGTCAATGCTGTCACCAGCAGCTAATAAAAAATTACAGGGAATGTCACAGGTATTTGGGATGTGGAAACGTTACAGAGGAGTAATACCGCAGATAATGTCGTTGATGTCAGCAGCGGCTAATATAAAATTATAGGGAATGTCACAGGCATTTTGAATGTGGAAACGTTACACAGAAAAAATGCTGCAGATAATGTTGCTGATGTCAGCAGCGGCTAATATAAAATTTCAGGGAATGTCACAGGTATTTGGGATGTGGAAACGTCACACAGGAGATATTCCGCAGAAAATGTTGCTGATGTCAGCAGCGGCTATTGCAAAAATGTAGTGAATTTCACAGGTATTTGAGATGTGGAAACGTTACACAGGAGAAATACCGCAGATAATCTTGCTGATGTCAGCAGCGGCTAATATAAAATTACAGGGAATATCACAGTTATTTGGGATGTGGAAACGTAACAGTAGATATACCGCAGATAATGTCGCTGCTGTCACCAGCAGCTAATAAAAAATTACAGGGAATGTCACAGGTATTTGGGATGTAGAAAAGTCCCACACTAGATATACCGCAGATTATGTCAATGCTGTCACCAGCGGCTAATAAAAAATTACAGGGAATTTCACATGTATTTGGGATGTGGAAACGTTACAGAGGAGTAATACCGCAGATAATGTCGCTGATGTCAGCAGCGGCTAATATAAAATTACAGGGAATGTCACAGGCATTTTGGATGTGGAAATATTACACAGAAAAAATGCTGCAGATAATGTTGCTAATGTCAGCAGCGGCTAATATAAAATTACAGGGAATGTCACAGGTATTTGGGATGTGGAAACGTTACACAAAAAATACTGCAGATAAGATAAGATGCCTCAATTGTCACGGTACAATCCAATGTACAATACAATAAAATGTTGTTTGGAGCAATCCTAGATGCCATGGACAGGAACAAGAACTGACATTTAAACTATAAAAAAAAAAAAAACATTGCACTAGAAAGCATTACTATTCACAGTTCACAGTATATATATATATATATATATATATATATATATATATATATATATAGCAAGAGCAAAGTAGGAAGTGCTTATGAGTATATATACACACCGATTCAGACACCACTGCAGACAAGAGATCATCATGGGTTCATGAATGCAGCAGTCACTTTCAGTCTGTGGTAGCTTCTATCCTAGGAAGGGGCAATAATCTCTGAGTATTTAGGAGACTGTTTTGGGGTAAAAGCTGTTCTTCAGCCTAATGGTGCAGGCATGTAGGGCTCTAAGACGCCTACCAGAGGGTAGGGGAATGAAAAGGCTGTGGTTGGGGTGAGTTGGATCCCTGCATATAATTTTTGCCCTGTTGCTGCAGCGAGCAGTGAAGATGTCATCCAGTGATGGTAACCGAGTACCAGTGATTCTGCCAGCAATTCTGATGATGCGCTTGAAGGTCTTCTTGTCCTCAGAAGAGCAGCCGGAGTACCACACTGTAATGCAGTATGTGATAACAGATGCTATGGTGCACCTGTAAAAATTGACTAGCAGCTGTTTTGGGAGTTGTGCTTTCTTCAGACTCCTCAGAAAATAAAGCCTCTGAAGGACTTTTTTGGTAATTTCTGTTGTGTTTTTTATCCATGACAGGTCCTGACTAATATGAACTCCCAAGAATCTGAAACTTTGAACTTTCTCCACGTTTACACCATTAATGCTAATGGGATGGTGTCCATTTAGTTTCTTCTTCCTAAAATCCAGAATTAGCTCCTTAGTTTTCTTGGTATTGAGTATGAGGTTGTTGTTCTTACTCCATCTCTCTAGGTTCTCAACCTCTTTCCTATAGGCCGTTTCATCATTGTTGGAGATTAGGCCTATCACAGTCGTGTAATCTGCAAATTTTATAATGGTATTGGTATTGTAAATAGATTTACAGTCATTTGTGAAGATGGAATAAAGAAGAGGGCTCAACACACAGCCTTGCGGTACCCCAGTGTTTAGTGTTAAGGATGAAGAAAAGTGCTTGCTCATGCGTACGATTCGTGGTCTTTTTTGTAAGAAAATGCAGTATCCAGTTGCACAGGTGTGAGCTGAGACCCAAGTTGTTCAGTTTCGTTGTCAACTTGTTGGGAGGGATGGTGTTAAAGGCTGAGCTGTAATCAATGAACAGCATCCGCACATAGCTGTCTCTCTGCTCCAGGTGTGACAGCGCAGTGTGAAGGGTAAGTGAGACAGCATCCTCAGTTGACCTTTGTGCTCTGTATGCAAACTGGCATTGGTCCATGGAGGTGCAGATCTTGCTCTATATGTGCCTGAGGACAAGTTGTTTAAAACACTTCATAGCAATAGGAGTGAGAGCCACCGGGTGATAATCACTTAAGGTCTTCACCCCTGCCTGTTTTGGAATTGGGACAATTGTGGAGGACTTCAGGCAAGTGGGGACAATGGCCTGCTCTAGTGAGCTGTTGAACATTTGGGTAAACACTGTTTTCAGGTGTTTGGCACAGTTTTAGGACTTTTCCAGGAACTTCATCAGGGCCAGCTGCTTTGTGGGGATTAATGTGGTTTAAGACCAATTCTACCTCATGTGCTCTCAGCATCAGGGAACACGATGGAGCCTCTTGCTGGGCAAATTTGATGATAGGCAGCTCATTGTCTTTGTCAAATCGTGCAAAAAAATGAATAAGGTCATCAGGAGAGAAAGAATTTCCAGTGTTGATAGAACAGGTGTTGCTCTTATAATTCATAATGGACTTGATACCCTGCCACATGCGTCGGGAATCAGAGCTTGTAAAATGATGTTGTATTGTATGGTGTTGTAGATAATGTTGCTGATGTCAGCAGCGGCTAATAAAAAATTACAGGGAATGTCATAGGTATTTGGGACGTGGAAACGTTACACAAGAGAAATATCGCAGATAATGTTGCTGGTGTCAGCAGCGGCTAATATAAAATTGTTGTTTGTGGAAACATCACACAGGAGATATACAGGAGAGTTTCTATCCTAGGAAGGGGCAATAATCTCCGAGTATTTAGGAGACCGATTGTTTTGGGGTAAAAGTTGTTCTTCAGCCTAGTGGTGCGGGCATGTAGGGCTCTAAGACGCCTACCAGAGGGTAGGGGAATGAAAAGGCTGTGGTTGGGGTGAGTTAAATCTCTGCATATCATTTTTGCCCTGTTGCTGCAGCGAGCAGTGAAGATGTCATCCAGTGATGGTAACTGAGTACCAGTGATTCTGCCAGCAATTCTGATGATGCGCTTGAGGGTCTTCTTGTCCTCAGAAAAGCAGCCGGAGTACCACATTGTAATGCAGTGTGTGATAACAGATGCTATAGTGCACCTGTAAAATCTTGCTGGGCAAATTTGATGATAGGCAGCTCATTGTCTTTGTCAAATCGTGCAAAAAAAATGATTTAGGTCATCAGGAGAGAAAGAATTTCCAGTGTTGATAGAACAGGTGTTGCTCTTATAATTCATAATGGACTTGATACCCTGCCACATGCGTCGGGAATCAGAGCTTGTAAAATGATGTTGTATTGTATGGTGTTGTAGATAATGTTGCTGATGTCATTAGCAGCTATTATAAAATTACAGGGAATGTCACAGGTATTTGTGATGTGGAAACTTCACGCAGGAGATATACCGCAGATAGAGTTGAGCAAACACCTGGATGTTCGGGTTCGAGAAGTTCGGCCGAACTTCCCGGAAATGTTCGGGTTCGGGATCCGAACCCGACCCGAACTTCGTCCCGAACCCGAACTTTTCGGCACTAAAAAGGCTGTAAAACAGCCCAGGAAAGGGCTAGCGGGCTGCAAAAGGCAGCAACATGTAGGTAAATCCCCTGCAAACGAATGTGGATAGGGAAATGAATAAAAATAAAAATAAAATAAATAAAAATTAACCAATATCAATTGGAGAGAGGACCCATAGCAGAGAATCTGGCTTCACGTCACCCACCACTGGAACAGTCCATTCTCATATATTTAGGCCCCGGAACCCAGGCAGAGGATAGAGGTCCCGTAACAGAGAATCTGGCTTCATGTCAGCAGAGAATCAATCTTCATGTCATAGCAGAGAATCATGCTTTACGTCAGCCAACACTGGAACAGTGCATTGTCATATATTTAGGCCCCGGCACCCAGACAGAGGAGAGGTTCATTCAACTTTGGGTTGCCCCGAAATACAATGGTAAAATGAAAATAAAAATAAGATTGAATGAGGAAGTGCCCTGGAGTACAATAATATATGGTTAAGGGGAGGTAGTTAATGTCTAATCTGCACAAGGGATGGACAGGTCCTATGGGATCCATGCCTGGTTCATTTTTATGAACGTCAGCTTGTCCACATTGGCTGTAGACAGGCAGCTGCGTTTGTCTGTAATTACGCCCCCTGCCGTGCTGAATACACGTTCAGACAAAACGCTGGCCGCCGGGCAGGCCAGCACCTCCAAGGCATAAAAGGCTAGCTCTGGCCACGTGGACAATTTAGAGACCCAGAAGTTGAATGGGGCCGAATCATCAGTCAGTACGTGGAGGGGTGTGCACACGTACTGTTCCACCATGTTAGTGAAATGTTGCCTCCTGCTAACACGTTGTGTATCAGGTGGTGGTGCAGTTAGCTGTGGCGTGTTGACAAAACTTTTCCACATCTCTGCCATGCTAACCCTGCCCTCAGAGGAGCTGGCCGTGACATAGCTGCCTTGGCAACCTCTTGCTTCTCCTCTGCCTTGGCCTTGGGCTTCCACTTGTTCCCCTGTGACATTTGGGAATGCTCTCAGTAGCGCGTCTACGAACGTGCGCTTGTACTCGCGTATCTTCCTATCACGCTCCAGTGCAGGAAGTAAGGTGGGCACATTGTCTTTGTAGCGTGGATCCAGCAGGGTGGCAACCCAGTAGTCCGCACACGTTAAAATGTGGGCAACTCTGCTGTCGTTGCGCAGGCACTGCAGCATGCAGTCGCTCATGTGTGCCAGGCTGCCCAGAGGTAAGGACAAGCTGTCCTCTGTGGGAGGCGTATCGTCATTGTCCTGCGTTTCCCCCCAGCCACGCACCAGTGATGGGCCCGAGCTGCGTTGGATGCCACCCCGCTGTGACCATGCTTCATCCTCATCCTCCTTCACCTCATCCTCGTCCTCCTCGTCCTCAAGTAGTGGGCCCTGGCTGGCCACATTTGTACCTGGCCTCTGCTGTTGCAAAAAACCTCCCTCTGAGTCACTTCGCAGAGACTGGCCTGAAAGTACTAAAAATGACCCCTCTTCCTCCTCCTCCTCCTCCTCCTCCTGGGCCACCTCCTCTTCCATCATCGCCCTAAGTGTTTTCTCAAGGAGACATAGAAGTGGTATTGTAACGCTGATAACGGCGTCATCGCCACTGGCCATGTTGGTGGAGTACTCGAAACAGCGCAACAGGGCACACAGGTCTCACATGGAGGCCCAGTCATTGGTGGTGAATTGGTGCTGTTCCGCAGTGTGACTGACCCGTGCGTGCTGCAGCTGAAACTCCACTATGGCCTGCTGCTGCTCGCATAGTCTGTCCAGCATGTGCAAGGTGGAGTTCCACCTGGTGGGCACGTCGCATATGAGGCGGTGAGCGGGAAGGCCGAAGTTACGCTGTAGCGCAGACAGGCGAGCAGCAGCAGGATGTGAACGCCGGAAGCGCGAACAGACGGCCCGCACTTTATGCAGCAGCTCTGACATGTCGGGGTAGTTGTGAATGAACTTCTGCACCACCAAATTCAGCACATGCGCCAGGCAAGGGATGTGCGTCAAACCGGCTATTCCCAGAGCTGCAACGAGATTTCGCCCATTATCGCACACCACCAGGCCGGGCTTGAGGTTCACCGGCAGCAACCACTCGTCGGTCTGTTGTTCTATACCCCGCCACAACTCCTGTGCGGTGTGGGGCCTGTCCCCCAAACATATGAGTTTCAGAAAGGCCTGCTGACGTTTACCCCGGGCTGTGCTGAAGTTGGTGGTGAAGGTGTGTGGCTGACTGGATGAGCAGGTGGAAGAAGAGGAGGAGGAGGTGGCAACAGGAGGCAAAGAATGTTGCACAGCTCTCCGCCTGGGGCCCAGCCGCCACTACATTTACCCAGTGTGCAGTAAGGGAGATATAGCGTCCCTGGCCGTGCTTACTGGTCCACGTATCTGTGATTAGGTGGACCTTGCCACAAATGGCGTTGCACAGTGCACACTTGATTTTATCGGATACTTGGTTGTGCAGGGAAGGCACGGCTCTCTTGGAGAAGTAGTGCCGGCTGGGAACAACATACTGTGGGACAGCAAGCGACATGAGCTGCTTGAAGCTGTCTGTGTCCACCAGCCTAAATGACAGCATTTCATAGGCCAGTAGTTTAGAAATGCTGGCATTCAGGGCCAGGGATCGAGGGTGGCTAGGTGGGAATTTACGCTTTTTCTCAAATGTTTGCGAGATGGAGAGCTGAACGCTGGCGTGTGGCATGGTTGAGATGCTTGGTGATGCAGGTGGTGGTGTTGGTGGTACATCCCATGTTTGCTGGGAGGCAGGTGCCAACGTTCCTCCAGAGGCAGAGGAAGAGGCCGAGGCGGCGGCAGCAGCAGAAGAGGCCGAGGCAGCAGCAGCAGATGAGGTAGCAGGGGGAGCCTGAGTGACTTCCTTGTTTTTAAGGTGTTTACTCCACTGCAGTTCACGCTTTGCATGCAGGTGCCTGGTCATGCAAGTTGTGCTAAGGTTCAGAACGTTAATGCCTCACTTTAGGCTCTGATGGCACAGCGTGCAAACCACTCGGGTCTTGTCGTCAGCACATTGTTTGAAGAAGTGCCATGCCAGGGAACTCCTTGAAGCTGCCTTTGGGGTGCTCGGTCCCAGATGGTCAGTAGCAGGCGGAGTCTCTTGGTGGCGGGTGTTCTGCTTTTGCCCACTGCTCCCTCTTTTGCTACGCTGTTGGCTCGGTCTCACCACTGCCTCTTCCTCCGAACTGTGAAAGTCAGTGGCACGACCTTCATTCCATGTGGGGTCTAGGACCTCATCGTCCCCTGCATCGTCTTCCACCCAGTCTTGATCCCTGACCTCCTGTTCAGTCTGCACACTGCAGAAAG
Organism: Bufo gargarizans; assembly: GCF_014858855.1. Taxonomy (NCBI): domain Eukaryota; kingdom Metazoa; phylum Chordata; class Amphibia; order Anura; family Bufonidae; genus Bufo; species Bufo gargarizans. Next base: position 218,579,476 of record NC_058080.1, on the reverse strand, counting down.
ACGCAGCAGTTGGCACCTGTGTTTCGTCATCATCAGAGACGTGCCGAGGTGGTATTCCCATGTCCTCATCATCAGGAAACATTAGTGGTTGTGCGTCAGTGCATTCTATGTCTTCCACCGGTGGGGAAGGGCTAGGTGGATGCCCTTGGGAAACCCTGCCAGCGGAGTCTTCAAACAGCATAAGAGACTGCTGCATAACTTGAGGCTCAGACAGTTTCCCAGGTATGCATGGGGGTGATGTGACAGACTGATGGGCTTGGTTTTCAGGTGCCATCTGTGCGCTTTCTGCAGAAGACTGGGTGGGAGATAATGTGAACGTGCTGGATCCACTGTCGGCCACCCAATTAACTAATGCCTGTACCTGCTCAGGCCTTACCATCCTTTGAACGGCATTGGGCCCCACCAAATATCGCTGTAAATTATGGCGGCTACTGGGACCTGAGGTAGTTGGTACACTAGGACGTGTGGCTGTGGCAGAACGGCCACGTCCTCTCCCAGCAGCAGAGGGTCCACTAACACCACCACGACCATGTCCGCGTCCCTTACTAGATGTTTTCCTCATTGTTACCGTTCACCACAATAACAAAAATATTATTTGGCCCAATGTATTGAATTCAAATTCAGGCTTTTTTTTTTTTTTTTTTACAGACACCTAACACTATCTGGCTATCTATTTAGGTACCGTATTACACAAATAAAGGCACAGCAGTAACGACAGATTTAGCTGAATATAAATTTGAGGCCGAGTATTTAGGCGCTGGATGACAGGTATACGTTTACACACAGAATTAGACTTGGAATTGCACATTAGCATGTGTGTGAAGTTATTGAGAATGACCCTATCTGCACCTTGAATCTAATATACCCTTTTAGGGATAGATTTAAAGTAGGCCTGATACAGCAGAAACCACTAATTTAGAGAATTGCTAAATTGGGAATTGTATTTCAACCCAGAACAAAAACTGTGCTTTGACAGACACTAAATAACTTGACCAGCCACAGCAATAAAGACAGATTTAGATGAATATAAATTTGAGGCCTATTATTTAGCGCTGGGTGACAGGTATACGTTTACACACAGAATTAGACTTGGAATTCCACAGTAGCGTGTGTGTGAAGTTATTGAGAATGACCCTATATGCACCTTGAATCTTATATACCCTTTTAATGAATAGATTTAAAGTAGCCCTGATACAGCAGAAACCACTAATTTAGGAAATTGCTAAGTTGGGAATTGTATTTCAACCCTGAACAAAAATATATCCTTTGCCAGACAGCAGACAGTATTACATTTGGCTGGCCACAGCTTAAACACCAGATTTAGGGTACTGCTATTTTGGCAATTGTATTTCACCCCTCAGTAAAATAGCAAGCACAGCCAAGCCCCTGATGTAGGATATAGCCAAAAAATAACCACACTATTGATGGTTAAATGCACTTAGTGACAGCTTGCCCCTGATGTGGGATATAGCCAAAAAATAACCACACTATTGATGGTTAAATGCACTTGGTGGCAGCTTGTGCTGGCGCACCACAAGACACAAAATGGCCGCCGATCACCCCAGAAAAAAGTGAATGAAAAACGCTCTGGGCAGCCTAAAAACAGTGAGCAATTGAATAGCAGCAGTTCAATGATCCACAGCTGTAGATTCATCACTGAATTAAGTCTTTTGGAGGAGTTAATCACTGCCTAATCTCGCCCTAACGTCGCAGCTGCAACCTCTCCCTACACTGATCCGAGCAGAGTGACGTGCGGCGCTACGTGACTCCAGCTTAAATAGAGGCTGGGTCACATTCCGCACTGGCCAATCACAGCCATGCCAATAGTAGGCATGGCTGTGACGGCCTCTTGGGGCAAGTAGTATGACGCTTGTTGATTGGCTGCTTTGCAGCCTTTCAAAAAGCGCCAAGAAAGCAACGAACACCGAACCCGAACTTTTACTAAAATGATCGGGTTCGGGTCCGTGTCACGGACACCCCAAAATTCGATACGAACCCGAACTATACAGTTCGGGTTCGCTCATCCCTAACCGCAGATAATGTCAATGCTGTCACCAGCGGCTAATAAAAAATTACAGGGAATGTCACAGGTATTTGGGATGTGGAAACGTTACACAGGAGAAATACTGCAGATAATGTCGCTGATGTCAGCAGCGGCTAATAAAAATTGCAGGGAATATCACAGGTATTTAGAATGTGGAAACATTACACAGGAGAAATACTGCAGATAAAGTCGCTGATGTCAGCAGCGGCTAATAAAAATTACAGGGAATGTCATAGGTATTTGGGATGTGGAAACGTTACACAGAAGAAATACCGCAGATGAGGTTGCTGATGTCAGCAGCGGCTAATAAAAAATTACAGGGAATGTCACAGGTATTTGGGATGTGAAAACGTTACACAGGAGATGTACCCCAGGTAATGTCACTGTCCGCAGCGGACACCGTCTATGGAAATAGTACACTGGATGTCACAGATATTTTTGGGATATGCACACGTTACACAGGAAATGTAGTACATCTTATGTCCCTGTCCGCAGCAGACACCGTCTGCGGAAAATGTACACTGGATTTCACAGATATTTTTGGGATATGCACACGTTACACAGGAGATGTAGCCCAGATAATGTCGCTGTCTGCAGTGGCCTAGCTATTCCACCCTATTTAGCGCAGGATGCGCTAAAAATATATATTGCTACTGCCACACACAACAATAATCCTTCAAAAGGGAGTTTTCGGTCTCTGACAACTTTTTCAACTTAAAACAAAAATATTTCACTCCCTTCACTACCTTCCCTTCTTCAGCACATCTTTCACTGACTAACACTAAGCCGAACACGTGTCATTGGTTGCTATATAGCACCCGATGACTTGTATCGGCCAGCCAATTACTGTAATGCCAGTAACCAACATGGCTACTGCATTACAGTGAAGGGCAGTACTTTCCAGCACGTTTATTGACTGTGTAGCAGCCAACAAACGTGCGGGGAGGAGACTCGAGCATTGCGCTGGAGCACATGCGGTATTAGGGCGAATACCGCCATGTGCTGAGTATTGAGATGCTTGAGCCGAACTGGTGTTCGGCTGAGCATGCTCGATCAACACTAGTATATACGGTATTGTCACGATACTGGTGCAACAGAACTGGAATCCGATGGCCAGGACTTGGGAGCAGAGTATATATAATACGGATGTAGCAGAACCCACGTTGTTGTGCTCCGCACAGGTGAGGCAGAGTCTGTAGACGAGAACCGAGGTCAGGATAGCAGAAGTCAGGGCAGGCGGCAAGCTGGCAGAAAGGTAGACGAGCAGAAGGTCAAGGCAGGCAGCAAGCAGGTACGAAGGTCCAAGAAAAGTCCGGGTCAGCAAAAGGAGGTAGCAGGGAGAACCGCTAGGGCACAGAACACACAGAGGAGTGAGTTCCAGCAAGAGGATTGCGGACTAAAAGCCAAACACAATACTCCAGCAAAGACAGGAAGGTCTGGCCAGTTTAAAAAAGGAACAGGAACAGGAAGTGAGGTGGCAACCAGGAAACACATAATCCACCATCTTGACTGAGGGCAAACTTCAGGGCAAAGTAAACTATTCAAGGTGGTTTCTGACAGGAACAGGAAGTGAGATGGCAACCAGGAAACACATAATCCACCATCTTGACTGAGGGCAAACTTGAGGGCAAAGTAAACTATATTAGGGTGGTTTCTGACAGGTATATTTCTTGAAGTAAGGAAATACACCCTTACTCGCTTTCACTAGAAATAACTGCAGAAGTGAAATGTGTATATATTTTTCTTATTGTACTAAACTACGTCCGTATACCCTTTCACCAGAAATAACTGCAACAGTGCAGTGCTGATATATTTTTCTTTGTTTACTGTAATACGTGCCTATACGCTTTCACCAGAAATAACTGCAACAGTGCAGTGCATATATTTTTTTATTTTTTTACTGTAATACGCCCCTATACACTTTCAACAGAAATAACTGCAACAGTGCAGTGCGTATATATATTTCATGTTGGACTGAAATAGGCCACTATACGCTTTGACTAGAAAACAATCAAGTGCGTATATATTTTTTTGTTGGACTGAAATGCGCCCCAAATTGCTTTCATCAGAAATAACTGCGACAGTGCAGTGCATATATATTTTTCTTTTTTTTATGAAATACACCCCTATACGCTTTCACCAGAAATAACTGCAACAGTGCAGTTCATATATATTTTTCTTGTTGTACTGAAATACGCCCCTTTACGCTTTCAACAGAAAAAACTGCAGAAGTAAAATGTGTATACAGTTTTCTTGTCGTACTGAATAAGATACTAAGATATAAGCCACTAAAGGCTTTTCATCGTAACACTTGCAGCCCAATAACAAAAAGCTGGAATGACAGAGCAGTCTAATGACTATTTGGATCCCCAAATAATCGTTCCCTGCACTTTTAAATCGCTTTCCTATCAATGTCCCTATTTCCTTCTGATGTCTCTCCCTGCACTAAGATGCTGTGAAATGATTCCTCCCTATCCTTTCTCTGCACTTATAAATCCTTTTTTTTTATTATTATTATTATTTTTTAACATAGAGGTTTTTCCAATTGCTGTCCCTAGGGCCTTAACAGGTCTGTTCTTGCACTCTGAAAGCTGGAAATGGCAGAATCTAAAATGGATGCCGTAATTAAAGGGCTGTGACATCAAAGGGCTGGCTGGCTGCTGATTGGCTGCATACAGACATGTCAATCTGGGTGATCCCGCCTTCCCAGAGTTCCTTACCCCATGTCCTCAGTCCTCACACGTGTAGCCGCCATTAAAGGAAAATTGCGATTCATTACCGTGAAGCGCGAGGAAATTCGCATTCATTGTGAATCAAATTTTTCCTGAAAATCTGATCTAATTCCACTTTGTCAGCTTCGATTCGCTCATCTCTAAATGTAACCTCCAAATAGTTGTGGGGGGAGGGAAGAAAACTAAATTAAAACTTTGAATGTAATAGCCTCTTGCATTCTTTTGTTATGTAGATTACACAGATATTTTATACATCATACAAAAATAACAGTGGCTCCACCTACTACCTGCTATAGAAAAGGTGCACACTCCTCGATACACCCGTTATCGAATTGTAGAGAAATTGTAGATTGCAGATTGGAGGGCATTCAACTATCTGAAGGCATACAGAACACTCCAAATGATATCAATAGAGCAGCATTTATTAAACTAAAAACACAGTAATATACAGTTACAAATTCCTCACTAACGTCATTCTGGATATCCTACCTAATACACATTGTGTCATTGTAGTATGTAGTATCCTGAATCGCTCTTGAATTCAGGATACTACAATGACACAATGTGCATATATTAGATAAGATATCCGGATTGACGTTAGTGAGGAATTTGTAACTATATTACTGTGTTTTTAGTTTAATAAATGCTGCTCTATTGATATAATTTGGAGAGTTCTGTATGCCTTCAGATAGTTGAGTGCCCTCCAATCTACATTATATACAATTTTATACATCATGCATTTTCAGTTACAGACAAATCAGTCACAAAATCCATGTCTTAGGCTACTTTCACATCTACGCTTTCCCATTCCACTATTGAGATCCATCATAAGATCTCAATAGTGAGAGAAAATGCTTCAGTTTTGTCCTTATTCATTGTCAATGGGGACAAAACTGAACTAAAGGGAATGGCGTGCACCAGAATGCATTCTGTTCCATTTCATTGCATTCCCATGACGCTCACAAAAGTGCAGCAAGCAGCGTTCCTGCGTCACGTGCCATATTATGGAGTATTTCTTCTTGTGGAGAAAACAGTGCCAGATGGACGCGCTTTATGGTATCACATTGGGTGAATTTAGCTCAGTGGCAAAGATCCATACAAATACAATACAGAGTCCAGATCTAGAATTTTTCTAAAACTCAGAAGTAATACAAATGGATATAATGCAGTGTGTTTACTGATAAGGTAAAGCTGTAATAGAGCCTCTTTCAGTACAAGCCTGTAATTACTGTATTATTACAATACAATTAGGATGAATGATTCATGGCCCTGCCTTTACACTAAACTACGACTAATTAAAGGATTACTTTCAAAGAAATGTGTGCTGACTACACTCCATGTCTGTGTCTAAGATGATTGCAATAAAGAAAGAATTGTGAGATAAACATCACATTTTAAGGGCTCATGCACGTGACTGTATGTATTTTGCGGTCCACAAAAAACGGATCCACAAAAAATACGGATGACGTCCGTGTGCATTCCGTATTTTGCGGAACAGAAAATCTGGCCCCTAATAGAACAGTACTATCCTTGTCCATTATGCAAGACAATAATAGGACATGTTCTATTTTTAAGGAACAGACCTACAGAAACGGAATGCACTCGGAGTAACTTCTTTTTTTTTGCGGACATGGAAAGAAAATAAGTTTGTGTGCATGAGCCCTAATTGTTATAGTTAAAAGGACAACATAATAATTACTTGTAATCTCCTTCTACAAGTTCCAATTTGGCCATCCTAATGTCTATTGTATATTTAAAAAAAAAAAAGCAAATCAACAATGAAAGTGGATATTAACATTGTTTCTAAAGTTTAGAACAGATTGGACATGTGGCATGCAGTAATAGAATAAAACATGTCTTCACAACATTTATGACAACTCTGTGTAGATTTTGTTAAACTGCTTCCCGATGGTCCACTGAAATCAGGAATATCAATTCTTCTCTTGATTCTGTCATCCCAGCAATGCTGTTAATCTGAAATTACAATGTGTTCAATTCCACATTATGTCACTTATACAGTAAGCAGATTAAATGTATCTTTATCTACAAGCAGAATATGGACTATATACAGCAAACAGTGACAATTTTCTCATATTTCCTATCTGTTGATCACCTTCACTAAAGAGTCCACATTTTGTTCCATTTGAAATATTATTTAGCAACATTTAAAATTTCTCAAATTTGGAACATTTAAGTAATGTATAATCTCTTGGGGGAGTCAACAGCATCTATTCATTTTCTCTGTAGCACCACCGCTTTACATAGGTTCAGTGGACTGTCTGTGTAATGAATGCAGGCTTGGACTGGCTTACAGGGGAACAGGGAAATCCACTGGTGGGCCGCTTAGCATGATGGGCCCCCAGTCTCCCCCACCCCTTGCATAAGTGGCACATGACTGATTGTCCTACAGAGATATGGGTATAGAGAAAAAAACCAAAACGAGGGTTAATCCAATCTAGTGGAGGACTCCAAGAGATAGGATATAACTAGAGGCGCCAGTGGATGGAGGCTAAGGAAAAAGGAGCAAGAAAAACAAGTATAGCAAGGGAGGCAGCTAAAGGGGTGTTCACGCTGAAAGAGATCAGTGTGTAAATGAAAATAAGAAATAGTGACTAAACTAGTCAAAGAGGTTACACCCCTATAAGAAGTGCCAAAAAGTGTTTCAGAAAAAAAAAGGTGGTCAAGAGAGTATTAGCTCAGAAATTATGAGAGTATGGTGTCCACCCTATACAATAAAAAAGTGGGAGTCAGCGAACAATAAACTCACTACTAGATCACACCTATAAAAACAGTTGGTGAAATATAATCACATATAATATAATAGCCATATATAAGTATATTGGAAGCGCAAAAGGTAGTAATAAACTCACTTCACGGGGGGTGGCCAGCTGGATAAACTCAAGACACCAGCAAGGACCAACAACCCCCCCAGCCAGGAGCGCCTGTAGAGAGGCAGCCTACAGCATCTCAACCAGTATAAGCATCCATATAAAAAACGGATTTAAGAAGCTAACCAGTTTATTATTATAGACACATCAGGTGGCTGAGATGACTTGTACATAGCTACAGAGCTAGGCCACAAAGTACACTCTTTACCCAGGGATCTTCAGTGTCTTGCTGCTTTCTGTCGCTGTCCAAGCAGGTAGCATTTGCATATAGTTATACAGTAGGCCCCTAGACTGAATTTTACTGGTGGGCCCTAGCCATCCCAGTCCAACACTGATACATGGGCATGCTGAACCCTCCATATTAGGGCTAGGGCTACACCGCAACAGTCGCCCCAAAGACTATAAAATGCTCCCCCATATGTCAGGCCCCTCGGGGGGGGGGGGAGTTGGATGCAGCCAATGGCAGGCGGGGATGGGGACGAGCCTCCCTAGCATCGCGGGTGACACTAGGGAGGCTCGTCCCCGTCACCTCCTGCCATAGGCTGCTCCCCCCAACATCAGATGTTTTCATCCGCGCATGGGGAGAAGCAGCAGAGGCTGTGCAGGGTCCAGGAGCAGCGCAGGGAGTGGGGAGCCAGGTAAGTATATTCAATGTGAGGGGCCCGGCATATGGGGGAGCATTTTATAGTCTTGGATAACCCCTTTAAATGAGTTTTGTCTGGCCTCAAGATAGGGCATTAATGTCAAATCAGTGAGGATCCGACATTCAAACAATGATCATAGCTGCAATCACAAGACATTGTCCATTATGTAGTGGTCATGAAAATGAACTGTAGCTTAGCCATTCATGTGAATAGGAGCTGAGCTGCATACACTGGCACAGAAAACTACACAGTTTTGGTCTTCTCACATTCTAAGCAAAGAAAAAATTTAACAAGTAAAAGAAAATTGCATAGTATCCGCTACAAGCGGGAACACATGTAAATACAATAATAGGTAAGACATGTAATTAACATGCAAGTGATCATAATCTACAAAAGAATAGGTTATACAGGAGTGTCAAACTTTAACAAAAGGAATAATAACAGTGACCATTAGAAAAAGGGGTAGTAGGTAGAGTTGAGCGAACATCTGGATGTTCGGGTTCGAGAAGTTCGGCCAAACTTCCCGGAAATGTTCGGGTTCGGGATCCGAACCCGATCCGAACTTCGTCCCGAACCCGAATCCCATTAAAGTCAATGGGGACCCGAACTTTTCGGCACTAAAAAGGCTGTAAAACAGCCCAGGAAAGGGCTAGAGGGCTGCAAAAGGCAGCAACATGTAGGTAAATCCCCTGCAAACAAATGTGGATAGGGAAATGAATTAAAATAAAAATTAAATAAATAAAAATTAACCAAAATCAATTGGAGAGAGGTCCCATAGCAGAGAATCTGGCTTCCCGTCACCCACCACTGGAACAGTCCATTCTCAGATATTTAGGCCCCGGAACCCAGGCAGAGGAGAGAGGTCCCGTAACAGAGAATCTGGCTTCATGTCAGCAGAGAATTAGTCTGCATGTCATAGCAGAGAATGAGGCTTCACGTCAGCCACCACTGCAACAGTCCATTGGCATATATTTAGGCCCAGCACACAGGCAGAGGAGAGAGGTCCCGTAACAGACAATCTGGCTTCATGTCAGCAGAGAATCAGTCTGCATGTCATAGCAGAGAATCAGGCTTCACGTCAGCCACCACTGCAACAGTCCATTGGCATATATTTAGGCCCAGCACACAGGCAGAGGAGAGAGGTCCCGTAACAGACAATCTGGCTTCAGGTCAGCAGAGAATTAGTTTGCATGTCATAGCAGAGAATGAGACTTCATGTCAGCCACCACTGCAACAGTCCATTGGCATATATTTAGGCCCAGCACACAGGCAGAGGAGAGAGGTTCCGTAACAGACAATCTGGCTTCATGTCAGCAGAGAATCAGTCTGCATGTCATAGCAGAGAATCAGGCTTCACGTCAGCCACCACTGCAACAGTCCATTGGCATATATTTAGGCCCAGCACACAGGCAGAGGAGAGAGGTCCTGTAACAGACAATCTGGCTTCATGTCAGCAGAGAATCAGTCTGCATGTCATAGCAGAGAATCAGGCTTCACGTCAGCCACCACTGCAACAGTCCATTGGCATATATTTAGGCCCAGCACACAGGCAGAGGAGAGAGGTCCCGTAACAGACAATCTGGCTTCATGTCAGCAGAGAATCAGTCTGCATGTCATAGCAGAGAATCAGGCTTCACGTCAGCCACCACTGCAACAGTCCATTGGCATATATTTAGGCCCAGCACACAGGCAGAGGAGAGAGGTCCCGTAACAGACAATCTGGCTTCATGTCAGCAGAGAATTAGTTTGCATGTCATAGCAGAGAATGAGGCTTCATGTCAGCCACCACTGCAACAGTCCATTGGCATATATTTAGGCCCAGCACACAGGCAGAGGAGAGAGGTCCCGTAACAGACAATCTGGCTTCATGTCAGCAGAGAATCAGTCTGCATGTCATAGCAGAGAATCAGGCTTCACGTCAGCCACCACTGCAACAGTCCATTGGCATATATTTAGGCCCAGCACACAGGCAGAGGAGAGAGGTCCTGTAACAGACAATCTGGCTTCATGTCAGCAGAGAATCAGTCTGCATGTCATAGCAGAGAATCAGGCTTCACATCAGCCACCACTGCAACAGTCCATTGGCATATATTTAGGCCCAGCACACAGGCAGAGGAGAGAGGTCCCGTAACAGACAATCTGGCTTCATGTCAGCAGAGAATTAGTTTGCATGTCATAGCAGAGAATGAGGCTTCACGTCAGCCACCACTGCAACAGTCCATTGGCATATATTTAGGCCCAGCACACAGGCAGAGGAGAGAGGTCCCGTAACAGACAATCTGGCTTCATGTCAGCAGAGAATTAGTCTGCATGTCATAGCAGAGAATGAGGCTTCACGTCAGCCACCACTGCAACAGTCCATTGGCATATATTTAGGCCCAGCACCCAGGCAGAGAAGAGAGGTCCCGTAACAGATAATCTGGCTTTATGTCAGCAGAGAATCAGTCTTCATATCATAGCAGAGAATGAGGCTTCACGTCAGCCACCACTGCAACAGTCCATTGGCATATATTTAGGCCCAGCACACAGGCAGAGGAGAGAGGTCCCGTAACAGACAATCTGGCTTCATGTCAGCAGATAATCAGTCTGCATGTCATAGCAGAGAATCAGGCTTCACGTCAGCCACCACTGCAACAGTCCATTGGCATATATTTAGGCCCAGCACACAGGCAGAGGAGAGAGGTCCCGTAACAGAGAATCTGGCTTCATGTCAGCAGAGAATTAGTCTGCATGTCATAGCAGAGAATGAGGCTTCACGTCAGCCACCACTGCAACAGTCCATTGGCATATATTTAGGCCCAGCACACAGGCAGAGGAGAGAGGTCCCGTAACAGACAATCTGGCTTCATGTCAGCAGAGAATCAGTCTGCATGTCATAGCAGAGAATCAGGCTTCACGTCAGCCACCACTGCAACAGTCTATTGGCATATATTTAGGCCCAGCACACAGGCAGAGGAGAGAGGTCCCGTAACAGACAATCTGGCTTCATGTCAGCAGAGAATTAGTTTGCATGTCATAGCAGAGAATGAGGCTTCACGTCAGCCACCACTGCAACAGTCCATTGGCATATATTTAGGCCCAGCACACAGGCAGAGGAGAGAGGTCCCGTAACAGACAATCTGGCTTCATGTCAGCCGAGAATTAGTCTGCATGTCATAGCAGAGAATGAGGCTTCACGTCAGCCACCACTGCAACAGTCCATTGGCATATATTTAGGCCCAGCACACAGGCAGAGGAGAGAGGTCCCGTAACAGACAATCTGGCTTCATGTCAGCAGAGAATCAGTCTGCATGTCATAGCAGAGAATCAGGCTTCACGTCAGCCACCACTGCAACAGTCCATTGGCATATATTTAGGCCCAGCACACAGGCAGAGGAGAGAGGTCCCGTAACAGACAATCTGGCTTCATGTCAGCAGAGAATTAGTCTGCATGTCATAGCAGAGAATGAGGCTTCACGTCAGCCACCACTGCAACAGTCCATTGGCATATATTTAGGCCCAGCACCCAGGCAGAGGAGAGAGGTCCCGTAACAGACAATCTGGCTTCATGTCAGCAGAGAATCAGTCTTCATATCATAGCAGAGAATCAGGCTTCACGTCACCCACCACTGTAAGAGTCCATTTTCATAAATTTAGGCCCAGCACCCAGGCAGAGGAGAGAGGTCCCGTAACAGACAATCTGGCTTCATGTCAGCAGAGAATCAGTCTTCATATCATAGCAGAGAATCAGGCTTCACGTCACCCACCACTGTAAGAGTCCATTTTCATAAATTTAGGCCCAGCACCCAGGCAGAGGAGAGAGGTCCCGTAACAGACAATCTGGCTTCATGTCAGCAGAGAATCAGTCTGCATGTCATAGCAGAGAATCAGGCTTCACGTCACCCAACATTGGAACAGTCCATTGGCATATATTTAGGCCCCGGCACCCAGACAGAGGAGAGGTTCATTCAACTTTGGGTAGCCTCGCAATATAATGGTAAAATGAAAATAAAAATAGGATTGAATGAGGAAGTGCCCTGGAGTCCAATAATATATGGTTAAGGGGAGGTAGTTAATGTCTAATCTGGACAAGGGACGGACAGATCCTGTGGGATCCATGCCTGGTTCATTTTTATGAACGTCAGCTTGTCCACATTGGCTGTAGACAGGCGGCTGCGTTTGTCTGTAATGACGCCCCCTGCCGTGCTGAATACACGTTCAGACAAAACGCTGGCCGCCGGGCAGGCCAGCACGTCCAAGGCATAAAAGGCTAGCTCTGGCCACGTGGACAATTTAGAGACCCAGAAGTTGAATGGGGCCGAACCATCAGTCAGTACGTGGAGGGGTGTGCACATGTACTGTTCCACCATGTTAGTGAAATGTTGCCTCCTGCTAACACGTTGCGTATCAGGTGGTGGTGCAGTTAGCTGTGGCGTGTTGACAAAAGTTTTCCACATCTCTGCCATGCTAACCCTGCCCTCAAAGGAGCTGGCATTGACACAGCTGCCTTGGCGACCTCTTGCTCCTCCTCTGCCTTGGCCTTGGGCTTCCACTTGTTCCCCTGTGACATTTGGGAATGCTCTCAGTAGCGCGTCTACCAACGTGCGCTTGTACTCGCGCATCTTCCTATCACGCTCCAGTGCAGGAAGTAAGGTGGGCACATTGTCTTTGTAGCGTGGATCCAGCAGGGTGGCAACCCAGTAGTCCGCACAGGTTAAAATGTGGGCAACTCTGCTGTCGTTGCGCAGGCACTGCAGCATGTAGTCGCTCATGTGTGCCAGGCTGCCCAGGGGTAAGGACAAGCTGTCCTCTGTGGGAGGCGTATCGTCATCGTCCTGCCTTTCCCCCCAGCCACGCACCAGTGATGGACCCGAGCTGCGTTGGGTGCCACCCCGCTGTGACCATGCTTCATCCTCATCCTCCTCCACCTCCTCCTCATCCTCGTCCTCCTCGTCCTCCAGTAGTGGGCCCTGTCTGGCCACATTTGTACCTGGCCTCTGCTGTTACCAAAAACCTCCCTCTGAGTCAGTTCGAAGAGACTGGCCTGAAAGTGCTAAAAATGACCCCTCTTCCTCCTCCTCCTCCTCCTCCTGGGCCACCTCCTCTTGCATCATCGCCCTAAGTGTTTTCTCAAGGAGACATAGAAGTGGTATTGTAACGCTGATAACGGCGTCATCGCCACTGGCCATGTTGGTGGAGTACTCGAAACAGCGCAACAGGGCACACAGGTCTCGCATGGAGGCCCAGTCATTGGTGGTGAAGTGGTGCTGTTCTGTAGTGCGACTGACCCGTGCGTGCTGCAGCTGAAACTCCACTATGGCCTGCTGCTGCTCGCACAGTCTGTCCAGCATGTGCAAGGTGGAGTTCCACCTGGTGGGCACGTCGCATATGAGGCGGTGAGCGGGAAGGCCGAAGTTACGCTGTAGCGCAGACAGGCGAGCAGCAGCAGGATGTGAACGCCGGAAGCGCGAACAGACGGCCCGCACTTTATGCAGCAGCTCTGACATGTCGGGGTAGTTGTGAATGAACTTCTGCACCACCAAATTCAGCACATGCGCCAAGCAAGGGATGTGCGTCAAATTGGCTAGTCCCAGAGCTGCAACGAGATTTCGCCCATTATCACACACCACCAGGCCGGGCTTGAGGCTCACCGGCAGCAACCACTCGTCGGTCTGTTGTTCTACACCCCGCCACAACTCCTGTGCGGTGTGGGGCCTGTCCCCCAAACATATGAGTTTCAGAATGGCCTGCTGACGTTTACCCCGGGCTGTGCTGAAGTTGGTGGTGAAGGTGTGTGGCTGACTGGATGAGCAGGTGGAAGAAGAGGAGGAGGAAGCCGAGAAGGAGGAGGTGGCAACAGAGGCAAAGAATGTTGCCCTGCGATCCTTGGCGGCGGAAGGACGTGCGCCAAACAGCTCTCCGCCTGGGGCCCAGCTGCCACTACATTTACCCAGTGTGCAGTTAGGGAGATATAGCGTCCCTGGCCGTGCTTACTGGTCCACGTATCTGTGGTTAGGTGGACCTTGCTACAGATGGCGTTGCGCAGTGCACACTTGATTTTATCGGATACTTGGTTGTGCAGGGAAGGCACGGCTCTCTTGGAGAAGTAGTGGCGGCTGGGAACAACATACTGTGGGACAGCAAGCGACATGAGCTGTTTGAAGCTGTCTGTGTCCACCAGCCTAAATGACAGCATTTCATAGGCCAGTAGTTTAGAAATGCTGGCATTCAGGGCCAGGGATCGAGGGTGGCTAGGTGGGAATTTACGCTTTCTCTCAAATGTTTGTGAGATGGAGAGCTGAACGCTGGCGTGTGACATGGTTGAGACGCTTGGTGACGGAGGTGGTGGTGGTGGTGTTGGTGGTACATCCCCTGTTTGCTGGGCGGCAGGTGCCAACGTTCCTCCAGAGGCGGAGGAAGAGGCCGAGGCGGCAGCAGCAGAAGAGGTAGCAGGGGGAGCCTCAGTGACTTCCTTGGTTTTAAGGTGTTTACTCCACTGCAGTTCATGCTTTGCATGCAGGTGCCTGGTCATGCAGGTTGTGCTCAGGTTCAGAACGTTAATGCCTCGCTTCAGGCTCTGATGGCACAGCGTGCAAACCACTCGGGTCTTGTCGTCAGCACATTGTTTGAAGAAGTGCCATGCCAGGGAACTCCTTGAAGCTGCCTTTGGGGTGCTCGGTCCCAGATGGCGGCGGTCAGTAGCAGGTCGGAGTCTCTTGGCGGCGGGTGTTCTGCTTTTGCCCACTGCTCCCTCTTTTGCTACGCTGTTGGCTCGGTCTCACCACTGCCTCTTCCTCCGAACTGTGAAAGTCAGTGGCACGACCTTCATTCCATGTGGGGTCTAGGACCTCATCGTCCCCTGCATCGTCTTCCACCCAGTCTTGATCCCTGACCTCCTGTTCGGTCTGCACACTGCAGAAAGACGCAGCAGTTGGCACCTGTGTTTCGTCATCATCAGAGACATGCTGAGGTGGTATTCCCATGTCCTCATCATCAGGAAACATAAGTGGTTGTGCGTCAGTGCATTCTATGTCTTTCACCGCTGGGGAAGGGCTAGGTGGATGCCCTTGGGAAACCCTGCCAGCGGAGTCTTCAAACAGCATAAGAGACTGCTGCATAACTTGAGGCTGAGACAGTTTCCCTGGTATGCATGGGGGTGATGTGACAGACTGATGGGGTTGGTTTTCAGGCGCCATCTGTGCGCTTTCTGCAGAAGACTGGGTGGAAGATAATGTGAACGTGCTGGATCCACTGTCGGCCACCCAATTGACTAATGCCTGTACCTGCTCAGGCCTTACCATCCTTAGAACGGCATTGGGCCCCACCATATATCGCTGTAAATTCTGGCGGCTACTGGGACCTGAGGTAGTTGGTACACTAGGACGTGTGGATGTGGCAGAACGGCCACGTCCTCTCCCAGCACCAGAGGGTCCACTAACACCACCACGACCATGTCCGCGTCCCTTACTAGATGTTTTCCTCATTGTTATCGTTCACCACAACAACAAAAATATTATTTGGCCCAATGTATTGTATTCAAATTCAGCTGGATATAAATTTGAGGCCTAGTATTTAGGCGCTGGGTGACAGGTATGGGTTTAGTGACAGAATTAGACTTGGAAATGCACAGTAGCGTGTGTGTGAAGTTATTCTGAATGACCCTATGTGCACCTTGAATATTATATACCCTTTTAGGGATAGATTTCAAATAGCTCTGATATAGCAGAAACCACTAAATTATGAAATTGCTAAATTGGGAATTGTATTTCAACCCAGAACAAAAAATGTGCTTTGACGGACACTAAATAACTTGCCCAGCAACAACAGTACAGCGGTAACGAGAGATTTAGCGGGATATAAATTTGAGGCCTAGTATTTAGGCGCTGGGTGACCGGTATGGATTTAGTGACAGAATTAGACTGGGATATGCACAGTAGCGTGTGTGTGTGAAGTTATTCTGAATGACCCTATGTGCACCTTGAATATTATATACCCTTTTAGGGATAGATTTCAAATAGCTCTGATATAGCAGAAACCACTAAATTATGAAATTGCTAAATTGGGAATTGTATTTCAACCCAGAACAAAAAATGTGCTTTGACGGACACTAAATAACTTGCCCAGCAACAACAGTACAGCGGTAACGAGAGTTAGCGGGATATAAATTTGAGGCCTAGTATTTAGGCGCTGGGTGACCGGTATGGATTTAGTGACAGAATTAGACTGGGATATGCACAGTAGCGTGTGTGTGTAAAATTATTCTGAATGACCCTATGTGCACCTTGAATATTATATACCCTTTTAGGGATAGATTTCAAATAGCTCTGATATAGCAGAAACCACTAAATTATGAAATTGCTAAATTGGGAATTGTATTTCAACCCAGAACAAAAAATGTGCTTTGACGGACACTAAATAACTTGCCCAGCAACAACAGTACAGCGGTAACAAGAGATTTAGCGGGATATAAATTTGAGGCCTAGTATTTAGGCGCTGGGTGACCGGTATGGATTTAGTGACAGAATTAGACTGGGATATGCACAGTAGCGTGTGTGTTTGAAGTTATTCTGAATGACCCTATGTGCACCTTGAATATTATATACCCTTTTAGGGATAGATTTCAAATAGCTCTGATATAGCAGAAACCACTAAATTATGAAATTGCTAAATTGGGAATTGTATTTCAACCCAGAACAAAAAATGTGCTTTGACGGACACTAAATAACTTGCCCAGCAACAACAGTACAGCGGTAACGACAGATTTAGCGGGATATAAATTTGAGGCCTAGTATTTAGGCGCTGGGTGACCGGTATGGATTTACTAACAGAATTAGACTTGGAAATGCACAGTAGCGTGTGTGTGAAGTTATTCTGAATGACCCTATGTGCACCTTGAATATTATATACCCTTTTAGGGATGGATTTCAAATAGCTCTGATATAGCAGAAACCACTAAATTATGAAATTGCTAAATTGGGAATTGTATTTCAACCCAGAACAAAAAATGTGCTTTGACGGACACTAAATAACTTGCCCAGCCACAACAGTACAGCGGTAACGAGAGATTTAGCGGGATATAAATTTGAGGCCTAGTATTTAGGCGCTGGGTGACCGGTATGGATTTACTAACAGAATTAGACTTGGAAATGCACAGTAGCGGGTGTGTGAAGTTATTCTGAATGACCCTATGTGCACCTTGAATATTATATACCCTTTTAGGGATAGATTTCAAATAGCTCTGATATAGCAGAAACCACTAAATTATGAAATTGCTAAATTGGGAATTGTATTTCAACCCTGAACAAAAAATGTGCTTTGACGGACACTAAATAACTTGCCCAGCCACAACAGTACAGCGGTAACGAGAGATTTAGCGGGATATAAATTTGAGGCCTAGTATTTAGGCGCTGGGTGACCGGTATGGATTTACTAACAGAATTAGACTGGGATATGGCCAAAAAATAACCACACTATTGCTGGTTAAATGCACTTGGTGTGACAGCTTGACCAACCACACTACTGAGGGTTAAATGCACTTGGTGACGGGCGCAGCTTGCCCCTGATGTAGTATATATATGGCCAAAAAATGAACAGACAATTGCTGGCTAAATGCACTTGGTGTGACAGCTTCACCCTGATGTAGGCTTTAGCCAAAAAACAACCACACCATTGAGGGTTAAATGCACTTGGTGACAGGCGCAGCTTGCCCCTGATGTAGTATATGGCCAAAAAATGAACAGACTATTGCTGGTTAAATGCACTTGGTGACGGGCGCAGCTTGCCCCTGATTTAGTATATGGCCAAAAAATGAACAGACTATTGCTGGTTAAATGCACTTGGTGTGACAGCTTCACCCTGATGTAGGCTTTAGCCAAAAAACAACCACACCATTGAGGGTTAAATGCACTTGGTGACAGGCGCAGCTTGCCCCTGATGTAGTATATGGCCAAAAAATGAACAGACTATTGCTGGTTAAATGCACTTGGTGTCACAGCTTGACCAACCACACTACTGAGGGTTAAATGCACTTGGTGACGGGCGCAGCTTGCCCCTGATGTAGTATATGGCCAAAAAATGAACAGACTATTGCTGGTTAAATGCACTTGGTGTCACAGCTTGACCAACCACACTACTGAGGGTTAAATGCACTTGGTGACGGGCGCAGCTTGCCCCTGATGTAGTATATGGCCAAAAAATGAACAGACTATTGCTGGTTAAATGCACTTGGTGACGGGCGCAGCTTGCCCCTGATTTAGTATATGGCCAAAAAATGAACAGACTATTGCTGGTTAAATGCACTTGGTGTAATAGCTTGACCAACCACACTACTGAGGGTTAAATGCACTTGGTGACGGGCGCAGCTTGCCCCTGATGTAGTATATGGCCAAAAAATAAACAGACTATTGCTGGTCAAATGCACTTGGTGTGACAGCTTCACCCTGATGTAGGCTTTAGCCCAAAAACAACCACACCATTGAGGGTTAAATGCACTTGGTGACAGGCGCAGCTTGCCCCTGATGTAGTATATGGCCAAAAAATAAACAGACTATTGCTGGTTAAATGCACTTGGTGTGACAGCTTCACCCTGATGTAGGCTTTAGCCAAAAAACAACCACACCATTGAGGGTTAAATGCACTTGGTCGCAGCTTGGATGCACTTGGTCGCAGCACCGCACAAGACACAAAATGGCCGCCGATCACCCCAGAAAAAAGTGACTGACAAACGGTCTGGGCAGCCTAAAAACAGTGAGCAATTGAGTATCAGCAGCTCAATGATCCACAGCTGCAGATCGATCAATTAATCAAGTGCTTTGGAGGAGTTAATCAGCCTAATCTCGCCCTACTGTCGCAGCCGCAACCTCTCCCTACGCTAATCAGAGCAGAGTGACGGGCGGCGCTATGTGACTCCAGCTTAAATAGAGGCTGGGTCACATGGTGCTCTGGCCAATCACAGCCATGTCAATAGTAGGCATGGCTGTGACGGCCTCTTGGGGCAAGTAGTATGACGCTTGTTGATTGGCTGCTTTGCAGCCTTTCAAAAAGCGCCAAGAAAGCGTCACAAAAGCGCCAAGAAAGCGACGAACACCGAACCCGAACCCGGACTTTTACGAAAATGTCCGGGTTCGGGTCCGTGTCACGGACACCCCAAAATTCGGTACGAACCCGAACTATACAGTTCGAGTTCGCTCATCCCTAGATATGAGGTCAAAGACCTGCTTCCAAAGATCCACTATTATGGGACACGTCCACCAAATATGTGTACAGTATAAGTACCAATGTGTTTATGGCACCTCCAGCACTCAGGAGGTACAGTATGTTTGGGAGGAATCTATTTAAGTAGGCTGTCGTGAAGTAGCAGTGGTAAAATATCTTCCTGGCATTTTCAAAATGCCCTATGTTTTTCGATAATTTAGAAGTGATGGTGTAGGATTCCGTCCACTGGTCATCTGAAATAATAGTTTGGAGTTCTGATTGCCATTTGCTTTTTAGGTAGTTTAGGGAGTCGTTGGATGTGTGTTTCAATAAAGTTGAGCGAACCCGAACTGTAAAGTTCGGGTTCATACCGAACTTTAGGGTTTTCGGCACCCGGACCCGAACATTTACGTAAAAGTTCGGGTTCGGGGTTCTGCGATTTTTATGGCGCTTTTTGAAAGGCTGCACAGCAGCCAATCAACAAGTGTCATACTACTTGCCCCAAAAGGCCATCACAGCCATGCCTACTATTGGCATGGCTGTGATTGGCCAACTGCAACATGTGACCCAGCTTCTATTTAAGCTGGTGTCACATAGCGCCGCCCCCGTCACTCTGCTCGGATTAGTGTAGGGAGAGGCTGCAGCTGCTGTGAGGCAGAGATCAGGGAGAAATCTTATCAAGAACTGTTTTTTGTACTCAGTGATCTACAGCAAAAGTGTTTTGTGGGTGCAGCGCACAACTTTTTTAAGCCTGCCCTGAGCCAACTACTGCTGAAAACGAACTTTTTTTTCTTCAGTTAGTCAATATCAATACATGATCGGCAGCCATTTTATGCAACGATAGTGCACCAGCACAGGCTATCTGCATGTCTGCAAGTCCAGAAATACAGCTTTTTGCTGGGTTAAAAAAATACATCTGTTAAATTGGGAATTGTATTTCAACCCAGAACAAAAAATGTGCTTTGACGGACACTAAATAACTTGCCCAGCCACAACAGTACAGCGGTAACGAGAGATTTAGCGGGATATAAATTTGAGGCCTAGTATTTAGGCGCTGGGTGACCGGTATGGATTTACTAACAGAATTAGACTTGGAAATGCACAGTAGCGGGTGTGTGAAGTTATTCTGAATGACCCTATGTGCACCTTGAATATTATATACCCTTTTAGGGATAGATTTCAAATAGCTCTGATATAGCAGAAACCACTAAATTATGAAATTGCTAAATTGGGAATTGTATTTCAACCCTGAACAAAAAATGTGCTTTGACGGACACTAAATAACTTGCCCAGCCACAACAGTACAGCGGTAATGAGAGATTTAGCGGGATATAAATTTGAGGCCTAGTATTTAGGCGCTGGGTGACCGGTATGGATTTACTAACAGAATTAGACTGGGATATGGCCAAAAAATAACCACACTATTGCTGGTTAAATGCACTTGGTGTGACAGCTTGACCAACCACACTACTGAGGGTTAAATGCACTTGGTGACGGGCGCAGCTTGCCCCTGATGTAGTATATATATGGCCAAAAAATGAACAGACAATTGCTGGTTAAATGCACTTGGTGTGACAGCTTCACCCTGATGTAGGCTTTAGCCAAAAAACAACCACACCATTGAGGGTTAAATGCACTTGGTGACAGGCGCAGCTTGCCCCTGATGTAGTATATGGCCAAAAAATGAACAGACTATTGCTGGTTAAATGCACTTGGTGACGGGCGCAGCTTGCCCCTGATTTAGTATATGGCCAAAAAATGAACAGACTATTGCTGGTTAAATGCACTTGGTGTGACAGCTTCACCCTGATGTAGGCTTTAGCCAAAAAACAACCACACCATTGAGGGTTAAATGCACTTGGTGACAGGCGCAGCTTGCCCCTGATGTAGTATATGGCCAAAAAATGAACAGACTATTGCTGGTTAAATGCACTTGGTGTCACAGCTTGACCAACCACACTACTGAGGGTTAAATGCACTTGGTGACGGGCGCAGCTTGCCCCTGATGTAGTATATGGCCAAAAAATGAACAGACTATTGCTGGTTAAATGCACTTGGTGTCACAGCTTGACCAACCACACTACTGAGGGTTAAATGCACTTGGTGACGGGCGCAGCTTGCCCCTGATGTAGTATATGGCCAAAAAATGAACAGACTATTGCTGGTTAAATGCACTTGGTGACGGGCGCAGCTTGCCCCTGATTTAGTATATGGCCAAAAAATGAACAGACTATTGCTGGTTAAATGCACTTGGTGTAATAGCTTGACCAACCACACTACTGAGGGTTAAATGCACTTGGTGACGGGCGCAGCTTGCCCCTGATGTAGTATATGGCCAAAAAATAAACAGACTATTGCTGGTCAAATGCACTTGGTGTGACAGCTTCACCCTGATGTAGGCTTTAGCCCAAAAACAACCACACCATTGAGGGTTAAATGCACTTGGTGACAGGCGCAGCTTGCCCCTGATGTAGTATATGGCCAAAAAATAAACAGACTATTGCTGGTTAAATGCACTTGGTGTGACAGCTTCACCCTGATGTAGGCTTTAGCCAAAAAACAACCACACCATTGAGGGTTAAATGCACTTGGTCGCAGCTTGGATGCACTTGGTCGCAGCACCGCACAAGACACAAAATGGCCGCCGATCACCCCAGAAAAAAGTGACTGACAAACGGTCACATGGTGCTCTGGCCAATCACAGCCATGTCAATAGTAGGCATGGCTGTGACGGCCTCTTGGGGCAAGTAGTATGACGCTTGTTGATTGGCTGCTTTGCAGCCTTTCAAAAAGCGCCAAGAAAGCGTCACAAAAGCGCCAAGAAAGCGACGAACACCGAACCCGAACCCGGACTTTTACGAAAATGTCCGGGTTCGGGTCCGTGTCACGGACACCCCAAAATTCGGTACGAACCCGAACTATACAGTTCGAGTTCGCTCATCCCTAGATATGAGGTCAAAGACCTGCTTCCAAAGATCCACTATTATGGGACACGTCCACCAAATATGTGTACAGTATAAGTACCAATGTGTTTATGGCACCTCCAGCACTCAGGAGGTACAGTATGTTTGGGAGGAATCTATTTAAGTAGGCTGTCGTGAAGTAGCAGTGGTAAAATATCTTCCTGGCATTTTCAAAATGCCCTATGTTTTTCGATAATTTAGAAGTGATGGTGTAGGATTCCGTCCACTGGTCATCTGAAATAATAGTTTGGAGTTCTGATTGCCATTTGCTTTTTAGGTAGTTTAGGGAGTCGTTGGATGTGTGTTTCAATAAAGTTGAGCGAACCCGAACTGTAAAGTTCGGGTTCATACCGAACTTTAGGGTTTTCGGCACCCGGACCCGAACATTTACGTAAAAGTTCGGGTTCGGGGTTCTGCGATTTTTATGGCGCTTTTTGAAAGGCTGCACAGCAGCCAATCAACAAGTGTCATACTACTTGCCCCAAAAGGCCATCACAGCCATGCCTACTATTGGCATGGCTGTGATTGGCCAACTGCAACATGTGACCCAGCTTCTATTTAAGCTGGTGTCACATAGCGCCGCCCCCGTCACTCTGCTCGGATTAGTGTAGGGAGAGGCTGCAGCTGCTGTGAGGCAGAGATCAGGGAGAAATCTTATCAAGAACTGTTTTTTGTACTCAGTGATCTACAGCAAAAGTGTTTTGTGGGTGCAGCGCACAACTTTTTTAAGCCTGCCCTGAGCCAACTACTGCTGAAAACGAACTTTTTTTTCTTCAGTTAGTCAATATCAATACATGATCGGCAGCCATTTTATGCAACGATAGTGCACCAGCACAGGCTATCTGCATGTCTGCAAGTCCAGAAATACAGCTTTTTGCTGGGTTAAAAAAATACATCTGTTAAATTGGGAATTGTATTTCAACCCAGAACAAAAAATGTGCTTTGACGGACACTAAATAACTTGCCCAGCCACAACAGTACAGCGGTAACGAGAGATTTAGCGGGATATAAATTTGAGGCCTAGTATTTAGGCGCTGGGTGACCGGTATGGATTTACTAACAGAATTAGACTTGGAAATGCACAGTAGCGGGTGTGTGAAGTTATTCTGAATGACCCTATGTGCACCTTGAATATTATATACCCTTTTAGGGATAGATTTCAAATAGCTCTGATATAGCAGAAACCACTAAATTATGAAATTGCTAAATTGGGAATTGTATTTCAACCCTGAACAAAAAATGTGCTTTGACGGACACTAAATAACTTGCCCAGCCACAACAGTACAGCGGTAACGAGAGATTTAGCGGGATATAAATTTGAGGCCTAGTATTTAGGCGCTGGGTGACCGGTATGGATTTACTAACAGAATTAGACTGGGATATGGCCAAAAAATAACCACACTATTGCTGGTTAAATGCACTTGGTGTGACAGCTTGACCAACCACACTACTGAGGGTTAAATGCACTTGGTGACGGGCGCAGCTTGCCCCTGATGTAGTATATATATGGCCAAAAAATGAACAGACAATTGCTGGTTAAATGCACTTGGTGTGACAGCTTCACCCTGATGTAGGCTTTAGCCAAAAAACAACCACACCATTGAGGGTTAAATGCACTTGGTGACAGGCGCAGCTTGCCCCTGATGTAGTATATGGCCAAAAAATGAACAGACTATTGCTGGTTAAATGCACTTGGTGACGGGCGCAGCTTGCCCCTGATTTAGTATATGGCCAAAAAATGAACAGACTATTGCTGGTTAAATGCACTTGGTGTGACAGCTTCACCCTGATGTAGGCTTTAGCCAAAAAACAACCACACCATTGAGGGTTAAATGCACTTGGTGACAGGCGCAGCTTGCCCCTGATTTTGTATATGGCCAAAAAATGAACAAACTATTGCTGGTTAAATGCACTTGGTGTGACAGCTTCACCCTGATGTAGGCTTTAGCCAAAAAACAACCACACCATTGAGGGTTAAATGCACTTGGTCGCAGCTTGTGCTGGCGCACCACAAGACACAAAATGGCCGCCGATCACCCCAGAAAAATGTGACTGACAAACGGTCTGGGCAGCCTAAAAACAGTGAGCAATTGAGGATCAGCAGCTCAATGATCCACAGCTGCAGATCGATCAGTTAATCAAGTCCTTTGGAGGAGTTAATCTGCCTAATCTCGCCCTACTGTCGCAGCCGCAACCTCTCCCTACGCTAATCAGAGCAGAGTGACGGGCGGCGCTATGTGACTCCAGCTTAAATAGAGGCTGGGTCACATGGTGCTCTGGCCAATCACAGCCATGCCAATAGTAGGCATGGCTGTGACGGCCTCTTGGGGCAAGTAGTATGACGCTTGTTGATTGGCTGCTTTGCAGCCTTTCAAAAAGCGCCAAGAAAGCGTCACAAAAGCGCCAAGAAAGCGACGAACACCGAACCCGAACCCGGACTTTTACGAAAATGTCCGGGTTCGGGTCCGTGTCACGGACACCCCAAAATTCGGTACGAACCCGAACTATACAGTTCGAGTTCGCTCATCCCTAGATATGAGGTCAAAGACCTGCTTCCAAAGATCCACTATTATGGGACACGTCCACCAAATATGTGTACAGTATAAGTACCAATGTGTTTATGGCACCTCCAGCACTCAGGAGGTACAGTATGTTTGGGAGGAATCTATTTAAGTAGGCTGTCGTGAAGTAGCAGTGGTAAAATATCTTCCTGGCATTTTCAAAATGCCCTATGTTTTTCGATAATTTAGAAGTGATGGTGTAGGATTCCGTCCACTGGTCATCTGAAATAATAGTTTGGAGTTCTGATTGCCATTTGCTTTTTAGGTAGTTTAGGGAGTCGTTGGATGTGTGTTTCAATAAAGTTGAGCGAACCCGAACTGTAAAGTTCGGGTTCATACCGAACTTTAGGGTTTTCGGCACCCGGACCCGAACATTTACGTAAAAGTTCGGGTTCGGGGTTCTGCGATTTTTATGGCGCTTTTTGAAAGGCTGCACAGCAGCCAATCAACAAGTGTCATACTACTTGCCCCAAAAGGCCATCACAGCCATGCCTACTATTGGCATGGCTGTGATTGGCCAACTGCAACATGTGACCCAGCTTCTATTTAAGCTGGTGTCACATAGCGCCGCCCCCGTCACTCTGCTCGGATTAGTGTAGGGAGAGGCTGCAGCTGCTGTGAGGCAGAGATCAGGGAGAAATCTTATCAAGAACTGTTTTTTGTACTCAGTGATCTACAGCAAAAGTGTTTTGTGGGTGCAGCGCACAACTTTTTTAAGCCTGCCCTGAGCCAACTACTGCTGAAAACGAACTTTTTTTTCTTCAGTTAGTCAATATCAATACATGATCGGCAGCCATTTTATGCAACGATAGTGCACCAGCACAGGCTATCTGCATGTCTGCAAGTCCAGAAATACTGTACAGCTTTTTGCTGGGTTAAAAAAATACATCTGTTAAATATAGTGCACATCTGGGATTACACATGCATAAGTGACTGTCACATTTAGGCCAAAAATACGGCTTTTTGGTTACTGGGGTGAAAAAAGCCTCTCATATATTGCACATCTGGGATTACACATGCATAAGTGACTGTCACATTTAGGTCATAAATACGGCTTTGGCATACTGGGGTGAAAAAAGCCTCTGATATACTGCACATCTGGTATTATACATGCATAAGTGACTGTCACATTTAGGCCATAAATACGGCTTTGGCATACTGGGGTGAAAAAAGCCTCTAATATATTGCACATCTGGGATTACACATGCATAAGTGACTGTCACATTTAGGCCATAAATACGGCTTTGGCATACTGGGGTGAAAAAAGCCTCTGATATACTGCACATCTAGGATTAGACATGCATAAGTGACTGTCACATTTACGCCAGAAATACGGCTTTTTGGTTACTGGGGTGAAAAAAGCCTCTAATATATTGCACATCTGGGATTACACGTGCATAAGTGACTGTCAGATTTAGGTCATAAATACGGCTTTGGCATACTGGGGTGAAAAAAGACTCTGATATACTGCACATCTGGGATTACACATGCATAAGTGACTGTCACATTTAGGCCATAAATACGGCTTTGGCATACTGGGGTGAAAAAAGCCTCTAATATATTGCACATCTAGGATTACACGTGCATAAGTGACTGTCACATTTAGGCCACAAATAAGGCTTTTAGGATACTGTGGTAAAAAAAAACCTTTTTTTCATATATTGCACATCTGTGATTACACTTGCATAGGTGACTGTCACATTTAGGCTACAAATAAGGCTTTTAGGATACTGTGGTGAAAAATCCCTCTGATATACTGCACATCTGGGATTACACTTGCATAGGTGACTGTCACATTTTGGCCACAAATACGGCTATTAGGATACTGTGGTGAAAGGTGAAAAAAAAAACATTTTTTCATATACTGCACATCTGTGATTACACGTGCATAGGTTACTGTCACATTTAGGCCACAAATACCACAGTCATATAGAGTTAAAAAATAAATAAATTAGTTCAATACCCTACATCAGGGTTTGTATTGGCAGTTAATTATTTTTAACAGACTTAACCACTTTTTAATTTGCTTTATGAAAGCTAACTATGAGGCAAACATCTAATAAGGGACGTGGTCATGGTCGTGGTGGTGGTGTTGGTGTAGCCTCTGGTGCAGGGAGAGGACATGGCCTTTCTGCCACAGCTACACGTCCTACTGAACCTACTACCTCAGGTCCCAGTAGCCGCCAGAAACGCACAGATGGCGCCTGAAACCCATGCCCATCAGTCTGTCATATCACCCCCATGCATATCGGGGAACCTGTCTGAGCCTCAAGTCATGCTGAAGTCTCTTATGCTGTTTGAAGACTCTGCTGGCAGGGTTTCCCAAGGGCATCCACCTAGCCCTTCCCCAGCGGTGGAAGACATAGAATGCACTGACGCACAACCACTTATGTTTCCTGATGAGGACATGTGAATAACACCTCAGCACGTCTCTGATGATGACGAAACACAGGTGCCAACTGTTGCGTCTTTCTGCAGTGTGCAGACTGAAAAGGAGGTCAGGGAGGAAGACTGGGTGGAAGACGATGCAGGGGACGATGAGGTCCTAGACCCCACATGGAATGAAGGTCGTGCCACTAACTTTCAGAGTTCGGAGGAAGAGGCAGTGGTGAGAGTGAGCCAACAGCGTAGCAAAAGCGGGAGCAGGGTGCAAAAGCAGAGCAGCCGTCGCCAAAACAGTTCGCCTGCTACTGGCCACCGTCAACAGGGACCGAGCACACAAAAGGCAGCTTCAAGGAATTCCCTGGCATGGCACTTCTTCACACAAGGTGCTGATAACAAGACCCGAGTGTTTTGCACGCTGTGCCATCAGAGCCTAAAGCGGGGCATTAACGTTCTGAACCTTAGCACAACCTGCATGACCAGGCAGCTACATGCGAGACACGGGCTGCAGTGGAGTAAGCACCTTCAAAACCAAGAAAGGGCTCAGGCCCCTCCTGCTCCCTCTTCTGCTGCTGCCTCGGCCTCTTCCTCTGCCTCTGGAGGAATGTTGGCACCTGCCGCCCAGCAAACAGAGGATGTGCCACCAACAACACCACCTCTGTTACCAAGCATCTCCACCATGACACACGGAAGCGTTCAGCTCTCCATCTCACAAACCTTTGAGAGAAAGCGTAAATTCCCACCTAGCCACCCTCGATCCTTGGCCCTAAATGCCAGAATTTCTAAACTACTGGCCTTTGAAATGCTGTCATTCAGACTGGTGGAGACGGACAGCTTCAAACAGCTCATGTCGCTTGCTGTCCCACAGTACGTCGTTCCCAGCCGCCACTACTTCTCCAGTAGAGCCGTGCCCTCCCTGCACAACCAAGTATCGGACAAAATCAAGTGTGCACTGCGCAACGCCATCTGTGGCAAGGTCCACCTAACCACAGATACGTGGACCAGTAAGCACGGCCAGGGACGCTATATCTCCATAACTGCACACTGGGTAAATGTAGTGGCGGCTGGGCCCCAGGCGGAGAGCTGTTTGGTGCACTTCCTTCCGCCGCCAAGGATCACAGGGCATCATTATTTGCCTCCTGTTGCCTCCTCTTCCTATTCGGCTTCCTCCTCCTCTTCTACCACCTCCTCATCTGGTCTGCGACAGACCTTCACCGCCAACTTAAGCACAGCCAGGGGTAAACGTCAGCAGGCCGTTCTGAAAATAATGTGTTTGGGGGACAGGCCCCACACCGTGCAGGAGTTGTGGCGGGGTATAGAACAACAGACCAACGAGTGGTTGCTGCCAGTGAGCCTCAAGCCCGGCCTGGTAGTGTGCGATAATGGGCGAAATCTCGTTGCAGTCGCTGGGACTAGCCGGTTTGACGCACATCCCTTGCCTGGCACATGTGCTGAATTTGGTGGTGCAGAAATTAATTCACAACTATCCCGACATGTCTGAGCTGCTGCATAAAGTGCGGGCCATCTGTGCGCGCTTCCGGCGTTCTCATCCTGCCGCCGCTCGGGTGTCTGCTCTACAGCGTAACTTCGGCCTTCCCGCTCACCGCCTCATATGCGACGTGCCCACCAGGTGGAACTCCACCTTGCACATGCTGGAGAGACTGTGCGAGCAGCAGCATTCCATAGTGGAGTTTCAGCTGCAGCACGCACGGGTCAGTCGCACTGCGGAACAGCACCACTTCACTACCAGCGTTACAATACCACTTCTATGTCTCCTTGAGAAAACACTTAGAGCGATGATGGAAGAGGATGTGGCCCAGGACGAGGAGGAGGAAGAGGGGTCATCTCTAACACTTTCAGGCCAGTCTTTTAGAAGTGGCTCAGAAAGAGGATTTTTGCAGGGGCGGAGCCAGCGCCAGTCTGAGATGGCCGCTTCTTTCTGAGCTCCGTGAGAAAGCCTGATCTCAGCACTAGCATTCAGAAAATACAGACCCTAAAATGGTTAAAATCGGTAACCATAAAGCTGGGGAACACTTGAACACCACTAAGAATCTTGTTCCGGGAGGAGAAATGGACAAGTTTATTAGGAAAGCTGCCTCCTCGTTCGCTGCACGCGACTCCAAGATGGCGCCGGCTCCTCCACATAAAGCCGCCCCGCAAGACAAATCGGAGGACGATAGCGATGCAGAAGAGACCCAAGGTAGGGGATCGCTACCGATCACCAGGAACTACCTGAAGAACACTTTAAGCAAAGCCCTAGAACCCCTGCTAAGTGAGTTCGCCGCCCTGCGACAAGACATGAGGCAGGTGGGCGATCGTGTAGAGGCCCTTGAGACCTATCAAACACAGATATTAGACCACTAGAGGGCCGTTTCATCCTCATTTCAAAAGTGCAGCTCCTACCTGAATGATCTGCATACGGCCTTTGAAGATCAGGAGAACAGGGGACGTCGGAACAATCTGCGCCTCAGAGGGATACCAGAGACTGTCTCAACAGGTGACATCCCGGCTGCAGTTATCTCCCTTTGCTCCTCGTTGTTAGGCCCTGAGTTCCCTCTGGAAATCACTATTGAAAGAGCTCATAGAGCCCTGCGACCAAAGCCCAAGCCAGAGGATCCCCCCAGGAATATAATCTGCAAATTTCTGAATTTCCAAGTTAAGTCAGCTGTCCAAGAAGCCCCAAGGAACAGATCTGACATCATTTTTGAAGGGACCCAAGTGACTGTCTATCAGGACCTAGCCCCCTCCACCTTAAGGAAGCGCAAATCACTCAAGCCTCTAACGGAGTGGCTAAGGTCCAACAGAATCCTATATAAATGGAACTTTCCCTTTGGCCTCTCGTTCTCTCAAGGAGGTCGCCGCTTCAGCATCACCTCGTATGCGGATTTAGAAGCTGTATATGACCACCTGCAAATCCCTCCCATGCAGATCGACAACTGGGACTTATTCCAGGACCTCTCCTCTCTACCAGAAGTCCCTACCGTTGCTGCCGTCACCATGCAGCACACCCCCAAGGCTCATGAAGTGGGCAAGAGGAGCAGACACCTGACAGCTAAGAGACTTTCTCAAGAATGAAAACCTTACCCCTCAGGGTCAGGACTCTCTCGTGTTAGCCTATCATCTGGGGTTACAGACTGTCTTACAGAATCTTCCTGTCTCCTTCATCTGTCCTAAGTGACATAGTATTTCTGGAGATAAGTGCTGAAGTCTAGGAATAACCCCTCTTCTTGCTCATCCTAAACTATTTCTAACCCCCTTTTTCCCTCTGTTCCTCATCTTTACCTCATCCACTGCCCTCCGGTCTTTGACATTATTTACACTACGTGTTCCCTTTTATCCCTCTGCTTCCCCCTCTTGGGTCTCACATGGTTCCCCTCTATTCTGTTTTTTCTGGTTCTCAACCTAGGATGCATATATCCTTCAAACTGTTTTAATATATAGGTATACCCGATATGTTCTAACTAGCCCTCACGGGTTAATACGTACAGTGCTGAATGGCTCATTCTCTGGTCCATTGACCAATTTCCCCCCCATGTCTCACAGTATTGTGTCAACCTGCTCACAATGCTATTCTTTGGTTATATGTTTTACTCCCAGTTTTTTCCCTTTCCCTTTGTTTTTGTTCAGGTACCAGACACGACCGCCTTTAACCTTTGACACAGGTTTGCAGGACCTTGGGACCTCCGCTCTCCCCCCAGACGAGACCAACTCATCTCAAACCGTAAGTGCCCTCCCCTGGAGGACCAGCACATCCCACCCATCTGCTCATTTTAACCCTTGGCCATGGCTGATATTAATGTAGCGTCCTATAACGTAAAGGGCTTCAACTCACCCTCCAAAAGAAGTCAAATATTCACTATATTACGCAAAGGAGGTTCTGACGTGCTGCTCCTCCAGGAGACACATTTTAGGTTTAACCATTATCCTAACTTAGAATTTTCTCACTACCCCCTCTGGTTTCATTGTGGTGGTAATTCTGCTTCGTCTGGGGGGGTGAGTATCGGTTTTAAAAGAAGGGTTCCTTTCAAATATATCACGCACCTACAAGACTTAGATGGTAGATATATTATGGTTAAGGGACATATTGGTCCTCAAATATACACCATCATAAATCTCTACACGCCTAATACTAAACAGGTTCAATGGCTCTCGTCCACTGCTCAGATAATTTCTTCCTTTAAGGAGGGCATTGTCATTATGGGAGGGGACCTCAATATAGCCTTGAATCCTCAAATTGACTCATCCTCACATAAAACAACTCACTCCAACCGTTCCCTAAAGCATGCCAAAAACATTCTGTGGGATTTGCATTTGGTGGATGTTTGGCGAACACTTTACCCTAATACCCCAGACTACACCTTTTACTCCCATGTCCACAATACGTACCATCGCATAGACTACCTTTTCGTGTCTAAAGAACATCTTCAGTTATGCACCGAAGCAATAATAGGGTCCATTCATGTTTCAGATCATGCCCCAATCTACCTTAAGGTATCCTCCCCTACACAGAAACCCAAATGCTTTAATTGGAGGTTAAACAAATCTATCCTAGGAAACACGGAATCCATAAAGAAAATAGCTCTATCTCTAGATGAATACTTTAAAATGAATGCACTCCCGGATCTTTCGCCTCAAATCATATGGGACGCTCACAAACCCTTTATTAGGGGTGAATTCATAAGTATTGGTTCGCACCTGAAAAAGCTTAGAGAGAACAACATAAATGAACTCCTACTAAAGATTAATAAACTAGAGTCAAGCCACAAACGCTCCCTATCTGAACCCCAACTACAAGACCTATCCAATACTAGAGCTGAATTAAAAGCTCTATTGCAAGCCAAATCAGCTAAATATTACCTCAACTCACAATTTAAATATTATGCTCATGGTGATAAGGCCACAAAATTCAT
This sequence comes from Bufo gargarizans, assembly GCF_014858855.1. Lineage (NCBI taxonomy): Eukaryota > Metazoa > Chordata > Amphibia > Anura > Bufonidae > Bufo > Bufo gargarizans. The sequence continues at coordinate 218,547,180 of NC_058080.1, read as the reverse complement.
CACGAATAGAATTAAAAATAGAAGAGCAGATAACTACATACATCAACTATCCTCCCCTAAAGGAGACCCGGTCTATGCGTCATGCAAAATTGCTAAGCAATTTAGGGATTTCTATGAAAATCTATATAATCTCCCTTTCCCCCTTACACCAGCTGCGCATTCCCCCTTGATATCGGCGTTTCTAGACTCTGCTTCATGCCCGTCATTGTCGCTGGAACAGAAACAATCAATAGAGGCCCCATTTACCATGGATGAAATCTCTCTAGCCCTTTCCCAAATGCCCTTAGGGAAGAGCCCAGGCCCAAATGGGCTTCCCGCATCCTATTATAAAACTTTTAGAGAACAATTGCTCCCACATCTTCTTTCTGTCTGTAACCAAACTCTTCTAGGCTCCCCTCTATCCAGGGATATGACGATTGCCCACATAGCAGTGATTCCCAAGGAGGGGAAGGACTCAAAACTTTGCGTAAACTACAGGCCCATATCCCTCCTAAATATAGATCTCAAACTTTTGGCTAAACTGCTGGCAAATCGCTTAGCAAATCTCCTCCCTATATTGGTTCATATGGATCAGGTAGGCTTCGTCCGCAATAGAGAGGGTAGAGATAATACAACAAGGGTAATAGACGCTCTCTGTTACGCCAGACACACCTCTTCCCCACTGCTACTTCTAAGCACCGACGCTGAAAAAGCGTTCGATCGCATAGACTGGAACTACTTAAGCCATGTTTTAAAGGCCTTCGGCCTACCTGATCCATATATCGGGCAGTATTTGCTATGTATAAACAAGCCACAGCACGAGTCATGGTGAATGGGGATCTGTTCTCTCCTTTTCAAATCCAATATGGAACTCGTCAGGGCTGCCCCCTTTCCCCCCTATTATTTATATTAGCTTTGGAACCCCTATTATCTATAATACGTGCAGACGCTGGGATCAAAGGGCTAGACCTTGGGGGTCACACCCATAAAATTGCGGCATTTGCCGACGATGTCATGATAATGACAACTAACCCTAAAACTTCCCTCCCTAAAATCCAGGAACACTTGAAGACCTATAGTGCCCTCTCCAATTTTAAGATTAATGAGAATAAATCCATCATATTATGCACAGGTATCTCTTCCCAACTCAAACGCTCTCTAAAAGTGAACTCTCCATTTAATTGGTCATCCCCTACTATAACCTATCTTGGAGTAAAACTTAGCCCTAATATCTCAGATCTCTTTACATTAAACTATATCCCCTTAAGAGCTTCAATGTTCAACGCTATAGATAAAATCACCAAAGCTGTTCCAACTCTTTCATGGTTCGGTAGGAAAAATCTCCTCACATCTCTCATCATCCCCCGTCTTACATACCTCCAGCAGGTTCTCCCCATCCCAATAGCCAAATCTTACTACGATTCCCTCAAACAAAAATTCAGAGCTTTCCTATGGAATGGGAAAAAAGCTAGACTCTCTTACTCCTTCCTGTCTAAATCCCGCTCTGTAGGTGGTATAGGTCTCCCGGACCCAGAACTATATGGAAGGTCCATTTTGCTTTCTAGAATCACCGACTGGCTCAGGAACTCAAGAAGCAAATCATGGGTTGCGCTAGAACAATGCATTCTAGGTATGCCAGCTCGAGCCCTATGCCTGGGTTACAGTACCCCGCCTCATATCAACTTACAGACTTTCCCAATAATAAAAGCTACTTTAGAAGCCTGGAAATGGCTGAACCAGTCCCACTCCTCAGTTCCTTTTCCCTCTCCCCTTGTCACGTTAAGTGACTTACTGGGCCCAACCTCCACTGGACTACGCCACTGTACCCCTAATCAAACTAGATTATCCACAATACAAATTTCCAATCTCCTCGAATCCCAAGGTATGCTACCTTCGACGGAAGCCCTAAAAACCCTATTAAGCCCACAACCATGTGACTTCACTCTTATATCACTCATAAAAACTTTTATTAAAAAAAACAACACAAAGGGTGAACTATTACGCCCTTTAACATGGTTCGAGGCCTTAATTTCTAACCCTAAACCCCCTAGAAAGCTCATCTCATTAATCTATAACAAACTAAAATCACCCCCCTTGATTTACAAGCCATCATTCATTAGAATGTTGGAAAAAGACACCGGAGTCGATATCCCTTTCTTAAACTTACCTGCACTTTTGGAGACGCCCCATAAATCCTCCAGATGCACCCGAATCCAGGAGAATGGGTACAAAATCTTATCTCAATGGTACATCACCCCGATCAAATCCTCACGCTTCTCCAAATCTTCCTCTAATAAGTGTTGGAGGTGCCAAGAGGAGGAAGGCTCGTTCCTTCACATTTGGTGGCTATGTCCTCCAATTAAAAAATGGTGGTCCGATATCTTTCAGATATGTAATCATATTTGCGCTACGGCGGTAAGTGCATCTCCTTATGGAGCTTTATTATCATATTTTAACGGGAACACCACTACTTCCCCTCCACCTCTCTTTAAACAACTCCTAATGGCGGCTCGCCTTTTGATTCCTAAATATTGTCTACAATCTAGTGTACCTACGGTCGAACAGTGGAAGCTAAAAGTGGACCAAATATACCGCTTCGAAGAACTTGCTTCTTGGGAAGCTCGCAATCACCCGATTTTTATTAAAAGATGGGCCCTCTGGTCAAAGTATAGGTTTCTCAAGACCTAATTACCCATCAGGCCCAATTGGTATGATTCTCTTTTTATCTGTCCCTCTCTGTGACTCCACTGCCACACTGTACGGAACCCCACAGGTGCGACCTTAGGGATTGAGGGGTAAAAACACGCTAATTTCATAACTCTATACTCCCATAAGTATAGTGGGGAATATATCCTAGGAAACTCATACGCTTTGATCCCCCTCCTGACTGATACATGACCCCTATTCCAGATTGCGTGACTACCACCCTACTTGGGAAACCCCTAGTTTAACAAATGCTGTGGGTCTCGCTGTGTCATACTGTTAATATTATACCATCCTGTATTCATGTACTTGTAACCAAACAGCTATCAATATTTTTCCTCATTAACAATGCCATATTTAGAGGCCTTTATGTCTGATACCGATTGTTACACCCTTGTTGATGTAATTCCTACATTATGTACTTATACACCAATGTTAGTGTATTGCCTACACTGTATATTTTCTGAATTTTAAAATAAAAATATAAATAAAGAAGAAAAAAGAAAAAAAAAAGAAAGAGGATTTTTGCAACAGCAGAGGCCGGGTACAAATTTGGCCAGACAGGGCCCACTACTGGAGGACGAGGAGGAAGAGGATGATGAGGAGGATGGGAATGAAGCATGTTCACAGCGGGGTGGCATCCAATGTAGCTCGGGCCCATCACTGGTGCGTGGCTTGGGGGGGGGGGATACGGAGGACGCAGACGATACGCCTCCCACAGAGGACAGCTTGTCCTTACCTCTGGGCAGCCTGGCACACATGAGCGACTACATGCTGCAGTGCCTGCCCAACGACTGCAGAGTTGCCCACATTTTAACGTGTGCTGACTATTGGGTGGCCACCCTGCTGGATCCCCATTACAAAGACAATGTGCCGTCCTTAATTCCCTCACTGGAGCGTGATCGGAAGATGCGTGACTACAGGCGCAAGCTGGTAGACGAGCTCCTGAGAGCATTCCCGACTGACGCCCGGGGACAAGTGAAAGCACAAGGCGAAGGCAGGGGAGGAGGAAGAGGTCGCCAACGCAGCTGTGTCAGCGCCAGCACCTCAGAAGGCAGGGTTAGGATGGCCGACATGTGGAAAAGCTTTGTCACCTCGCCGCAACAACCGTCCCCAACTGCTGATATGGAGCGTGTTAGCAGGAGGCTTTGAACAACATGGTGGAACAGTACCTGTGCACACAACTACATGTACTGACTGATGGTTCTGCCCCATTTAACTTCTGGGTCTCCAAATTGTCCACATGGCCAGAGCTTGACCTGTATGCCTTGAAGGTGCTGGCCTGTCCTGCAGCCAGTGTACTCTCTGAACATGTATTTAGCACGGCAGGAGGCGTCATTAGAGACAGACGCAGCCGCCTGTCCACAGCCAACGTGGACAAGCTCATGTTCATTAAAATGAACCAGGCTTGGATCCCACAAGAGTTGTCTGTACCTTGTGCAGAATAGACATTTATACCACCATCAAACATACATTCTTGTACTCAAGTCAAGTGCAATGATTCTCTGTTTTTTTGTTTTTTATTTCTACCAATATTTTGGGGGCTACTTACCCCAATAAAAAAAATTAAAAAAACATTGTTGGCCACCTCCTCCTCCTCCATTGCTGCCTCCACCTACAACACCACATTCACTGCCTCCTCAACCTCTGACTCCATATCCACCTCCTTCTCTGAGTTGCAGGTTAATAATTTGTAATTTTTAGTTATTTTATTTCATTTTAAGTTATTTCCCTATCCACATTTGTTTGCAGAGCAGTTGCATGCTCTTAAGCACATTTTACTGCCTTTTACATCCCTCTAGCCTTTTCAAGGACTATTTTAGAGCCCTAAATTGAAAGAATTCTTATTTTCAATTGTCGGGTGACATTTTACCATTTTTGGCGTATACAAACCCCATGCTGTGCCTGGGTGACAGAGGCCTAAATCTCTCAAAATCCTCTGTTGTATTGCTGGGTGACAAGAAAGCCCTTTTGCCGTGAATAAACCCCTGCTGTGCCTGGGTGATATGGGCCTAAATCTCTCAAAATCCTCTGTACTATTGCTGCGTGACAAGATCACCCTTTTGCCGTGAATGAACCCCTGCTGTGCCTGGGTTACAGGGGCCTAAATCTCTCAAAATCCTCTGTCATATTGCTGGGTGACATGAACCCCCTTTTGCCGTGAATGAACCCCTGCTCTGCATTGCTGACAGGGAACAAAATTTAGTGAAAACATCTGTTACTGATCGGAAGATGCGCGACTACAAGCGCACGCTGATAATAGCATTCTCACCTGACAGCGGGGGCACAGTGGAAGCACAAGGCAAAGGCAGAGGAGGAGAAAGAGGTCGCTAACGCAGCTGGGGCACCACCAGCACCTGAGAAGGCAGGGTTAGCATGGCCAAAATGTTGAAAAGCTTTGTCAGCCTTGGAGGTGCTGACCTGCCCTGCAGCCAAGTGTATAGTGTGAACGTGTGTTTAGCACGGCAGAGAGCATTATCACAGGCCACAGCCAATGTGGACAAGCTTACGTTTATTAAAATGAATCAGGCATGGATCCCACAGGACTTGTCCGTACCTTGTGCAGAATAGACATTTATACCAGCCTCAACCATCCATTCTTGTACTCAAGTGAACTTATTCTTTGTTTTATTTTGTTATATGTCCCAATATTTTGGGGGATACCCCAATTTAAAAATGAAAAATAACACAAATCAGTGTTGACTACCTATTCCTCCTTCACCGCCGCTTCCACCTACACCACCACGTCAACCTACACCACCACATACACCCATCCACCTCCTCCTCAACCTCCTACTCCTAGATCCAGATTGTTATTTTAAATTTTTCTGTATTTTAGGTTATTTTAAGTTATTTCTCTATCCACATTTGTTTGCAGAACAGTTGTCATGCTCTTAAGCACATTTTGATGCCTTTTGCAGCCCTCTAGCCCTTTCCAGGACTATTTTAGAGCCATTTTAGTGCCCAAAAGTTCCGGTCCCCATTGACTTCAATGGGGTTCGGGTTCGGGGTCAAGTTCGGGTTCCGAACTTTCTTTTCAAGTTCGGCCGAACCTGCTGAACTCGAACATCCAGGTGTCCGCTCAACTCTATCTTTCAACAATTGATAACCTTTGGAGATACCTTTGTTGTTTAAATTATTAGATGGTATCCAATCTTTCAATCTGTTGTAGTCAGAATTTGGATTTGGAGATTTGTGTGATTGCAGTAAGTGTCTGACTTGAAGGTATTTGAAAAAGTCTTTGGAGGGTATATTGTATTTCTCTTTCAGTTGGGAGAAATAAATGAATACATTGCTATCCCATAGTTGTTCGACCCTAGAAATACCTCTAGTCTTCCAATTTGACAGAGATAATTTGTTAATGGCCAATTTGCAAATGTCTAAAGGTGAGTTTTGCAAATTTTGAGAAAGTAGTGATGTGTTGTTAGGGATAGAGTTCTAGACATAAAGAATAGCTTTAAGGGTTGAGAGCGAGGGTAGAGTCTGTGTTTTGAAGAAGGATTGAGATGCTAGGTAATTTGAGAATATGTGCGTTTTTAGATTGTGTAGTTCAATTTGAACCCAGTGTTTAGATGGATCGTTAAATAGTAGAGATCTCATTTGGTCAAGGATCAAAGCTGGTGGTAGTATAGCAGAGAGGGGGAATTTATTTCTCCTTGTTAAGTGTGTAAAATAAGGGTGGAAGATTTAACTCTGGGCTTCCTTTTCCCCCCATAAATAATGAGTGAGAAGAGATTTTGCTTATTAAGGTATGATCTGGGAAGGTGTATGGGTACATTTCTTATAATATATATGATCTTGGGGAGAACTATCATTTTTATAGCGGCCTGTCTTCCTAACCAGGAGGTTTTGCAATTTCAGAAGATATAAACTTGTTTTAATGTTTTCCAGTAAGTTATAAAGTTATGTTTATAAAGATTGGAGGGAGGATAGGTAAGTTTAATGCCTAAATATAATAGGATATGTGAGGATTTATCTATGGTGTATCCAAAGGTTTTCTTGATGTGAGTTATGGTAGAGATAGGAAGTTCTAAGTTGAGAATTTGGGATTTGGATATATTTACTTTATAGTAAGAGGCTAGACTAAATGACTTCATAATATTGCTAATGGCTTCTAATGAGATCAAAGGGTTAGACGTGATAATAATTACATCATCTGCAAAAAGTCCAATACAATGTTCCTGGGAGCCTGATTTGATTCCTGCTATTAGAGGGGAGGATCTAATGTGTTCTGCAAAGGGTTCCATGATGAGGGCAAAAATAAGTGAGGAAAGAAAGCATCCCTGACGTGTACCACTGGTTATGGGGAAGGAGGATAATAAAAAGCCTGAGGTATAAACTAAGGCAGTGGGAGAGGAGTAAAGTGCCATTTCAGCTGATAATAAAAAAACGGAAATGCCAAATTTTAAGAGAACAGCTTTTATATATTCCCAATGTACCCTATCGAATGCCTTCTCCGCGTCTAGTGATAGGAGCAGAGAAGGCGCCTGCGTAATTCGCACCCCCTCCAATAGATCAATACATTTTCTTGTACCATCTGAAGATTTGCGGTTTTTGACAAACCCTATTTGATCATGGTTATTTATGTTGGGGAGAATATCCACAAAATCTTGAGGCTAGTATTTTGAGTATATTTTTAGATCCGTATTGAGTAGGGAGATTGGTCTAAAGTTGGAGGGTCGGTCTGGTATTTTTCTAGGTTTGGGAAGTGTTATAATTAAGGCCTGGAGCATGTCAGGGGTATACTATCTGTTTGTGTTATTTGATTAAAAGTTTTGAGTAAATAAGGGGTAATTGTAGTGGCTTATTTTTTGTAATATTCATTGGTTAACCCGTCCGGACATGGTGATTTATTTAATTTTAAGGATGATATGCATTTCATTATTTAGTTTACAGATATTTCTTTGTTGAGTATGTTTATTTGCTGCGTCGTTATTTGGGGAAGGGATATGGAGTCTAAAAACCTGTTTATAGTGGTGGTATTAGGATTGAAGAGTTGAGATTGTATAAATCCCGATAGCAAATTTTTCAGAAATGAGTTTAGGGTTGAGAATTTTGTTATTGTGTTGATCATAAAGATAGGGAATTCTGGATTTAGTTTCTTTAGTTTAGATTTTTCTGTCCAATTGTTTATTTGCTCTGTTACCTTGGCTATAGTGTAGGGCTTTAGTCCTGCGAAGGTGGAAGTCGTAGTTATTTTTAAGGTGTAAATAAAGTTGGTAACCTGCTTTTTTTTAGATTAATTAAGGTGTCGTTATGAGGGTAGTTTGGAATTTTTAATCTAGTTTTTTAATGTCGGTTATGAGCAATTCTAGTGTTTGTGTTCTCTTTCTTTTTTGTATCGAGGCAACTTTTAAAAAATGACCCCTTATGAATGCTTTGTGAGCACACCATAAGGTGGTGTCCGAGACACTATTATTGTCATTCAATTGGAAATATTCTAAAAATGTTGAGGTATTGGATTCTTGAAAGGTCGCGCTTGTTAGTAATGAGTTATTTAAACGCCATGGGAAAGAATGTGGAGAGCTAAATTGTTCAGACATTTCTAAGGTAATAGGAGCATGGTCTGACTATGTTATGGGAAGGATAACAATTTTAGTTACTCTTTGTAATAACCACTTGTCAGATATGAATAAATCTATTCTTGAGTAGGACTTATGTGGGTTTGAGAAGAATGTGAAGTCTTTTTTATTAACATGCAAGACTCTCCAAATATCAAGTAGGCCTTCAGAGTGCAACAGAAACTGTAGCCTGGACAGGCCTCTATCATCATGGAGAGGGCTCTTGTCCATGCCAGAGTCCGGGGGCATTTTAAATCACCACAAATCAGAGTTTGGGGCATAGATATTTGTTATGGTGTAAAAAACATTATTTATAGAGCAGACCATAATTATATATCTACCGTCTTTGTCACATATTTGTTTGTGCAGGTGAAATGCAATGTTGTTTCTAATTCCCACCACCACCCCTCCCTTCTTGTGAACAGGATGAGAACAGAACAGGTGAGGGAATGTTGAGTTTGTTAAGCGGGGGGGGGGGGGGGGGGGGCGTCATTATTATTGAGATGGGTTTCTTGTAGACAAAAAATGTCACACTTTTTTTATTTTATTTCAGACCATGTTAGAGATCTTTTGAGGGGAATATTGAGTCCCTTAACTTTATAGGAAAGAATTTTAATACCCATGCTGATCAACCAAAGGGAGGAGAAGCTGTGCAACAAAGTGTAAATAATTAAATGCTAAACATAGGTAAAAACCTATGGATAAAAGGTTATTGTATTGGGGGGCGGAGCTTGGCAGCAGAGCGAGACGCACATGTCTGTGTGAGCTCTGCTATCGGCTACGCGTACACAAGCTTTTTAAGCTATAACGAGAGCCCAGAAATGGGGAAAATCGGCAGGGATAAGGCCAAAGATACCCCGGGCACACGTGGATCCCACCATTCCCACGGAGAAATGGAGAAATTCTTGAGAAAAGGAGCCGTGCCGACTAGAGCCGAATCCAAGATGGCGCCGGAAAGAGAAGCCTCTGAACAAGGAGAGCAAACGGACGCCTCGGTCGACTCAGATGGAGGTAGGGATAGTGAAGCCGGTACCAGATGTCCCAGAGATAACCTCCCAGTATCCAGAGACTTTATCACAAAAGCATTAGGGGCTGCACTGGCTCCGTTAAGACAAGACCTGCAGGATATTAAATTCGACCTGAAGCAGGTTGGAGTCAGGGTTGAATCCCTGGAAGCGGGCTGGGAAGGGACTATTGCTTTTAATTCGGCGGTCACCAACAGCTTTGACCATGCCCAAGCCCATATAAATCAGCTGTACAATCTTATTGAAAATCAAGACAATCGCGGACGTAGGAATAACTTACGTATTAAGGGGGTACCGGAGACTTTACCTTCAGACGCCATCATGGCCTCAATGGTGGAACTGTTTCACAAGATACTAGGCCCGGACGCCACTGATGATTTCGCTATGGACAGGGCCCATAGAGCATTACGCCATCCCCCTAAGCCTCAAGAAGCTCCAAGGGACATAATATGCCGACTCACCAGCTTCAGTACTAAAGAGAAGTTGCTCAAAACGGCAAGGGATAAACATCCAATAGCTTGTTTCGGCTCCACAATCACCTTATTTCAAGATTTGTCACCAATGACACTGCAGAAACGGCGAGCTTTGAAGACGCTCCTGGAAATCCTGCGAAGTAGGAACATTATTTACCGCTGGCTCCATCCGTTCGGACTGCTGGTGAATACCCCAGGACGCAAAGCGGTAATCAGGTCTCCTGCAGACCTTATACAGATCTACAATACCCTGGAAATAGAGCCACTAGAGATCCAGGACTGGACCACTGTAAGGAATCTTACAGACCTCCCTGCTGTTCCGGCATTAGCTGCTTGGACCCCTGCCTCGTCCTCCAGACTTCAGCGGCACAAGAGGAATCCTCCCAAGATGACTCCAAAGAGGCTACCTTTGCATCCAGATTGAGTCTGTGTGGTGATTTCTGATGCTATCTTTACATCTATGCAAAAGAGCGTTGAGGAGCATTACACATATCTGGAGAGTAGCTAGGGGATAAGTTATGATGTTGTTAGTATGTTTTTCATGTGTCCTCTAAGCTAGTTGAACTAATGATGAATCTATAAATGTCTTACTAAAATGTAGGTGACATAGGAATTATATATCTCTCCCGTTTCCCTATCACTTAATGCTCCTCCTTAATGAGCTGCTACGCTCAGATCCCTTTATAGTTATGTTGGATTTATTAGATATGCCAAATATCCACAGATCTGTTTGCCTGTATCTAAATTGCTACCTCTTGTTGTGACATAAGGAAGTTCTACATGCTCGTGTGCGCGGATTAGCCGTGTTCTCGGACCAATTCTCTCCCCTCAATCCACCTTCTTCTATGAGGTGACTATTTTATTAGTATGGTTAACTTACTAGTACTCATCATATGTGCTACATGTTTAGATATATCATTGGATTTACTTACTAATGTTACTCTTTTTATATATTTTTTGGATTGCATTTTCCATATTTCCCTTCTTTCCTCCCCACCCTTCTCCCTGCAGCAGACGTTTCGGTGTTCTTCACTCTCAGGCCATAATGGCTGCTCAATGAATCTACAAGAAGAGATGAAATGGCTACTATAAAGATATGTTCCTTCAATGTCAGAGGGTTAAACTCACCTGCCAAAAGAAGTCAGATAATTCAGCTTATGCGTAAACAAAAGGTGAGCGTACTAATGCTACAAGAAACACATTTCAAGAAGGACCACGTGCCGCGGTTAAGCCATCATACTTACAATAGGTGGTACCACAGTACATGGCCCTCCTCGGCCTCAAAAGGGGCTTCAATTGCTTTACACAAAAACTTCCCACTAAATGTCAGCTCCACACTAGCGGACCCGGAGGGTAGATTCATTTTTATAAAAGGCATAATAGGAAACAGCACCTATACATTTGGCAATCTTTACGTGCCAAACACTGTGCAGACTAAATGGATAGGTACTACCTTAAACCTCCTGAGGGACTTTACGGAAGGTACTTTGATTTTAGAGGGAGACCTAAATATCACATTGTTCCCACTACTAGACTCTTCGACAGGCACCTCGTCTACCTCGCGAATGGCCTTGAATAGAGTTAAATCAGCTATCAGTTCTCTAGGACTGGTGGATGTCTGGAGGACACTAAATCCCACTGTTAAAGATTACTCTCACTACTCGGTAGCCCACAGGTCATATCAAAGGCTTGATTATTTGTTCGTACCTACTCATAATCTGACCTCGTGTATTGATGCCTCTATAGGAAATTTGTTACTGTCGGACCATGCTCCGGTGTTTATAGAAATGGGTTTTGAGTCTGTGCCAAAGCCGATGTCGAACTGGAGGCTCAATGAAACATTGCTGGACTCACCGGATTATGTTCAGAGAGCTGCTGAATTAGAGGAATATTTTCAGATTAATGTAACTCCAGATGTGGCACAAGGCATAATCTGGGAGGCCCATAAAGCCGTGATAAGAGGCCATTTTATAAGCTTGGGTTCCTTCCTTAAAAGGAAACGGGAAGAACAGGTATTATTCCTAACAAAAAAAATACAAGTTTTAGAAACTTCCCACAAAAACACCCGAATGAGGAGGATCTGATTCATCTAAATCAAACACGTTCCTCCCTCAAAAATATCTTGAACCAAAGAACAGCTAAGCTTTTTCTTTCTGCGCGCTTTAAATATTATGCGCATGGAGATAAAGCTTCGAAATTCTTACTCGCACAGATCAAAAAGAGGAAAGCTAAGTCATACATACAAAAGATACGTACGACAACATCCTCACTAGCTAGAAATACAGAAGAGATAGCGGTACGGTTCAAGGAATTTTATGAGTCATTATATAATATCCGCTCCAATGATACATTACAAGATAGAGAAAAGAGATCCAAAAGGATTGATGATTGGCTAGCTTCTTTAAATCTTCCCACACTTGGAGACCAACAGGTTGCCTCTCTATTAAAACCATTTACAATGCAGGAACTGACAGAAGTGGTTAGATCAATCCCGATGCATAAGAGTCCGGGCCCTGATGGCCTCCCAATGGTTTATTATCGAAAGTTTCAAACAGTCCTTCTTCCTCAATTCCTAGCGTTATGTAATGACACGTTTAAAGGGAAATCTTTGCCAGAACAGATGTTGATGGCTCACATTACTATTATCCCTAAAGAAGGAAAAGATGAGACGATGTGTGCTAGTTATAGACCCATATCTCTCTTAAACAATGATTTAAAAATGTTCGCCAAACTCCTGGCGCTCAGGCTAAAACCATTATTGCCAAACCTTATAAATAGCGAACAAGTAGGATTTGTAGCGGGAAGAGAGGGTAGAATGAACACTACTCGCCTTATAAACATTATACATCACGCACGTAGCCGATCTGTGCCTCTAGTACTGCTGGGGATGGACGCCGAAAAAGCGTTTGACCACATAGATTGGTTGTTCATGCAAAAAGCCTTGATGAAATTCAGAATTCCTGCAGATTTTGTCAACGCTATCATGGCCATGTATTCCAAGCCATCTGCTAAGGTGGTGGTCAATGGTACGCTCTCTCCCCCTCTGAAAATTTCTAATGGGACAAGACAGGGATGTCCTCTGTCACCCCTGCTATTTGTCTATTTCAGGCTATAAGACAAGATGACAGAATACGGGGTATTGAGCTACAGGGAGTTCTTCATCAGTTGGCGGCGTTTTCATGATGACTTATTGGTATTGATTTCGAACCCGGAGGTAGCCTTTATGGCTATACAATCCTTATTTGATCTTTTTGGGGATTTATCTAATTTCCTGATTAACCCCACAAAGTCGCATATTTTAAATGTGACATTAGACACACAGCGGCAGAAAAGACTGGAGCTCAATACCCCGTATCAATGGTCGGCTTCAAGCCTTAAGTTTCTGGGCATTAAGCTTACATCCAATCCTGCCCAGTTATTTGAGGAAAACTATCAGGGCTTATCTGATGATATTAGACGTACATTGGATTCCTGGGAGATACCATTCACATCTTGGTTTGGAAGACGTTCACTAACCAAAACTATTATATTACCCAAAGTCCTATACCTCCTCCAAACCCTCCCTATTTTTATACCCCGTTCATTTTTTGCCAGGATAGAGTCAACTCTCTCTAATTTTTTATGGAACAAGAAGAAACCCAGGCTTACTAAACAATACACTACTTTACCCGTCAAACAAGGAGGTATGGGGGTGCCAGACTTTTATGGATATTACTTGGCAGTTCAAGGGATGAGGTGTCTAGAGTGGCTACGCTATCAAGGGGATAGACTTGATAGACTTGATATTCAGTCCGAGTTTGCCATTAGTCGATCGGTAATACGACCCCTACTTTTACATGGAAAATGTGTTAATGAAACGTATATCGGAAATCCCATTACTAAGAATACTACACGGCTATGGAGACAAAAACTGAAAAATAACTTTATCACTGCCACCATCTCCCCCTTGACACAACTGAGGGATATTCTACAAGATGCACCTCCACAATTTATACAAACTCTCTCAGAAGAGGCTAAAGCTATCAATACGCCAATAGTGGATGTATTAGACGAATGGGGCACACTGAGAAAAGAGTGGGATAGAGGGGAAAGTGTTTCCTATTTATCTTTTCTGCAAAAATCATATGTAAGGGATTACTTAAAGCCAATTACACCTATAAACAAGACAGACCCAACAAGGTTTGAGAAGCTAGTTCTCCAGAAACAAGAACCTGTTAAAAAAAATCTCCAGTATATACTTTATGATAATCACACTTACAAGCCCAGATGTTAACCCTTATTTAGAGAAATGGGAATTGGACTTAGGCTTAGATAAAGATCAAAAGTCCTTACATAGGTGTCTCTCACTGACCCCGAAGATTTCAACTTGCGTGCGGCTGCAAGAAAACTATTTTAAAATATTAACCAGATGGTACTAGACGCCAGAAGTTTTGCATAAAATGTACCCCGAGGTCAGTGAGAAATGCTGGAGATGTGAAAGGGAAAAAGGCACCTTTCTTCATATCTGGTGGAAGTGTGAGATAATCAAAACATTTTGGGAACAGATCTGCTTAGTTATCACAAAAGTATGCAAGATCAATTTACAACCTTCTCCACAGATCTGTCTATTAAACTTATTAGACCAAATAAAATGCTCAGCCGCTACCAAACGTCTCATCACGCAACTATTTGCAGCGGCTAGAGTACTAGTCGCAGTTAATTGGCGGAAAACATTTCCCCCTCAATTGGGAAACTGGGAACTCAGGTGTGACGATATATATAGAATGGAACAAATAGCTGGATGGGAAAATAGATCCACTCATGTGTTCCAAAAAGTGTGGGGCCCTTGGGTAACATATAGAGGCTTCTGTTCCGCTTAAGGTAGCTTATCCATCTTCCTTCCTATTGTATGAGAGAATAAAGGATTATTTTTAAGGGAGTGATGAAACGTGTGCTGCATCCATCCACTTCCCCCCCATCCCTATACTTTCCTTTTCCCCTTCCTCCCCCCGTATTCTTTTCTTTTTTTTTTTTTTTTTTCTTTTCCTCTAAATTCTGTTGATGTGTTGTAATATTGCATAAATCACTTTTGACCACAAGTGCAAGAAGATGTCATAAAATATACGTGAAGTCATGCGCGTCTTTTTTGACAACTGTAAACTGATTTATCATACTTTGGCACTTCTGAGATAATTGTGCGCAATGTATAAGATGTCATCCATGCCTATACTAACAATTGTAAACTGTTGTCTCATATGTCTGCACTTTTAAGATGTCATACGTGCCTTTAATGACAACTGTAGACTGATTTCTCATACCTTGGCACTTTTGGGATAAGTATGCACAATGTATAAGATGTCATCCATGCTTATACTGATAATTGTAAACTGCTGTCTCATATGTTTGCACTTTTGAGATATAAATATACAATAAAATTTGTTTGGAATTAAAAGGTTATTGTATTGAGTGTTTTTTATGCTCACGAGAAAAATCTGTAGATTAGTAGAGTCGGGATAACTTGGTTCTGGTACATTGTATTCTTGAAGGTGGTTCCTTGTGTTCAGTTGTAGATGATAAATGTTATTGTAGTAGCTAGAAAAAAAAAGGTTAAAAACAGGCAAAACAATCCAAGTCCAAATCATGGGGGAAAAAAAAGTCACTTATAAAACTATTCAGCTTCATGTAGGGGGGAAGCGTGAAATAGTAGATAGAGAATTTTCAGTGACGAGCAAAAAATAGCAACTAATGGACGAAGTGTCTAATTCAATGAATCAACAATTCAATAATTCCCACCAAGCCATTTTTGTTCCTGCAGAATGTGGGAAGACTGTTTATTTAAGCTGGCAGTGGGTGAGGGAAGAGCACGTATAATGAGTAGTTTGAACTGAAGAAAGTAAAAGGGTGAGCAGGAGCGTCTGCTCAATTTCTGGGAGATGATGAGCCGACTCTTCGCCACTCTTGGGAGAGAAGTGCAGGTTTCTTCTTAGGAGGAGAGTTACGTGGAGCTATGTCGCCCTCTAGTGGAGATTCAAGTGTCCAATTCTTTATGGCTGCTTCAGCTTCTTTTGGAGTGATAAAGACATGTGTGGCTCCATTTTTGCATACTATCAGCTTCACAGGGAATCCCCATTTATAAGGGATATTGTGGTGATGCAGGATATTTGTGTAGTTTACAAATTCTCTGCGCCAAGATAGTGTGGCAGGAGATAAGTCTGAGAATAAAGAGATTTGTTGAAACCTTTCTGGTATGGATATTTTTTGGTTTACTGTCTTTAGGAGAGCTTCTTTTATGTGATAGTAGTGAATCCTAGCCAGAACATTGCGAGGTATATGTGAAGGTAGAGACTTGGGTTTGGGGACCCTGTGGGCTCTGTCTATAATAAGATCTTTATCAGAAGATTCCATGAGGATAGCCACCATTAGATCCTTTAGGAATTCTTGTAATTGAGAGTCTGTTATTGACTATATTGGTATATTTCTGAAGCGAATGTTATTCCGCCTGGAGCAGTCTTCCAGGTCGGCTAGTTTTTATTTATTGGTTGCAATATCATCCTCCATTGCGTTGTAAGTGTCCACCAGATTATTATGGGCCACTACAAATTCATCCATTTTGTCCTCCAAGTGTGCCGTGCGTTCCCCAATTGCTACTAGGTCTACATGGATGGCAGAGATAGCTTCTTTAATATCTTTGTGTATAGAGCTTTTTAGCTCTTGAAACATGGATTTAAGTTCATGTAGGGGAACTTGTGGTATTGAAGAGGGGCTTTTGTTAGATCCCAGTGTGGGATAGGAGGAGGCTGGAGAGTTACTCACAGTTTGGAGCTCTTTTTCATGGAGGTGGTAAAGGTGCTGCTGAGATGTGCCCAGCGAATTCTCAGGAGGCATCTTGGATGGTGAGCCGCTTTGCAGGAGTGCAGATGGCGAAGCACGCTCTGAGTGGCGCAAATTGGTGCCATCTTGTGTGCCCTGCTGTGCAGGGTAAAAAAATGCTGTGAGTTTAGGCGGACTTGCAGCTTTCTTCTTCCCTCTTGTCATCACAGAAAGGTGCACAGCTTATGTTGAGAGGTAAGCAGCTTATGTTGTCTGTTTCTGATGGTTCTGTGGGCCGCTGTAAGGCTTGGTGTGGAGCTCTTCACCTAGACGTCCTCAGAGCTCGGCATCCGGCCACGATCCCGCCATATTTCTACTAAAATTTGCTATTGATATCTAAACAGCCTGGACTTATGTGGGTATATTTTATCAAGTCTGTTAAAAACAAGCTATGAATGGATAAACTGTATTCACTTCTGATGTATGAGAAACATTATTATTATTGATATAAACAATAATGTACCCAGAGAAAGTTGCTTTCCCATTATGCCATGATTCAGAATCAGATTCCTACCACCCTTGAACATTTACCAGAAATGGAAGATAAAAAATGAGAGTCCTCAGTCATTAACACCTTTTAATGGCAAATTGAATAGGTGATAACAAAAAGCAAACTTTCAAAACTACTTAGGTCTCTTCATCAGGCATGGTCTGACAAAGAGACCTAAGTAGTTTTGAAAGCTTGCTTTTTCTTATCTATTAAGTACAGTATCAATGACTGAGGACTCTCCCTTTTTATATTCTATATCTACTGGCTAACATTATACACAGAGTTCCTTTCCTTGTCTATCGAATATTTACCTTGTACATTGTATCTTGGTCAGTGTCAAAGTGTTGAAGCAACTGCTCGCTAGGAGTTTCTTCTCCAAGAACATTCTTTGTTTCTTCATAGGTTATATATCCATCTGCATCTTTGTCTGCACCATAAAAAAAATACCTGAAAGTCTAAACATTGAAAATAATTAAATAAATTCATAGTCTAAAAGGGGTATATTATTTTATTCAAGGAAAGGGTATAATTATTAGATTGGTGGCCCCATACCCCTTGGAGCCCTCGAAATGAACTGAACTGCATTCATTTCTTTGGGAGCTCTGGAGATAGCTGAGTACAACACTTGGCTATATCTGGCAGATTCCATAGAAATGAATTGAATAGCCATGTGCATGCCCAACAAGGGGGCTCATGTCCAATTTTGGAGGGATCTTCGGAGTACAGTGCCTCTGTTCTTGTGATCAGTGGGGGTCCCAGTGGTAGGACCCCCACAGATCTAATATTTATCTCTTACTGGAATACCCATTCAATTTAAAGAAATTTCTTGTAGAATACAAGCTGGAACATCAAGAGCAAGATGGAACATATTAATACCATTAATGGTCTTTTTTATTAGGCTACTTTCACACTAGCATTTTCTACGTGTCCGTCATGGATCTGCAAAAACGCTTCCGTTACAATAATACAAACGTCTCCATCTGTCATTAACGGATCCGGTTGTATTATGTCTTATATAGCCAAGACTGATCCGTTATTCTGTCCGCGATGGGGACGCAGCCAAACGGAAGGGAATGCATTCTGGTGCATTCCGTTTCGTTCAATTCAGTTTTGTTCCCATTGACAATGAATGGGGATAAAACTGAAGCGTTTTTTTCCGCTATTGAGATCCAATGACTGATCTCAATAGCGGAATTGAAAACACTAGTGTGAAAGTAGCCTAACCTGACATACTAATAATTCTGTTGAAATAGCATATTTCAAATAACATTTTTTAACTTGTAACATGATGTTAAAATACAAGAACTAAAACATTAGTTCTGGGAGGCATGAGGGGGATTGGAAACAATTGTGTCAGCCTAAAGTATTTGTGTTAGCCTATAGTATTTTATTGCAGTCTATGGTACAAAAGGTCAGAAGATCACATGTAGAAATCTCCTTGATTTCCTGGATTAAAAAGTAAAGTGAAAAAAAACAAAACAAAACCTTTTAAACATATAAAAAACACATGAAAGGTTAAAATCACCCCCCTTTACTAATTTTATATATAAAAATAAATGAACAATAAAAAAAAACATCATTGCATGATCTTAAATGAAAATGTATGAACTTTTAAAATAAAACAATATTTATTGCTTGCCATGGGACGCATAACAAAAAAAAATTAAATAGCCAATTTTTACTTTATAAAAAGTGATTTAAAAAAAATCACACACGGCTCTGTAGATAGAAATAAAAAAAAAAGTTAGGACAGAAAATGGTGAAGCAAAAAAATATATTTTTAAAACATAATACTATACATTATACTATATACATTTGGTAGAAGAATAAAGCAAGAAAAAAAAAAAAAGATAGGCTTACGTGATACTTTAATGGTTAACCATATGTGTTATATAATCCTCTGAAAAGCAAGGATGCATGAACATATTGTAGCTGCTCAGGTTTTCAGGAAAGATATGGGTATGTGATGCTGTTCTATAGGCTCTTCCTTTTTTAAAAAAAAATATTGGAACTGTGTCCTTTATATTTTGGATACTTTCTGGAATGTATAGCACACAACAGTTTTGTGTATTACAAAGTAAAAGTTCTTTCAACATTTATTTAATCTTATTAATTGAAATTGTTAGAAAAGTGGCCAGAGCAAACAAGTCATATAATATGACTTAGGGTACTTTCACACTTGCGGCAAAGTGATTGGGCAAGCAGTTCCTGCCTGCCGGATCAGGCAATCTGCATGCAAACGGACAGCATTTGTAGATGGATCCGGATGCGTATCCATCTCACAAATGCATTGCAAGAACGGATCCGTCTGTCCATTTGTCATACGGACAAACAGACCCATTTCTATCTATTTTTTTCCACATTTTTAAAGTAAGGACGGTTCCAGCATTAAGGTATTTTTAATGCTGGATCCGGCACTAATACATTTCAATGTAAAATAATGCTGGATCAGGCATTCCGGCAAGTGTTCAGTCTTAAAACGTCAAAAAGACTGAACTGAAGACATCCTGATACATCCTGAACGGATTGCTCTCTATTCAGAATGCATGGGGATATAACTGATCAGTTCTTTTCCGGTATAGAGCCCCTAGGACGGAACTCAGTGCCGGAAAAGAAAAATGCTAGTGTAAAAGTACCCTTATAAGTGTCAATTCACTCGAATATGACTTCAGGAAATGGTTGAAAGATGTGATATATGCTTACAAATGTCACTTTGTATGAGTCACGTGTCAAACATAAAACTACTTGCGAATTTCTATCTGCTGTTAGTCATATATTGAGCAGGGCAATAACTTTTCCTCTTATGATGATTGTAAAAACTGTGCTTAACCCCTTAGTGACCACCCATACGTGTTTTTACTGACGTAAACAAAGGGGGTTTTAGCTAAACGGCTGGCTTTAATCAATCATTACATGTACTTAAAATTGTGCATTAAAAACTATAACTTGTCCTGCAAAAAATAAGACCTCATATAAGTACAGTTATGAAAAAACAAAAAAGTTCTAGCTCTTGGAATGCAATTTTTTTTTTTAAATGTGCTTGGTCACTAAGGGAATTAAATGTACAGTGCCTGTGCTAACCGCCTACCCAAATTTTTTTTTTTATCTTCCCCCCACTTAGATTTTGGTATTTATTGTGTCATTTTACTAATTTGTTTCTTTGGTGTGTTATTTTAGGTCACCTGTTGTATGCTGATTGTTTTTGGATTTATCGGATTGGATCACTTTCACGGCTCGGCTGAAGATATGGAAGGACTCACGATTGGGAGACTTGCTTTCCCCCTCTTCTTTTTAAAGTTGGAATTGATATATATTAAATAGCCTTTATCCCGATTCTCGTGGACGCCCTATACGTTGCATTATGCATTATTCTTGCCCACAGATATACATGTCCTTCATTCCAATAATTGCTACCTCTATTCCCCTATGCATGCCCAATAGATTTTTATTTTATAGTAATGGCCATTTGAGTTTATGATATATATATATGTTACCAATGGGAATTAATGATACATGATAGGCTTTCTCACTAGTGGTGACAATTATAGATCTAGGAAATTCATTTTTTTATTATGTATTCTATAATTTTATGAATTTGGTATTTAATTTTATTTATTTTAGAATACAGGTGGTGTAGGTTATTTATTATTTTTTACGGAGGTGTTTTTTGCTTTTTATAAAATTTATAAATACAATACATGGTCATGGTATGGCTGTGCCATTCATTTTTGAAGGCACTGCATTCTTTGATCATGTCACTGATTTAAAATATATTTTTAGTTGGTCAGCACTTAAATTTAATTTATGAATGTGCTATATATTTGAATTATGTCTTTTTATCTACACACTAATCATGGGGAATTATTATGGTTAATTTGTATTTATTTAATTATGAATTATTTATTTATGTGTAGTGAATGGGTACACTAATCATGTCATGTTATTTTATTAATGGACTGTAAAGGGGGAATATTAATCACCAATATTATGTAAATATCGATAATTAAAATTCATAAATAGGAGGAACCGTCTAGTGATGACTCCGCCTTTTTATACCTTTATATAACAACAACAATACCTTCGCTATGCTTTACACTAATCGCTACGCTAGCTGCATGCGCCTTACTGAACTAACTATCGCCAATAACTACACGTTACACAGATAGTTACAAGTAACACAATATTTATTACTTACAATACACTACGCACGCAATACACTAACAATACAGCACTAAATATATACAATCCTAAACTACACTACACGTTCCCAATTCCACCCATAAACTAACTATACAGTTCACACATACAAGTAATATTAACAACCCACCCATCTAGTTCTATACTATCCCTATGGGGTACACCGAGGGTTAACGGTGGTCTTACAGAGGTGTAAGCCGACCACAAACACAAAGGATTAACAATGGGGATAATATCAGAACTGTACAGCAATGCAGGGGTTAAATACCCTGCAAGTGTACAGTGAGGGGGGGGGGGGGGTGTGGCAGGGTTTAAGCAGGGGTTACAACCAGGGGTTAATCAGGGTAGGGAAAGGGTAAACCAGGGGGGGGGGGGATAATCGTAATCTAATTATACGCTATATCTATATATATTTATAGATCAATGGTTATAAATATATATACATATAGACGTACACACCACAATACAAACCTAGCTACACTAGACAATTCCCAATTCCACACCACACTCTAGCTGTACATACATTCCTTAGCAGCCCACCCCAAAACACACACTCAGCTGCTACTGGAGTAAGCAGGCAGCAGTGTAGGGATAAGATTACAGGGAGTTGGAGGCAGGAAAGGGGTGAATATGGTTGGCACTGCAAGGGCAGAGATACAATGCCATGCCAGCGTATACTCAGCCATCTCCAGGGGCATATGGGCCTCTCTTCCTTCAGGCAGCAGTCCCCATGTGTCTCTGATTGTAGTCTGGTTGCAAGAGAACCCTGTTCCTGGTTTCAGGCTCCTATATCAGCCTCAGAAACAGCCCCCCTCCCCCCTCCTCAGGGATGTGACATCATAGTGTGACTGTGACGTATGCCTGCCAGTTGGCCCCCTGAGTCTAGCAGCACCACATGCCCAGCCATGTCACAAACACAAGGTGGGGCCGAGCATAGTAAATAGGCTGATAAACTCAACAAAGTGCCTCAAATCAATTGATCCCTTAGCCTTTGAAGTCACCAGCCACCTGGAGACATATCCACCCCCTGCAGGAACTGGCTGAACGCCGGGGAAATTTAAGTATATATATATATATATATATATAGATACTTGGGGCGCATCTATATATTTTTCTGCATTGATGGTGCCTTTCCAGACATGCAAGCTGCCCATGCCACACACACTCATGCAACCCCATACCATCAGAGATGCAGTCTTCTGAACTGAGCGTTGATAACAACTTGGGTTGTCCTTGTCCTCTTTGGTCCGGATGACATGGCGTCCCAGATTTCCAAAAAGAAGTTCGAATCATGACTCGTCTGACCACAGAACAGTCTTCCATTTTGCCACACTCCATTTTAAATGATCCCTGGCCCAGTGAAAACGCCTGAGCTTGTGGATCTTGCTTAGAAATGGCTTCTTCTTTGCACTGTAGAGTTTCAGCTGGCAACGGCGGATGGCACGGTGGATTGTGTTCACTGACAATGGTTTCTGGAAGTATTCCTGAGCCCATTCTGTGATTTCCTTTACAGTAGCATTCCTGTTTGTGGTGCAGTGTCATTTAAGGGCCCGGAGATCACGGGCATCCAGTATGGTTTTACCGCCTTGACCCTTACGCACAGAGATTGTTCCAGATTCTCTGAATGTTATGCACAGTTGATGATGATAGATGCAAAGTCTTTGCAATTTTTCGCTGGGTAACACCTTTCTGATATTGCTCCACTATCTTTCTGCGCAACATTGTGGGAATTGGTGATCCTCTACCCATCTTGGCTTCTGAGAGACACTGCCACTCTGAGAAGCTCTTTTTATACCCAATCATGTTGCCAATTGACCTAATTAGTGTTAATTGGTCTTCCAGCTCTTCGTTATGCTCAAATTTACTTTTTCCAGCCTCTTATTGCTACTTGTCCCAACTTTTTTGGGATTTGTTGACACCGTGAAAATTTGAATCAACGTATTTTTCCTTTAAAATGATACATTTACTCGGATTAAACGTTTGATCTGTCATCTACGTTCTATTACAAATAAAATATTGACATTTGCCATCTCCACATCATTGCATTCAGTTTTTATTCACAATTTGTTTAGTGTCCCAACTTTTTTGGAATCCGGTTTGTATGTATACACATATATAAGGGGCATAATGTATTCTAAGGGGGATTATATATATATATATATATATATATATGTTATAAGGGGCCACAGCCATATATATATTATAAGGGTCACGGTCTAAAGGATGCACATATTTCCCACAGGGGCCACCATGAGCCCCTGGGGATCACCATGGGCAGACGTGCGCAGATGCTGGGCACATCTGCGCACATCGTCCCATGATGCTGTGGTTAATGTATGCACATATATACCATACATGCCCGCACGTGTTTGCAGGCATGCATGGATATATATGCATACGTCTCAACCCTTCCTCAACATGGACATACTAGGTATATATTATAGATTTCTTTACCCATTTATGTATATATAATGTATTGATACATGATAATTATTCATCTAATACATGCGTACAATTCATTAGTAGCCCAATGATGCTGTTTCCTGTTATTGGAACGCACCATGGCCATACTTCCGATCTGTCGCCATCTTGCGCTTGCGCGGATGGACACTCCCGGCCTCACAATGCTGTTTCCTCTATTTGGAACGCATCGTGAAGGTACTTCCAAGTTTGTGCACTGTCTATATACAGGGGTCACGCATTGGGCAATTTTAAGGTAATTACACTATAAATCACCTCCCTTCTCCTCCTCTTTATGTTATGGGACTGCTCCCTCCTTTTCTTAATTGTTTTGATATAGTTGCAATCATTTACTGTGTTTATATATATATATATATATATATAGTAAAGGCAAAATGGGAGGCAGCACCGATCAAGATTTGAAATGGGCAGGTGCACGCTCTGGGGATAAAGCTTACCCAAATATAATATGCAAAAAAGAGCAGCACTCCAACACAGGATAAAATAAAATCCAAAAAGTGTATTCACCCATGGTGTAGTGACGTTTCGGCTCTACAATTGAGCCTTCTTTAAGCCTTCAAGGCTCCTCCTACTGGTAAGTGACAGGTCTGTGCTATAAGCAATGCGCTGCACAGACCTTTCACTTACCAGTAGAAGGAGCGCCGGCCGGCCACAGACAGCGCATGTAAGTATAATGCTGCTAAAAGTGTTAAGTAACCATGGCAGCCAGGACTGCAGTAGCGTCCTGGCTGCCATGGTAACCGATCTGAGCCTCAGCAATTAAACTGGGACTCCAATCGGAACTTCCGCTCTGCTGCCACCAATTATGGGAGGGTTGTTAACCAATTATTTTAATTAGGGGGTGGGAGAGGGGAGGCCGCACTAGCCACCAATAATTTTAATAGGAGGTGGGGGGGCCGCACTAGCCACCAATGATTTTAATAGGGGGGGGCGCACTGCCACCAATGATTTTAATACTGAGGAGGGAGGGGGGTCTGGCCCCCTGCTGCCTGGAAGCACCTGATCTCTTACAGGGGGCTGTGATCCGCACAATTAACCCCCCGCACCTGAGGGGTTAATTGTGCAGATCACAGCCCCCTGTAAGAGATCAGGTGCTGCCAGGCAGCAGGGGGCCATTATGTCCACAGTTCTCAGTATATTTTAACTTGAAGCGTCCCCATCACCATGGGAATTCCTCTGTGTTAGAATATACTGTCGGATCTGAGTTTTCACAATCTAACTCAAAATCAATGGTATATTAATATTACCCGAACACCGAACCTGAACTTTTACTGAAATGTTCGGGTTCGGGTGCCGAACACCGTAAAGTTCGGTACAAACCCGAACTTTACAGTTTGGGTTCGCTCGACCCTAGTTATAATATTTGTTAATTCTTTTTTTTTTCAAAAGGCAAAATGAACAGATATATTTCATTTCAAAGTAGAATCAATAAGGGATATTAGGAATCAACTTTCATTTCTGTGTTGTGGGCAGAAACAGGTGAGATCTTAATCTCTCCAGCACATAATTACTTCTACCATAGGGCACCAAATAGGGCCTCTAAGGGTACTTTCACACTAGCGTTTTTTTTCCGGCGCTGAGTTCTGTCCTAGGGGCTCAAATCCGGAAAAGAACTGATCAGTTTTATCCCCATGCATTCTGAATGGAGAGCAATCCGTTCAGGATGCATCAGGATTAGAGTTGAGCGGACACCTGGATGTTCGCGTTCGACGGGTTCGGCCGAACTTCCGAAAAAGTTTGAGTTCGGGACCCGAACTTGACCCCGAACCCGAACCCCATTGAAGTCAATGGGGACCTGAACTTTTGAGCACTAAAATGGCTGTAAAAAGGTCATGGTAAGAGCTAGAGGGCTGCAAATGGCGTATGTAGTTAAGAGTATGGCAAGTGCTCTGCAAACAAATGTGGATAGGGAAATTACTTTAAATAACATAAAATACATAAAAATAAAAAATAATAATCTTGATCTAGGAGGACCAGGTTCATATAGAGTAGGAGGTTGAGGAGGCGGTGGATGTGGCGGTGTAGGTGGAAGCAGCAGTGGAGGAGGAGGTAGCCTACACTGGTTTTTGGTTTTAAATTTTATTTTTAAAATGAGGGTACACCCCAAAACATTGGGAAATATAACCTGTGATAACCCCCTTTAGTCATGGTAAACATACGTTCAGACAATACACTGGCTGCAGGGCAGGCCAGCACCTCCAAGGGGTAAAGGGCAAGCTCAGGCCATGTGCCCAATTTGGAGACCCAGAAGTTGCAGGGGCTGACCCCTGTCAGTCAGTTTGTGTAGGCGTGTGCAGACTTACTGCCCCACCATGTCGCACATCCCCGTGATGTTCACAATCAAATTTGATATCTGCTCTATCAACTTTCGATGTTCTTTTATGCGCCTACCATGGTGATCACGGGTGGCGGGGAATCAGGATTTCAGGCCAGAGAGGGAGCGTGAGAAAGAGAGACCACATTCAAGGGAGGATTCATTTTTTTTTTAATTTAAAATTAGAGTTGAAATATGGGAGAAATTATTAAAGCATAAAAGTGTGACAACTTTTCAAAGTTTAAGCATTGAATGAAAGGATGTGGTGTGCATTAATTACTGAATAATTGATTAAATTGTATTCCCTGTCACCTATGCATAGCAGGTGTTTATTCACATCTAAAATTGTATAATGTCAACCCAAGAATGTAACAGAAAAATGATTGAAATTTATTAAGCTGTCAACTAGGTAGAGGAGGGGTATATTACACCCAAAAATTTGTTAATTTCACCATAAAATGTAACTGAGAATTTTTATTTTTTCCGGTCCACTAGGTATAGCAGTGGTACTATACACACCAAAATTGGTTAATTTCACCATAAAATGTAACTGACAATTTTTTTAATTTTTTTACTTGTCCACTAGGTATAGCAGTGGTACTATACACACCAAAATTGGTGAATTTCACCCTAAAATGTAAATTACAATTTATTTATTTTTGAACCGGCCTACTAGGTATATGTCATGCCCTGCTCAGGTTATGTGCGGAGGTCTGCCAGGTTAGCAGCACGTGTGTAGCCTTTTGTTTTTGTTTTGGAGTTGAGCTGTATCCGCCTCCCTTCAAATACACTGGGTGGGGTCGTTGGTTTGAATTTAAATTACGCCCACTCCCAGTGTCCTGTGCGGGTTATAGCTTCTGTCTTGCTCAGAGGAAGGAAGGAAGGATTTGCTGTTCCTGCTCAGTAACAAGATAAGTTGGTTTTGTTTTCTTGTGGTTGTCTGTCTATGCTGTTAGAGAGACGCCTGCCCCCTCCAGGTCCTGAGGGAGCAGGCTGCCTCTTTCCCCCTTTCACCATCTTAGGGATTTTAGGGAATCTTCAGCCTAGGCACGGGGACACGTTATTCCCACCTTTAGGGTCTGAACGTGGGCATAGAAGTCTAGGGAGAGCAAGTAGGGATTTGTCAGGAGGTGACCTTTATCCCCAGCTTCTTGCCTAGACACTTGTTTGGTGGTATTCTGTGTATCTTGTATCCTGTCCACCGTGACATTATAACCCGCCAATACTTTGACTGCCATTTCTCAGCTGTTTTGAGATGAAGTCAATTGATGAGCTAGTTGATCGCATGCAGGGATTATCCCTAGAGGTTGCTGATCTGCGTAATTCGGTCACATGGTGTCAGAATGCTCTGGCATCAGATGCAATAGGAGGAAGTCAAATTTATGGGGAGCCTAAAGTCGCTCTCCCTGATAGATTTGCAGGGGGTGGATGACTTTATCCGCTTTAAAGAGTCATGCAAGCTGTATTTTCGGCTGCGTCCATCTTTGTCTGGTGATGAGAGTCAGAAGGTAGGGATAATCATATCCCTGCTTAAAGGGGACGCACAATCCTGGGCCTTTTCTCTGCCATCCGGTTCACTGGCCCTCCGGTCGGTGGAAGAATTTTTTAAAGCCTTGGGATTCATTTATGATGATCCAGATCGGGTCTCGATTGCAGAATCTAAATTGCATAATTTATTACAAGATGAACATACTGCAGAGGCTTACTGCGTTGAGTTTAGGAGATGGGCTACTGAGTCAGAGTGGAATGACCCCGCATTATGTAGTCAGTTTTGTCAGTGGTTATCTGAGAGATTGAAAGATGCCCTTGCTTTTCATGAGTACCCGGATACATTGGAGAATGCTATGTTTTTGGCAGTACGGTTAGATAGACGTATTAGAGAGAGGTGTAATGTTCCCTCCGTGCAAGGGATCCCTTCTGTGAGTGGTTTCGTCTCACCTGGTCCCCAGGGTGATATGACATGTAACTCTGGGGTAGGGGAGGAACCCATGCAGCTGCGTGAGGTGTCTATCCGTTCTGGTAGTAGGAACTTTAGGAGGTTGCATAAACTATGTTATTACTGTGGAAAAAGTGGTCATTTTATTTTTGCTTGTCCTTTTGTTAAACCGCATGTTGATGAGAAAGAATCACAAAGAGGTTTACATAAAGAAAAAAAAAAACATCATTGACTCTTAGGGTAGTGTGAATGGGGTGGTGGAGCAAGCAGGTATGCAAGCTCCCTGTAATACTTGTTTTCTCCTTCCAGCTATGGTGGCGCTAGACTCAAGAAAATTTATTGTTGAAGTATTCATTGACTGTGGTGCTGGGGTAAACCTTATTGATTTTCTTTTTCTTCAAAATCTGGGTCTAAGTACTTGCACATTAGAAAGAGAGATTCCGGTTTTCGCAATTGATTCTTCCCCTCTTTCTCAAAGGAGTCTCACTCATATTGCTCATGGTATTCTGTTAAGGGTGGGTGATTCACATGTTGAGATCATGTCTTGTTTTGTCATGAAGGACTTGCCCGCTCCAATTATAGATTGGCAAGCAAGACAGATCATTGGTTGGAGTGAATTTTGTTCGGACAATTGTCTTGGCACATCTATCTCTGGTGTGTCTACTACGGCTTTACCTCTATCTCTCAGATTTTGTGGATGTCTTTTCGGAGGGTGGGCTCAGGAATTGCCCCCTCATCGTGACTATGATTGTCCAGTAAATCTCATCCCAGGGGCTAAGTTGCCAAAGTCTCCGCTTTACAATCTTTCTCAACCTGAAAGAGAGGTCATGCGGAAGTATATTGCAGAGAGTTTGGCAAAAGGTCATATTAGGCCATCCAAGTCTCTGGTTGCAGTTGGTTTATTCTTTGTAAAGAAAAAGGATGGATGGCTGAGACCTTGTTTGGATTTCCGGGAATTGAACCATATTACGGTCCGTGATCCGTATCCCCTTCCTTTGATCTCCGATCTTTTTAATCAAATTGTTGGAGCCAAGGTGTTCTCCAAGTTGGATTTAAAGGGATTCTGTCACCTCCCCTAACCCAAAAAACGATTTTAAAGCAGCCATGAAGCACAGCTTACCTTGATTAGGCTGTGCTCTTTTATCTTGTAATCCGTCCAGCAGTTTCTGCAAAAAACAACTTTTATTGATATGCAAATGTGTCCTGAAGGTGCCCAGAGGGGCGTTTTGTTCCTCTTAGAGAGCCCAGTACCGCCCCTCTTACAGTGCCCAGCCCGCCTTCCTTGCACTGTCTAACCGTCCCCAGCCTGCCACAGCCTCTCCTCCCCCTCCCTTTACGCCGAACGAACTCTCGCACAGGCGCAGTACCCACTGAGGGCTGCGCCTGTGCGATCAGCAGGAGACTGAGGGCAGGAGCTTCATCCTCGTCACTGGGCATGCGCCGAGCCCAGTGACGTCCGATGCTCGCTCTTCCCTCAGTCAGCAGGGAAGAGCGAGCATCAGACGTCACTGGGCTCAGCGCATGCCCAGTGACGAGGATGAAGCTCCTGCCCTCAGTCTCCTGCTGATCACACAGGCGCAGCCCTCAGTGGGTACTGCGCCTGTGCGAGAGTTCGTTCGGCGTGAGGGAGGGGGAGGAGAGGCTGTGGCAGGCTGGGGACGGTTAGACAGTGCAAGGAAGGCGGGCTGGGCACTGTAAGAGGGGCGGTACTGGGCTCTCTAAGAGGAACAAAACGCCCCTCTGGGCACCTTCAGGACACATTTGCATATCAATAAAAGTAGTTTTTTGCAGAAACTGCTGGACGGATTACAAGATAAAAGAGCACAGCCTAATCAAGGTAAGCTGTGCTTCATGGCTGCTTTAAAATCGTTTTTTGAGTTAGGGGAGGTGACAGAATCCCTTTAAGAGGGGCCTACAATCTGATCAGAATCAAGGAAGGGGATGAGTGGAAAACGGCCTTCAACAATCACGAGGGTCATTTCAAGAATCTGGTTATGCCTTTTGGGTTAACTAACACGCCAGCGGTATTTCAGCGATTCGTCAATTACATTTTCCATCATTTTGTGGGGAGGTTCGTGGTAGTTTACTTGGATGACATTCTAATTTACTCTCCTGATCTGAAGACCCATCAGGATCACGTGAGACAAGTTTTGTTGATCCTTCGAGAGAATAAATTATATGCCAAATTGGAGAAATGTGTTTTTTCTGTGCAGGAGCTTCCGTTTCTGGGATATCTGCTTTCTGACTCTGGTTTTCATATGGACCCTGAAAAGGTCCGGGCGGTTCTAGAATGGGACCAACCGGAGAATCAGAAAGCTTTAATGCGGTTTTGGGGGTTTACTAATTATTATAGAAAATGTATCTTGAACTATTCTACCATTGTAAAACCTCTGACCGATATGACTAAGAAGGGCGTCGATGTCTCTGTCTGGTCGGATGAGGTATTGCAGGCCATTTCGGCTATTAAGGAATGTTTTGCGTCTGCTCCCATTATGGTGCAGCCCGATGTGTCTCAGCCATTCGTGGTGGAGGTTGATGCATCAGAAGTGAGGGTTGGAGCAGTGATGTCGCAGTGTTCATCTCCTGGCAAATGGGTTCTGTGTGCTTTTTTTTCCCAAGAAGCTCTCGGTCGCCGAGAGGAATTATGATGTAGGAGATAGGGAATTGCTGGCCATCAAATTGGCCTTTGAGGAATGGCATCACTGGTTGGAGGGGGCGTCTCATCCCGTTACGGTATATACTGATCATAAGAATTTGGCTTACCTGCAATCTGCCAAGCGTCTGAATCCTAGACAGGCTAGATGGTCACTGTTCTTTACCAGGTTCAATTTTGTGGTTACTTTTCACCCGGGGGTTAAAATCGTCAAGGCAGATGCGTTGTCTCGCAATTTTCCTGGGGGATGTGATTCAGAGGATCGTGCTCCGATTTTGGCTGATGGGGTGGTGGTCTCCACTCTGTACCCCAAATTGGAGATGGAGGTGTTGGGAGCCCAGGAGGGGGCTCCTGGTTCTTGTCCCCCAAGGAGGTTGTTCCTGATGGACTGCGATACAAGGTATTCAAGGAACATCACGATACTGTCCATGCTGGACAGCCGGTGGTAAGTCCACCTTTGATCTTGTGTCCCAGAGGTTCTGGTGGCCCGGGTTATGTAAGAGTGTTGAGGATTACGTAGCAGCTTGTGAAACCTGTGCACGGTAAAAGGTTGCTCACACTCGACCTTCTGGTTCACTTCTTCCTTTGTCTATTCCGTCTCGTACTTGGACGCACTTGTCTATAGACTTTATTACGGATCTGCCGAGTTCCTCCGGGAAAACAGTAATTTTGGTGGTTGTTAACCGTTTTAGTAAAATGGCTCATGTTGTATCGTTAGCTAGTCTGCCCAATGCCAAGACTCTTGCTCCGATTTTTGTTTCTTAATATTGTGAAATTACATGGCTGTCCCTCGGATGTGGTTTCTGATAGGGGCACGCAGTTTGTCTCCAGGTTTTGAAGGGCGTTCTGCTCTCAGCTTGGCATTCAACTCTCGTTCTCTTCAGCTTTTCATCCACAGTCGAATGGGCAGACAGAGCATACTAATCAAAACCTAGAGACCTACTTGAGGTGCTTTGTGGCTGAGAATCAGGAGGACTGGTCCTCATTCTTATCCCTAGCAGAGTTTGCTTTGAATAACCGTAGGCAGGAGTCCACGGGTAAGTCGCCATTTTTTGGCGCATATGGTTTTCATCCTCAGTTTGGTACCTTTTCTGGGACTAGTTCCTCTGGGATGCCAGAGGAGGAGAGATTTTATTCTGCCTTGTCTTCTATCTGGCGGAGGATCCAAGGGAATTTGGAGAAGATGGGTGAAAGGTATAAGCGAATGGCTGACAAGAGACGTATGACTGGTCCGGACCTGTGTGTGGGTGATCTGGTGTGGTTATCTACTAAAAATATTAAACTGAGAGTACCATCTTGGAAACTGGGTCCAAGATTTATTGGACCTTACAAAATATCTGCGGTGGTCAATCCAGTAGCGTTTCGTATGGATCTTCCGCAGACTTGGAGGATCCATGATGTGTTCCACAGGTCTTTATTGAAGAAATATGTGAAACCGGTGGAACCATCGCCATGGAAATTTAGAGTTTGAGATCTCTAGGGTTCTCGACTCAAGAGTTCTTCGGGGTTCCCTTCAGTACCTGGTACACTGAAGGGGATACGGTCCTGAGGAGAGGATGTGGGTTCCGGCTGTGGATGTTAGTGCCAGCCGACTGGTGAGGGCTTTTCACATATCCCACCCGGATAAAGTTGGGCCAGGGTGTCCGGAGGTCACCCGTAGAAGGGGGGGTACTGTCATGCCCTGCCCAGGTTATGTGTGGAGGTCTGCCAGGTTAGCAGCATGTGTGTAGCCTTTTGTTTTTGTTTTGGAGTTGAGCTGTATCCGCCTCCCTTCAGGTGCACTGGGTGGGGTCGTTGGTTTGAGTTTAAATTACGCCCACTCCCAGTGTCCTGTGCGGGTTATAGCTTTTGTCTTGCTCAGAGGAAGGAAGGAAGGATTTGCTTAGTAACAAGATAAGTTGGTTTTGTTTTCTTGTGGTTGTCTGTCTAGGCTGTTAGAGAGACGCCTGCCCCCTCCAGGTCCTGAGGGAGCAGGCTGCCTCTTTCCCCCTTTCACCATCTTAGGGATTTTAGGGAATCTTCAGCCTAGGCACGGTGACACGTTATTCCCACCTTTAGGGTCTGAACGTGGGCCTAGAAGTCTAGGGAGAGCAGGTAGGGATTTGTCAGGAGGTGACCTTTATCCCCCAGCTTCTTGCCTAGACACTTGTTTGGTGGTATTCTGTGTATCTTGTATCCTGTCCACCGTCATAGTATAGCAGTGGTACTTTCCACTAAAAATTGGTTAATTTCACCCATAAAAATAAATGACAATTTTTTTATTTTTTTTAACCTGTCTACTAGGTATAACAGTGGTACTATACACCCCAAAATTTGTTAATTTCACCATAAAATGTAACTGACAATTTTATTTTATTTTTTTACCGGTCCACTGGGTATAGCAGTGGTACTATACACATCAAAATTGGTGAATTTCACCCTAAAATGTAAATGACAATTTATTTATTTTTTAACCGGCCTACTAGGTATAGCAGTGGCACTACACACCCAAAAATTGGTTAATTTCACCCGAAAAAAGGATTTATGAGGTGGAGTTCCATATGGAGTAGGAGTTGGAGGAGGTGCAAGTAGCGGAGTAGGTGGAAGCGGCGGTAGTCAACACAGGTTTTTGGTTTTATTTTAATTTTGAAAAATTAAGGTATACTCCAAAAGAGTTTGAAATATCCAAAATACAAACATAAGCAATTGCGCTGCAGTATAACAATGGCTGCTTAGTGCCGGTATACATGTCTATTCTGCACAAGGTACGGACAAATCCTGAGGGATCCATGCCTGGTTCATTTTAATGAACGTGAGCTTGTCCACATTGGCTGTGGACAGGCGGCTGCGCTTGTCTGTGATGATGCCCACCTGATGTGCTAAACACACGTTCAGATAATACACTGGCTACAGGGCAGGCCAGCACCTCCAAGGCGTAAAGGGCAAGCTCAGGCCATGTGCCTAATTTGGAGACCCAGAAGTTGAAGGGGGCAGACCAGTCATTCAGTACGTGTATGCGTGTGCACACATACTGCTCCACCAAGTTGGTGAAATGCTGCCTCCGGCTAAGAAGTTCCATATCAGCTGGTGGTGCTGGTTGTTGTGGCGTGCTGACAAAGCTTTTCCACATTTCGGCCATGCTAACCCTTCTGAGGTGCTGGCGGTGCCCCAGCTGCATTGGCGACCTCTTCCTTGTCCTCTGCCTTCGCCTTGTCCTTCCACTGTGCCCCCGCTGTCAGGTGGGAATGCCACCAGCAGCGCGTCTACCAGCGTGCGCTTGTACTCACGCATCTTACGATCACGCTCCAGTGACAGAATTAAGGACGGTACGTTGTCCTTGTAACAGGGATCCAGCAGCGTGGCAACCCAGTAATCAGCACAAGTTAGAATGTGGGCAACTCGGCAGTCGTTGCGGAGACACTGCAGCATGTAATCGCTCATGTGTGCCAGGCTGCCCAGAGGAAACGAAAAGCTGTCCTCTGTGGGCGGTGAATCGTCTGTGTCCTCTGTATCCCCCCATCCATGCACCAGTGATGGCCATGAGTTGGTCTGGGTGCCACCCTACTGTGAACATGGTTCCTCCTCCCCCATCTCCTCCTCCTCATCCTTCCCCTCGTCATCCTCCTGAACTGTGCCCTGGCTGGACAATTGTGTACCTTGGGTTTGTGGGTGCAGGAACCCAGCCTCGGAGCCACTTGGGAATGACTGGCCGGAAACCCTACGAAATGATCCCTCTTCCTCCTCCTCCTCCTGTGCCACATCCTCTTCCATCATCGCCAGGAGCGTTTTTTCAAGGAGGCATAGAAGTAGGATAGTAACGCTGAGAACAGCATTATCAGCACTGGCCATGTTGGTGGAGTACTCGAAAGAGCGCAACAAGGAAGACAGGTCTCGCAAGGAGGCCCAGTCATTGGTGGTGAAGTGGTGCTGTTCCGCCGAGCGACTCACCCGTGCGTGCTGCAGCTGAAACTCCACTATCACCTGCTGCTGCTCGCATAGTCTGGCCAGCATGTGCAAGGTGGAGTTCCACCTTGTGGGCACGTCGCATATGAGGCGGTGAGCGGGAAAGCCAAAGTTACGCTGAAGCGCTGACAGACGAGCAGCAGCAGGGTGAGAACGTCGAAAGCGTTTATGCATCAGCTCTGACATGTCGGGGTAATTTTTAAGGAATCTCTGCACCACCAAATTCAGCACATGCGCCAGGCAAGTCCCAGAGCTACTACGAGATTTCGCCCATTATCGCACACCACCAGGCCGGGCATGAGGCTGACTGGCACAAACCACTCATCGGTCTGTTGTTTAAGGCCCGTCCACAGCTCCTGCGAGGTGTGGGGTTTGTCCCCCAAACAGATAAGTTTTAAAACTGCCTGCTGTCATTTACCCCTGGCTGTGCTGAAGTTGGTGGTGAAGGTGTTATGCTGACCGGATGAGGAGCTGGTAGAGGATGAGGAAGCAGATTAGGAGGATGAAGTAATAGTAGGCAATCTGTAGCGCCCTGCAATCCTCTGTGGTGGAAGGACATGCTCCAAACTGATATCCGCCTCAGGTCCAGCCACCACTGCATTTACCCAGTGTGCTGTTATGGAGATATAACGGCCCTGACCGTGCTTACTGGTCCACGTATCCGTAGTCAGGTGCAGCTTGGCACAGATGGCGTTGCGCAGTGCACACCTGATTTTCTCCCCTACTTGGTTGTGAAGGGAAGGGATGGCTCGCCTTGAAAAGTAGTGGCGGCTGGGCACAACGTACTGTGGGACAACCACCGCCATAAGGCCTTTAAAACTATCCGTCTCCACCAGACGGAATGACAGCATTTCAAAGGCAAGTAATTTAGAAATGCTGGCATTCAGGGCTAGGGATCACGGGTGGGTAGGGGGGTACTTCCTCTTCCTCTCTAGCGTTTGGGATATGGAGAGCTGAACGCTTAAGTGTGACATTGTGGAGATGCTTGGTGACCCAGGTGTTGGTGTTGCTGGCAGATCATCTGTTTGTGGGGTGCCAGGTGGCACTGTCACTCCAGAGATTGATGAAGAGGCCGCGACTGCAGCAGAAGAGAAAGCAAGAGGAGCCAGAGACCTTTCTTGGTTTTTGGGGTGTCTACTCCACTGCAGCTCATGCTTTGCAATTAAATGCCTGGTCATGCAGGTTGTGCTCAGGTTGAGAACGTTTATGCCTCACTTTAGGCTCTGATTGCACAACGTGCAAACCACTCGTGTCTTGTCATCAGCATATTGTCTGAAGAACTGCCACGCGAGGGAACTCCTTGGAGCTAGCTTTGGTGTGCTCGGTCCCTTGCTGTGGTGGGCAGTAGGAGGCGTACTGTCTAGAGGACAGCCGCTCCGCGTTTTCACCTTGCTCCCTCTTCTGCTGTACTGGTGGCTCTGTGCGACCACCGCCTCTTCCTCCGAACTACATTGGTCACTCACATGACCTTGTTTCCATGTGGGGTCAAGGACCTCATCGTCCTCCACATAATCTTCCACCAAGTCTTTACCCCTGACTTCCTTGTCGGTCTGCACACTTTCGAAAGCCCCAGCAGTTGGCATCTGTGTTTCGTCATCATCCGAGATGTGCTGCGATGGTCCTCCAATAAGTTGTTAGGCATCAGTGAACTCAATCTCTTCCACTTCTTGGGCAGGGCTAGGTGGATGGCCCTGGAAAACCCTGCTAACAGAGTCATCAAAAAGCAGAAGAGACTGCTGCATGACTTGGAATTCAGACTGCTTGGCTGATTTGCAAGGGGGTAAGGTAAAAAACTGATGGACATCAGCTGCAGGTGCCAACTGTGGTCTTTCAGCAGGAGAATGGGTGAAAGACAATGTGAAGGAACTGGATCCACTGTCAGAAACCCAATATACTATCGCCTGTACTTGTTCAGTCCTCACCATTAGTAGAGCAGCATTAGGCCCGACCAAATACCGCTGCAAGTTTTGTCGCCTATTCGCACCTGAGGAAGGGTTTTCACTTGTGCGTGTAGCTGGCACAGATCGACTACGTCCTCTCCCTGCAACAGGAGCTCCACCAGCAGCACCATGACCTGGGCCACGTCCCTTATTTGACGCTCTCCTAAAAAAAAAAAAATTTAGGATCTTGCCCTAAATGGATGTTTAAATAATAGTAGAAAAGAACAACAGTATGTAAAGGGTGTTTCTCACACAGCCTGAACCAGACTAGGCCTCAATTAAAGATTTATTTGCACAAAATGGCTGTATGTCACGGACGGTGTACAGGAAACAAGGCAAAGCAACATGTATAAACGACTCGCTGGATCCCAAAACTAAGGAACCAAGGGAGACCCCTGCAGAAGACCTGGCACTTTCCCTGGCTGCTCAGCCTATGCAAAGATCCGAATGGTGGAGGTTTGCATATCCACGAACCTTGACTATAAAGCCCTGAGCACCCTACAATAGTGAGGGGACACGACCACCGGCTCCCTACACAAGATACGGAGGGAGTCAGGGTCACCTGGGATCCAGCAAACAGAAAATAACAGATAAAGGTACAACACTTAGCTTTGAAGCAAACAGGAGGACAGAGTCAGCGAGCACACACACTCCAGGAAGTAGTATAAGCCGCCCAGAAAAGCCTTCTGGGGAAGAATTTAAAGGGAAGCAATTAGTCCAACACATGACAGCTGAGAGAGGCTAACGAGAGGAGGAGCTGAATACCACAACACAGAAACTCAAGGAGGAGGTTCTGAAAGGCCTCTGTCAGAGCTTCTCAGCTGTCTGGTTGTGACAGTACCCCTCCCTCTACGAGTGGACTCCGGACACTCAGAACCCACCTTCTCAGGATGGGACCTATGGAAAGCCCTGATGAGACGAGAGGCCTTAATGTCCGTCACTGGGACCCACATCCTCTCCTCAGGACCATACCCCTCCCACTGAACAAGGTACTGAAGAGAACCGCGGACAAGACGAGAATCCACAATCCTAGAGACCTGAAATTCAAGATTCCCATCAACCATAATCGGAGGAGGAGGCAAAGGCGAGGGTACAATGGGTTGAACATAAGGTTTCAATAAGGACTTATGAAAAACATTATGGATCTTCCAAGTCTGAGGAAGATCAAGACGGTATGCAACAGGATTGATGACAGACAGGATTTTGTAAGGCCCAATAAACCTAGGACCCAACTTCCAGGAGGGAACCTTCAATTTGATATTCTTGGTAGACAACCACACCAGATCACCAACATTCAGGTCCGGACCAAGCACACGTCTCTTATCAGCCACACGCTTATATCTCTCACTCATGCTCTTTAGATTATCTTGAATCTTTTGCCAAATAGATGACAAAGACGAGGAGAATCTGTCCTCATCAGGTAAACCAGAAGACCCCTCTCCCGAGAAAGTCCCAAACTGTGGATGAAACCCATATGCACCAAAAAATGGTGACTTATCAGAGGACTCCTGACGACGGTTATTTAAAGCAAACTCAGCAAGGGACAAAAAAGAACACCAATCCTCTTGATTCTCCGCCACAAAACAACGCAGATATGTCTCCAGATTCTGATTGACGCGCTCTGTCTGGCCATTCGACTGCGGGTGGAAAGCAGAAGAGAATGACAACCGAACCCCCAAGCGAGAACAGAAAGCCTTCCAGAATCTGGAAACAAACTGCGTGCCCCTATCAGAGACTATGTCTGAAGGAATACCGTGCAATTTGACAATGTGATCAACAAATGCCTGCGCCAGCGTCTTAGCATTGGGCAAACCAGGAAAAGGGATGAAATGCACCATTTTGCTAAAACGGTCCACCACCACCAGAATCACAGTCTTCCCCGAGGAACGAGGCAGGTCCGTTATGAAGTCCATGGACAGATGTGTCCAAGGACGGGAAGGAATGGGTAAGGGAAGGAGAGGACCTGATGGCCGTGAATGAGGGACTTTGGCACGAGCGCAAGTCTCGCAGGCTGCCACAAAACCCTCAACCGACTTACGAAGCGCAGGCCACCAGAATCTCCGAGCGATGAGATCCAGTGTGGCTCTTACCCCCGGGTGCCCAGCAAGGACCGTATCGTGGTGTTCTTTAAAAATCTTGTGTCTTAAAGCGAGAGGCACAAACAACCTCCCAGGAGGACAAAGATCAGGAGCCTCTGACTGGGCTGCCTGCACCTCTGCCTCCAATTCAGGAAAAAGAGCAGAGACCACCACACCTTCAGCCAAAATGGGACCCGGGTCTTCAAAATTCCCGCCTCCCGGAAAACAACGTGACAGGGCATCTGCCTTCACATTCTTAACTCCAGGGCGGAACGTGACAACAAAATTAAACCTAGAAAAGAACAACGACCATCTGGCCTGTCTCGGGTTCAGACGCTTGGCTGACTCCAAGTAGGCCAGATTTTTATGGTCAGTAAATACGGTAATAGGGTGTCTGGCTCCCTCTAGCCAATGGCGCCATTCCTCAAAAGCCAACTTGATGGCCAACAATTCCCTATCTCCCACATCGTAATTTCTCTCTGCGGAGGAGAGTTTTCTTGAGAAAAAGGCACACGGTCGCCAATTGGCAGGAGAGGAACCCTGAGACAAGACCGCCCCCACACCCACCTCAGAAGCATCAACCTCAACTATGAAGGGTAAAGAAACATCAGGTTGCACCAAGATGGGAGCGGAAGCAAAACTCTCCTTGATATCAGAAAAAGCCTTACGCGCCTCTACTGACCAAGAAGAAAAATCTACCCCCTTTCTGGTCATATCAGTGAGTGGTTTAACAATAGAAGAATAATTCAAAATGAACTTCCTGTAATAATTGGCAAAGCCCAAAAAACGCATCAGCGCCTTTTGATTCTCAGGAAGCTCCCACTCAAGCACAGCGCGGACCTTCTCGGGGTCCATGCGAAAACCAGAAGCGGAGAGAAGAAACCCCAGAAATTGAATTTCTGGAACCGCAAACACACATTTTTCCAGTTTCGCATATAATTTATTCTCCCGCAGGATGAGCAAGACCTGACGTAAATGTTCCTTATGAGTTTTGAAATCGGGAGAAAAAATCAAAATGTCATCCAAATACACCAATACAAATTTTCCCATCAAATGATAAAAAATGCTGTTCACGAAATGCTGAAAAACGGCTGGGGCATTCATCAAACCAAAAGGCATAACCAAATTTTCAAAATGGCCCTCAGGGGTATTGAAGGCCGTCTTCCATTCGTCCCCTTCTCTGACCCTGACCAGGTTGTATGCCCCTCTTAAATCTAATTTGGAAAAGACTTTAGCCCCAACAACCTGGTTAAATAGGTCCGGGATCAGAGGAAGCGGATAAGGGTCACGAATTGTGATATTGTTCAGCTCCCTGAAATCCAGACAAGGTCTTAAAGAACCATCTTTTTTCTTAACAAAGAAAAAACCAGCGGCAACAGGTGACTTCGAGGGTCGTATGTGTCCCTTTCTCAGACTCTCAGAGATATAAGCACGCATAGCGATCCTCTCAGGTTGGGAAAGATTGTATAAACGAGATTTAGGCAGCTTGGCGTCTGGGATGAGATTAATAGGGCAATCGTACTCCCTGTGCGGGGGCAAATCCTGAACTCCACTCTCAGAGAAGACATCCGAAAATTCAGAGAGAAAAGATGGTACAGTCTTAGTAGCAACCTCAGAAACAGATGTCATGAGGCAATTCTCTCTGCAAAAGTCACTCCAACCATTTATTTGCCTCGCTTGCCAATCAATGGTGGGGTTATGCTTAGTGAGCCAGGGCAGCCCCAACACCAGAGGGGTGGGTAAACCGCTAAGGACGAAACATGACACATCCTCAACATGAGCATCACTCACAATTAAACGGATATTGTGAACTATGCCCTTTAATGATTTTTGAGAAAGTGGAGCGGAATCGATAGCAAAAACAGGAATATCCTTTCCCAAAGTGCGCACCTGGAAACCATGAGTTATCGCAAATTGATTATCAATGAGATTAACCGCTGCTCCACTATCCACAAAAATCTCACAAAAAATGTTCTTGCTCTCTAGCGCCACCCTAGCCGGCAGGACAAAACGGGAACTACAAGCAAATGGAAAACCTTCAATTTCCGCCTCAACCCTGCCAATAGTAACAGACGGAACATTTTTAAAAGATTTTTTCCTGTTTGTTTCTTTATTACTCCCAGAAAACTGCCTGAATCTCCTAGAGGGACAAATATTTGCCAAATGATTTATACCTCCACAACAAAAACAAACCCTCCCATGCGGGCTGAATCTTCTATTGTCAGAAGCAATCAACCCCAGCTGCATGGGCTCCTGCTCAGAAGGGGCTGACGGCGACTGAGACCCCTGCGCACAGAACGGGACCGCTGCACTGTCCTGGGACTGAGTATGACAGGAAGGGGACATCTCTCCTCTCTCTCTAAGACGCCTGTCAATACGAACGGCCTGAGACATAGCAGAGTCCAAAGAAATAGGCCTCTCATGAAAGGCAAATGCATCTTTCAATCCCTCTGAAAGACCATGGCAAAATTGACTTCGGAGCGCAGCATCATTCCAACCAGTATCAACTGCCCATCTCCGAAATTCTGAGCAGTATATTTCTGCGGATTGTTTACCCTGGCATAATAGACGTAGTTTAGACTCAGCCAGAGCAATACGATCCGGATCATCATATATCTGACCCAGGGCTAAAAAGAATTCATCCACTGAACGGAGAGGCCGTGCCCCCTCCGGCAGCGAAAAGGCCCAGGACTGAGCGTTACCTCTGAGCAGCGATATAATGATCCCCACCCTCCGTTCCTCATCACCAGAGGAGTGGGGAAGAAGGCGAAAATGGAGTTTGCAAGCCTCTCTAAAACGCACAAAATTCTCACTACCCCCGGAGAACGTATCCGGGAGCGAGATCTTAGGCTCAGAACAAACTCCATGAACGCAAGCTGAACCGGTCACTTGAAGCTGAGAAAAAGTCTTACGGAGATCAGCTACCTCCAATGAAAGACCCTGGAAGCGTTCAGCCAAAAGTGAAACCGGATCCATGCTTGAGACGGTTATGGCGGCTTATAATGTCACGGACGGTGTACAGGAAACAAGGCAAAGCAACATGTATAAACGACTCGCTGGATCCAAAAACTAAGGAACCAAGGGAGACCCCTGCAGAAGACCTGGCACTTTCCCTGGCTGCTCAGCCTATGCAAAGATCCGAATGGTGGAGGTTTGCATATCCACGAACCTTGACTATAAAGCCCTGAGCACCCTACAATAGTGAGGGGACACGACCACCGGCTCCCTACACAAGATACGGAGGGAGTCAGGGTCACCTGGGATCCAGCAAACAGAAAATAACAGATAAAGGTACAACACTTAGCTTTGAAGCAAATAGGAGGACAGAGTCAGCGAGCACACACACTCCAGGAAGTAGTATAAGCCGCCCAGAAAAGCCTTCTGGGGAAGAATTTAAAGGGAAGCAATTAGTCCAACACATGACAGCTGAGAGAGGCTAACGAGAGGAGGAGCTGAATACCACAACACAGAAACTCAAGGAGGAGGTTCTGAAAGGCCTCTGTCAGAGCTTCTCAGCTGTCTGGTTGTGACACTGTATTTAAAACGGCTGTATTTAAACCCCTGTATGTATAGTGGGAATCTCACATGCCCTGAATCAGTGTAAGCCTCAAAGATTTATTGGCACAAAAGGGCTGTATTTAAAATGGCTGTATTTAAAATGGCTGTATTTAAAATGGCTGAATCAAACCCCTGTATGTATAGGGGGGATATCACACGCCGTGAATCAGTGTAGGTCTGAATTAAAGATTTATTTGCACAAAATGGCTGTATTTCAAATGGCTGTATTTCAAATGGCTGTACTTTAAATAAATTAATCAAACCCCT
Organism: Bufo gargarizans; assembly: GCF_014858855.1. Taxonomy (NCBI): domain Eukaryota; kingdom Metazoa; phylum Chordata; class Amphibia; order Anura; family Bufonidae; genus Bufo; species Bufo gargarizans. Next base: position 218,504,734 of record NC_058080.1, on the reverse strand, counting down.
GTATGTATAGGGGGGATCTCACATGCCCTGAATCAGTGTAGGCCTAAAGTAAATATATCTTTGCACAAAATGGCTGTATTTCAAATGGCTGTATTTCTTATGTCTGATTCAAACCCCTTTATGTAGGGGGTAAAATTTCTTTGCACAAAATGGCTGTATATCAAATGGCTGTATCTCAAATGCCTAATTCAAACCCCTGTATGTAGAGGGGGTATCTCACACGGTCTGCACCAGTGTAGGCCTGAAGTAAATATATCTTTACACAAAATGGCTGTATTCAAAATGGCTGTACTTCAAATGGCTGAATGAAACCTCTGTATGTATAGGGGGGATTTCACATGCCCTGAATCAGTGTAGGCCTGAAGTAAATATATATTTGCACAAAATGGCTGTATTTTAAATGGCTGTATTTCAAATGGCTGTATATTAAATGGCTGAATCAAACCCCTGTATGTATAGTGGGGATCTTATACAGTCTGAATCAGTGTAGGTCTGAATTAAAGATTTCTTTGCACAAAATGGCTATATTTCAAATGGCTGTATTTTAAATGCCTGATTCAAACCCCTGTATGTAGGGGGGTATCTCACACGGTCTGAACCAGTGTAGGCCTGAAGTAAATATATCTTTGCACAAAATGTCTGTATTTTAAATGGCTGTATTTTAAATGGCTGAATCAAACCCCTGTATGTATAGGGGGGGATCTTATACGGTCTGAATCAGTGTAGGCCTGAATTAAAGATTTCTTTGCACAAAATGGCTGTATTTCAAATGCCTGATTCAAACCCCTGTATGTAGAGGGGGTATCTTACACGGTCTGAACCAGTGTAGGCCTGAAGTAACTATATCTTTACACAAAATGGCTGTATTTCAAATGGCTGATTCAAACCCCTGTATGTATAGGGGGTATCTCACAAGGCCTGAACCACTGTATGCCTGAAGTAAATATATCTTTGCACAAAATGGCTGTATTAAAAATGGCTGTACTTCAAATGGCTGAATGAAACCTCTGTATGTATAGGGGGGATTTCACATGCCCTGAATCAGTGTAGGCCTGAAGTAAATATATCTTTGCACAAAATGGCTGTATTTCAAATGGCTGTAATTCAAATGGCTTTACTTCAAATGGCCGAATCAAACCCCTGTATGTATACGGGGGATCTCACACGCCATGAATCAGTGTAGGTCTGAATTAAATATTTCTATGCACAAAATGGCTGTATTTCAAATGTCTGTATTTCAAATGGCTGAATCAAACCCCTGTATGTATAGGGGGGATCTCACACGCCCTGAATCAGTGTAGGCCTGAATTAAATATATCTTTGCACAAAATGGTTGTATTTCAAATGGCTGTATTTTAAATGGCTGAATCAAACCCCTGTATGTAGAGGGGGAATCTCACACGGTCTGAACCAGTGTAGGCCTGAAGTAAATATATCTTTGCACAAAATGGCTGTATTTCAAATGGCTGAATCAAACCTCTGCATGTATAGGGGGGGATGTCACATGCCCTGAATCAGTGTAGGCCTGAAGTAAATATATCTTTGCACAAAATGGCTGTATTTTGCTGTATGCAGCCCTGCAGGGTGAGTCGAATGATGAGGTCACAGGGGTAGTTAATAACCTAGGGTGGTTGTAGTACTCACAGTCTTTTGTATACCCTGGGCAGATGCACAGCAGTGATGGAGATGCGGGCACAGGGGACCTCTGGGACACTCTCTGTGTATAGGGACCAGGCCTGATCATAGATGAGGTGCCCTGGATGTTGCAGGTGTTTAAGGTGCCGGTGGCAAGATCCCTTTAAATTTGTGACACAAGTGCCGGTAACGGTGGCACATCGATTTATGGTAGGAATAATTGAAGAACACGATGTTGTGGTGAACCAAAACTTCCTTTTACTGGAAACAGTTAACTATTTACAGTCTTTTGGCAAAGTTCCATAGGTCAGCAGCAGTCAGAAGCAGGCTTATAGAAATGGCAGGCACATTGTTCTTTCAAGATACTCAGAGGGTTAAACATTTACAGATCAGGTTGCACTTTTCCTCAGAATCCTGTCTGTCTTTATCCCAAGGCCCGTATGCCCTATTGCTGGCTTTATCCTTGGTTAGGGGAAACTTTCTCAGGTATATATATCCTTGCTTTAGGTAAAATCCTTCTGCCCTTCAGTCCTCAGGTTGGCTGGAAACACTTTGGCTCTGCTCTGCTCTGGTTATGGAAACTTCAGGTTTCTCTCAGGAGGTAGCTTCTTCTCCTGGTGGCAACTAGAAGCCTGGGCTGTCTAGCTGCATGTCAGGAGGTGGCCTTCAGCTCCTCTCTGGCTAAAGTGCACACTCTCTTCTGGCTCTACACACACTCCTGACTGCACAACTCCCTTTCCCTGAACAGGACCTGACTATTTATATTAGGGGTTCCCTAGCTCCCTCTACTGTCTAGGAGGAGAAACTACACCCTAACAGAACTGACACCCAAAATACAGGGAAAATACACATAAAAACATAGCAATATACATTAAAATGGACAGTAAATTACAATGCTACTGTTCCTCAGGAGTTGGAGAACAACGTGGACCAATTGACCCTTGTGTAGTGCCCACATTTACCTAGTGGGACACTACAATTTCAAATGGCTGTATTTCTAATGCCTGATTCAAACCCCTGTATGTAGGGGGTATCTCACACGGTCTGAACCAATGTAGGCCTGAAGTAACTATATCATTGCACAAAATGGCTGTATTTCAAATGGTTGCATTTCAAATGGCTAATTCAAACCCCTGTATGTAGATGGGGTATCTCAAAAGGCCTGAACCACTGTAGGCCTGAAGTAAATATATATTTGCACAAAACAGCTGCATTTCAAATGGCTGTAATTCAAATGGCTGTACTTCAAATGGCCGAATCAAACCCCTGTATGTATAGGGGGGATAACACATGCCCTGAATCAGTGTAGGCCTGAAGTAAATATATCCTTGCACAAAATGGCTGTATTTCAAATGGCTATATTTCAAATGGCTGAATGAAAACACTGTGTTTATAGGGGGTTCACACAAGCCCTGAATCAGTGTAGGCCTGAAGTAAATATATATTTTCACAAAATGGCTGTATTTCAAATGGCTGAAAGAAAAAATGTAGGCGTGCTCAAACCCTGTCACACTGAACACGGACCATGCCAAGAACCACGGCGTTACTTGAATAAAAAGAGCAAAGGGTCCAGCTCGATTAAAATGTTACCTTTATTTTTCTGTGCAGATAAAAGCCAGTTACAGTCCAGTCTACATGTTTTGGATCAGAGACAATAGCGATCCTTCCTCATGTCATGAGGAAGGATCGCTATTGTCTCTGATCCGAAACATGTAGACTGGACTGTAACTGGCTTTTATCTGCACAGAAAAATAAAGGTAACATTTTAATCGAGCTGGACCCTTTTCTCTTTTTATTTCAAATGGCTGTATTTCAAATGCCGGATTCAAACCCCTGTATATATAAGGGGTATCTCACAAGGTCTGAACCAGTGTAGGCCTGAAGAAAATATATCTATGCACAAAATGGCTGTATTTCAAATGGCTGTATTTCAAATAGCTGATTCAAACTCCTGTATGTAGAGGGGGTATCTCACAAGGCCTGAACCACTGTAGGCCTGAAGTAAATATATCTTTAAACAAAATGGCTGTATTTCAAACGGCTGTAGTTCAAATGGCTGAATCAAACTCCTGTATGTATAGGGGGTATCTCTTACGCCCTGAAGTGTAGGACTGAATTAAACATTTTTTTGCACAAAATGGGTGTATTTCAAAAGGCTGCATTTCAAATGGTTGATTCAAACCCCTGTATGTAGAGGGGGTACCTCACACGGTCTGAACCAGTGTAGGCCTGAAGTAAATATATCTTTGCACAAAATGGCTGTATTTCAATTGGCTGCAGTTCAAATGGCTGAATCAAACTCCTGTATGTATAGGGGGTATCTCATTCGGTCTGAACCAGTGTAGGCCTGAAGTAAATATATCTTTGCACAAAATGGCTGTATTTTAAATGGCTGAATCAAATCCCTGTATGTAGAGGGGGTACCTCACACGGTCTGAACCAGTGTAGGCCTGAAGTAAATATATCTTTGCACAAAATGGCTGTATTTCAAATGGCTGAATCAAACCCCTGTATGTATAGGGGGGATCTCACACGCCCTGACTCAGTGTAGGCCTGAATTAAAGATTTCTTTGCACAAAATGGCTGTATTTTAAATGGCTGAATCAAACCACTGTATGTATAGGGTGATCACACACGCCCTGAATCAGTGTAGGCCTGAAGTAAATATATATTTGCACAAAATGGCTGTATTTCAAATGGCTGTATTTCAAATGGCTGAATCAAACCCCTGTATGTATAGGGGGTATCTCACACACCCTTAATCAGTGTAGACCTGAAGTAAATATATATTTGCACAAAATGGCTGCATTTCAAATGGCTGGATTTCAAATGCCTGATTCAAACCCCTGCATGTAGGGGGGTATCTCATACGGTCTGAACCAGTGTAGGCCTGAAGTAAATATATCTTTGCACAAACGGCTGTATTTCAAATGGCTGTATTTCAAATGCCTGAATCAAACACCTGTATGTATAGGGGGGATCACACACGGCCTGAATCAATGTAGGCCTGAAGTAAATATATCTTTGCACAAAATGGCTGCATTTCAAATGGCTGTATTTCAAATGGCTGATTCAAACCCCTGTATGTAGGGGTGTATCTCACACAGTCTGAACCAGTGTAGGCCTGAAGTAAAAATATCTTTGCACAAAACGTCTGTATTTCAAATGGCTGCATTTCAATTGGCTGTATTTTATTTGTTTGATTCAAACCCCTGTATGTATGATGGGGATCACACACACACTGAATCAGTGTAGGCCTGAAGTAAATATATATTTGCACAAAATGACTGTATTTCAAATGGGTGTATTTCAAATGCCTGATTCAAACCCCTGTATGTAGAGGGGTATCTCACACGGTCTGAACCAGTGTAGGCCTGAAGTAAATATATCTTTGCACAAAACGTCTGTATTTCAAATGGCTGTATTTCAATTGGCTGTATTTTAATTGTTTGATTCAAACCCCTGTATGTATGGTGGGGATCACACACACACTGAATCAGTGTAGGCCTGAAGTAAATATATATTTGCACAAAATGACTGTATTTCAAATGGCTGTATTTCAAATGCCTGATTCAAACCCCTGTATGTAGGGGGGTATCTCACACGGTCTGAACCAGTGTAGGCCTGAATGCAGCACGCCAGACCTGCAGGGTATTGCGATTGTGGGGTCACGGTTTATGGGCAAGCGAGGGTTACTCACAGTTCAGTAGGAAAACCCTGGGTACAGCAGTGAAGGAGAGGCTGGCACAGGGATCCTCTGGGGCACACTCTGTATATAGGGACCAGGCCTGATGGTGGATGAGGTGCCCTGGATGTTGCAGGTATTTAATGTGCCTGGGGCAAGGTCCCTTTAAGAAACGTGACGCCAGAGCCTGTAACGGTGGCACACCGATTTCTAGTTGTAGTAAATGAGGAACACGATGGTAAGGTAAACCAAACTTTGCTTTACTGGAACAACAGTTCGACTTTGTACAATTCGGTTTCAGTTCCACATTGCAGCAATAACGATTAGCAGATTTCTTATAACTGGCAGATAAAGTTCTTTGCAATATACTCAGGTAAAATCAACACTCCCAGACCAGGCTGCACTATTCCTCAGTGATTCTGGCTGGCTGTATTCCAAGGCCCATATGCCCTAATGCTGGCTCTTATCCTTGTTAGCAATCTTTCTCAGGTATATATCACTTGCTTGGCTTAATGTTCCTTCTGCCCTTCAGCTTACTTGATTAGCTGGTACCCTGACTCTGCTCGGCTTGTGGGAACTGCAGGTTTCTCCCAGGAGGCAAACTCTTCTCTTGGGGTGAATCTTCTGAGCTAACTGAGGCTCAGGAACTTCAGGCAGGCTAGACTGCACTACTAGCCACCTGGACTGCACCAACTCTTCCCTGTCTGGGCCTACCTATATATACTCAGGGCTCTCTAGCTCCATCTAACGTCTAGGAGGCTGAACTACACCCTAACAGGCCTGATACCCAGATAACACAGGAAAATGAACATAAAACATCACATTAATGCAATAGACATATTAACCCTTATGTAGTGCCCACCTTTACCTAGTGGGACACTACATGAAGTAAATATATCTTTGCACAAAATGGCTGTATTTTAAATGGCTGTATTTCAAATGGCTGAATCAAACCACTGTATCTATAGGGGGGATCTCACATGCTCTGAATCACTGTAGGCCTGAATTAAAGATTTATTTGCACAAAATGGCTGTATTTCAAATGGCTGAATCAAAACCCTGTATGTATAGGGGGATCACACACGCCCTGAATCAGTGTAGGCCTGAAGTAAATATATCTTTGCACAAAATGGCTGTATTTCAAATCCCTGATTCAAACCCCTGTATGTATAGCATGTATCTCACAGGGCCTGAACCAGTGTAGGCCTGAAGTCAATATTGGTGCACCAAATGGCGGTATTTAAAGGGAACCTGTCACCAGTTTTATGGTGTCCTAACTAAGGGCAACATAAATAAGTGACTGATTCGCTTATCAAAATGCCGAGTCACTTTCTTTAATTGACCCAGTCAATCTGCCAACATCTTGTATTGAAAAGCTCCAGCTGATAATGATGAGTCATGAATATTCATGAGCTCCTGACTCTCCCCGCCCACCTGCTGCTGAATGACAGTTTGTTTCCATAGGAATCAGAAGCAGGTGGGCAGGGGAGTGGCTATAGCTCTGAATTAAATATACCCTGGACTCGATGACCTCACGCCGGACTCGAATCAGCTCATTAGCATGCGGCATGCAGCATCTTTGTGTGTATATTATGAGGTAACCATCTGTCACACCAGTAAGTGAATACATCTAAGGTACTTTTTAGTAGTTAATGATTGAATATAATTAGTTAGATTCTAATCAAATATCCACATGACAGGTTCCCTTTAAAATCTCTGAATGCATCCCAAATGTATTAAGGGTGTATCTCACAATGACATTTGCATCAAAGGCTGCCAACTAAAGTTTTTGTGCTCAAACAAGTGTTTGTTTAACAACTGAATTTGACAGCAGTATATAAGCCTGTAATTTCACACATGCTGATGCTGCAAGTCCTGAAAATTGTGTTTTTTGTCAAAAAAGTGTGATTTTCAAAACCCAGAAAATGAAGGGTGTATTTCTACCTTAAATTGCACACTGACTAATCCAGATGTTGTAGATTGCCAAAAAAGTCTTTTTTGGTAACAGAATATGAAAGCTGTATACAGGGAGTGCAGAATTATTAGGCAAATGAGTATTTTGACCACATCATCCTCTTTATGCATGTTGTCTTACTCCAAGCTGTATAGGCTCGAAAGCCTACTACCAATTAAGCATATTAGGTGATGTGCATCTCTGTAATGAGAAGGGGTGTGGTCTAATGACATCAACACCCTATATCACCCTTTCCTTTGGCAAAATGGGTCAAAAGAAGGACTTGACAGGCTCAGAAAAGTCAAAAATAGTGAGATATCTTGCAGAGGGATGCAGCACTCTTAAAATTGCAAAGCTTCTGAAGCGTGATCATCGAACAATCAAGCGTTTCATTCAAAATAGTCAACAGGGTCGCAAGAAGCGTGTGGAAAAACCAAGGCGCAAAATAACTGCCCATGAACTGAGAAAAGTCAAGCGTGCAGCTGCCAAGATGCCACCAGTTTGGCCATATTTCAGAGCTGCAACATCACTGGAGTGCACAAAAGCACAAGGTGTGCAATACTCAGAGACATGGCCAAGGTAAGAAAGGCTGAAAGACGACCACCACTGAACAAGACACACAAGCTGAAACGTCAAGACTGAGCCAAGAAATATCTCAAGACTGATTTTTCTAAGGTTTTATGGACTGATAAAATGAGAGTGAGTCTTGATGGGCCAGATGGATGGGCCCGTGGCTGGATTGGTAAAGGGCAGAGAGCTCCAGTCCGACTCAGACGCCAGCAAGGTGGAGGTGGAGTACTGGGTTGGGCTGGTATCATCAAAGATGAGCTTGTGGGGCCTTTTCGGGTTGAGGATGGAGTCAAGCTCAACTCCCAGTCCTACTGCCAGTTTCTGGAAGACACCTTCTTCAAGCAGTGGTACAGGAAGAAGTCTGCATCTTTCAAGAAAAACATGATTTTCATGCAGGACAATGCTCCATCACACGCGTCCTAGTACTCCACAGCGTGGCTGGCAGGAAAGGGTATAAAAGAAGAAAATCTAATGACATGACCTCCTTGTTCACCTGATCTGAACCCCATTGAGAACCTGTGGTCCATCATCAAATGTGAGATTTACAAGGAGGGAAAACAGTACACCTCTCTGAACAGTGTCTGGGAGGCTGTGGTTGCTGCTGCACGCAATGTTGATGGTGAACAGATCAAAACACTGACAGAATCCATGGATGGCAGGCTTTTGAGTGTCCTTGCAAAGAAAGGTGGCTATATTGGTCACTGATTTGTTTTTGTTTTGTTTTTGAATGTCAGAAATGTATATTTGTGAATGTTGAGATGTTATATTGGTTTCACTGGTAAAAATAAATAATTGAAATGGGTATATATTTGTTTTTTGTTAAGTTGCCTAATAATTATGCACAGTAATAGTCACCTGCACACACAGATATCCCCCTAAAATAGCTAAAACTAAAAACAAACTAAAAACTACTTCCAAAAATATTCAGCTTTGATATTAATGAGTTTTTTTGGGTTCATTGAGAACATGGTTGTTGTTCAATAATAAAATTAATCCTCAAAAATACAACTTGCCTAATAATTCTGCACTCCCTGTATATTAAACTTGAATTTAACACTTGCAGATCTGGAAAATACAGTTTAAAAAAAAAATAATAATGTGTTTTTCAAACCCCAGAAAATGATGGGTGTATTTCTAGCTTAAATTGCACACTGACTAAGGCCTCATGCACACGACCGTTGTGTGCATCCGTGGCCGTTGTGCCGTTTTCCGTTTTTTTTCGCGGACCCATTGACTTTCAATGGGTCCGTGGAAAAATCGGAAAATGCACTGTTTTGCAGCCGAGACCGTGATCCGTGTATCCTGTCCGTCAAAAAAATATGACCTGTCCTATTTTTTGGACGGACAACGGTTCACGGACCCATTCAAGTCAATGGGTCCGTGAAAGAACACGGATGCACACAAGATTGGCATCCGTGTCCGTGATCCGTGGCCGTAGGTTGCTTTCATACAGACGGATCCGAAGATCCGTCTGCATAAAAGCTTTTTCAGAGGTGAGTTTTCACTTCGTGAAAACTCAGATCCGACAGTATATTCTAACACAGAGGCGTTTCAGGTTAGAATATACTGTAAAACTGTGTACATGACTGCCCCCTGCTGCCTGGCAGGTGCTGCAAGGCAGCAGGGGGCAGCCCCCCCCCCTGTAGTTAACTCATTGGTGTCCAGTGGGCCCCCTCCCTTCCCTGTAGTTAACTCATTGGTGTCCAGTGGGCCCCCCTCCCTCCCCTGTAGTTAACTCATTGGTGTCCAGTGGGCCCCCCTCCCTCCCCTGGAGTTAACTCATTGGTGTCCAGTGGGCCCCCCTCCCTCCCCTGTAGTTAACTCATTGGTGTCCAGTGGGCCCCCCTCCCTCCCCTGTAGTTAACTCATTGGTGTCCAGTGGGCCCTCTCCCCTCCCTCCCCCTCCTAATTAAAATCGCCCCCCCCCTATCATTGGTGGCAGTGGTGAGTACCGATCGGAGTCCCAGTGTAATCGCTGGGGCTCCGATCGGTAACCATGGCAACCGGGACACTACTGCAGTCCCGGTTGCCATGGTTACTTAGCAATTTGTAGAAGCTTCATACTTACCAGCGAGCTGCGATGTCTGTGACCGGCCGGGAGCTCCTCCTACTGGTAAGTGACAGGTCTGTGCTATAGGCAATGCGCCGCACAGACCTTTCACTTACCAGTAGGAGGAGATCCCGGCCGGTCACAGACATCGCAGCTCGCTGGTAAGTATGAAGCTTCTACAAATTGCTAAGCAACCATGGCAACCGGGACTGCAGTAGCGTCCCGGTTGCCATGGTTACCGATCGGAGCCCCAGCGATTACACTGGGACTCCGATCGGTACTCACCACTGCCACCAATGAAAGGGGGGGCGATTTTAATTAGGAGGAGGAGGGAGGGGAGAGGGCCCACTGTATCAGAAGAGGGAGCTGAAAGAAGCTGTAAGAGGTTTGCTATAAGATTCTATAAGTGGGAGACACCACCTAATGGTGGGATGTGGGCTTCACTGTCTAAATTCTAGGAAATGATAAAGGAACAACAGTCTGTACCTGATCCCCATCTTGCTGAAAATGTTTGTGGTTTGCAAATGATAAGCAGGCCATCTGCATTCTGAATGCATAACATCCACATCAATATATCTGCACGTATGCCATGGTGATACCTACGATACCACATTTTAAAGCTGCAGAAATCTTAAATAGCCCCGGTCAGCAGGATCAACCCTAGTCAACCATGCATACTTCTAGTAGGGCTGATCGTGCCGAGTGCAACGACTCCTCTCGCAGCAATCCGATGTGTATTTTTATGCTAATGAGACGCTCAGAGCACCAAGGCGTGGGTCTAGCCCCTTACAGCACCTTCACTTTTCATCCCACTTATTGACAGGACCAGGCGTCCTCCGGTTTCCTAAGCCTGGCTCGAAACCTTGCACATGCACCGTGCAATCAGTGCATGATGCGCTAATTATACTGTTGCCAGCATCCTCACGTGTCGATGTTGACTGAAAGATTAAAATGTTATGGTTCTATGAAAGCTGAACCCAGCATAAAAGAGAATCCCATCTGCAGGCGGCCGTGAGATCTCCTTTCTGGTCTCCTATTGCAGACAGAGCGGTGCGGTGGAGGCTCCTGCTGCAGCAAGTTGCAGAATTATCCTAAATAGGATCAAAGAAAGAGATAAACATTTCATAATTTTTTTAATATCTTCTATTGTCAAACACCATTGGTGTCAAACACCAATGAGTTAAAAACAGGGGGGGGGGGGGGGTCTGCCCCCTGCTGCCTGGCAGCACCTGCCAGGCAGCAGGGGGCAGTCATGTACCCATTTTTTCAGTATATTCTAACCTGAAGCGTCCCCATCACCATGGGAACGCCTCTGTGTTAGAATATACTGTCGGATCTGAGTTTCACGATGTAGCTCATATCCGACAGTATATTCTAACATAGAGGCGTTCCCATGGTGATGGGGACGCTTCAAGTTAAAATATACCATCGGATTGGAGAAAACTCCAATCCGATGGTATAAAAGAACTCCAGACTTTACATTGAAAGTCAATGGGGACGGATCCGTTTGAAATGGCACCATATTGTGTCAACGTCAAACGGATCCGTCCTCATTGACTTGCATTGTAATTCAGGACGGATCCGTTTGGCTCCGCACGGCCAGGCGGACACCAAAACGACTTTTTTTTCATGTCCGTGGATCCTCCAAAAATCAAGGAAGACCCACGGACATAAAAACGGTCACGGATCACGGACCTACGGACCCCGTTTTTGCAGACCGTGAAAAAAAATCGTGTGCATGAGGCCTAATACAGATGTTGTAGATTCCCCAAAAAGTATTTTTTTTGTTAACAGAATATGAAAGCTGTATATATTAAACTTGAATTTAACACTTGCAGATCTGGAAAATACAGTTTTTTGAGAATAAAAAAGGGTATTTTTCAAACCACAGAAAATGATGGCTGTATTTCTAGCTTAAATTGCACACTGACTAATCCAGATGTTGTAGATTGCCCAAAAAAGTCTTTTTTTGGTAACAGAATATGAAAGCTGTATATATTAAACTTGAATTTAACACTTGCAGATCTGGAAAATACTGTTTTTTGAAAAAAAAAAGGGTGTTTTTCAAACCCCAGAAAATGATTGGTGTATTTCTAGCTTAAATTGCACACTGACTAATACAGATGTTGTAGATTGCCAAAAAAGTCTTTTTGCTAACAGAATATGAATGCTGTACTTGAATTTAACACTTGCAGATCTTGAAAATACTGTTTTTTTGGCAATAAAAAAGTGTGTTTTTCAAACCCCAGAAAATGATGGGTGTATTTCTACCTTAAATTGCACACTGACTAATCCAGATGTTGTAGTTTGCCAAAAAAAATGGTGATTTGCAATGTTCCAAAAGCTCAGATGCAGTGCTGGTGCACTGAGCATGCATAAAATGGCCGCCGCAGCCGCCACCCACCTAACTAACAGAATTATAAACGTTTTTTGTTTTTTTGGTCAATGGCCCCAAGGCAGGGTAAAACGATTGTGTCCTGCCCCCACACAACTATTTCTATGTAGATTGCTGAGTTAGATTCTCTCCTATTCTCTCCCTGAAATCACAAGTCCAACAGCATCCTCTCCCTACACTAGTAACAGCAGAGTGACGTGCAGCGCTACGTGACTCAAGCTTATATAGAGCCTGGGTCACATGCTGCTCTGGCCAATTACAGCCATGCCATTAGAAGGCATGGGTGTGATGGCCTCTTGGGGCAAGAAGTATGACGCTTGTTGATTGGCTGCTGTACAGCCTTTCAAAAGCGCCAAGAAAGCGCCGAACACCGAACCAGAACTTTTACGGAAATGTTCGGGTCCGTGGTCAAAAAATCCTAAAGTTCGGTACGAACCTGAACTTTACAGTTTGGGTTCGCTCAAAACTATTGATCATATATTCGTAAATTTGCGAATTCGAGATTATTTTTTTTATCGCAAAAAATCAGCAATGTAATATTCACGTAATGCGCGCAAAATACAGGCGTGGGTCACTATAGCTAAATTTTTCAAGCTGCTAGAAGTTTCCTGAGACTGGAGAAAATGGTTGGCACGGCAGAACATTACAATAGCTTTAAATGCAGATAGAGTGCTCCAATATACTCGCGATTGCGAAAACGGCACTAATAATGCGAATATTTTGGTGCGATATGTGCAACTTCACATTTTAACAGGTCTGACTACTTATTAGTAATTGGTGCACTAAGTATTGTTGTGAACTTGTGACATCACAGCACTATGTATGTAGCATATATGTATGGACAGCAGAACCTATCAGCTACACTATATCACTATCTAACATAAAATGACTATCTCCCACTATCTCTATTATATATATAAGCTAACTAACTAACTAACTAGCTATCTAATGTAATGACACAGGAAAGCAGAGAGCACAACAATAACACTCCTGTGTCTCTCAGATCTGCAAAATACTGCATACAATGGCTGCTGGGGAGGTTCTTCTATAGTAAGGGGTAGGAAACTTTCCCATGGGTTGCTAGGGATGTTGCTAAGCTCAGACAAAGACATTGCAGCCTTCTCATTGGCCCAAAAGCAAGAAGGGAGGTTGCTGATGAAAAAAAAAAAATTTGAATATTCGAAATTACGAATATATATCACTATATTCTAAATATTCGGGAATTCTCGAAGTGCCGATAATCGCGATTAATATTCACGATTTGAATATTTGCGTCAAACACTACTCTTTGTTGATTTCACAGTTGCTTCATTTTCTCCTAAACACTCTTTGTTTGGTTTAAAGCATTCTCTATAAAGTAGACATCATCCCTGAGCTGTGATATTTGAGGAAAGCTTAGTTCCAAGCCCTGTGAAGACAAAAATAAATAAATAAATAAAAAAGACTTGAATTTTATTGAATACATCACTCAGAATCAAAGAAAATAGAGACATTAATCATTTGGGCTTGAATGTGATAATGCAACCACTTTCTATCTAATCGAAAACAGAGATGTAGAAGAGCCAAATTAGTCTCAGTTCTTATAGAGCGGTATGTTATCAGTGGCTTTCCCTATGATTGCAGATAATGTAAACTAATTATAGTTAACTGGTGAAAGTCATTGAGGTATACAAAAAAAAAAGGAACTAAATGCAAAATATGGTCATATGCTGCCACCCAATGGTACCATTCTGCATCTACACTCTATTTCACAGAAGAACAAGAACAGTAAGAAAACTGATTTAATTACTAGTGTTGATCGAGCATGCTCGGCCGAACACCAGTTCGGTTCGAGCATCTCGATGCTCGGCACATGGCGGTATTCGGCCAAATACCGCAAGTGCTCGAGCGCAGGGGCGTAGCTAAAGGCTCATGGCCCCTGGTGCAAGAGTTTAGCTTGGGCCCCCCATCCCTCATTGCTTTGTGGCCCTCATTGCTTTGTGCCTTCCTGCTGCCTGACGCAAAAATTTAAACTGCACCCCCCACCATGCCAAATTCTTGACATAACACCTTCCCTCCAACCAGAGGTGTAACTTGACCAGCACGCACCTTCTATAAAACAGGTGTCTTCTCATGTGGCACAAGGGTCTTTAGGGCACCTCAGGCTCCTGGGCCCGGTAGTGACTGCTACCTCTGCACCCCCTATAGCTACGCCCCTACTCGAGCGCAATGCTCGAATCTCCTCCCCGCACGTTTGTTGGCTGCTACGCAGCCAATAAACATGCGGGTGAGTACTGCCCTTCACTGTAATGCCGTAGCCATGTTGGTTACTGGCATTACAGTGATTGGCTGGCCAGGACGCGTCATTGGGTGCTATATAGCACCTGATGACACGTGTTCGGCTCAGTGTTAGGCCGCATGTACATAACCGTTCTGTGTTTTGCGGTCCACAAATCGCGGATCCGCAAAAACGGATGGCGTCCGTGCGCATTCTGCAATTTGTGGAACGGCACGGACAGCCTTCAATATAAATGCCTATTCTTGTCCGCAAAGCGCGGACAAGAATAGGACATGTTATATTTTATTAGCAGAGAGCAACGGATGCAGACAGCACACGAAGTGCTGTCCGCATCTTTTGCAGCCCCATTGAAGTGAATAGGTCTGCATCCGGCGGCTCGGATGCGGACCCAAACAACGGCCGTGTGTATGAGGCCTTAGTCAGAGAAACTGTGCTGAAGAAGGGAAAGATAGTGTAGGGAGTGAATATTTTTTTTTTTTGTAGAAAAACTTTTCAGAGACCCAAAAGTCCATTTAAGAACTATTGTTGTGTGTGGCAGCAGCAATATATATTTTTAGCACAACCTGCACTAAATTGCAAAAACGTTATAGATCCAAAAGTCCTTTTAAGGACTGTTGTGTGTGTCAGCAATATCTATTTTTAATGCATCCTGTACTTTTTCCGTAGACGGTGTCCCCTGCGGACAATGACATTAGCTGTGCTACATCTCCTGTGTAATGTGCAAAATTAGAATTCCATATTATAACAATATAATAAAGTGAAGTTTGGGTCACGATTGACTTAAATGGGGTCTGGGTTTGACCTGAAGTTTGGCCGAACCTGGCGAACCAGAACTTCCACGAGTTCTCTCAACCCTAGTCTCAAACCTTTAAATATGGCAGCCATTTTAGATTCAGACATTTTCCAGGGTCCAGTTCTGTCATTCCAGCTTTTTGTTATTGGGCTGCAAGTGTTACGTTTAAAAGCCTTTAGTGGCTTATATCTTAGTATCTTATTCAGTACACCAAGAAAAATATATACGCATTTCACTTCTGCAGTAATTTATGTTGAAAGCATATAGGGGTATCACTGAATAATTATCCTACTTAAAACTTAACTTTTAGTCATTATTTGTTAAAATAAGTCCCACAGAAATAATACGTGTATTATAGATAGCTGCATAGGTCAGATACAATGGACTTAGGTACAATGAGACACAGGGTGGATGTACAATTTCAAGTACTCGGACACGGATAGATCCGTGGACTATAGCTCCCGAGGTAGACCCAGATATAGAGGATCAAAGGGACCCAGGGGTCGCAGGGGTAAATATCAAAAATGGGGAACCAACACCAGAAACGACCCACAGACCACATATTCAGAAGCACCATGTTAATCTGGTTCTGGCTTGCCATCCAATTTTTTAGGGTCGGGGGGGATACCGTACGATCTCAGGGACCGACCCCGATCAGCAAAATAGATACACACCAGAAAGGACAAATTATTAATCTTACCGACTATACCTTCTCAGATACTGAAATGAACATACTAACTAGGGGTACCTCCTTTGTACCAACTACTAGGTACAACTCTTTTTCGTGGGTGAAGGACACCTTTTCTGTCGGAAACTTAAATGGCAGAAATTTTTCAGACATAGTGACCTGGAGGAGAGCGTCAAATTAGGGATTCCCCTGAATGAACTCCCTCTGGTCAAAAACCTGGCCAACCTTTTGTCAGAAGGGGAAAGAAAAATAGGTGAAGGTCCCTTTACCAACCTTAAACCAAAAAGTACCAAACTCCCTCCCCCAATGGAAAACAGTTCTATAGATCTATTTTTGACAATAGTAACTAAAGAACTAGAAAAATTGGATCATAAACAGCCTAAAAATGGCTCTAATCTGGATAAAAAGGAAATAGAGGCCATGATGCAAATCCAATCAAACCATGATATCATCCTAAAACCATCCGACAAAGGTGGCAATTTGGTAGTTATGAATCACCAAGAATATAAACGAATGTGTAACACCATTCTTAATGATAAAAATTATTATCAAATCCTTGGGGCTGATCCCACAGATAACTTCACCAGGGAACTTGAAACCATTCTTATAGAAGCCCTAGAGAATAAAATAATATCCAATGATGAAGTAAAATTCATGCTTGCACCATACCCCCAAATTGCCACCTTTTACACCATTCCCAAAATCCACAAAGGACTAAGCCCACTAAAGGGACGCCCTATCGTTGCAGGTATTAATTCCCTTACACAGAATGCGGGTATTTACATTGATAAGGTCTTGAGAAATTATGTCACAGCCCTTCCTTCTTATATTAGGGATACTTCCGATCTATTGAGCAAGATAGACGGCATACAGCTTGATGATGACATTCTTATAGCCTCTATAGATGTAGAGGCTCTGTATAGTAATATCCCACATGACAAGGGACTATGTGCTATAAATCATTTTCTTAAAAGCCGTGGTACACAATATCATGCACATAGTAATTTTGTTCTGAGACTCATGGACTTCGTCCTTAGACACAATTATTTCCTCTTTGATACCCGTTTCTTCCACCAGCTCAGGGGCACAGCAATGGGGAGCGCATGTGCCCCCACTTATGCTAATCTGTTCCTGGGCTGGTGGGAGGATACTGTAGTTTTTGCGGATGAATGTCCGTGGACGTCGAGAATAGTCTTCTGGGGCCGCTATATCGATGATATTCTGATATTTTGGGGCGGCCCCAGACGGCTATTCTCTGACTTCTTGGCCGACCTGAACAAGAACGACATAGGTATGCACTTCACATCTGAAGTGTATAACCAAGGTCTGGCCTTCCTGGATTTATTTATTACTTTGAAGAATGGTACTATCATTACAAAAACTCATAGGAAACCTACAGCGACAAACAGCCTGCTTAGGTGGGAAAGTCATCACCCTGAAAATCTTAAATGTGGTATCCCAAAAGGGCAGTATTTGCGAGTCCGCAGAAACTGCACCACCCAGAGAGACTTTTTTAATCAGGCCAAAGACCTTAAAACCAGGTTTAACCAAAGAGGGTACCCAGATTACCCGTTACAAAGGGCCTTCAGGTCAGCCTTGAGTAAAAACAGAACAGATCTTCTGTCACCTAAACCCAAAAAAACAGATGCGGATCCCATCTTTCGTATCATTGGGACATATGATACCTGCAGCAGAGAGGTTAGAAATATCTTCCAAAAATACTGGGATATGCTTTTGTTGGACCCAGACATTCATGATATACTTCCATCTAAACCAGCTATAACATATAGAAGAGGTAGATCTTTAGGTGACCGATTTGTCCATAGCCATTATACAGCGCCCAAAAAAACAGGTACCTGGCTAGATAGAAAACCCTTGGGTACATTCAGATGTGGATCTTGTATAGCCTGCCCATACATATATCAAACTAAAAACTTCACGAGTCATACCACTAACAAAACTTACAATATCCGGGATTTTGCAAATTGCAAAACGACCGGGGTAGTGTATCTCTGTATTTGTTCATGTGGACTTCAGTATGTCGGCAAGACAAAACGGGAACTCAGAAGAAGAATTGGAGACCACCTTGGGGACATAAGGCACAAAAGGGATACCACTATCTCTAGACATGTGCATGATCTCCACGATGGAAATCCAAAATGTCTGAAGTTCTGTGTTGTTGAGGTTATTCATCCATCCCCTAGAGGAGGCGACCTCGATAAGAGAATCTTACAGAAAGAGTCCGAATGGACTTACCGTCTAAAAACGGTGAGCCCCTCTGGACTCAATGAAATTCTGTCGTTTAGTTGCTTCATCTAAATGTGTTATAGTGGCGTTCTTTCTTATTTCCAGCCCTATATATTACTAATTATACATTATTCTCCCATGCCTGCACCAACTTCTTCATCGTCATGGCTAAATCAATATCAAATAAAATAAAATATTTTCGTTGATAACTTGCTATACCTCATTGCATTGATCAGGACTACTGTTTATTATTTTTCGGATCTCACATATGAAGATATCAGACCGTAATAGGTCTACCCTGTAATATCTATATTTAAATGGCACTTTTATCAGATGGTAGGACTTTATCATTAGTCAAATGTACTGACAATACAATGTTCCTCCCTGTTTCCATTTACTGTCCCACATCACTTATTCCAACTTTTTTCAAAATTAATTCTATATATGCTTTACTTGACATTATTATCCTAATATTACAATGTTTATTGACTATATCTATATAAAAAGTCCTTTTTCCTATTTTTGAATGTATTTATCTAATTCTGCACCTATCCACTATCTATGTACCCTGGAGCGCATATTTTTATGCGCTCCGGTGTCCTGTTAACGTCATCTCCGGCGCATTGTGCTGACTTCCGGTTTCTTTGCGGTTCATCTCCGGTCTGCGTTCCACCGCCGGCCAATAGCAGCAGCCGGCGCATGCGACATGACGCACTTCCGGTTTTGCCTGGCCGATGGTGGAACGCACGCCGCTTTTTACTCACTCCATGAGGTATTTATCCCATTAAAAGTCTATTGTTAAGTCAATTTATATTAGTATATATAGAGGTGCAGTTACAGAGAGTTCTCTGGACTGCATTACTCAGTTGGATACATCGATAGAGGAGCCATTGTGCTGAGGGCTATTGTGCCACTTCATTATCTTTATTATCCATATCTACATTTTTTCTTCCCCTGATGAATCCGGTCACATTTGTATTGGAGGAAACGCGTTGGGAATTCTAAATTTCTTTTTTGGCTGTACAGACACTGGGAGCTATTTTTTGAGGGATAGGACAACAGGGACAGCCGTCGATAAGTGGGGTCGCCTCCTCTGGAGGTGATTCTCCCGCATTTAGGCGGGAGACCTCTCCGCTTTTAGGCAGAATTTCAATAGCCTGATAGGGATATTATCTTCCCAGTATCTGCCTTTTTCTGTCCTGCACTAGAAAAACTGTCCATCCCAACACTTTTTTATCAAGATCTCTGTGGACCTTCCTACTACGTCTATTCTGTTGTCATATGATTCATCTCCATACAACGAAAAAATCATCAAACCGTGAGTGGGACCCTTGGTCCAAATCCGAGTACTTGAAATTGTACATCCACCCTGTGTCTCATTGTACCTAAGTCCATTGTATCTGACCTATGCAGCTATCTATAATACACGTATTATTTCTGTGGGACTTATTTTAACAAATAATGACTAAAAGTTAAGTTTTAAGTAGGATAATTATTCAGTGATACCCCAGTTTATATTCCTACATTGTATATATATTCTCTGCTGTGAAATTCTTGAAAGCATATAGGGATGCATTTCAGTACAACAAGAAAAATATATACGCACTGCACCGTTGCAGTTATTTCTCGTGAAAGCGTATAGGGGCATATTTCTGTAAAAAAATTTAAATATATACGCACTTCACTGTTGAAGTTATTTTCTGTTTAAAGCATATAGGGGCGCATTACAGTAAAAACAGAAAAATATATACACACTGCACTGTTGTAGTTATTTATGTTTAAAGCGTATAGTGGAGTATTTGTCACGGTAAGTGGAGATAAGAGGAACACCAAATAAACAAACAGCGACAGGAAAACAGACTAGGCCTCAAAGCTAGGGAAGAGGGAATGGTAACTAGGGGTCGCCCGATTACCGGTTTTACCGAAATTATTGGCCGATATTCAGGATTTTGAAAGTTATCAGTATCAGCATCTATTTTGCCGATATTCCGATAACGTATCGGGAACACGGATCGCGCTGCTGTCAGCGCGATCAGTGTTCCATCAGCAGCACAGGGGAGAAGGAAGCATTGTCTCCCACCCCCCTGTGCCGCTGCCACCAATGAGAGGAGGGAGGACAAGAGGAGGGGAGGGGCTGTGGCCACTGCGCCACCAATGAAAATAACTGTCACCACCAGACATCTGAGAAGCTCTGACAGATGCCTTTCAGAACCTCCTCCTTGAGCTTCCTTTGTTTTGCTTTCAGTTCCTCATCTCGTTAGCCTCTCTCAGCTGTCATGTAGTTGGACTGATTGCATCCCTTTAAATTCCTCCCCATAGTGCATCAGTTTGCGGTTTATATTACTTCCTGGAGTGTGTGTGCATGCTGATCCTACTTCCCAGTCTTCTACAAGATAAGTGTTGTGCATTCATTTGTGTTTTTCTGTTTGCTGGATCCCAGGTGACCCTGACTCCCTCCGTATCTAGTGTAGGGAGCCGGTGGTCGTGTCCCCTCACTATTATAGGGTGTTCAGGTGTTATACAGTCGAGGTACGAGGATATGCGATCATCTACCATTGGGATTTTCGCATAGGCTGAGCAGTCAGGGAGAGTGCCAGGTCTGATGCAGGGGTCTCCCTTTTTGTTCCTTAGTTCTGGATCCAGTGAGTCGTATATTCATTTTCTGTTGTCTTGTTTCCTGTACACCTTCCGTGACATTATAAACCGCCTAAACCGTTTCAAGCATGGATCCGGTTTCACTTTTGACTGAACGCTTGCAGAGTCTTTCATTGGAGGTGGCAGATCTTCGTAAGACTCTTTCTCAGTTTCAAGTGACCGGTTCAGCTTGCGTTCATGGAGTTTGTTCTGAGCCTAAGATCTCGCTCCCGGATACGTTCTCCGGGGGTAGTGAGAATTTTGTGCGTTTTAGAGAGGCTTGCAAACTCCATTTTCGCCTTCTTCCCCATTCCTCTGGTGATGAGGAACGGAGGGTGGGGATCATTATATCGCTGCTCAAGGGTAACGCCCAGTCGTGGGCCTTTTCGCTGCCGGTGGGGGCACGGCCCCTCCGTTCAGTGGATGAATTCTTTTTAGCCCTGGGTCAGATATATGATGATCCGGATCGTATTGCTTTGGCTGAGTCTAGACTACGTCTGTTATGCCAGGGTAAACAATCCGCAGAGATATACTTCTCAGAATTTCAGAGATGGGCAGCTGATACTGGTTGGAATGATGCTGCACTCCGAAGTCAATTTTGCCATGGTCTTTCAGAGGGATTGAAAGATGCATTTGCCTTTCATGAGAGGCCTACCTCCTTGGACTCTGCCATGTCTCGGGCCGTTCGTATTGACAGGTGTCTTAGAGAGAGAGGAGAGATCACTCCTTCCTGTCATACTCAATCCCAGGACAATGCAGTGGTCTCATTCAGTGCACAGGGGTCTCAGTCGCTGTGAACCCCTTCTGAGCAGGAGCCCATGCAGCTGGGGTTGATTGCCTCTGACAATAGAAGATTCAGCCCGCATGAGAAGGTTTGTTTTTGTTTTGGAGGTATAAATCATTTGGCAAATGTTTGTCCCTCTAGGAGATTCAGACAGTCTTTTGAGAATAATAAAGAAACAAAAAGGAAAAAATCCTTTAAAAATGTTCCATCTGTTAACATTGGCAGGGTTGAGGCGGAAATTGAAGGTTTTCCGTTTGCTTGTAGTTCCCGTTTTGTCCTGCCTGCCAGGGTGGCGCTAGAGAGCAAGAACATTTTTTGTGAGATTTTTGTAGATAGTGGAGCAGCTGTCAATCTCATTGATAATCAATTTGCGATAACTCATGGTTTCCAGGTATGCACTTTGGGAAAGGATATTCCTGTTTTTGCTATTGATTCCGCTCCACTTTCTCAGAAATCATTAAAGGGCATAGTTCACAATATCCGTTTAATTGTGAGTGATGCTCATGTTGAGGATGTGTCATGTTTCGTCCTTAGCGGATTGCCTACTCCTCTAGTGTTGGGGCTACCCTGGCTCACTAAACATAACCCCACCATTGATTGGCAAGCGAGGCAAATAAATGGTTGGAGTGACTTTTGCAGAGAGAATTGCCTCACGACATCGGTTTCTGAGGTTTCTACTAAGACTGTACCTTCTTTTCTCTCAGAATTTTTGGATGTCTTCTCGGAGAGCGGAGTTCAGGATTTGCCCCCGCACAGGGAGTACGATTGCCCTATTAATCTCATCCCAGGCGCCAAGCTGCCTAAATCTCGTTTATACAATCTCTCCCAACCTGAAAGGGTCGCTATGCGTGCTTATATCTCTGAGAGTCTGAGAAAAGGACACATACGACCCTCGAAGTCACCTGTTGCCGCTGGTTTTTTCTTTGTTAAGAAAAAAGATGGTTCTTTAAGACCTTGTCTGGATTTCAGGGAGCTGACAGTATCACAATTCGTGACCCTTATCCGCTTCCTCTGATCCCGAACCTGTTTAACCAGATTGTTGGGGCTAAAGTTTTTTCCAAATTAGATCTAAGAGGGGCATACAACCTGGTCAGGAATAGAGAAGGAGACGAATGGAAGACGGCCTTCAATACCCCTGAGGGCCATTTTGAGAATTTGGTTATGCCTTTTGGTTTGATGAATGCTCCAGCCGTTTTTCAGCATTTTGTGAACAGCATTTTTTATTATTTAATGGGGAAATTTGTATCAGTGTATTTGGATGACATTTAGATTTTTTCTCCTGATTTCAAAACTCATAAGGAACACTTACGTCAGGTCTTGCTCCTCCTGCGGGAGAATAAATTGTACGCGAAACTGGAAAAATGTGTGTTTGCGGTTCCAGAAATTCAATTTCTGGGGTTTCTTCTCTCCGCTTCTGGTTTTCGCATGGACCCCGAGAAGGTCCGCGCTGTGCTTGAGTGGGAGCTTCCTGAAAATCAGAAGGCGCTGATGCGTTTTTTGGACTTTGCCAATTATTACAGGAAGTTTATTTTTAATTATTCCTCTGTTGTTAAACCACTCACTGATATGACTAGAAAGGGGGTATATTTTTCTTCCTGGTCGGTAGAGGCGCGTAAGGCCTTTTCTGATATCAAGGAGAGTTTTGCTTCCGCTCCCATCTTGGTACAACCTGATATCTTTCTACCCTTCATAGTTGAGGTTGATGCTTCTGAGGTGGGTGTGGGTGCGGTCTTGTCTCAAGGTTCCTCTCCTGCCAAATGGCGTCCGTGTGCCTTTTTCTCGAAGAAACTCTCCTCCGCAGAGAGAAATTACGATGTGGGAGATAGGGAGTTGTTGGCCATCAAGTTGGCTTTTGAGGAATGGCGCCATTGGCTAGAGGGAGCCAGACACCCTATTACCGTGTTTTCTGACCATAAAAATCTGGCCTACTTGGAGTCAGACAAGCGTCTGAACCCGAGACAGGCCAGATGGTCTTTGTTCTTTTTAAGGTTTAATTTTGTTGTCACGTTCCGCCCTGGGGGTAAGAATGTGAAGGCAGATGCCCTGTCACGTTGTTTTCCGGGAGGTGGGAATTTTGAAGACCCGGGTCCCATTTTGGCTGAAGGTGTGGTGGTCTCTGCTCTTTTTCCTGAATTGGAGGCAGAGGTGCAGGCAGCCCAGTCAGAGGCTCCTGATCTTTGTCCTCCTGGGAGGTTGTTTGTAGCCTCTCGTTTTAAGACACAAGATTTTTAAGGAACACCATGATACGGTCCTTGCTGGGCACCCGGGGGCAAGAGCCACAGTGGATCTCATCGCTCGGAGATTCTGGTGGCCGGTGCTTCGTAAGTCGGTTGAAGGTTTTGTGGCAGCCTGCGAGACCTGCGCTCGTGCCAAAGTCCCTCATTCACGGCCATCAGGTCCTCTCCTTCCCTTACTCATTCCTTCCCGTCCTTGGACCCATCTGTCCATGGACTTCATTACGGACCTGCCTCGTTCCTCGGGGAAGACTGTGATTCTGGTGGTGGTGGACCGTTTTAGCAAAATGGTGCATTTCATCCCTTTTCCTGGCTTGCCCAATGCTAAGACGCTGGCGCAGGCATTTATTGATCACATTGTCAAATTGCATGGTATTCCTTCAGACATAGTCTCTGATAGGGGCATGCAGTGTGTTTCCAGATTCTGGAAGGCTTTCTGTTCTCGCTTGGGGGTTCGGTTGTCATTCTCTTCTGCTTTCCACCCGCAGTCGAATGGCCAGACAGAGTGTGTCAATCAGAATCTGGAGACATATCTGCGCTGTTTTGTGGCGAAGAATCAGGAGGATTGGTGTTCTTTTTTTGTCCCTTGCTGAGTTTGCTTTAAATAACCGTCGTCAGGAGTCCTCTGATAAGTCACCATTTTTTGGTGCATATGGGTTTCATTCGCAGTTTGGGACATTCTCGGGAGAGGGGTCTTCTGGTTTACCTGATGAGGACAGATTCTCCTCGTCTTTGTCATCTATTTGGCAAAAGATTCAGGATAATCTAAAGAGCATGAGTGAGAGATATAAGCGTGTGGCAGATAAGAGACGTGTGCCTGGTCCGGACCTGAATGTTGGTGATCTGGTGTGGTTGTCTACTAAGAATATCAAATTGAAGGTTCCCTCCTGGAAGTTGGGTCCTAAGTTTATTGGGCCTTACAAAATCTTTTCTGTCATCAATCCTGTTGCCTACCGTCTTGATCTTCCTCAGACTTGGAAGATCCATAATGTTTTTCATAAGTCCTTATTAAAACCTTATGTTCAACCCATTGTACCCTCGTCTTTGCCTCCTCCTCCGATTATAGTTGATGGTAATCTTGAATTTCAGGTCTCTAGGATTGTGGATTCTCGTGTTGTCCGCGGTTCTCTCCAGTACCTCGTTCATTGGGAGGGTTATGGTCCTGAGGAGAGGATGTGGGTCCCAGTGACGGACATTAAGGCCACTCGTCTCATCAGGGCTTTCCATAGGTCCCATCCTGAGAAGGTGGGCTCTGAGTGTCCGGAGTCCACTCGTAGAAGGAGGGGTACTGTCACCACCAGAGATCTGAGAAGCTCTGACAGATGCCTTTCAGAACCTCCTCATTGAGCTTCCTTTGTTTTGTTTTCAGTTCCTCATCTCGTTAGCCTCTCTCAACTGTCATGTAGTTGGACTGATTGCATCCCTTTAAATTCCTCCCCATAGTGCATCAGTTTGCGGTTTATATTACTTCCTGGAGTGTGTGTGCATGCTGATCCTACTTCCCAGTCTTCTACAAGATAAGTGTTGTGCATTCATTTGTGTTTTTCTGTTTGCTGGATCCCAGGTGACCCTGACTCCCTCCGTATCTAGTGTAGGGAGCCGGTGGTCGTGTCCCCTCACTATTATAGGGTGTTCAGGTGTTATACAGTCGAGGTACGAGGATATGCGATCATCTACCATTGGGATTTTCGCATAGGCTGAGCAGTCAGGGAGAGTGCCAGGTCTGATGCAGGGGTCTCCCTTTTTGTTCCTTAGTTCTGGATCCAGTGAATCGTATATTCATTTTGTGTTGTCTTGTTTCCTGTACACCTTCCGTGACAATAACTCTCTCATTCATTCATATACAGGAGGCGGGAGCTGGCTGCAGAATCACATAGCCGGCTCCCGACATCTATGACAAGTATCTGCTATTTGCGGTAGTTAACCCCTCAGATGCCATGGATCGCAGCTGTAGTGTCCCACTAGGTAAAGGTGGGCACTACACAAGGGTTAACATGTCTATTGCTTTAATGTAATGTTTACTGTTCATTTCCCTGTATTATCTGGGTGTCAGGCCTGTCAGGGTGTAGTTTAGCCTCCTAGACACTAGAGGGAGCTAGAGAGCCCTAAGTATATATAGGTAGGCCCAGACAGGGGAGAGTTAGTTCAGTCCAGGTGGCTAGAAGTGTAACCTAGTCAGCCTGAAGTTCCTGAGTCTAAGCTTAGCTCAGAAGAATCACCCCAGCAGAAGAAGTTGCCTCCTGGGAGAAACCTGCAGCTTCCCTCACAACAGGAACAATACAACCAGCTCAGATAAGTAAGCTGATGGGCAGAGGTACTACAAAATAGAAGCAAGGGTCAATACGGGAGGAAGAATTATTACCAAGGATTAAAGCCAGCATTTAGGCATCCGGGCCTTGGTATCCAGCCAGCTGGAATAGCAGTGCGCCCCCCCCCCCCCACCCAGCATTAAAAACATTGGTGGCGAAGTGTGCCCCCCACCCAAGCCCCCCAGTATTAATAATTGGTGGCAGTGGCCACAGGGTCCCCTCTCCCTTCCTCCTCAATGGTGGCAGTGGCAGCTTCTGATCGGAGCCCCAGCAGTGTAAGACTGGGGCTCCGATTGGTTACCATGGTAGCCAGGATGCTTCTGAAGCCCTGGCTGCCATAGTCAGCTGCCTGCTGCTGTGTGCACAAAGCACAGAGTAGCAGGGACAGTGTGAGGTCCTATTCACCCTAATAGAACTCTATTGGGCTGAATAGGACAAGGGTTCTAGTCCCTAAGGGGGCTAAAAGTTAGTAAACAAAATGTATAAATGAAAAAGAAAGATTTACAAAAAAAACCTACAAGTTAACAATAAACATATTCATTTTCAGCAGATCTGTGTAGGATTTAAATTTTTTTTAATGAAAATTCACAGAATATCGGTATAAATTATTGGCTATCGGCCTGAAAGTTCACAGATTATCGGTATTGGTATCAGCTAAAAAAAAAATCTATATTGGTCGATCACTAATGGTAACCGCCTAACAATCGCTGAGCCTCTCCCTGACTGCTGACAGTATGAGCAAGTCCTGAGGGTGAACAAACTCATACGCTGGAACCTAAGCCCCGCTGACACTGTCACAAACCCTAACTTAGGGAGCGGGAAAATGAGACAGCCGGTACACCTACCACCGTGAAGGGACCAGCGTCCCCCCGGGATCTAGAAACAACACAAACTCCTGGGAGAAACAGGAGAACTTAGCTTGAGATGAGAGGGAAGCAGAAGATCCTCAAACAACCAGAATAGAACTCCAGAACGAAATATCAACCGCAAAGTCAGCAGTAAGTGGCGGACTTAAATAGAGCCTATTCACAAATTACGAGCAGAACCTGTAGAGGGGTGGTATCCTGCCAACAACAAACAGAAAGGAAACACAGAAAGACCTGCCGCAAGTCTATCCAATCTTCTCAGATCTCTCACAGGGGAGGCAGTGACAGTACCCCCCTTCTTTAAAAAAAAAAAGTACAAGGGCGCCATTTGCCAGGAGAAGGACCCTGCGACAAAACTGCTCCGACTCCCACTTCTGACGCGTCCACTTCCACAATGAATGGTTGTGAAACATCGGGTTGCACCAGAATAGGAGCCGAAGCAAAACATTTCTTTATAGCAGAAAAAGCATGTAATGCCTCTTCCGACCAGACTGAGAAATCCAGACCTTTCTTGGTCATATTGGTCAAAGGCTTGACAACAGTAGAATAATTCAGGATGCTTTTTCTGTATTAATTAGTGAACCCCAAAAACCGCATCAGCGCTTTCTGATTCTCAGGTCGATCCCAGTCCAATATTGCATGGACCTTTTCGGGATCCATATGAAAACCTGAGGAAGAAAGCAGGTAACCCAGGAACTGCAGCTCCTGTACAGCAAACACACATTTTTCTAACTTGGCATACAACTTATTCTCCCTGAGGATCAATAATAATTGCCTTAAATGACCCTGATGAGTAGTGATGGACGAACATCGACGGGGACGGTTCGCAAATGCGATCAAATGTTCGCGAACTGCAAGTTCGCGGTGGGCCCCATTCACTTTAATGGCAGGCAAACCTGAAAAATCTTCAGCTCATATTTGCAGACACCAAAAATTTTGTAGAAGTGTACAAATAGTCCCACAACATGGACAGTGACATACTAGAGGGGGATAAATGACCAACAAAAAATATGTATCTTAATCAGGGGACATTTGTATGCATCTTAAAGGGAAATTCTCTGAAATGTGTCCTGTTGGAGCCTAGAAATTTTTTATTTTAGGCCACGGGAGTACGTTGTTCAAATGTCGTTTGTCACTATCTGTAGCTGAGGTAATGCAGCTAAGCCACAAACAAATGCTGCACTACCCAAATGCACTATATAGAAAGTATATAATTGGTATATAACACCCCTGCTTCAATCAGTTGTTTGGGGTAGCAACTGGCATATAATACCAGTAGAAATTATTTGTTCCAATGGCGTTTGTCACTATCTGTAGCTGAGGTAACTCAGCTAAGCCGCAAACAAATGCTGCACTACCCAACTGCACTATATAGAAAATATATAATTGGTATATAACACCCCTGCTTCAATCATTTTTTTGGGGGGGGCAACTGGTATATCACTCCAGTAGAAATGATTTGTTCCAATGTCGTTTTTCACTATCTGTAGCTGAAGTAACGCAGCAAATCCACAACCAATGCTGCACTTCCACAAATGCACTATATAGAAAGTATATAATTGGTATATAACACCCCTGCTTTAATCAGATTTTTTGTGGGGAAACTGGTATATCATACCAGTAGAAATTATTTGTTCCAATGGCGTTTGTCACTATCTGTCGCTGAGGTAATGCAGCAAAACCACAAACCAATGCTGCACTACCCAAATGCACTATATAAAAAGTATACTATTGGTATATAACACCCCTGCTTCAATCACTTTTTGTGGGGCAACTGGTATAGCACAACAGTAGAAATTATTTGTTCCAATAGCGTTTGTCTCTCTGTGTAGCTGCAGTATCGCAGCAGAACTGCACACAACTGCTGCACAATACAAATGCACTATAATATACTTTCTATGTTAGAAAATATATTATAAGTATATTACACCCCCTCAGTAAGTAACACCTATCGATAGCACACCTATACAAGTCCTTAAAAGGAATTTTGTGGCCCTATTAGCTAGCATTTGGTGTCCCTAACGGTTTGTCCCTGCTCCACACAGCAACCTCTCCCTACACTGGCAAAAGACTGAATGTAAAATGGCGGCCAGTCCAGGTTTATTTGTAAGGTAGGGGGATGTTCATGTGCTGAAATGTCTCAATTGCCTGTACCACCTGATGGATGTGTCATGGGTCAAAGTTCTTCGCAATGTAAAAGAATATGGTTCCGGTGGACATTGCCCGTTCAGCGAACCGCGAACGAACAAAGTTCATCGGGAAACGACCGCCGGGCGAACCGCAAGGCCATCTCTACTGATGAGTCTCCATATCGGGCGAGTAAATTAGTATGTCATCGTGGTATATAACAACAAACCTCCCCACCAAATGATGAAAAAGGTCATTGATGAAGTGCTGAAAGACTGCCGGAGCATTAGTCAACGCAAAGGGCATGACCAAGTTCTCAAAGTGGCCCTCAGGGGTATTAAAGGCCATCTTCCATTTATCCCCTTCCCTGATACTTATCAGATTATAAACCCCTCTTAACTCCAACTTGGAAAACATCTTGGCTCCGACAATCTGATCAAATAAATCTGGGATCAAGAGACAGGGAAACCACTCCAATTACTGATCTGTCTTGCTTGCCAAACTATGGTAGGATTATGTCTGGTCAACCATGGTAAACCTAGCACTAAAGGAGCAGGCAAATTCTTTAGTACAAAACAAGAAATTGACTCAACATGGGAATCACCCACCCTCAACTGAATATCATGCACCATATGATTCAGACACTTTTGGGAGAGAGGGGCGGAATCAATAGCAAATACAGATATCCCCTTGTTTAATGCGCTTCTTTTAAAACCCTGATGCTAAACAAACCGATAATCCACAAGGTTAACCCCTGCTCCACTGTCAACAAATACTTCCAATTCAATATTTTTGGAGTCTAGCGCCACCATGGCAGGCAGAAATTAGGTACTACCGGTAAAATACAAAAATACCTTCTCTGACCCCCCACCCACACTGCCAAGAGTGAGAGAACTAGATCCATTAGTTATAACCTTTTTTTTTTCTTTTTCACCTTGAGGTTTAATATAAGCACATACTTTAATAAAAATGTCCTTCTTTACCACAGAAGAAACAAAGTCTTCTCTGAACGCTGAAATTCCTTTTACCAGGGCATGAAGAGACCTGTCCCAATTGCATAGGATCATCACCAGACATGAGTGTCTCTTTACCACGCGGGACAGAAGAAACTGCTTCCCCATATGGTAGTGCGTCCCAAGTGAGGGGAACCTTGCACCTCTCTCTCAGGTGTCTAAAAATCCATATGGCAAGGGACACTGTAAAGTTCGGGTTCGTACCGAACTTTAGGATTTTTGGAACCCAAACCCGAACATTTCAGCAAAAGTTCGGGTTTGGGTTCGGTGCTTTCTCAGCACTTTTTAAAAAGGCTGCAGAGCAGCCAATCAACAAGTGTTTAACTCTGTATGCCACTGGCCATGCCATTAGAAGGCATGGCTGTGATGGCTTCTAAGGGCACATACAGGGGTCGCAGTTGTGACCGGGTCCGGCACTCCAAGGGGCCAAGCCGCCTGTGGACCCCCCTGGCCCCTGCAGTCAGTGTTCCCTCTAACTAAGCTGCGTGGGTGGGCGGCCACGCAGCAATTATCTGTGGCCCCGCTCAAGCTGCTGGCAAAATGTCAGTCCCAGCAGTCAGTGTCAGAAAAATCTCAGTCATGCGCCTCCTGCCCTGTCTGCCTGCTCCTCCCACTTTATGAATGAAGAAGGCAGGCGGGGCAGGAAGCGCATGACAGAGGGAGCGCAGGGAGAGATGCCGGCTCATGGACACCCTGCAGTGCATGGCCCATGTACCCGCCCCGCTACCCTGACAGCCGCTGAACCATGCTCTGGATCTCAGCAGCAGCAGAAGCACGCGGAGGAGCTGGGCCATGACCGTCCGTGGAGCAAAATCTCCTGCAGGCAGCAGTAGAACTCCCAGAAGGTAGGAGCTGCCCCCGGTGTGCACAGCGCCGGGCACTGCCCTGGCCCCACCGCCAGTGTCCCCACCTCCTCCCTACCCACTGATAAATTACTAGAAGACAGTATGGGGGATCTGTGGAGGGCACTTATGGGGGATCTGTGGAGGGCAATTACGGGGGATCTGTGGAGGGCACTTATGGGGGATCTGTGGAGGGCACTTATGGGGGATCTGTGGAAGACACTGTGCCCTCCACAGGTTGGGGGGGGCGGCGGCGGGTTGGGGGGGTAGCGGCGGCAGAGTGGGGACGGGGAGGGGACCCCATGGATTGTGTGTACGCCACTGGGCATGGCTGTGATTGTCCAGTACAGCATGTGACCCAGCCTCTATATAAGTTGGAGTCATATAGCGCTGCACGTCACTCTGCTGTGCTTAGAGGATGCTGCTGGTGATTTCAGGGAGAGAAGAGGAGAGAATCTTTGCTCAAAACGTGAATCTAACTCAGCGATCTACATACATTGTGTTGTGTGGGTGCAGGGCACAATTTTTGTATCCTGCCCTGAGCCCAGTGATGGAAAAAAAATAACTTTTATAAGTCAGTCAGGTGGGCGGCGGCAGCGGCCATTTTATGCAAGCTCAGTGAACCAGCACTGCATCTGAGCTTTTGGGACATTGAAATCCAAGCTTGAAAAACAGCACAAATAATCGGTTTTTAAAAAAAAATCTACATCTGGCAATTTACAACACCTGGTGCATTTGCAGGCTTAGTCAGTGTGCAATTTAAGCTAGAAATACAGACATCATTTCCTGGGTTTTTAAAAACACACTTTTTGCCAAAAAACACTATTTTCCTGATCTGCAAGTGTTAAATTCAAATTTTATATATACAGCTTTCATATTCTGTTACCAAAAAACACTTTTTTGGCCATATACAACATCTGGATTAGTCAGTGTGCAATTTAAGCTAGAAATACAGCCATTCATTTTCTGGGTTTTGAAAATCTCACTTTTTGCCAGATTCCACTATTTTTTTGTGGCTTTGCAGTATCAAGTGTGAAATTCCAGGGTTATATACTGCTGTCAAATTCAGTTATTAACCCCTTCACGACTGCAATACGTTTATATACGTGATATTTGCACATGCCCCGTGCAGCTATCACGTCTATAAACGTCAAACCAGCTCTTTAATCCAAGCGCTGCAAAGCTCTTGGATTAAAGCTTCTGCCCCTGCACTGCTGCTAGTAATGCCGGCAAGGGACCAATCAGAGTGGCCCCTTGCCGGCAATCGATCCGATTGGTTAGTCTGTGCAGACTAACCAATCGGATCGCGGCAGTGAAAAAATGCCGGTTTCAGGCTCTGATCTGCGCTCTGCAGATCAGAACCTAAAATCAAATAGTGTCCTCGTGCCCCCCCATCTGTGCCCCCCGATCTGTGCGCCAAGCCCCCCTTGTGTCCACCTGCCGCTCATCTCCTGATGCGGTCCTCCGCACCCTCCCCGCCCCATTCATTCTCCCCGCCCCTCCTGCACCAGCCTCCCTCAATGTTGCTGCCAGATCGGCCGTACATCCCCCCCGCCCCCCCACCTTTACAGCATTGCCCCCGGTCCCCCTGCTGTGTGTGATGACGGCGGTTCAGGAATGGAGCTCTATGCTGACACTGCTGTAACCCGGTTGCGGCATGCATGGGGTTAATAGAGGGAGGGAGCTCCCTTTCTCAACCATCGGGGCTGCAGCGTCCGTTGTTGCCACCTACAGGGCATCTAATAGTATTATACTTTGCAATGCAAGAGCATTGCAAAGTATAGTACAGCCATCAGCCCCACTGGATCTTCATGATCCAAGAGCGACTTGATAAAAAAAAATAAAGTGAAAATAATAAAAATGAAAAATTAAATGTAAATTAAAAAAAGAAATTGCCTTTTCCTATAAAAAAAATTAAAAATAAAATACACATATTATTAGGTGTCACCGCGTCTGTAACGTCTGTCTCTGTAAATATATCACATGATCGACCCCGTCCGATAAACACCATAAGAAAAAAATAATAATGTGCCAAAAGCGCTATTTTTGTCACTTCGCACATCACAAAAAGTGCAACAGCGAGCGATCAAAAAGGCTTATGACCCCCAAAATAGTACCAATCAAACCGTCAACTCATCCTGCAAAAAATGATACCCTATTTAAGACAATCGCCCAAAAAATAAAAAAGCTATGGCTCTCAGACTATGAAGACACTAAAATATTTTTTTGGTTTCAGAAATGCTATTATTGTGTAAAACTTAAATAAATAAGAAAAAGGATACATATTAGGTATTTCCACGTCCATTACGATCTGCTATATAAAACTATCACATGACCTCACTAATATATAAATTAAAACTGTTCCAAAACAGCCAATTTTTGGGTCACCTTGCCCCATAAAGTGTAATAATGAATGATCAATTAATCTTATGTACCCAAAAATGGTACCAAGAAAAACCTCAACACTTTCTGCAAAAAACGAGCCCCTACACAAGACGATCAGCAGAAAAATAAAAAACATATGGCGTTCAGAAAACCAATCCAGCAAAATCTGCCTTCCAAAAACCGTATGGCATTCCTTTCACTCTGCGCCCTGCCGTGTGCCCAAAAAGCAGTTTACAACCACATGTGGGGTGTTTCTGTAAACCGCGGAATCAGGGTAATAAATATTTAGTTTTGTTTGGCTGTTAACCCTCAATATGTTAAAGAAAAAAAATGTAATAAAATGGAAAATTTAGAAATTTGATCTCCATTTTCCTTTAATTCTTGTGGAACACCTAATGGGTTAACAAATTTAGTAAAATCAGTTTTGAGTAACTTGAGGGGTGTAGTTTCTACAATGGGGTCATTTATGGGGTATCTACTATGTAGGCCCCACAAAGTGACTTCAGACCTGAACTGGTCCTTAAAAAGTGGGTTTTGGAAATTTTCTTAAAAATTTTAAGAATTGCTTCTCAACTTCTAAGCCTTCTAACGTCCTAAAAAAAATAAAATGACATTTCCAAAATGATGCCAACATAAAGTAGACATATGGGGAATGTTAAGTAATAAATATTTTTATTAGGTATCACTTTCTGTTTTAGAAGCAGAGAAATTGAAATTTGGAAAATTGTGCATTTTTCAAAATTTTGGGTACATTTTGGATTTTTTCATAAATAAAGGTGAAATATATTGACTCAAATATATGACTATCATGAAGTACAATGTGTCACGAGAAAACAGTCTCAGAATGGCTTGGATAAGTAAAAGTGTTCCAAAGCTATTACCATATAAAGTGACGCATTTCAGATTTGTACATTTTGACTGGGACACTAGGGCATCAATGACCCTAGGTCATGAAAGGGTTAAACTACCACCGGTTTGGGCAAAAAAAAGTTTAGTTGGCAGCCTTTGCTGCAGATGTCAGTGTGAGATATCACCTTTACATACTTTGCACAAATACAGCGGCTCACCCCCTCACCGTATGGATAAGGTGCTCACCTTCAGGTCCCACCCTCAGGACCTTAAGGGACAAACTGGAATAAAACTAGTATGAAGGGGCACACTCACAAGGGAACCTCTCTAGTATCAGAAAATAATGGACTTTATTAGTCTAAAACCATACCCTTAAAAATAGCTAAATAAAATCATACACACATATAAGCACACTTGTATACAATATAACCGTTGGCGACTACCCCAGCGTACCGGCAATGTCCCAATAGATATTGTAGAAATGTGGCTATAGCCACAATGCCCAGTGAGATTGCGGTGGGCAATAAGAATCAAAAGTGTTCCTGGTCAGTATCGTAGAGTTATGGCCGTGGTCAGTATCGTAGTGCTATGGCTACAACCACAATGCTCAATATATATGCTGTGGGAAATGACAGTCAAAGTGTCCAAGCTCCGCAAGTGCCACAGTACAGATACGTCCAATTATTATGGTGGACTCACTTTGTTTCGCAGAGGATGAATAGACTTTGCTTTATAGTAGATGGATATAACTTACAATGCTCACATCTGAGCCCGGTCTTACCCCACTTCACTGCTAGCCGCAGCGCTGTATCCAGGCGGCCGCGCACTCACAGCGTCCCACGTGATGTGCCGGCCTAACGTGGCGTCCCACGTGACCTGGTTGTCCAGGGAACCGGTGCGGCGCTGTAGTGACGTCACAATATAGCGACCGTTCTTTCCAGCTCTAAATTCAAGCCGGGTTTCCTTGCTGTATATGTTATTTCCTTTACTTCCAAGCTTGTTTCTTCTTTCTTTATATTAGTCCCACGCTCACTCTGTAATTCCAGACGCGTTTCAGGGTGTAACACCCCTTCCTCAGTGGCCAACTGAGTGAGCGGATTCTCACTCCTTATAAACTCAATGTCTTTACCCACAATCCCACATTGTTCTGTGCAATCGGTAATCTCTGGATTGGATTTCACTCATCATGTATGTATCTTAATGAATTAAAATAATAAATAACCCAATATATACTGTGACGGTATGCGAGGTGAGGTGGTGGATGATAGGTATGTTTCACCTCGCATGCGCTCTGTTGTCAGGGACTGAACCGGAATCCGGCCCGGGTTTTTCCAGCCTCTGTGGCAGGCTTGGTTCCGGTCCAGAGATTATGGTCCACTGGAGTTCACCTCCAGGTGGACTTTAAATAAACAGGAAGAGAGCACAATAGGTCTCTCATGTGCTGAGTCTCAGGACTGTAACCTGTGTTGCTGAAGAGAGAGCTATGTTTGGATGCGGGAAAAACAAAAGGTTTGCTTCACCATTTGTGTTGTTGATGTTGGGGAGCAGCCCCACACCGTATAGTCAGGACACGACTGTATAGCTTAGCGCCGGACGGCAAGGATTTACTTTATGTTTTGTTTGTTTTCTGCTGTGCAAACCTTTGTGCCTAAATAAACCTGGCAACAAGCCAGATTTTCAAGGAAACTACCTGCTTACGGACTGTTTGTTCAGAAAAAGGTGATCCCCACGAGCTAATCTCCCACAATACATATACATATTATATAGCATTCAAAATAGTCAATAATAGTTAAAAAAACAGACCTAGGAGAAAACCGCAAGGTCTACCACCATTTTTTAGAAAAAACGCATCAAAAGCGCATAAAAAACGCATCAGTGTGAATCAAGTCATATATGCTTTTTTTGCCTACATGTGTGCAGTTTTTCCTTCAGATCAGTCTGACCCACATCTCATAGTCTATTCTTGTATAGTTCAACTTAGAGAGCTCTACTGTTCTTTTTCACAGGAGGGAGTATAATCCAATTTATTTCTTTTATTGCAGCCTAGGGGAGCCGTCCAACAGGGAGGGGAGATCACGGTGTCGATAATCGGCCAAACCGCGATGTCCCATCCCCGCTGGACAACCCCCTCACAGGAACCCGAAGACTTCCATCTCGGCGTTCAGGCCTCTAGGAATGATTGTGTCATATTCAAAAATTCTACGGGATTCCTGTCTCGACATGTGTGCAATATGTTTACCTCCTCTCCATACTTTATTGACCCTCTCAATCGCTGTAAACTTCAAGCCAGTTGGATCACAATTGTGTTTGATTTTAAAATGTTTAGACAACGAGTGGGTCTCTAAACCTTTCTTAATATTTGCCACATGTTCCGCTACCCTCTTTTTCAACGTTCTTTTTGTCCTGCCTATATATTGTTTTCTACAGTCACACTGTAACAGGTATATGACATCTGTGGAGTCACAAGTCAAACATTCCTGTATCTCTATACTGAAGGAGTTCACCGTAGATGCTACTTTTGTAGTCTTTTTCGGAAAATTTGTAATTCTACAGTTGGCACATCTACCACATTTGAAAAATCCCTTCACTGCCAGTCAGTTGTCTTTTTTCTGGCCCTCTTTTCTCATTTTGACAGTTGGTGCTATTTTCCCAGCTAAATTGTTAGCCCGTGTATATGTGATCTTGGGTTTTTCATAACTTGGGGCGAATCTGGTACCCATGGCGGTGCCAGTGCGCTGTACATAGAACTCACGCTCAAATGAAAAAAAATTATGAGCCAATATGTATTGGACACCCTCCAATAGAAATTGTAATTGGTCTGTGGGTAGTGTAGCATCTCCTGACATTTGCTAATACAGTGATCGTATCCCTTGAGCATGATCGATCACCGTATATAGAGATCCAACATCCAGCATCCCCAAGATCCATCCGTCAACCCACTCTATGGCTTCTATCGTTTTGATGATATCAGTAGTGTCACGAATATATGATGGCATTTTCTTGACATACGGCTGAAGCCACTGATCAATATATTTAGATAAATTACATGAGATAGATTCTATCCCAGATACTATTGGGCGACCTGGAGGTTGTTGTAAATTTTTATGGATCTTGGGGATGCAATAAAACATCAGAATCCTCTTCTCAGTATCCAAAATGAATCGAGCCTCTTGATTCGATAAAAAACCTACTTTTTGTCCCATCTCACAATAGGTCTTTAAGATTTTGTAATATTCCTCTGTGGGATCTCCTTTTAATTGTTGATAGGTCTCCTGTGCCCCTAGTTGTCTATAGCACTCTCTCAAGTAATCTGCCTGTATTTTGTACCACTACCGCCCCACCTTTATCAGCCGGCCTAATTATAATATTGTTCACTTCTTGCAGCGATTCAATAGCTCTAATTTCCCCTTTATTTAAATTTGTATTTACTCTTCGACTCTTAATTCTTCTCAAGTCCCGCTCCACATTATTTTTGAACGCGGCCATTTCATTACTCATCTCCTGTCTGGGGAATTCTTTCGATCTAGCCTTTAAATCAGTATGTTGATATTTACTGATATTCCCTTCCATGTCCATTTCTCTATTAATGGGGTTTTTTAGAAAATATTTCTTAAAACACAACCGTCTTATGAACTTTTCCACCCCAATATATGTGGCAAACTTGTCAAGGGGATTTGTAGGGGCGAACTTTAGACCCTTATTCAGTAGCTGAACCTGGGTGTCCGTCAGTACAGTGTCACTGATATTTATTACGTTGGTCGTTGGTTGTATGGGCGTCTGTGATTCCTTCTTAAGTGAATGTTGTCCTCTTCGTATTCTCCGTTGAACTCGTGTCGTTTCGCCCTGGTTTGTGTTGGTATATATTCGTGTTCTGTGTTCTGGTAATGCCTGTGTTCCTGTCTCTGTGCATGATAAGTCCCTCTGTTCTGTGTATATTCCCTCGGACGTTCCCTCAAATTGTAATCGTGACCCTGTCCCTGTGTTTTGTAATTGTGTTTCCTTGTGTCCTTTCGTGGTGGAGTTGGGATGCGAGTGCTCTTCGTTCGTGCTTTGTGATGTGGAGGGGTGAAATCTGAAAAATGCGGTGTCATAAGTGTTTCAAATCTATTGGAGATACTGACATTGTCATATTGTATCCCCTGTGTATTAGCGTGCTCAACTTCCCTCTGTTTATAAATTTCAGTGACTTCTCTTTTCTCCATATAGTGCAACTTCCTGGACTTTTTTCCTATTATCTCTCTTTCTAATACGTCCAGATTTTTGCAGATCTTCTCGTGCCATTTTCGAACTATATCAGTGTCTGAGAATTTTTCTCTCTCTCTCCTAAGGGCATCTATCTGCCCCGTCATTACCTCTGTCATTTGTATCCTTCTTCTAATAATCATTTGTACCAGTGTTTCTGACTGAGTTTTCAGGAACATATCCCATTCTTTTTTGAACTTGTCATCCACCAAGTCCGATGCTGGTGTCTTGGTGAGTGTCAAATCTTTGGGGATGAGGCCCCTATCCAAATATTGTGTAAGTGACCTAATCTCCCACTTGCTGCGTACTTGACGTGGGCAAGTCGAAGAGTAAATACAAATTTAAATAAAGGGGAAATTAGAGCTATTGAATCTCTGCAAGAAGCGAACAATATTATAATTAGGCCGGCTGATAAAGGTGGGGCGGTAGTGGTACAAAATACAGCAGATTACTTGAGAGAGTGCTATAGACAATTGGGGGCACAGGAGACCTATCAAAAATTAAAAGGAGATCCCACAGAGGAATATTACAAAATCTTAAAGACCTATTGTGAGATGGGACAAAAAGTATTTTTTTTATCGAATCAAGAGGCTCGATTCATTTTGGATACTGAGAAGAGGATTCCAATGTTTTATTGCATCCCCAAGATCCATAAAAATTTACAACAACCTCCAGGTCGCCCAATAGTATCTGGGATAGAATCTATCTCATGTAATTTATCTAAATATATTGATCAGTGGCTTCAGCCGTATGTCAAGAAAATGCCATCATATATTCGTGACACTACTGATATCATCAAAACGGTAGAAGCCATAGAGTGGGTTGACAGATGGATCTTGGGGACGCTGGATGTTGGATCTCTATATACGGTGATCGATCATGCTCAAGGGATACGATCACTGTATGAGCAAATGTCAGGAGATGCTACACTACCCACAGACCAATTACAATTTCTATTGGAGGGTGTCCAATACATATTGGCTCATAATTATTTTTCATTTGAGCGTGAGTTCTATGTACAGCGCACTGGCACTGCCATGGGTACCAGATTCGCCCCAAGTTATGCCAATCTATTCTTGGCCCAATGGGAGAAGGAAGTCATACAGCCCAGGCTTGGGGCGGATCTGGTCCTATGGCGGCGCTACATAGACGTTATTTTATTTATTTGGCAGGACACCAGTGAATCCCTAGAACTTTTTTTGAGTAGCATTAACATTAATGATAGGAATCTGATCTTCAGTCCAAATGTCAGTAAAGAAAAAGTTGAGTTCTTGGACCTGGAGATACAAGTAAAAGGGAAAAGATTGAATTGCAGTACTTTTTTCAAGCCGGTGGCCAAGAATAGCTTCATCAGGTTTGCCAGTTGCCATCTTTCACGATGGCTGCTCAATGTGCCAACGAGCCAGTTTCGGCGATTAAAGCGAAACTGTACTTATGATGGCAAGTTTTATGAAGAAGCCGCCGGTTTGAAACTGCAATTATTGGAAAGAGATTACCCAGCCCAGGTCATTGATAAATCACTGGATAAGGTAAGGGTCAATAAAGTATGGAGAGGAGGTAACCATATTGTACACATGTCGGGACAGGAATCCCGTAGAATTTTTGAATATGACACAATCATTCCTAGAGGCCTGAACGCCGAGATGGAAGTCTTCGGGTTCCTGTGAGGGGGTTGTCCAGCGGGGATGGGACATCGCGGTTTGGCCGATTATTGACACCGTGATCTCCCCTCCCTGTTGGACGGCTCCCCTAGACTGCAATAAAAGAAATAAATTGGATTATACTCCCTCCTGTGAAAAAGAACAGTAGAGCTCTCTAAGTTGAACTATACAAGAATAAACTATGAGATGTGGGTCAGACTGATCTGAAGGAAAAACTGCACACATGTAGGCAAAAAACGCATATATGACTTGATTTACACTGATGCGTTTTTTCTAAAAAATGGTGGTAGACCTTGCGGTTTTCTCCTAGGTCTGTTTTTTAACTATTATTGACTATTTTTAATGCTATATAATATGTATATGTATATATTGGGTTATTTATTATTTTAATTCATTAAGATACATACATGATGAGTGAAATCCAATCCAGAGATTACCGATTGCACAGAACAATGTGGGATTGTGGGTAAAGACATTGAGTTTATAAGGAGTGAGAATCCGCTCACTCAGTTGGCCACTGAGGAAGGGGTGTTACACCCTGAAATGCGTCTGGCATTACAGAGTGAGCGTGGGACTAATATAAAGAAAGAAGAAACAAGCTTGGAAGTAAAGGAAAGAACATATACAGCAAGGAAACCCGGCTTGAATTTAGAGCTGGAAAGAACGGTCGCTATATTGTGACGTCACTACAGCGCCGCACCGGTTCCCTGGACAACCAGGTCACGTGGGACGCCACGTTAGGCCGGCACATCACGTGGGACGCTGTGAGTGCGCGGCCGCCTGGATACAGCGCTGCGGCTAGCAGTGAAGTGGGGTAAGACCGGGCTCAGATGTGAGCATTGTAAGTTATATCCATCTACTATAAAGCAAAGTCTATTCATCCTCTGCGAAACAAAGTGAGTCCACCATAATAATTGGACGTATCTGTACTGTGGCACTTGCGGAGCTTGGACACTTTGACTGTCATTTCCCACAGCATATATATTGGGCATTGTGGTTGTAGCCATAGCACTACGATACTGACCACGGCCATAACTCTACGATACTGACCAGGAACACTTTTGATTCTTATTGCCCACCGCAATCTCACTGGGCATTGTGGCTATAGCCACATTTCTACAATATCTATTGGGACATTGCCGGTACGCTGGGGTAGTCGCCAACGGTTATATTGTATACAAGTGTGCTTATATGTGTGTATGATTTTATTTAGCTATTTTTAAGGGTATGGTTTTAGACTAATAAAGTCCATTATTTTCTGATACTAGAGTGGTTCCCTTGTGAGTGTGCCCCTTCATACTGCCTTTACATACTGTCTTTCTATTTAGTTATTTGAAATAAAGCCATTTTGGGCACAATTCTTTGATAGCGTCCTAGTGTGGATCAGGTCATGTGAGATACACCCTGTACATACAGGGGTTCTATTCCGGTATTTGAAATACAGCCATTTTGGGCAAACAAAATTAAAAGAAGGCCTAGTCTGGTTCCAGGCGTGTGAGATACACCCTTTAAATACAGGCGTTTGATTCTTTTATTAATAAAACACCTTTTTTTGTGCAAAATACACAATTTTCAGGCCTTGCAGAATCTTGACGTTTGAAATTCCAGGGTTATATACTGCTGCCATATTCAGTTATTAAACAAACACCCGTTTGGGCAAAAAAGAGTTTATTTGGCAGCCTTTGCTGCATATGTCATTGTGAGATACACCCTTTATATATTTGGGTTCTATTCAGATATTTGATGACTATGTTAGCAGGGTTTTCCAGGGCCATCCACCTAGCCCTGCCCCAGAAGTGGAAGAGATTGAGTGCACCGATGCCCAACCACTTATCTTTCAAGATGAATACATGGGAGGACCATCGCAACACGTCTCGGATGATGACGAAACACAGATGCCAACTGCTGTGGCTTTCGAAAGTGTTCAGACCGACAAGGAAGGCAGGGGTGAAGACTGGTGTAAGATGATGTGGAGGACGATGAGGTCCTTGACCCCACATAAAATCAAGTTCATGCGAGTGACCTATGTAGTTCGGAGAAAGAGGAGGTGATCGCACAGAGCCACCAGCACAGCAGAAAGAGGGAGCAGGTTGCAAAAGCGAAGTGGCCGTCATCTAGACAGCACACCTGCTACTTTCCACCACAGCAAGGGACCAAACACACCAAAGCCAGCTCCAAGAAAATCCCTGGCTTGGCAGTTCTTGAGACAATGTGCTTACAACAAGATTCCAAATTGGGCACATGGACTGAGCTTGCCCTTTACGCCTTGGTGGTGCTGGCCTGCCCTGCAGCCAGTGTATTATCTGAACGTGTGTTTAGCACAGCAGGGGGCGTCATCACAGACAAGCGCAGCCGCCTGTCCACAGCTAATGTGGACAAGCTCACATTCATTAAAATGAACCAGGCATGGATCCCTCAGGACTTGTCCGTACCTTGTGCAGAATAGAC
This sequence comes from Bufo gargarizans, assembly GCF_014858855.1. Taxonomy (NCBI): domain Eukaryota; kingdom Metazoa; phylum Chordata; class Amphibia; order Anura; family Bufonidae; genus Bufo; species Bufo gargarizans. The sequence continues at coordinate 218,462,045 of NC_058080.1, read as the reverse complement.
ATGTATACCTACACTAACCAGCCATTGTTATCATGCAGCCCAATTGCTCATGTTTGCATTTTGGATATTTCACACTCTTTTGGAGTGTACCTTAATTTTACAAAATTAAATTAAAACCAAAAACCTGTTTTGGCTATCTCGTCCTCCTCCACCGCCGCTTCCACCTACTCCGCTATGTCCACCGCCTCCTCAAACTCCTACTCCATATGGAACTCCACCTCATAAATCCATTTATTTATTTTTTGTACGTGTTTTATATTATATAATTTCACTACTTTGTCATTAACATTTTCAGGTGAAATTCACAAATTTTTGGGTGTATAGTACCACTGCTATACAATAAAATAAAAAATTGTCAATTACATTTTCTGGTGAAATTCAGCAATTTTTTGGTGTAATATACCCCTCCTCTTCCTAGTTGACAGCTTAATAAATTTCAATAATTTTTATTTTACATTTTTGGGTGACAATAAACAATTGTTTTCTGTCATAGACCCCTCCTCTACCAAGTAGACAGGTTAATTAAGTTCTGTAATTTTTCTGTTACATTCTTGTGTTGAAATTATATAATTTTAGACGTGAATAAACCCCTTCTCTGCATAGGTGACAGGGAAGAAAATTTCTGATATGCTTCTTTAACCACTTCAATCCCGCTAGCTAAAACCCCCTTAATGACCAGGCCACTTTTTACACTTCTGCACTACACTACTTTCACCGTTTATTGCTCGGTCATGCAACTTACCACCCAAATGAATTTTACCTCCTTTTCTTCTCACTAACAGAGCTTTCATTTGGTGGTATTTCATTGCTGCTGACATTTTTACTTTTTTTGTTATTAATCGAAATTTAACGATTTTTTTGCAAAAAAATGACATTTTTCACTTTAAGTTGTAAAATTTTGCAAAAAAAACGACATCCATATATAAATTTTTCGCTAAATTTATTGTTCTACATGTCTTTGATAAAAAAAATGTTTGGGTAAAAAAAAAATGGTTTGGGTAAAAGTTATAGCATTTACAAACTATGGTACAAAAATGTGAATTTCCGCTTTTTGAAACAGCTCTGACTTTCTGAGCACCTGTCATGTTTCCTGAGGTTCTACAATGCCCAGACAGTACAAACACCCCACAAATAACCCCATTTCGGAAAGTAGACACCCTAAGGTATTCACTGATGGGCATAGTGAGTTCATAGAACTTTTTATTTTTTTGTCACAAGTTTGCGGAAAATGATGATTTATTTTTTATTTAATTTTTTTCTTACAAAGTCTCATATTCCACTAACTTGTGACAAAAACAAAAAAATTCTAGGAACTCGCCATGCCCCTCACGGAATACCCTGAGGTGTCTTCTTTCCAAAATGAGGTCACTTGTGGGGTAGTTATATGGGTGCATATAGTGCATATGGGTCCCTAAATTGCCAGGGCAGTATAACTACCCCACAAGTGACACCATTTTGGAAAGAAGACACCTCAGGGTATTCCGTGAGGGGCATGGCGAGTTCCTAGAATTTTTTATTTTTTGTCACAAGTTAGTGGAATATGAGACTTTGTAAGAAAAAAAAAAAAAAAAAAAAAAAATCATCATTTTCCGCTAACTTGTGACAAAAAATAAAAAATAAAAAAATCTAGGAACTTGCCATCCCCTCACAGAATACCTTGGGGTGTCTTCTTTCCAGAATGGGATCACTTGTGGGGTAGTTATACTGCCCTGGCATTCTAGGGGCCCTAATGTGTGCGAAGTAGTTTGAAATCAAAATGTGTAAAAAATGACCTGTGAAATCCTAAAGGTGCTCTTTGGAATGTGTGCCCCTTTGCCCACCTAGGCGGCAAAAAAGTGTCACACATCTGGTATCGCCGTACTCAGGAGAAGTTGGGGAATGTGTTTTGGGGTGTCATTTTACATATACCCATGCTGGGTGAGAGAAATATCTCGGCAAAACACAACTTTTCCCATTTTTTTATACAAAGTTGGCACAAGTTAGCGGAAATTGATTTTTATATATTTTTTTTCTCACAAAGTCTCCCTTTCCGCTAACTTGGGACAAAAATTTCAATCTTTCATGGACTCAATATGCCCCTCACGGAATACCTTGGGGTGTCTTCTTTCCGAAATGGGGTCACATGTGGGGTATTTATACTGCCCTGGCATTTTAGGGGCCCAAAAGCATGAGAAGAAGTCTAGAATACAGGGAGTGCAGAATTATTAGGCAAGTTGTATTTTTGAGGATTAATTTTATTATTGAACAACAACCATGTTCTCAATGAACCCAAAAAAACTCATTAATATCAAAGCTGAATATTTTTGGAAGTAGTTTTTAGTTTGTTTTTAGTTTTAGCTATTTTAGGGGGATATCTGTGTGTGCAGGTGACTATTACTGTACATAATTATTAGGCAACTTAACAAAAAACTAATATATACCCATTTCAATTATTTATTTTTACCAGTGAAACCAATATAACATCTCAACATTCACAAATATACATTTCTGACATTCAAAAACAAAACAAAAACAAATCAGTGACCAATATAGCCACCTTTCTTTGCAAGGACACTCAAAAGCCTGCCATCCATGGATTCTGTCAGTGTTTTGATCTGTTCACCATCAACATTGCGTGCAGCAGCAACCACAGCCTCCCAGACACTGTTCAGAGAGGTGTACTGTTTTCCCTCCTTGTAAATCTCACATTTGATGATGGACCACAGGTTCTCAATGGGGTTCAGATCAGGTGAACAAGGAGGCCATGTCATTAGATTTTCTTCTTTTATACCCTTTCTTGCCAGCCACGTTGTGGAGTACTTGGACGCGTGTGATGGAGCATTGTCCTGCATGAAAATCATGTTTTTCTTGAAGGATGCAGACTTCTTCCTGTACCACTGCTTGAAGAAGGTGTCTTCCAGAAACTGGCAGTAGGACTGGGAGTTGAGCTTGACTCCATCCTCAACCCGAAAAAGGCCCCACAAGCTCATCTTTGATGATACCAGCCCAAACCAGTACTCCACCTCCACCTTGCTGGCGTCTGAGTCGGACTGGAGCTCTCTGCCCTTTACCAATCCAGCCACGGGCCCATCCATCTGGCCCATCAAGACTCACTCTCATTTCATCAGTCCATAAAACCTTAGAAAAATCAGTCTTGAGATATTTCTTGGCCCAGTCTTGACGTTTCAGCTTGTGTGTCTTGTTCAGTGGTGGTCGTCTTTCAGCCTTTCTTACCTTGGCCATGTCTCTGAGTATTGCACACCTTGTGCTTTTGGGCACTCCAGTGATGTTGCAGCTCTGAAATATGGCCAAACTGGTGGCAAGTGGCATCTTGGCAGCTGCACGCTTGACTTTTCTCAGTTCATGGGCAGTTATTTTGCGCCTTGGTTTTTCCACACGCTTCTTGCGACCCTGTTGACTATTTTGAATGAAACGCTTGATTGTTCGATGATCACGCTTCAGAAGCTTTGCAATTTTAAGAGTGCTGCATCCCTCTGCAAGATATCTCACTATTTCTGACTTTTCTGAGCTTGTCAAGTCCTTCTTTTGACCCATTTTGCCAAAGAAAAGGAAGTTGCCTAATAATTATGCACACCTGATATAGGGTGTTGATGTCATTAGACCACACCCCTTCTCATTACAGAGATGCACATCACCTAATATGCTTAATTGGTAGTAGGCTTTCGAGCCTATACAGCTTGATAACATGCATAAAGAGGATGATGTGGTCAAAATACTCATTTGCCTAATAATTCTGCACGTAGTGTATAAATGTCTAAAACATTTTATGCATTTGGATTCCGTGAGGGCTATGGGGAGTTCATGTGAGATTAGATTTTTTGACACAAGTTAGTGGAATATGAGACTTTGTAAGAAAAATAAAATAAAAATAAAATATCTATTTCCGCTAACTTGTGCCAATTTTTTTTTTCTAAATGGAGCCTTACAGGGGGTGATCAATGACAGGGGGGTGATCAGGGAGTCTGTATGGGGTGATCACCCCCCTGTCATTGATCACCCCCCTGTAAGGCTCCATTCAGACATCCGTATGTGTTTTGCGGATCCGATCCATGTATCCGTGGATCCGTAAAAATCATACGGACGTCTGAACGGAGCCTGACAGGGGGGTGATCAATGACAGGGGGTGATCAGGGAGTGTCTATGAGGTGATCACCCCCCTGTCATTGATCACCCCCCTGTAAGGCTCCATTCAGACGTCCGTATGTGTTTTGCGGATCTGATCCATGTATCCGTGGATCCGTAAAAATCATACGGACGTCTGAACGGAGCCTGACAGGGGGGTGATCAATGACAGGGGGTGATCAGGGAGTGTCTATGAGGTGATCACCCCCCTGTCATTGATCACCCCCCTGTAAGGCTCCATTCAGACGTCCGTATGTGTTTTGCGGATCTGATCCATGTATCCGTGGATCCGTAAAAATCATACGGACGTCTGAACGGAGCCTGACAAGGGGGTGATCAATGACAGGGTGGTGATCAGGGAGTCTATATGGGGTGATCAGGGGTTCATAAGGGGTTAATAAGTGACGGGGGGGTGTAGTGTAGTGTAGTTGGTGTTTGGTGGTACTTTACACAGCTACCTGTGTCCTCTGGTGGTCGATCCAAACCAAAGGGACCACCAGAGGACCAGGTAGCAGGTATATTAGACGCTGTTATCAAAACAGCGTCTAATATACCTGTTAGGGGTTAAAAAAAAAATCGCATCTCCAGCCTGCCAGCGAACGATCGCCGCTGGCAGGCTGGAGATCCTGTCTCTTACCTTCCGTTCCTGTGAACGCACGCGCCTGTGTGCGCGCATTCACAGGAAGACACGGCTCTCGCGAGATGACGCGTATATGCGTCACTCTGCGCAGAGCTGCCGCCTCCGGACCGCAGATCTGCGTTAGGCGGTCCGGAGGCGGTTAATTGATGCGCGCCACCTCCTTTGATTCAATGCTTAAACTTAAACAAGTTGTACCACATTTAAGCTTCAATAATTTGTCCCACATTTCCGCTATACTCTTTTGGCCAACATTTGCGCCTCAATAGCTTTTCCCACATTTCTTCTCGATCCCAATTTTAAAAAATAAATTTATCTCCCTTAAATTTGGTCTTTTTATCACGCTCCCTCTCCGGCCTGGAACCCTGATTCCCCACCACCCGTAATCACCATGGTAGGCGCATAAAAGAACATCAAAAGTTGATAGAGCAGATATCAAATTGGATCGTGAATAGGGTTGAGCAAACCCGAACTGTAAAGTTCGGGTTCGTACCGAACTTTACGGTGTTTCAGTAAAAGTTCGGGTTCGGTGTCTGGGTAATATTAATATACCATCGGATCGGAGTTTTCTCCAATCCGATGGTATATTTTAACTTGAAGCGTCCCCATCACCATGGGAACGCCTCTATGTTAGAATATACCATCGGATTTGAGTTAGATCGTGAAAACTCAGATCCGACAGTATATTCTAACACAGAGGTGTTCCCATAGTGATGGGGACGCTTCAAGTTAGAATATACTGAGAACTGTGGACATAACGACCCCCTGCTGCCTGGCAGCACCCAATCTCTTACAGGGGGCTGTGATCCGCACAATTAACCCTTCAGGTGCCGGCGTATGCTTATAGCTTCAGTTCCGTCCTGGTTGCCATGGTAACCGATCGGAGCCCCAGCATTACACTGCTGGGACTCCGATCGGAACTGCCACTGCCACCAATGATGGGGGGGGGGCGCCCAAGCGGCTGCTTGAGGACAGCAAACAATTAACTTGCTAACTTACATTTACCTACACAACTCTCTCTCTCTGTATTTAAATCTCATTTAGCATGTCTTTCAGAAAAGTTTCTCCTGGGATTCGAACTCACGACCTTTCACATCAGAGGCAAGGCATTTACCCACACAGCTATGAGAGCTGTATAGCCAGTTACTTTAAAAAAAATAAAAAATAAAAATGGTTGCATGTTTAACTGTTTTCACCTGTTTTCCATGTGGGGCGCACGTCCGCAATTAGCGCCGGACATGCAAGGTGTCGGTAAATGTGTATCAGTGTTCTGTGTATGGGGGCACAAGCAGATTTGGTCAAGGCATCTGTAACTGAGTTCCGATGTTCTTGTATGTAAGTGTGTTTAATCTATAAACATTATTTTATAGGCAAGCATGTGTCAGCGGTTCCATGCTATGTTCATAGGTGCACTATATGTCTATTAGTTGGCGTTGCATCAGGGTTTATGGTCAACCACGTTTATGGCCAATACGAGGTGGTGCTGTGGTGACCATCGAATAAAAAAAGAAGAAATAATAATAAAAAAAAACAATCCTGCAGCATCATGTGGAGGTTCGTTCGCACCTGGGCAGTGGCAGAGGGTGCCAGGTGAGTACTGGCATTCACGGTAGGATCGGACGTGGTTACACGGTCCGTGACTTGTAGCGCTCTGGGGCGAAGGGGATTTGGCACTAATGGTCAAATGATTGTGGTTAGGATTGTTACCTTCAAAGTTACGTCCGCGTGTCTGCATTTACATTTTTGTCCCATACACCATTCACTACTAGAGCTGTGTTCATGTGTCCGCTGTTACATTACATTAATACTCTGCTCACTTTCAGATTGCATTCATATGGCTGCTTTATACCATGCGCTTCATGCTCATACTCAGAGCTGTGCCCATACCATGTTTTAGGCACCACTCACATCCAGAGCTGCATTCACCCACTTGTTCTTACATCATGTGTTATACTCTGCTTCCACTTAAAGCTGCATTTCTTTTTATTGCTAGGCCAATTGGAGTAAGTTCCTACTATGTTTTCACAAGTTGTTCATTCGTTTGTCACGACAAGGGTCTTCTCTTAGCGAACTGCAATGCCTCTGGCTCTTGTTTTTCTCCCATCGGTTTCAATTTCACGGTTTGTTAATGTTTCGGTTGTGCACGTGGTTCGGATAACTAATGTCTATGCATTTTCCATCAGGTCTGGCTCATGTTTAATTACTTATCGTCACTGTAAGGTCATCCATTTCAGTCTCTTGGCTTTGGGGGGGGCCTCATGACCGTTCTTCATGTTGTTCGTTAGGGGTACAGTATGGTTGTAGGCTGGTGAGTGTCCCAAGTTCACTGTCGGAGAGGGTCATTGTTATGCGAGTCCCCAAGTCATACTGGTGCTGCATAAGTGGTTTTATAAAAAATAAAATAAAAAATATGCCATTAGTCTCTCATGCATGGCTCTGCCGTATCAGAGTCTCTCACGCATGGCTCCGCCGTATTAGAGTCTCTCACACATGGCTCCACCGTATTAGAGTCTCTCACACATGGCTCCGCCGTATTAGAGTCTCTCACACATGGCTCCGCCGTATTAGAGTCTCTCACACATGGCTCCGCCGTATTAGAGTCTCTCACACATGGCTCCGCCGTATTAGAGTCTCTCACACATGGCTGCATAGTCCTACAACAAGTAGGTTCCATGTCTTTTCTGCCTTCAGACCCGCTCGCATGGCTCTGTCTTCTGTGGCTCGCATCACAATTTTCTCGTGGTGGCTCGCATGCGTGGCTTGCGCCATTAGAGTCTCACTCACGTAATTGTTTTCTCTGACTTTTATTTTCTAGGTTGTTGGGTCTTCATTGTTTTCTTTATAAGCAGTCATCCCAAGCCTGCCTTGGCGGACATCATCTTCTACCAGACATGCTTACTTCATCTACAAACTTGGGCTGAGGGTGTTGGTGTCCGGCCTAAGTCCTGGGTATCGGTCCGTCTTCCAGTAGGAGGTACAGTAATAAGGCGGACTTTATGAAATCTGTCATGTCTACAGACACGACATGTCCTATTACGACGACAGGCGCAGCATACATAGTTTATCACGACCTTAAGCTTATTTTCTGTCACAACTGCAGGTATTATGTGTACGTTCTGTCCTTATTACAGGCAACATTAGCTTGTTAATCAAAATAGCCATGTATTCCTTTGTATGGTTCCCCAGGCCTGGTGAGTTTACACATTTCACTTAATCTACTACTACAGTAAGATGGCATATGCCATGTTCTAACTTTTGAGTCCTTAATAGGAAAAAAAATAATAATAATAAAAAAAAGTGTGGCCTGGGGAATAAGTAGAGGTGAAGTATTTTGCCACCAGGAACAGTCGGTGCCCGATTAGGGCCCTTGGCGGATGGTTGGAGTTCATTTAGGCCCTTCCAACATATTCACCATTGTTTGTTTCAGTCTGCAGCTCTCAGGATTCAGACCTTCTCGTTATATGGTCATATGTTGTTAGTCAACATAGGAGTAAATCGTTTCTGGTTACCGGCCACTCTTTCAATCGCATCAGCATCTCCAAGAACGATGTGCCGATGCACATGACAAAGATGTAAGGTAGATGGAAGTCACTGTGATATATACGGTATATACCGCACCTTCATCATGAAAGGTATTTTCCGTTCAAAATTGGGTGTCGTAACGGTATGTATATATTTACTCAAAACTATGGTCTGCTCTTTTTGGCCCATTTAGGCTGCCCTACCACAGCAGTTATGGCATAACTCTGCTGCTTGTTGTAGATAGGGTTAGAAAGGTTAGGTTCACTTTTCTGATAGCCGATCCGACCACAAATATTCGTTTTTTAAAATATTCGTCTTTTTTCAACATCTAAAGTTATGATTCCTTCTTGCTTGTGGGCCAATGACTCATTGACCACAAGCATTTTAGAGCAGGGAGGAATCATTTGTTCAGATGCAAAAAATGACGAATATTCGATATAACGAATATATAGCAGTATGTTCTGTCCCCACATGAAGGCGAATGAAGGTGTAACTGATAATGACTTTGTGACTGTCCTACCTTCGTATCCAAGCAGTGGAGCAGACCGGACCAGCAGATGCTCAGGTTAGATGGATCCAGACATAGACATGAGGATGAAACATGGGTTTATTTGATCCAAAGCAGCGACATACGGTGATGCAATACAGGAATGCAGTAGCAGAGTAGATGCTGTCATGTGGATGTCTTTCCTGAGGCTAACTGCTGGTCAAAAACTGATGCCTTCACAAGCCAAGGTGTGTGTCTCCAGTCACAAAAGAATGCAGCACAAAAAAATGGCTACAGGAAGTGACAAGGACCAAGGCTGCTAAAACCACGCCCAGCAGAGAAAACTTTATAGACAAGAACAAGGCGTGCAGCATACGAATTCCGGCCAGCAGATGGCAGCAGAGAACAATACATAGAAACAACATAGTAAAAGAAAAGATAATAATACAGTGCAGGAATTAAATTTGAAAGAAACAGCACACTCCCCATCTGAAATTCACTTCGGGGATTTCACTATGACGAATGTCCATAAAATATAAACAACCTGTAAAAAAAAACATGTTAGAATGCAAAACATAGATTAGTCCCGTTTTCCAACTTGGAATGGAGAAGATCTGCGAAGCTAGATACAGTCCTGTTCACCCAGCAGGGACGTTCTCGATGGGTAATATTAAAATGAGTTTGTTAATTGGTCTTGCGAACGTTTTAAGCTCTCTCTTCCTGAAGATCTTCAACTCCACCTTCCGGACCTTGCCATTCTTGCTAGGGAAAACCTTTGAAATTAGTCCGATAGGCCAGTCAATCCTTTCGGTTTGTTGCTCTTTTATCAATACAAGGTCTCCTTCCTTAAAGTTTGGTTTGTAGTGTTGCCATTTTCTTCTTCCTTGAAGAACACTGAGGTACTCCTTTCGCCACCTGTTTCAGAAGTAATCTGCTAGGTATTGTACGCGTTTCCAGTGTTTTTGATAGATGTTAGCATGAGTGAATTCTCCACTAGGAATTATCGTACTCTCAGTTTTTTGGGTAAGTAGAATAGCCGGAGTCAGTATGGCTGGTGTTTCAGGATCCATAGACACTGGCACAAGGGGTCTTGAATTGATAATGGCTGAAACTTCAGCGAGAAGGGTGACTAGAGTCTCGTATGTGAGTCTAGACGAGTTTACATCCATCAACATAGAATTTAAGATGTTGCGCGAGATGCTGATCATTCTCTACCAGGAGCCCCCCATGTGGGAACTATGAGGGGGGTTGAAAATCCAGGTGCAACCCTTTTCCGCCAACTGATCTTGAATGGACTTAGTGTCGATGTTAAGTTCTCTACAGGCTTCGATGAAGTTGCTTCCCTGGTCAGAACTCAATTGTTTTACTGGTCCTCTGATTGCGAAGAACGGTCTTAAGGCATTAATAAGGCTGGATGTGTCCATAGATTCAATCACCTCTATGTGAACTGCTCGCACGCTCATGCAAGTAAATAGTACAGCCCAAAGCTTACTGCTTGCGTGACCGCCGCGGGTCCTGCGTGCAGACACCATCCATGGCCCAAAGACATCTAGGCCAACATAGGTGAAAGGCGGCTCTGTACATAGTCTATCCGCAGGCAAGTCGGCCATTTGTCGGTGTAGTTGTTTTTCTCTTGCTTTACCACAGTGCACACACTGATGCAGTACTTGGGCCACACGTTTTTTCATACCTATGATCCAAAGGCCTGCAGACCGTAATTTGCTCTCAGTAATTTGCCTGCCTTGGTGTTCGGCCCTTTCGTCGTAGTGTCGGATTAGCAAGGCGGTGATATGATGTTTGCTGGGGATGATGAGAGGATTTTGTTCTGCAATTCCCAGGTGGGCTTGATTCAAACGACCACCAACTCCCAGCAAGCCAAAACTGTTGATAACTGGATTTAAGTTGGCAAGAGGACTTTTTAAAGGAATCTGCTGTTTGTTGTACAAGCACTTCCATTCTATGCTGAAATTTTCCTGCTGGACGTGACGTATTATGAGGTACTCACTATAAAAGATGTTCTCAGCAGAGAAGGGTTTATGACACGCGTGCCAACCATGACAATCTTTATCTTGGTGAGTATTATGATAACATCTTGCAATGTGCACTAACCTTGCAATAGTTCTGACGAGTCTCATCCATCTGGAGAAACGTTCAAAGCGCTGACAACCGAAGCTAGCGGTTTGCTTTGTTCCAGTGACTAACGCGCTAACTTCAGCGTGGATTTCTGGATCATTATCCGGATCCTGGATGCTGAAAGCTTCCTGTACACATTCGTCCGCCTCTCCAAGCAGAAACTCTGGACCTGTAAGCCGAGTAGAGTTAGTAAAGGAGCCTATAGACATAAGCCTAGTGGTGTGATCTGCTGGATTAAGTTCGGATGGTACATAGTGCCATTGTTCAGGTTTGGAGGACGTCCTGATTCTCTCTATGCGGTTACTAACGTACACATAAAATCGCTTGGTCCAATTGTGGATGTAACCTAAAACGACCTTACTGTCGGTGTAATACTGGACTTCAGCTATGTCGACACCCAGTTCTTGTTGTATAAAATCCGCAATCTCCACTGCCAACACAATCCCACAAAGTTCCAGTCTGGGAATAGTATAATCGGCTTGGGGGCTAACTTAGCCTTACCAAAGACGAATCCAACGTGATTTTGGTTGTTGGGTTCTGTCACCTTCAGATAGGCAACCGCTGCGATGGCCTCCGTGGAGGCATCCGAGAACATGTGGAGTTCTTTCTTTATGCTAGAGGAAAGTGAGGTTTTAACATAGCATCTCGGGATGTGGATCTCATCCAAGGCATAAATAGATCGCTTCCAGGCTTCCCATTTTTGCTCTTTCTCGGAGGGAAGTGGGGTATCCCAATCCTTGACTGTTTCAGAAAACTCTCAGTAGAGATTTACCTTGTATGGTGATGGGCGATACAAATCCCAGCGGATCAAATAGGCTGTTTACCACTGATAGGACGCCTCATTTTGTGAATGGCTTGTCTGCACAACTTATCTGAAAACCGAAGGAGTCAGCCGAGAGATCCCATCAGAGGCCCAAGCTCCTCTGCACAGGTGGACTGTCCAGTCAAGTTAATGTCCTTGAATCCTGGTGCATGATCGCCTGATTCGAAGGCCCTCATAACGGCCAGGCTGAAGCAATTTTGTGTAGTCTAAGTTTAGCTTGGTACAACATACTTTGAGTCCTTTTGAGCAGATAAATAGCCACTTCTTCAGTCGGTAGTGATTTGAGTCCATCGTCTACGTAGAAGTCCTTTTCCACAAAGTCTCTAGCGTCTTTACCGTACTCAGATTCTCCCTCTAATGCATTGCGCTGAAGGCCGTAAGTTGCCACAGCAGGTGAAGGGCTGTTTCCAAATACGTGTATCCTTATTCGATATTCTGCAATCTCTGTGTTGGTGTCATTATTCTTGTACCACAGAAACCTGAGGAAATTCCGGTGGTCCTCTCTGACTACGAAACAGTGGAACATCTGTTCAATGTCGGCGGTGATGGCAACGATCTCTTTTCTGAACCTCATCAGAACTCCAACTAGGTTATTCGTCAGATTAGGACCTGTGAGAAGGACATCATTAAGAGATACACCTCGATGTTTGGCGCTTGAGTCGAAAACAACCCTAATTTGATTAGGTTTCCGTAGGTGATACACTACAAATGAAGGCAAGTACCAGCACTCGTCGTTCTTCCCTAAGGATGGAGCTGGTTCTGCATGGTTGTTGCGGAATATTTTGTCGATAAAGGCAACAATGTGTTCTCTCATCTCAGGCTTACTGTTCATGGTACGCTGAAGAGAGTTAAATCTAGACAGAGCTTGTTCCCTATTGTTCGGGAGTCTCACCCTGGTAGCTTGGAAGGGTAATGGAGAAACCCAGTGATTGGTTTCGTCTTTAAGGAACTCATTGTCCATTATCTTGATAAATTCTCTGTCTTCTACTGACAAAGCTACTTTATCATCGTCCTTGCTTGTGTGAAAGACTAATCTTCCCAAGTTGTCGGCAAAGAAGGGAGGAATGTCGTCAGGTGGATGTAGGAGGTCTGGAGGCTTCTCTTTCACCTCATAGTGATGAGGGCAAGGCTTAATGCAAGTTGTGCGTCCATCTCCATGCACGTACGTTTTGAAAGAGCGGATTCTTGGTTGATCCAAGCATACATTTCCTATGACTACCCATCCCAAGTCCAGTCTCTGGGCGTATGGTGCATAGTCGGGACCATTACATTGTTGACGCACCTTGTGTACCCTTAGACTGTCTCTGCCAAGCAGGAGTAGAATCTTTGCATTGTTGTCCATAGGTAGGATAACGTTGGCTAGGTGCCTTAGGTGTGGTTGGTGAAATGCAGCTTCCGGGGTAGGAATTTCATCCCTATGGTTGGGTATTTGATCGCAGTCTCTATGCAACCCGAGCAGGTGTTTAAGATGTAGGGTTCTGACGGTCCCTTTATTCCAAAGGCTTCAAAGAATTTAGGTCCTGCTAGGGAGCGGTTGCTTTGGTCGTCAATGATGGCATACATTTTTACTGCCTTTTCTGGTATCCCCTCCGGGTAGACCTTGATTAGGCATATACGGGCACAACATTTCTCACTCTGGCCCTCTCCACATACGTCCAAGCATGAGCAGGAAACAGCAGTGGCTGTGTTAGCGTTATTTTGGGGCTCCCCGCCATGACTTGGAGCGGGACTGGTGGTGACAGCAGCCGGTGAATCCCTTGTTAGTGGAGTTGGGTGCATAGCTGAGGCATGTCTTTCACTATGACACTCCTCACACTTAATGGATAATGGATTTACAGTCCTTAGCCATGTGCTCCAATAACGCGCAGCACCTGAAACATACCCCAAGCTCGGTGAGGACTTTCTTGCGCTCCTGTATGGTTTTGGATCTAAATCCTCTGCATTTGTTCAGTGAGTGTGTTTTTTTTATGAATGGGACATTCACGAATGAGGCCTGTCTCCTGATGAGGTAGTGTACAGTTTACCAGTGGGTACTGCAGATGATGGTATGTTAGTCTTTCTAACATTCACGCTGCTCTTAAAGTCTCTGTGTTTATGCACAATACTTTCATACCTTGATAATGGTGTCACTGAAGCTGTAGTATTGAACTCCAGGAAGTCGAGGCTGGGGTCATTCCTCATCTGGGACTGTTCGTCGATGAACCTACAGAAATAAATAAATGGGGAAAAGTGACGTCATGCACTCTTTTGTACCTTGAGACTGATGCCGTCCACTTCTCTTGCAGGTTGTATGGTAGCTTCACAACAATTGGGTTCACCCCATGGGCTGTATCCAGGTAGCACAGCCCGGACAGACGAGGATCTCTTTTGGCGAGCTCCAGTTCCATGAGCAAATCACTTAAATCCTGAAGCTTATGGACATCCTTGAGACTGATCTTGGGGACGTTCTGCAGTCTCCTGAATAATGCCTTCTCTACTGCTTCTGCACTGCCAAAGGTGCGTTCGAGTCTCTGCCAGGCTGCAGCGAGACCTGCTTCTGCTTGTCCCACATAGACAGTTCTAAGGCTTTTGATGCGATTTGTGGAGCCTGGGCCCAGCCAGTTGATCAAGAGGTAGAGCTCCTGCTCTGCGGTTAGGTTGAGGTTGGCGATGGCGGCTTTGAAGGTTGCCTTCCAGGCTCTGTAGCACTCCGCACGGTCATAACATTTTTAGAGACTGGTGTTAATTAGCTCTCTGCTCACCATAAACCTGGCAAACTCAGACATATCTGATCTCTCACTGCTTGTTGCCATGACAACTTGTGATGCCCCTGGGGCGTATAGACTGCGTAGCGTGAAAGGGTGAGATGCTTCCGGGTAGAATGATGTTGCTGCAGGGTTGAGCTGTGGTCTAGCCTCTGTAGATTCTGATGACTGCTGCTTGAGCTGTGGAGGTAGGCCAGGAAACACTGGTAGCCATCTTGCTGTAATAGCTGTCCTTGAGATGGCGCATCTGGGCAACTGTCATGGGATTGCTCGGGTGCTGTGGGTGTCACTGCGGGTAGAGCTGGCTTGGAGGTTTCAGTGTTGTTGGCTTGGACAGTACTGCACACTGGGGGTGGTGCAGATAACTGTTTCAGTACATAGTCGCTGGTGCGATCAACTGGATTGTCTATCTCCTCTGGTGGTAAGCAGACTGAATCAAGGCCTTGGCTCAATGCTTGCTCAAGTAGTCTTACTTTTGCTAATGCAATTTCCTCTTCCCTCTCTGATTCAAGGATCTTTATTCGAGCCTCTGCTTCTGCCTTCTTGGCTTCTGCATCCGCTTCTGCCCTCTTGGCCACCGCCTCTGCTTCTGCCCTCTTGGCCACCGCCCCTGCCCTCTTGGCTTCTGCCTCCGCTTCAGCCCTCTTGGCCGCCATCTGCGCTTCTGCCCTCGCAAGGACTTCTTTTTCGATGAAGGAACGCCTCACTTTGGATTGCTCTGCATTTAATCGGGCCTCTAGTAATCTGTCGCTCAGGGCGGAGCTTCTAGAGCATGATGATCTGTAGGACCGCGAGGAATGTTTGGATGAATGCGATCTGTGTGATCTAGTTTCTTGCAAATGAGAGATGCGGAGTTCCACTTTATCTTTAGCATCCAGCACCATGGCGTCTCTGTCTGTCTTTTGATTCTGCCTTGCACAATTCTGACGGGGCCTATTCAATATTAGAGTCTTTTAGAAAGGTTATATACCTTGTGGACAGTCTCTTGTATCTTTCATGGGCTGCGTTCAGCCGCCCGACGGCAACTTGTAAGGGCTCTTTCACACCTGCGTTATTGTCTTCCGGCATAGAGTTCCGTCGTCGGGGCTCTATGCCGGAAGAATCCTGATCAGGATTATCCTAATGCATTCTGAATGGAGTGAAATCCGTTCAGGATGCATCAGGATGTCTTCAGTTCCAGAACGGAACGTTTTTTGGCCGGAGAAAATACAGCAGCATGCTGCACTTTTTGCTCCGGCCAAAAAAACTGAAGACTTGCCGCAAGGCCGGATCCGGAATGAATGCCCATTGAAAGGCATTGATCCGGATCCGGCCTTAAGCTAAACGTCGTTTCGGCGCATTGCCGGATACGACGTTTAGCTTTTTTAGAGTGGTTATCATGGCTGCCGGGACGCTAAAGTCCTGGCAGCCATGGTAAAGTGTAGCGGGGAGCGGGGGAGCAGTATACTTACCATCCGTGCGGCTCCCGGGGCGCTCCAGAGTGACGTCAGGGCGCCCCAGGCGCATGGATGACGTGATCGCATGGCACGTCATCCATGCGCATGGGGCGCTC
The DNA here is from genome assembly GCF_014858855.1 of Bufo gargarizans. Taxonomy (NCBI): domain Eukaryota; kingdom Metazoa; phylum Chordata; class Amphibia; order Anura; family Bufonidae; genus Bufo; species Bufo gargarizans. Next base: position 218,446,025 of record NC_058080.1, on the reverse strand, counting down.
TGACGTCACTCTGGAGCGCCCCGGGAGCCGCGCGGACTGTAAGTATACCGCTCTCCCGCTCCTTGCTCCTACTATGGCAACCAGGACTTTAATAGCGTCCTGGCTGCCATAGTAAACTGAAAGCATTTTGAAGATGGATCCGTCTTCAAATGCTTTCAGTACACTTGCGTTTTTCCGGATCCGGCGTGTAATTCCGGCAAGTGGAGTACACGCCGGATCCGGACAACGCAAGTGTGAAAGAGGCCTAAGCTGGTGGCATCGCCTGAGGAGGACTTAAGTCCTAATATGAGGGAGGAAACTCGTTCCCATAGCTCTTCCAGGTTGTCACATAGCTCATCTTTCCTGGTGTGATAGTTTTCTGTGATCTTTATAGTTGGTTTGAGAGAGCGCCTTGGTCGCGCGCCTTGGTCCCCTGGAGGTGTGGGTTCTACCTCCTGCTCTTCGTAATGATCAGTATCAGGTTGCATTTGCTTTGTTTCATTACTGGGGAACTGTACGAGGTCATTTTCGGTCATTTTGATTTAAGGTGCGCTGTCTCTTTAAGAAAAATGAACTTTTGAATTGGGGGCTGAAAATTGCAGTGCGGCTTGGATGAGGCACCCCGGTGAGGTTCCTAAAGTGTTTTGAGTGAATTGCAGGGTTTTGGTTTGAGGGAGGCCCCGCGTGCGTGAACAGTTCTTATATCATGCGAGCAAGGGTTAACATAGGATGTAGAAAATGGCTTGGCGAGTAGTGGAGGCCTTCCAGGCGAGAATATATCTACTGCGGACATGCCATGCTTCCCCTTGGACTTGTGGGACGTGCACTGTTGCCGGGCAGATTTGCTGCGAGTGGGCCTGTTGCAAGGGAGGTTCCTGAGTGTGGCACTGGGCTCTGAGGGAATCTGTAACCGGGCATTGGACGTTGAGACAGATATTGACTGGGGTATAAGGCTTTAAGGCAGTTTTTGACAGTTCTGTCCCCACATGAAGGCGAATGAAGGTGTAACTGATAATGACCTTGTGACTGTCCTACCTTCGTATCCAAGCAGTGGAGCAGACCGGACCGGCAGATGCTCAGGTTAGATGGATCCAGACATAGACATGAGGATGCAATCAAACGTGGGTTTATTTGATCCAAAGCAGCGACATACGGTGATGCAATACAGGAATGCAGTAGCAGAGTAGATGCTGTCATGTGGATGTCTTTCCTGAGGCTAACCGCTGGTCAAAAACTGATGCCTTCGCAAGCCAAGTCTCCAGTCACAAAAGAATGCAGCACTAGAAAATGGCTACAGGAAGTGACAAGGACCAAGGCTGCTAAAACCACGCCCAGCAGAGAAAACTTTATAGACAAGAACAAGGCGTGCAGCATATGAATTCCGGCCAGCAGATGGCAGCAGAGAACAATACATAGAAACAACATAGTAAAAGAAAAGATAATAATACAGTGCAGGAATTAATTTTGAAAGAAACAGCACACAGTATATTCGTAATATTCGTGAATTATCGAAGTTGCAATATTCACGATTAATATTCGCTATTCGAATATTCGCGCTCAACACTACTGATTAGTGAAAGGTCTGTGCGGCGCATTGCTTATAGTACAGACCTGTCACTTACCAGTAGGAGGAGCGCCCGGCCGGCCACAGACAGCACACATAAGTATAATGCTGCTAACAGTACTGCAGTAGTGTCCTGGCTGCCATGGTAACCGATCGGAGCCCCAGCGATTAAACTAGGACTCCGATCGGATCTTCCGCTCCGCTGCCACCAATAATGGGGGGGGTGTTAACCTGTGGCCACTGCCACCAATGATTTTAATTAGGGGTGGGGGGGAGAGGGGAGGCCGCACTGGACACCAATGATTTTAATAGGGGGTAAGTAGGGGTGGGGGGGCCGCACTGGCCACCAATGATTTTAACCTCTACAGGACCGCTGCATGCAGGATCGCGTCCTGGTGGCGGCCCTGTTAATCCTCCTGGACGCGCCGATGCGTCCTCTCGCGAGACGCGAGATTTCGGTCAGCGCCGACCCTCACATGCGCAGTGCGGGCCGGGAATCGTTAAAGGAGTATTTAGTCACCAGCCAATGATCAGCGCTGGCAGGTTGGTGACTTTTAAAAAATTGAATCAGAAGCCATATAACACCTTATATTTATAAATATAAGGTGTTAAATGGCTTCTCTGCTCCTCTGCTGGTCCTTTTCGTCGGTTGGTCCCAGCAGAGGAGCACACATCACAGTGAGTACACACCAAACACTACACTTAGCCCCAGATCACCCCCCATCACCCCAATTAACCCCTTGATCACCCCTGTCAATCACTAGTGAAAGGGAAAAAAGTGATCAGTGTAAACTGTCCCTTCTTTTTTTTCCACTAGTATTGACGGTTAGGTTTTAGGATAGTTTAGGCCCCTTTGTTAGGTAGTTAACGTCGGTTAGCGCCTAGCCCACCGCACCGCAGTCACTGATTCGCTGATTCTATAGATTATTAGCGTATAGCTAATCAGCATTGGTACTTTTATAGTATCTGTAAGTGATCAGAAATTATCACAGTCAGATCTATAATTCTATAATAGTATTAGTGTCACCTTAGTTCGCCCTCCACTCAAAACGCTGTGTTTGCCCGATCAGGCCTGATCGGTCGCCAACACTTGCGTTCACCCACGCCCGCCCCGCCGTAGTGACTAATTTTTTTTTTTGATCACTGCACAATCACTTTACAAGCACTGCGGCGATAAAAAAATCAGTTTTGATATTTTTCAGCAATCGCAGCGGCTTCCGGTACTTCGCTAGCATCCTATTTGTAAGACAGGCTTGCTTTTTTTCTTGGGTAGTCTCAGGGAATACCCCCTAAATTTAGTTGACCAAATGGCAAGTAAGGGGCATTCTTCTGAAGAGGCCTACAGGCTTCTGACCCAGTCGGATGAGGAACGGGAACCCTCATCTGACAAATCCAGCGGGTCAGAATACGAACCCGTAGAAAGCAGTGGCAGTCTGACCCAAAGTTCAGACGAGGAGGTTGAGGTCCCTGATACCACCAGGCGTACCCGGCCCCATATTGCTAGACCACAGGTTGCGCAGGATCCGCTTAAAGGGCAGCAGAGTGGGGCTGGCGCTGTCGGATTACGTGGTGAGGCATACACCAGCAGCGCAGCCCATCCTGGACCTAGTACCAGCACTGCCGTACAACATGGTGAAGTGACGAGCACCAGAAGGGCAGTTGAAGCTGGTACGGTGGGACGTGCATTAGTTCCCCTGTCGCAGCCACCTCACAGACAGGCCCGTAGAGCCCCTAGAGTCCCTGAGGTGCTGGCAAACCCTGATTGGCAGCCCCCAACTTCAGCCGCACCAGTAGTTCCCCCTTTCACCGCCCAGTCTGGAGTTCGGGTTGAGACAGCTCAGATCGGATCGGCACTGTTTTTTTTTTTAGCTGTTCTTGACTGCGGAGCTGTTGGACTTAGTCGTGGCAGAAACAAATCGGTATGCCACTCAATTTATAGCCGCCAACCCGGGAAGCTTTTATGCCCAGTCTTTCCGGTGGAAACCTGTCCAAGTTTCCGAAATTAAAACTTTTCTGGGCCTTCTCCTCAACATGGGCCTAACAAAAAAGCATGAATTGCTGTCATATTGGTCCACGAACCCAATTCTTCACATGCCCATGTTCTCTGCTGCCATGTCCAGGACACGATTTGAGACCATCCTGCGTTTCCTGCACTTTAGTGACAACAGCACCTCTCGTTCCAGAGGCCACCCAGCTTTTGACCGGCTCCACAAAATTCGGCCCCTCATAGACCACTTTAACACCAAATTTGCAGATTTGTATACCCACGAGCAAAACATCTGCGTAGACGAGTCCCTTATACATTTTACCGGGCGCCTTGACTTCAAACAATACATCCCAAGCAAGCGCGCCCGGTATGGGGTCAAATTGTATAAGCTCTGTGAAAGGGCCACAGGCTATACGCACAAATTTCGAGTCTATGAGAGTAAAGATCAGACCCTGGAACCGGTCAGTTGCCCTGAGCACCTGGGGAGCAGTGGGAAGACAGTCTAGGACTTGGTGTCACCCCTTATTTGGCAAGGGGTACAATCTTTATGTGGACAATTTTTACACAAGTGTGCCCCTCTTCAGGCATTTGTTTTTAGAACAGATTGGCTGCTATGGCACTGCGCGACCTAGTCGCCGGGGCTTCCCCCAACGGCTCGTTACCACCCATCTTGCAAGGGGGGAGAGGGCTGCCTTGTGTAATGAAGAACTGCTTGCGGTGAAATGGAGAGACAAGCGTGACGTTTACATGCTCTCCTCCATTCACGTAGACACGACAATCCAAATTGAACGAGCAACCGGAGTCATTGAAAAGCCCCTCTTGGTCCACGACTATAATTTGCTCATGGGAGTGGTGGACTTCAATGACCAGATGTTGGCTCCCTATTCACTTTCCCGCAGAACCAGACGCTGGTATAAGAAGGTGTCTGTATATTTAATTGGCTCTGTATAATAGTTTTGTTCTCTACAGTAAGGCTGGGAGAACAAGATCCTTCCTCAAATTTCAGGAAGAGATCATCGAGAGCCTCCTGTATCCAGGAGGTTCCGTGACCCCATCCACCAGTGTAGTGAGCCGTCTACACGAGCGACATTTCCCCAGTGTTGTTGCTGGTACCTCAAACCAACCGCCACCCCGAAAAAAATGTTGTGTCTGTAGCAGGAGTGGAATAAGGCGTGACACCTGCTATTTCTGTCCTGACTGCCCTGACCACCCTGCCCTATGCTTAGGGGAGTGTTTCCGGAAGTACCACACACAGGTACACTTAGCATAGGGATTGCATCACACAGGACAGGCACACAGGGCTCTTATGGCCATTTCACTCACAGCTGCTGCAAACCTCTCCTTTCACCTGGGACAAAGTGCATAATGTACTTCACCACATCTCTGGGCGCTTTGCGCTTTGCACACATTGTCCCATGGGGAAGGAGAGGTTTGTCCTATAAAGGTAAAAAATGCAAAACAAAAAAAAAAATCACCGGTAAGCAAAAAAGTTAATGTTCTGTTCCAAAAGTTCATAAAAGTTAATGTTCTGTTTAAATGTTATTATAAAGTTCATGTTAATAAATTTATTGCATTGCGGCCTGTTTTTTTTTTTTTTTTTTTTAACCTTCTAGGTGGACCAACCGATGAACCAGCTGCAGCACTGCTGTCAGATTACACAAAAGTCCTTGTATGCGGCGCTGCAAGACAAGATTTCTCCTCTGCAGTAAAAAAGATATGTTTGCCGACGCTTATGAGCTGAGGGGCGGAGTTCATATGCTTTGGCAAACACTTTGTATATAAAAAAAAAAAAAAAAGAACCCGGCAATGATTTATTCATCCACATCGATTGATGTGAATGGAGAAATCGGGTTTGCCAGGGCAAACGAGCTGAGTGGGTATGGATGTTGGGCGGAGCTCCTATGTCCTGGCAGACGCCTTTCACCTCCTTTTTTTTTTTTTTGGCAGAGATTTTTTCATCCACATTGATCGATCTGAATGAAGAAACCTGGGTGCCATTCATTTTTTCTTTCAGCCCAGAGGCTGAACGGAAAAAAAAAAATCTCATTACCCGTATGCTCAATATAAGGAGAATAGCAGAAACTAATAATGCTGGCCATACATGTAATGATTGCGGAGACCCTCAAATGCCAGGGCAGTACAAACGCCCCACAAATAACCCCATTTTGGAAAGAAGACACCCTAAGGTATTCGCTGATGGGCATAGTGAGTTCATAGAAGTTTTTATCACGAAATACCTTGGGGTGTCTTCTTTCCAAAATGGGGTCACTTGTGGGGTATTTATACTGCCCTGGCATTTTAGGGGCCCTAATGCGTGAGAAGTAGTTTGAAATCAAAATGTGTAAAAAATGGCCTGAGAAATCCTAAAGGTGCTCTTTAGAATTTGTGCCCCTTTGCCCACCTAGGCTGCAAAAAAGTGTCACACATGTGGTATCTCCGTACTCAGGAGTAGGGATGAGCGAACTCGAACTGTATAGTTCGGGTTCGTACCGAATTTTGGGGTGTCCGTGACACGGACCCGAACCCGGACATTTTCGTAAAAGTCCGGGTTCGGGTTCGGTGTTCGTCGCTTTCTTGGCGCTTTTTGACGCTTTCTTGGCGCTTTTTGAAAGGCTGCAAAGCAGCCAATCAACAAGCGTCATACTACTTGCCCCAAGAGGCCATCACAGCCATGCCTACTATTGGCATGGCTGTGATTGGCCAGAGCACCATGTGACCCAGCCTCTATTTAAGCTGGAGTCACATAGCGCCGCCCGTCACTCTGCTCTGATTAGCGCAGGGAGAGGTTGCGGCTGCGACAGTAGGGCGAGATTAGGCAGATTAACTCCTCCAAAGGACTTGATTATTGATCGATCTGCAGCTGTGGGTCATTGAGCTGCTGATACTCAATTGCTCACTGTTTTTAGGCTGCCCAGACCGTTTGTCAGTCACTTTTTTCTGGGGTGATCGGCGGCCATTTTGTGTCTTGTGGTGCGCCAGCACAAGCTGCGACCAAGTGCATTTAACCCTCAATGGTGTGGTTGTTTTTTGGCTAAAGCCTACATCAGGGTGAAGCTGTCACACCAAGTGCATTTAACCAGCAATAGTCTGTTTATTTTTTGGCCATATACTACATCAGGGGCAAGCTGCGCCTGTCACCAAGTGCATTTAACCCTCAATGGTGTGGTTGTTTTTTGGCTAAAGCCTACATCAGGGTGAAGCTGTCACACCAAGTGCATTTAACCAGCAATAGTCTGTTTATTTTTTGGCCATATACTACATCAGGGGCAAGCTGCGCCTGTCACCAAGTGCATTTAACCCTCAATGGTGTGGTTGTTTTTTGGCTAAAGCCTACATCAGGGTGAAGCTGTCACACCAAGTGCATTTAACCAGCAATAGTCTGTTTATTTTTTGGCCATATACTACATCAGGGTCAAGCTGCGCCTGTCACCAAGTGCATTTAACCCTCAATGGTGTGGTTGTTTTTTGGCTAAAGCCTACATCAGGGTGAAGCTGTCACACCAAGTGCATTTAACCAGCAATAGTCTGTTTATTTTTTGGCCATATACTACATCAGGGGCAAGCTGCGCCTGTCAGCAAGTGCATTTAACCCTCAATGGTGTGGTTGTTTTTTGGCTAAAGCCTACATCAGGGTGAAGCTGTCACACCAAGTGCATTTAACCAGCAATAGTCTGTTTATTTTTTGGCCATATACTACATCAGAGGCAAGCTGCGCCCGTCACCAAGTGCATTTAACCCTCAGTAGTGTGGTTGGTCAAGCTGTCACACCAAGTGCATTTAACCAGCAATAGTCTGTTCATTTTTTGGCCATATACTACATCAGGGGCAAGCTGCGCCTGTCACCAAGTGCATTTAACCCTCAGTAGTGTGGTTGGTCAAGCTGTCACACCAAGTGCATTTAACCAGCAATAGTGTGGTTATTTTTTGGCCATATCCCAGTCTAATTCTGTCAGTAAATCTATACCTGTCACCCAGCGCCTAAATACTAGGCCTCAAATTTATATCCCGCTAAATCTGTCGTTACCGCTGTACTGTTGTGGCTGGGCAAGTTATTTAGTGTCCGTCAAAGCACATTTTTTGTTCTGGGTTGAAATACAATTCCCAATTTAGCAATTTCCTCATTTAGTGGTTTCTGCTGTATCAGAGCTATTTGAAATCTATCCCTAAAAGGGTATATAATATTCAAGGTGCACATAGGGTCATTCAGAATAACTTCACACACACGCTACTGTGCATTTCCAAGTCTAATTCCGTCAGTAAATCTATACCTGTCACCCAGCGCCTAAATACTAGGCCTCAAATTTATATCCCGCTAAATCTGTCGTTACTGCTGTACTGTTCTGGCTGGGCAAGTTATTTAGTGTCCGTCAAAGCACATTTTTTGTTCTGGGTTGAAATACAATTCCCAATTTAGCAATTTCATAATTTAGTGGTTTCTGCTGTATCAGGCCTACTTTAAATCTATCCCTAAAAGGGTATATAATATTCAAGGTGCACATAGGGTCATTCAGAATAACTTCACACACACGCTACTGTGCATTTCCAAGTCTAATTCCGTCAGTAAATCTATACCTGTCACCCAGCGCCTAAATACTAGGCCTCAAATTTATATCCCGCTAAATCTGTCATTACTGGTGTACTGTTCTGGCTGGGCAAGTTATTTAGTGTCCGTCAAAGCACATTTTTTGTTCTGGGTTGAAATACAATTCCCAATTTAGCAATTTCCTAATTTAGTGGTTTCTGCTGTATCAGGCCTACTTTAAATACATCCCTAAAAGGGTATATCAGAATCAAGGTGCTGATAGGGTCATTCTAAATAACTTCACACAAACGCTACTGTGCATTTCCAAGTCTAATTCTGTCAGTAAACCCATACCTGTCACCCAGCGCCTAAATACTAGGCCTCAAATTTATATTCAGCTGAATTTGAATACAATACATTGGGCCAAATAATATTTTTGTTGTTGTGGTGAACGATAACAATGAGGAAAACATCTAGTAAGGGACGCGGACGTGGATATGGTCGTGGTGGTGTTAGTGGACCCTCTGGTGCTGGGAGAGGACGTGGCCGTTCTGCCACATCCACACGTCCTAGTGTACCAACTACCTCAGGTCCCAGTAGCCGCCAGAATTTACAGCGATATATGGTGGGGCCCAATGCCGTTCTAAGGATGGTAAGGCCTGAGCAGGTACAGGCATTAGTCAATTGGGTGGCCGACAGTGGATCCAGCACGTTCACATTATCTCCCACCCAGTCTTCTGCAGAAAGCGCACAGATGGCGCCTGAAAACCAACCCCATCAGTCTGTCACATCACCCCCATGCATACCAGGGAAACTGTCTGAGCCTCAAGTTATGCAGCAGTCTCTTATGCTGTTTGAAGACTCAGCTGGCAGGGTTTCCCAAGGGCATCCACCTAGCCCTTCCCCAGCGGTGAAAGACATAGAATGCACTGACGCACAACCACTTATGTTTCCTGATGATGAGGACATGGGAATACCACCTCAGCATGTCTCTGATGATGACGAAACACAGGTGCCAACTGCTGCATCTTTCTGCAGTGTGCAGACTGAACAGGAGGTCAGGGATCAAGACTGGGTGGAAGACGATGCAGGGGACGATGAGGTCCTAGACCCCACATGGAATGAAGGTCGTGCCACTGACTTTCACAGTTCGGAGGAAGAGGCAGTGGTGAGACCGAGCCAACAGCGTAGCAAAAGAGGGAGCAGTGGGCAAAAGCAGAACACCCGCCGCCAAGAGACTCCGCCTGCTACTGACCGCCGCCATCTGGGACCGAGCACCCCAAAGGCAGCTTCAAGGAGTTCCCTGGCATGGCACTTCTTCAAACAATGTGCTGACGACAAGACCTGAGTGGTTTGCACGCTGTGCCATCAGAGCCTGAAGCGAGGCATTAACGTTCTGAACCTTAGCACAACCTGCATGACCAGGCACCTGCATGCAAAGCATGAACTGCAGTGGAGTAAACACCTTAAAAACAAGGAAGTCGCTCAGGCTCCCCCTGCTACCTCTTCTGCTGCTGCCGCCTCGGCCTCTTCTGCTGCTGCCGCCTCGGCCTCTTCCTCTGCCTCTGGAGGAACGTTGGCACCTGCCGCCCAGCAAACAGGGGATGTACCACCAACACCACCACCACCTCCGTCACCAAGCGTCTCAACCATGTCACACGGCAGCGTTCAGCTCTCCATCTCACAAACATTTGAGAGAAAGCGTAAATTCCCACCTAGCCACCCTCGATCCCTGGCCCTGAATGCCAGCATTTCTAAACTACTGGCCTATGAAATGCTGTCATTTAGGCTGGTGGACACAGACAGCTTCAAACAGCTCATGTCGCTTGCTGTCCCACAGTATGTTGTTCCCAGCCGGCACTACTTCTCCAAGAGAGCCGTGCCTTCCCTGCACAACCAAGTATCCGATAAAATCAAGTGTGCACTGCGCAACGCCATCTGTAGCAAGGTCCACCTAACCACAGATACGTGGACCAGTAAGCACGGCCAGGGACGCTATATCTCCCTAACTGCACACTGGGTAAATGTAGTGGCAGCTGGGCCCCAGGCGGAGAGCTGTTTGGCGCACGTCCTTCCGCCGCCAAGGATCGCAGGGCAACATTCTTTGCCTCCTGTTGCCACCTCCTCCTTCTCGGCTTCCTCCTCCTCTTCTTCCACCTGCTCATCCAGTCAGCCACACACCTTCACCACCAACTTCAGCACAGCCCGGGGTAAACGTCAGCAGGCCATTCTGAAACTCATATGTTTGGGGGACAGGCCCCACACCGCACAGGAGTTGTGGCGGGGTATAGAACAACAGACCGACGAGTGGTTGCTGCCGGTGAGCCTCAAGCCCGGCATGGTGGTGTGTGATAATGAGCGAAATCTCGTTGCAGCTCTGGGACTAGCCGGTTTGACGCACATCCCTTGCTTGGCGCATGTGCTGAATTTGGTGGTGCAGAAGTTCATTCACAACTACCCCGACATGTCAGAGCTGCTGCATAAAGTGCGGGCTGTCTGTTCGCGCTTCCGGCGTTCACATCCTGCTGCTGCTCGCCTGTCTGCGCTACAGCGTAACTTCGGCCTTCCCGCTCACCGCCTCATATGCGACGTGCCCACCAGGTGGAACTCCACCTTGCACATGCTGGACAGACTGTGCGAGCAGCAGCAGGCCATAGTGGAGTTTCAGCTGCAGCACGCACGGGTCAGTCGCACTACGGAACAGCACCACTTCACCACCAATGACTGGGCCTCCATGCGAGACCTGTGTGCCCTGTTGCGCTGTTTCGAGTACTCCACCAACATGGCCAGTGGCGATGACGCCGTTATCAGCGTTACAATACCACTTCTATGTCTCCTTGAGAAAACACTTAGGGCGATGATGCAAGAGGAGGTGGCCCAGGAGGAGGAGGAGGAGGAGGAAGAGGGGTCATTTTTAGCACTTTCAGGCCAGTCTCTTCGAAGTGACTCAGAGGGAGGTTTTTTGCAACAGCAGAGGCCAGGTACAAATGTGGCCAGCCAGGGCCCACTACTGGAGGACGAGGAGGACGAGGATGAGGAGGAGGTGGAGGAGGATGAGGATGAAGCATGGTCACAGCGGGGTGGCACCCAACGCAGCTCGGGCCCATCACTGGTGCGTGGCTGGGGTGAAAGGCAGGACGATGACGATACGCCTCCCACAGAGGACAGCTTGTCCTTACCCCTGGGCAGCCTGGCACACATGAGCGACTACATGCTGCAGTGCCTGCGCAACGACAGCAGAGTTGCCCACATTTTAACGTGTGCGGACTACTGGGTTGCCACCCTGCTGGATCCACAGTGCAAAGACAATGTGCCCACCTTACTTCCTGCACTGGAGCATGATAGGAAGATGCGCGAGTACAAGCGCACGTTGGTAGACGCGCTACTGAGAGCATTCCCAAATGTCACAGGAGAACAAGTGGAAGCCCAAGGCCAAGGGAGAGGAGGAGCAAGAGGTCGCCAAGGCAGCTGTGTCACGGCCAGCTCCTCTGAGGGCAGGGTTAGCATGGCAGAGATGTGGAAAAGTTTTGTCAACACGCCACAGCTAACTGCACCACCACCTGATACGCAACGTGTTAGCAGGAGGCAACATTTCACTAACATGGTGGAACAGTACGTGTGCACACCCCTCCACGTACTGACTGATGGTTCGGCCCCATTCAACTTCTGGGTCTCTAAATTGTCCACGTGGCCAGAGCTAGCCTTTTATGCCTTGGAGGTGCTGGCCTGCCCGGCGGCCAGCGTTTTGTCTGAACGTGTATTCAGCACGGCAGGGGGCGTCATTACAGACAAACGCAGCCGCCTGTCTACAGCCAATGTGGACAAGCTGACGTTCATAAAAATGAACCAGGCATGGATCCCACAGGACCTGTCCATCCCTTGTGCAGATTAGACATTAACTACCTCCCCTTAACCATATATTATTGTACTCCAGGGCACTTCCTCATTCAATCCTATTTTTATTTTCATTTTACCATTATATTGCGAGGCTACCCAAAGTTGAATGAACCTCTCCTCTGTCTGGGTGCCGGGGCCTAAATATATGCCAATGGACTGTTCCAATGTTGGGTGACGTGAAGCCTGATTCTCTGCTATGACATGCAGACTAATTCTCTGCTGACATGAAGCCAGATTCTCTGTTACGGGACCTCTCTCCTCTGCCTGGGTGCTGGGCCTAAATATCTGACAATGGACTGTTGCAGTGGTGGCTGACGTGAAGCCTGATTCTCTGCTATGACATGCAGACTAATTCTCTGCTGACATGAAGACAGATTCTCTGTTACGGGACCTCTCTCCTCTGCCTGTGTGCTGGGCCTAAATATATGCCAATGGACTGTTGCAGTGGTGGCTGACGTGAAGCCTGATTCTCTGCTATGACATGCAGACTGATTCTCTGCTGACATGAAGCCAGATCCTCTGTTACGGGACCTCTCTCCTCTGCCTGGGTGCTGGGCCTAAATATATGACAATAGACTGTTGCACTGGTGGCTGACGTGAAGCCTGATTCTCTGCTATGACATGCAGACTGATTCTCTGCTGACATGAAGCCAGAGTCTCTGTTACGGGACCTCTCTCCTCTGCCTGGGTGCTGGGCCTAAATTTATGAAAATGGACTGTTACAGTGGTGGGTGACGTGAAGCCTGATTCTCTGCTATGATATGAAAACTGATTCTCTGCTGACATGAAGCCAGATTGTCTGTTACGGGACCTCTCTCCTCTGCCTGGGTGCTGGGCCTAAATATCTGACAATGGACTGTTGCATTGGTGGCTGACGTGAAGCCTGATTCTCTGCTATGATATGAAGACTGATTCTCTGCTGACATGAAGCCAGATTGTCTGTTACGGGACCTCTCTCCTCTGCCTGGGTGCTGGGCCTAAATATCTGACAATGGACTGTTGCATTGGTTGCTGACGTGAAGCCTGATTCTCTGCTATGATATGAAGACTGATTCTCTGCTGACATGAAGCCAGATTGTCTGTTACGGGACCTCTCTCCTCTGCCTGGGTGCTGGGCCTAAATATCTGACAATGGACTGTTGCATTGGTTGCTGACGTGAAGCCTGATTCTCTGCTATGATATGAAGACTGATTCTCTGCTGACATGAAGCCAGATTGTCTGTTACGGGACCTCTCTCCTCTGCCTGGGTGCTGGGCCTAAATTTATGAAAATGGACTGTTGCAGTGGTGGGTGACGTGAAGCCTGATTCTCTGCTATGACATGAAGACTGATTCTCTGCTGACATGAAGCCAGATTCTCTGTTACGGGACCTCTCTCCTCTGCCTGGGTGCCGGGGCCTAAATATCTGAGAATGGACTGTTCCAGTGGTGGGTGACGTGAAGCCAGATTCTCTGCTATGGGACCTTTTTCCAATTGATTTTGGTTAATTTTTATTTATTTAATTTTTATTTTAATTCCTTTCCCTATCCACATTTGTTTGCAGGGGATTTACCTACATGTTGCTGCCTTTTGCAGCCCTCTAGCCCTTTCCTGGGCTGTTTTACAGCCTTTTTAGTGCCGAAAAGTTCGGGTCCCCATTGACTTCAATGGGGTTCGGGTTCGGGACGAAGTTCGGATCGGGTTCGGATCCCAAACCCGAACATTTTCGGGAAGTTCGGCCGAACTTCTCGAACCCGAACATCCAGGTGTCCGCTCAACTCTACTCAGGAGAAGTTAAGCAATGTGTTTTCGGGTGTCTTTTTACATATACCCATGCTGGGTGAGAGAAATATCTCTCTAAAATTACAAATTTGTATAAAAAAAAAAGGGAAAAGTTGACTTTTAGAGAGATATTTCTCTCACCCAGCATGGGTATATGTAAAAATACACCCCAAAACACATTGCCCTACTTCTTTTGAGTATGGCAATGCCACATGTGTGACACTTTTTTGAAGCCTAGGTGGGCAAAGGGGCACAAATTCTAAAGAGCACCTTTAGGATTTCACAAGGCATTTTTTATACATTTGGATTACAAACTACTTCTCACGCATTAGGGCCCCTAAAATGCCAAGGCAGTATAACTACCCCACAAGTGACCCCATTTTGGAAAGAAGACACCCCAAGGTATTTCATGATGGGCATAGTGAGTTCCTGGAAGTTTTTATTTTTTGTTACAAGTTAGTGAAATATGAGACTTTGTAAGAAAAAAAAATAATAATAATAATAATTTTCCGCTAACTTGTGACAAAAAATAAAAACTTCCATGAACTCACTATGCCCATCAGCGAATACCTTAGGGTGTCTACTTTCTGAAATGGGGTCATTTGTGGGGTGTTTCTACTGTCTGTGCATTGTAGAACCTCAGGAAACATGACAGGTGCTCAGAAAGTCAAAGCTGCTTAAAAATGCGGAAATTCACATTTTTGTACCATAGTTTGTAAGCGCTATAACTTTTGCGCAAACCAATAAATATACACTTATTGCATTTTTTTTATCAAAGACATGTAGAACAATAAATTTAGAGAAAAATGTATATAGAAATGTAGTTTTATTTGAAAAATTTTACAACTGAAAGTGAAAATTTTTATTTTTTTGCAAAAAAAATAATCTGTAAATTTCAATTAATAACAAAAAAATCTAAAATGTCAGCAGCAATAAAATACTACCAAATGAAAGCTCTATTAGTGAGAAGAAAAGGAGGTAAAATTCATTTGGGTGGTAAGTTGTATGACCGAGCAATAAACCGTGAAAGTAGTGTAGTGCAGAATTGTAAAAAGTGCTCTGGTCATTAAGGGGGTTTAAGCTAGGGGATCTGAGGTGGTTAATACTGGGGAGGGAGGAAGGGGGGCCGCACTGGCCACCAATGATTTTAATACTGGGGAGGGAGGGGGGATCTGAGGGGTTAATTGTACGGATCACAGCCCCTTGTAAGAGATCGGATGCTGCCAGACAGCAGGGGGCAGCTAGAATATACTGTTGGATCTAAGTTTTCACGATCGTGAAAACTCAGATCTGAAATAGCTAATACTATTATTTTCCATTATAACCATGTTATAACGGAAAATAATAAAGTGAAGTTCGGGTCCCCATTGACTTCATTGACTGTGTTCGTTCAACTTTAATCGTGAACATCACGGGGACGTGCGACATGGTGGAGCAGTATGTGTGCACATGCCTATGCGAACTGACAGGGGTCAGCCCCTGCAACTTCTGGGTCTTCAAATTGGGCACATGGCCTGAGCTTGCCCTTTACGCCTTGGAGGTGCTGGCCTGGCCTGCAGCCGGTGTATTGTCTGAAAGTGTGTTTCGCACGACTGGAGGTTTATATTTCCCAATGTTTTGGGGTGTACCCTAATTTAAAAAAATAAAAATAAATTTAAAACAAAAAAACTGTGTAGGCTACCTCCTCCACCGCCACTTCCACCTACACCGCCACATCCCCCGCCTCCTCAACCTCCTACTTCATATGGACCTGGTCCTCCGACCTAGATCAAGATTATTATTTTTTATTTTTACGTATTTTATTTTATTTAAAGTAATTTCTCTACCCGCACTTGCCATGCTCTTAACCACATTTTGATGCCATTTGCAGCCCTCTAGCCCTTTCCATTACATTTTTACAGCCATTTTAGTGCTCAAAAGTTCGGGTCCCCATTGACTTCAATGGGGTTCGGGGTCAAGTTCAGGTCAACTCGAACTGTTTTCCGAAGTTCGGCCGAACCCGTCGAACCCGAACATCCAGGTGTCCGCTCAACTCTACTTCAGTGGAATTCACCTGGAAATGTTTGAGGATCTGTGAACTGACGCATTAATCAACGCCTTGAGATGTTTCCTAGCCATTAGAGGTACTGTCAGAGAGTTTAGATCTGACCAAGGATCTAATGTTGTCAGAGCAAAGAATGAATTGAAGAAAGCTCTAAAAGAGATTGATAAAGAAAAGGTAACTGAGAATTTGCTAGAGAAACTGTGATTTTTATATGAATGCTCCACATGAAAGCCATACAGTAGGAGTTTGGGAAAGACAAATCAGAACTGTGAGAAATGTGTTTAGTTCAGTCTTTAGTGTTGAAAAAGAACGCTGGAAGAATAGATGCTTCCCCTAGGACCCTATTCTATGAAGTAAGTATAATGGAATTCAAAGGGAGAACCCGAGCATTAAACCAGGTACCCCCTGCTCTAAAGAGAGGAGGGTGCCTGGTTCATAAGAAAACGTCAGAAATTGTTGGTAACACCACAAAAATGGTTCTGTAACAGCATGGGGAGGATGTATAGATGCATCTTGGACTTGCTGGTCGCTGCTGGGAACTATGTTGTCCGAATAGTACACCACTTTTACATAATGACAATAATCGATTTTAGAGGAAAAATTGATAGAAAACATTCTTTCCTGAATATTTACTTGTATGTAAGGCTACTTTCACACTTATTTCAGATCTGATTTTTCACTTCGAAAACTCAGATCCGACAGTATATTCTAAACACAGAAGCGTTCCCATGGTGATGGGGACGCTTCAAGTTAGAATATACTGAGAACTGTGTACATGACTGCCCCCTGCTGCCTGGCAGATGCTGCCAGGCAGCAGGGGGCAGACCCCCCCCCCCCTCCTGTATTTAACTTATTGGTGGCCAGTGCGGCCCCCCCTCCCTCCCCAGTATTAATTGTAACCAGTGCGGCCCCCCTCCCTCTATATTCATCGGTGGCCAGTGCGGATTCCCAGTATTAAATATGACCAGTGCGGCCTCCCCCTCCCTCCCTCCCCAGTATTAAATATGACCAGTGCGGCCTCCCCCTCCCTCTATATTCATTGGTGGCCGGCCAGTGCGGATTCCAAGTATTGTGACCAGTGCGGCCTCCCCTCTCCCCCCCCCCTAATTAAAATCACACCCCCCCCATCATTGGTGGCAGCGGAGAGTACCGATTGGAGTCCCAGTTTAAATCGCTGGGGCTCCGATCGGTTACCATGGCAGCCAAGACGCTATTGCAGTCTTGGCTGCCATGGTTACTTGGCAATAAATACAAGCATTATACTTACCTGAAGAGCTGCGATGTCTGTGTCCGGCCGGGAGCTCCTCCTACTGGTAAGTGAAAGGTCTGTGCGGCGCATTGCCTATAGCACAGACCTGTCACTTACCAGTAGGAGGAGCGCCCGGCCGGTCAGACATCGCAGCTCTTCAGGTAAGTATAATGCTTGTATTTATTGCTAAGTAACCATGGCAGCCAAGACTGCAATAGCGTCTTGGTTGCCATGGTAACCAATCGGAGCCCCAGCGATTTAAACTGGGACTCCGATCGGTACTCTCCGCTGCCACCAATGATGGGGGGGGGGGGGGGGGGGTTATTTTAATTAGGGGGGGGAGAGGCCGCACTGGTCACAATACTTGGAATCCGCACTGGCCACCAATAAATATAGAGGGAGGGGGAGGCCGCACTGGTCATATTTAATACTGGGGAGGCAGGGGGAGGCCGCACTGGTCATATTTAATACTGGGAATCCGCACTGGCCACCGATGAATATAGAGGAAGGGGGGCCGCACTGGCTACAATTAATACTGGGGAGGGAGGGGGGGCCTCACTGGTCATATTTAATACTAGGGAGGGAGGGAGGGGGAGGCCGCACTGGTCATATTTAATACTGAGAATCCGCACTGGCCACCGATGAATATAGAGGGAGGGGGGCCGCACTGGCTACAATTAATACTGGGGAGGGAGGGGGGGCCGCACTGGCCACCAATAAGTTAATTACAGGAGGAGGGGGGGGGGGTCTGCCCCCTGCTGCCTGGCAGCATCTGCCAGGCAGCAGGGGGCAGTCATGTACACAGTTCTCAGTATATTCGAACATGAAGCGTCCCCATCACCATGGGAACGCCTCTGTGTTAGAATATACTGTCGGATCTGAGTTTTACGATGTAACTCAAATCCGATGGTATATTCTAACATAGAGGCGTTCCCATGGTGATGGGGACGCTTCAAGTTAAAATATACCATCGGATCGGAGAAAACTCCGATCTGATGGTATATTAATAGGGACTCCTGACTTTACATTGAAAGTCAATGGGGGACGGATCCGTTTGAAATTGCACCATATTGTGTCAACGTCAAACGGATCCGTCCCCATTGACTTGCATTGTAAGTCTGGACGGATCCGTTTGGCTCCACACGGCCAGGCGGACACGAAAACGCTGCAAGCTGCGTTCGGGTGTCCGCCTGCTGAGCGGAGCGGAGGCCAAACTGATGCATTCTGAGCGGATCCGCATCCACTCAGAATGCATTGGGGCTGTACGGATCAGTTCGGGGCCGCTTGTGAGAGCCTTCAAATGGAACTCACAAGCGGAGCCCCGAACGCTAGTGTGAAAGTAGCCTAAAGTGCAAGTGCTGCCAAAAATTACAAGGAAGAGGTACTCTGATACACCCTTAGTTATACATAAAGGAAGGCATCATACACACCCTTTAACAATTATGATTGATGGCCTGCTGGTGACTCTCAAAAACATTAGGACCAAGGGCCTGCTGATCTGACCATCTAAAACATTATGGGCGGTGGCCTGCTGCTGCTTTGGAGACTCTAGTTAACCTGGGGCCGATGGCATGTCCCCATGACGTCCATGATCCATTTGGATATCTTCCCTATCAACTTTCGATGTAACAGTAAGGTCAAAACAATTGTAACTACGGGTAACGGGGAATCAGTGTTTGATTCCGGAGAGGGAGCCTGAGAAATGGCTACGGCTACTACTTCAAAGCAAGGCAGCATGAGTTGCGGGACTGCAGGTGAGCTGACCCTGTAAAAGATTTTAGGCGCGGGCCTGTAATATATGTGAGTGCCTGCAGGTGAAATGACCCTCTAAAAAATTATATGCGAGGGCCTGCATGTGAGCTGACCCTGTAAAAGATTTGAGTTGCGGGCCTGTTGGTGAGCTGAGGTGGAACCGACAAACCCAACTTGATTTTGATGGCTGCATTAATCTGCAGGTGACAGTCATACAGCTCTACAGATTTGTTTCCATCTGCATCTTACTCAACAATCTGTGGCCTCAGTCTTTTATCCAGACTCTGTCACTGTGCCACTATGTAGCATCCTCATGCTGCGATATCCACTCCATGTCACCTTGCCACTCATTTTTATCACCATGCTGCTGATGATGCTGCTTAAAAGGTCTTAAACTGATCAACAGGTCCACAATTTAATTAAGGTTTTGGAATCGATAAAACCAACTTGCTTTTGTGGGGTGCATCAGTGGCAAAGCTAGAAATGACTGGGGCCCCACAGCAAATTTTTGAATGGGGCTCCATCCCACAGTAATTTTTTAGCGACCTCTTCCTTTCATGCCGCCCCCATTCCTGTGGCTAGTAAAGATCGCTCTCTCAGACCAGGGCCAGCATCTTTCTAAACAATCTGTGGCCTTAGTCTTTTATCCAGACTCAGTCATTGTGCCACTTTGTGGCCTCCTCATGCTGCCATCTCCACAGTATGTTACCTTTCCACTCATTTTTATCACCATGCTGCTGCTGATTCTGCTTAAAAGGCCTTAAACTGATCACCAGGCCCACAATCTAACAATTTACGCACAAAACAAAAGTAAAAAATCAATTTTATAGGAAAATTTGATTGAAAACATTCTTTCCTGTATATTTACTTGTATATAAAGTGCAAGTGCTGCCAAAAATTACAAGGAAGAGGCACTCCGATAAAATCTACATATCACATAAAGGAGGGCGTCATTCACATTGAGTTGCGGGCCTGCAGGTTAGCTGACCCTGTAAAAGATTTGATTTGCGGGCCTGCAGGTGAGCGGACCCTGTAAAAAATAAGATGTGAGGGACTGCTGGTGAGCGGACCCTGTAAAAAATTATATTTGTAGGCCATATATGCTAGGGAATTATATGTGACGAATAAGCAATGCATGTTAATATGACGGAAGAGGAGGAGGAGGATGAGAAAAAGAAAGATTCAACCATATACCCTTGTTTGTGGAGAAAGGGGTGCATGGGAATACAGTCTATTAACTACATTAAAAACAACACACGTAAAGTGCCTTTATGTTCATCAGCATTCCTCTGGTGGAGTCGATAAGTCATGGTCAATCCAATTGTTCATTTTCAGTTGTCAGGCCGATATACTGAGGGATCATTGAGGACGCTGATAGGGTCTGCTGTGTACGGTACTCCTTCACCATCTTCCAAAATTTCTCTCTCCTTGTGGCAGTAGGCTGCACATCATGGTAAGGGGGTCTGGCGGGGTGTCATGAAACTGTCCCACCCCTTGGAGAGTGTTGCCCTGCCTCTGTTAGAACTGCTGTGTGTTCCCCTTGTCTCCCCTCCTCGGTTGTCCAAGGAAGTACGGATGCTGCCGCCAGCGTTGTCAGATGTAATATTTTGGAGCAACTTTTCAACAAGGATCTTCCACCAGAGGAATGAGAGATGAGAAGTTCTCTTTATAGCAGGGGTCAAGAAGGGTGAACAACCAGTAATCAGTGTTGTTTAAAATGCGTATAACGTGAGGGTTGCGGGAAAGGCAGCCTAACATGAAGTCAGCCATGTGTGCCAGAGTATCAATAGGTGAGACTTCTCTGTCATCATCAGGAGGATTACTCCCAATCTCGTCATCCTCCTCTTCTGCCCACCTACGCTGAACAGTTGGAATTAAACTTCCATGGGGACTACCCTCTGTACCGGAGCAAACCGTCTCCTGCTCCTCCTCCTCTTCATCCTCCAATTTGCGCTGAGAAGACAAACTGAGGGAGGGTGGTCTGGCTATCATTAACCTATGTAATGTCTTCCTCCATTTCTGCCTCTTCCACATGCAAAGCAGCGAGCGTTTGAGAAGACACAGAAGTGGGATGGTGACACTGATAATAGCGTTATAGCCGCTCACCATCTGTGTTGATTCCTCAAAGTTGTGTAAAACATCACAGAGGTCAAACATCCATGCCCACTCCTCGCTTGTAAAAAGCTGAAGCTGACTGGAAAGTCGACAACCAGGTTGAATACGTGGGCAAGGCATGGGATGTGTCTAAGGTTGCCCAGCTTCAAAGCCGCCACCAAGTTACGGCCATTATCAGACACAACCATGCCTGGTTCTAGGTTGAGTGGCGAGAACCACAGCTCAGTCTGGTCCCTTATACTCTGCCACAGCTCTGTGGCTGTGCGCTGTTTGTCACCTAGGCATATCAGCTTCAGCACAGCCTGTTGCCGCTTTCCCACTGCAGTGCTACACTGCTTCCAGCTACCGACTGATGGCTGACTGGTGCTGTACGTGGATAATTCAGAGGTGGAAGTGGAGGTGGAGGAGGAGAAGAGACTGTTGGAACCACTAACGTAGGTGGTGGCTGAAACCCTGATGGAATTGGGGTCCGCAATCCTTGTCGTCAGTAGCACCTGTGCCATCCCAGGGAACGACTCGCTCCCGGCCTCCACAACATTCACCCAGTGTGCGGTCAGTGAAATGTAGCGTCCCTGGCTGAAAGCACTTGTCCATGTGTCCGTGGTTAAGTGAACCTTCCCAGTAACTGCGTTGGTCAGGGCACGTGTGATGTTATGGGACACATGTTGGTGTAAGGCTGGCATGGCACACCTTTACAAATAGTGGCCGCTGGGGACTGCGTAACAAGGGACAGCCGCCGACATCAGGCTGCGGAAGACCTCAGTTTCCACAAGCCCAAATGTCAACATTTTCAGGGCCAGTAATGGCCTGGGGGTGGGTGGCTGGGTATTTGTGTTTGCGTTCAAATGCCTGGAGTAATTACATTTGGACGCTGCACTGGGACAGGGAAGTGGATGTGGTTTCTGATTGTGCTTGCGAAGGTCCAGGTGCAGGGTGGGAGGCATCCGGGCCTGCATCTTGGACAGGGGATTGGCCAGCACGTAACACGGGGAAAGAGGAGGCAGTGGTGTGACTCACAGACACAGATTGTGGACCCATGCGTTTGGCTCACCTATTAGGGTGCTTTGATGCCATGTGGTGGATCATGCTGGTGGTGGAGGTTGCTGGTCTTTACACCCCGGCTCATTTTGGTGTGGCAGAGTTTGCAAACTAATATTTTTTTGTTGTCCACACTTTCCTCAAAAAAGCACCATACTGCCGAACACCTACCCCTTGGCAAGGAAGATTTACGCAAGGGGGTGCTCCGTGGAACAGATGCGGGCCTTTTCAGTGGTGCCCGCCTTCTACCTTTTGCCACCCCACTACCTCTTCCAGCCTGTTGCAGTGCTGCAGATCCCTCCCCCTCTGTACTGCTCTCCTCGCTCGGCTTGTTGCCACCTTTCCAGGTTGGGTCAGTAACCTTGTCATCCAGCACCTCCTCTTCCACTTCCTCACTCTGATCATCCTCCTGATTTGATGACCTAACCACAACCTCAGTGATTGACAACTGTGTGCTATCCTCTTCCTCAACCTCTTGAGACAGTAATTGCGGTTGAGTCATTGGCAACTGTGTCTCATCATCATCCACCTCATTAAACACTAATTGCCGTTCCCCAGCGTCATGTTCTTGTGACTCTGGATGCTCAAGAGGTTGGGAATCGGGGCACAAGTGGGATAACTTGTTTTGCCAGACTGGTGGGAGGAAGGAGGATCAGGGTGAGGATTGTGTGGACCAGACTCCTGGCTACTGAGACTGGACTTGGTAGAGGACAGGGTGGTGTATAACCGACTGGAAGCAGTATCTGCTGCAATCCAACCGACCACCTGCTCGCACTGGGATAACTTCAAGAGTGGTCTCCTGTGCCGCCCTGCAAACTGGGACATGAAGCTAGGTATCTTGGATGTTTTTTTTTTTTGTCCTCTGGCAGAAGGCACAGTTTCAATGCGCCCAGGGTCACGGCCTCTGCATGCACCATCAGCATCACGGCCACTTCCCCGTCCCTTAATGATCGCCTTCTTCATATTAAATGTTATAAGGGACCCTTTATATATAAATTATGAAAAAAATATATAATTGTTTTTGCTAATATTTTTGCCAATATCTGGCCCTGACAAACACACACGCTATTGCAGCACAGATGTGACAATTCACTGCAGACACCGTTTATAGGCAAAGTGTGGATAAATTATAAAAAAAATATATGTTTGTTGTCACTTGTCAGTAATTTTTTTCCCAATATCTGGCCCTGACACACAGAAGGCATTGCAGCACAGATGTCACAAGTCACTGCAGACACCCTCTTATCCAAAAAGTATTGCAAAGTATAGAAAAAAGAATTGCTGGCTATATTATATTGCTGCCAGCCTGCCACCACACACAATAGTCCTTAAAAGGTCTTTGAAACATTTTTCTATCAAATATATTGCGATCACATTCCCTACACTATCTGTCCCTGACTCACAATGAGCTGAACCCGCGTTATCGGGTGCTATATAGCAACCGATGACACTTTCCGGCCAGCCAATCACTGAAATGCCAGTAGCCAACATGGCTACTGGCATTAGTGATGACAGTACTTACCTGCACGTTTATTGGCTGCTTAGCAGCCGTGAAACGTGCGGGCCGGAGACTCAATCATGGCGCTCGAGCACATGCGGTATTCGGCTGTTTACAGTCATGTGCTGAGCATAGCGATGCTCGAGCCGAACAAGTATTCGGCCGAGCATGCTCGCTCAACACTACACACCAGTTGAAATGATTTGTTCCAATAGCGTTTGTCACTCTGTGTAGCTGTGGTAACGCAGCAGAACCGCAAACTAATGCTGCACAATACAAATGCAATTTATAGAAAGTATATTATTGGTATATCACACCCATGCTTCAATCAGTTTTTTTTGGGGGGGGGGGGGGGGGAACTTGAATATCACACCAGTTGAAATTATTTGTTCCAATAGCATTTGTCACTCTGTGCTGAACTACCCAAATGCAATATATAGAAAGTATATTATTGATATTTCACACACCTGCCTCAATAATTTTTTGGGGTAGGCAACTGGTTTATCACACCAGTTGAAATTATTTGTTCCAATAGTGTTTGTCACTCTGTGTAGCTGCGGTGATGCAGCAGAACTGCAAACTAATGCTGCACAATACAAATGCGCTATATAGAAAGTATATTATTGGTATATAACACCCCTGCTTAAATCAGTTTTTTTTTTAGGGGCAACCGGTTGTCACGGAAGGTGTACAGAAAACTAGAAGACACAAAATGAAGATCCGACTGACTGGATCCAAAACTAAGGAACCAAAGGGTAAGCCCTTTAACAGCCCTGGCTCTCTCCCTTACTGCTCAGCCTATGCAAAAATCTCTATGGTAGATCATTGCATACCCTCGTTCCTCGACTGTATGACACCTGAACACCCTATAATAGTGAGGGGACACGACCACCGGCTCCCTACACTTAATACGGAGGGAGTCAGGGTCACCTAGGATCCAGCAAACAGGAAAACACAAATGAATGAACAAACTTATCTGTAGAAGAATCAGTAGTAGCATCCAGCATGTACACACTCCAGGAAGTTGTATAAACCGCAAAGTGATGCAGTATGGGAGGGTATTTGATTCCCTTTATGTATATAGAAACATAGAATGTGTCGGCAGATAAGAACCATTTGGCCCATCTAGTCTGCCCAATATACTAAGTACTATGGATAGCCCCTGGCCCTATCTTATATGAAGGATGACCTTATGCCTATCCCATGCATGCTTAAACTCCTTCACTGTATTTGCAGCTACCACTTCTGCAGGAAGGCTATTCCATGCATCCACTACTCTCTCAGTAAAGTAATACTTCCTGATATTACTTTTAAACCTTTGCCCCGCTAATTAAAAACTATGTCCTCTTGTAGCCGTTTTTCTTCTTTTAAATATTCTCTCCTCTTTTACCTTGTTGTATTTAACCACTTTAGCCCCGCTAGCTGAAACCCCCTTCATGACCAGAGCACTTTTTACACTTCTGCACTACACTACTTTCATCGTTTATCGCTCGGTCATGCAACTTACCACCCAAATGAATTTTACCTCCTTTTCTTCTCACTAATGGAGCTTTCATTTGGTGGTATTTTATTGCTGCTGACATTTTTACTTTTTTTGTTATTAATCAAAATGTAACGATTTTTTTGCAAAAAAATGACATTTTTCACTTTCAGCTGTAAAATTTTGCAAAAAAAACGACATCCATATATAAATTTTTCGCCAAATTTATTGTTCTACATGTCTTTGATAAAAAAAAAAATCTCATATTCCACTAACTTGCGACAAAAAATAAAAAATTCTAGGAACTCACCATGCCCCTCACAGAATACCTTGGGGTGTCTTCTTTCCAAAATGGGGTCACTTGTGGGGTAGTTATACTGCCCTGGCAATTTAGGGGCCCAAATGTGTGAGAAGAACTTTGCAATCAAAATGTGTAAAAAATTACCGGTGAAATCCGAAAGGTGCACTTTGGAATATGTGCCCCTTTGCCCACCTTGGCAGCAAAAAAGTGTCACACATCTGGTATCACCGTACTCAGGAGAAGTTGAGGAATGTGTTTTGGGGTGTCATTTTACATATACCCATGCTGGGTGAGAGAAATATCTTGGCAAAAGACAACTTTTCCCATTTTTTTATACAAAGTTGGCATTTGACCAAGATATTTTTCTCACCCAGCATGGGTATATGTAAAATGACACCCCAAAACACATTCCCCACCTTCTCCTGAGTACGGTGATACCACATGTGTGACACTTTATTGCAGCCTAGGTGGGCAAAGGGGCACATATTCCAAAGTGCACCTTTCGGGTTTCGCCGGTCATTTTTTACACATTTTGATTGCAAGGTACTTCTCACACATTTGGGCCCCTAAATTGCCAGGGCAGTATAACTACGCCACAAGTGACCCCATTTTGGAAAGAAGACACCCCAAGGTATTCCGTGAGGGGCACTGCGAGTTCCTAGAATTTTTTTTTTTTGTCACAAGTTAGCGGAAAATGATGATTTTTTTTTTTTCTCTTTTTTCCTTACAAAGTCTCATATTCCACTAACTTGCGACAAAAAATAAAAAATTCTAGGAACTCGCCATGCCCCTCACGGAATACCTTGGGGTGTCTTCTTTCCAAAATGGGGTCACTTGTGGCGTAGTTATACTGCCCTGGCAATTTAGGGGCCCAAATGTGTGAGAAGTACCTTGCAATCAAAATGTGTAAAAAATGACCGGCGAAACCCGAAAGGTGCACTTTGGAATATGTGCCCCTTTGCCCACCTAGGCTGCAATAAAGTGTCACACATGTGGTATCACCGTACTCAGGAGAAGGTGGGGAATGTGTTTTGGGGTGTCATTTTACATATACCCATGCTGGGTGAGAGAAATATCTTGGCAAAAGACAACTTTTCCCATTTTTTTATACAAAGTTGGCATTTGACCAAGATATTTATCTCACCCAGCATGGGTATATGTAAAATTACACCCCAAAACACATTCCCCAACTTCTTCTGAGTACGGCGATACCAGATGTGTCACACTTTTTTGCAGCCTAGATGCGCAAAGGTGCCCAAATTCCTTTTAGGAGGGCATTTTTAGACATTTGGATCCCAGACTTCTTCTCACGCTTTAGGGCCCCTAAAAAGCCAGGGCAGTATAAATACCCCACATGTGACCCCACTTTGGAAAGAAGACACCCCAAGGTATCCAATGAGGGGCCTGGCAAGTTCATAGAATTTTTTTTTTTCGCATAAGTTAGCGGAAATTGATTTTTTTTTGTTTTTTCTCACAAAGTCTCACTTTCCGCTAACTTAGGACAAAAATGTTAATCTTTCATGGACTCAATATGCCCCTCAGCAAATACCTTGGGGTGTCTTCTTTCCAAAATGGGGTCAGTTGTGGGGTGTTTGTACTGCCCTGGCATTTGAGGGTCTCCGCAATCATTACATGTATGGCCAGCATTAGGAGTTTCTGCTATTCTCCTTATATTGAGCATACAGGTAATGAGATTTTTTTTTCCGTTCAGCCTCTGGGCTGAAAGAAAAAAATGAACGGCACAGATTTCTTCATTCGCATCGATCAATGTGGATGAAAAAATCTCTGCCAAAAAAAAAAAATGGAGGGGAAAGGCGTCTGCCAGGACATAGGAGCTCCGCCCTACATCCATACCCACTTAGCTCGTATGCCCTGGCAAACCAGATTTCTCCATTCGCATCAATCGATGTGGATGAATAAATCATTGCCGGGATTTTTTTTTATTTTTTTTTATATATATATATATACAAAGTGTTTGCCAAAGCATAGGAACGCCGCCTCCTCCTCAATGCTTCTGTCAGAATGCACATCGGTGCTGCAGCTAGTAGATCGGTTGGTCCACCTGGAAGGTAAAAAAAGAAGAAAAAAAAAAAAGAGAAAAAACCAGGCCACAACGCAATAATTTTATTAACTTTGGAACACAACATGTAAACTTTAACTTTTTGAACTAAACATTAACGTGTTTGCTTACTGGTGTTTTTTTTTTTTTTTTTTTTTTTACCTTTATAGAACAAACCTCTCCTTCCCCATGGGTCAATGTGCAAAGCGCAAATCGCCCAAAGATGTGGCGAAGTGCGTTATGCACTTTGTCCCATGTGAAAGGAGACAGTTTGCAGCAGCTGTGAGTGAATGGGCCCTAATAGCCCTGTGTGCCTATCCTGGTGAGATGATCCCTATGCTAGGTGTACCTGTGTGTGGTACTTTCGGAAACACTCCCCTAAGCATAGGGCAGGGTGGTCAGGACAGAAATAGCGGGTGTCACGCCTTATTCCACTCCTGCTACAGACACGACATCTTTTTCGGGGTGACGGGTGGGTTGAGGTACCAGCAACGACATTGGGGAAATGTCGCTCGTGTAGACGGCTAACTACACTGGTGGATGGGGCCACGGAACCTCCTGGATACAGGAGGTTCTCGATGATCTCTTCCTGAAATTTGAGGAAGGATCCAGTTCTCCCAGCCTTACTGTAGAGAACAAAACTATTGTACAGAGCCAATTGAATTAAATATACAGACACCTTCTTATACCAGCGTCTGGTTCTGCGGGAAACTAAATACGGAGACAACATCTGGTCATTGAAGTCTACCCCTCCCATGTGAAGGTTATAGTCGTGGACTGAGAGGGGCTTTTCAATGACACGGGTTGCTCGCTCAATTAGTATTGTCGTGTCTGCGTGAATGGAGGAGAGCATGTAAACGTCACGCTTGTCTCTCCATTTCACCGCGAGCAGTTCTTCGTTACACAGTGCGGCCCTCTGCCCCCTTGCAAGACGGGTGCTAACGAGCCGTTGGGGGAAGCCCGCGCGACTAGTTCGCGCGGTACCACAGGCGCCAATCCGTTCTAGAAACAAATGCCTAAAGAGGGCCACACTTGTGTAGAAATTGTCCACATAAAGATGGTACCCCTTGCCGAATAAGGGTGACACCAAGTCCCAGACTGTCTTCCCACTGCTCCCCAGGTAGTCAGGGCAACCGACCGGCTCCAGGGTCTGATCTTTTCCCTCATAGACACGAAATTTGTGTGTATAGCCTGTGGCCCTTTCACAGAGCTTATACAATTTGACCCCATACCGGGCGCGCTTGCTTGGGATGTATTGTTTGAAGCCAAGGCGCCCGGTAAAATGTATAAGGGACTCGTCTACGCAGATGTTTTGCTCTGGGGTATACATATCTGCAAATTTCAGGTTGAAATGGTCTATGAGGGGCCGAATTTTGTGGAGCCGGTCAAAAGCAGGGTGGCCTCTGGGACGGGAGGTGCTGTTATCACTAAAGTGCAGGAAACGCAGGATGGTCTCAAATCGTGTCCTGGACATAGCAGCAGAGAACATGGGCATGTGATGAATCGGGTTCGTGGACCAATATGACCGCAATTCATGCTTTTTTGTCAGGCCCATGTTGAGGAGGAGGCCCAGAAAAGTTTTAATTTCGTAAACTTGGACTGGTTTCCACCGGAAAGGCTGGGCATAAAAGCTTCCCGGGTTAGCGGTTATAAATTGTGTGGCATACCGGTTTGTCTCTGCCACAACTAAGTCTAAGAGCTCCGCAGTCAAGAACAGCTCAAAAAATCCCAGGGCCGAACCGATCTGAGCTGTCTCAACCCGAACTCCAGACTGGGCGGTGAAAGGGGGAACTACAGGTGCGGCTGAAGTTGGGGACTGCCAATCAGGGTTTGCCAGCACCTCTGGGATTCTAGGGGCTCTACGGGCACGTCTTTGCGGTGGCTGCGACGGGGTCACTACTGCACGTGCCACCGTACCAGCTTCAACTGCCCTTCTGGTGCTCGCTACTTCACCATGTTCTACGGCAGTGCTGGTACTAGGTCCAGGAAGGGCTGGGCTGCTGGTGTATGCCTCACCACGTAATCCGACAGCACCAGCCCCACTCTGCTGCTCTTGAAGCGGATCCTGCGCAACCTGCGGTCTAGCGACACGGGGCCGGGTACGCCTGCTGCTATCGGGGACCTCAGCCTCCTCGTCCGAACTTTGGGTCAGAGAGCCACTGCTTTCTACAGGTTCGTATTCTGACCCGCTGGATTCATCAGATGAGGGTTCCCACTCCTCATCCGACTGGGTCAGAAGCCTGTAGGCCTCTTCAGAGGAATACCCCCTGTTTGACATGTGGGCAACTAAATTTAGGGGTATTCCCTGAGACTACCCAAGAAAAAAAAAGCAAGCCTGTCTTACAAATGGGAGGCTAGCGAAGTACCAGAGGCTGCTGCGGTTGATAAAAAATATCAAAACTGATTTTTTTATCGCCGCAGTGCGTGTAAAGTGAATGTGCAGCGATCAAAAAAAAATTTTTTTTTGTCACTGCGGTGGGGCGGGCGTGGGCGAACGCACGTGTGGGCGACCGATCAGGCCTGATCGGGCAAACACTGCGTTTTGGGTGGAGGGAGAACTAAAGTGACACTAATACAATTATAGATCTGACCGTGATCAGTTTTGATCACTTCCAGATACTATAAAAGTACAAATGCTGATTAGCGATACGCTAATCAGCGAATAACGGACTGCGGTGCGGTGGGCTGGGCGCTAACCGATCCCTAAACTACCTAACCAAGGGGCCTAAACTATACTGAAACCTAACGGTCAATACCAGTGAAAAAAAAAAGTGACAGTTTGCACTGATCACTTTTTTCCTTTCACTAGTGATTGACAGGGGCGATCAAAGGGGTGATCAAAGGGTTAATTGGGGTGATCTGGGGGCTAAGTGTGGTGTAGTGGGTACTCACAGTGATGTGTGCTCCTCTGCTCCTCTGCTGGAACCAACCGACCAAAAGAAGGAGCAGAGGAGCACAGCAGCCATATAACCCCATCATATTTACTAATATGTGGGGTTAAATGGCTGCTGATTGGATTTTTTAAAAATCAGCAACCTGCCAGCCAATGATCGTGGCCGGCAGGCTGCTGACAAAATACTCTGCTGCGAAATGCCGGCCCGCGATGCGCATGCGCGGGCCGGCTGTAACGTAATCTCGCGTCTCGCGAGATGACGCGCCGATGCGTCCAGGAGTAACAAATCAATCACCTCCCGGACGCATCGGTGCGTTAGGCGGTCGGGAGGTGGTTAAAGGGATGCAATCAGTGCAACTAGATAACAGCTGAGAGAGGGAAACGAGATGACAAAACGAAAGCAAAACAAAAGAACCTCAAGCAGGAGGTTCTGAAGAATGTCTGTCAGAGCTTCTCAGATGTCTGGTGGTGACACCGGTACAACACACCAGTTGAAATTATTTGTTCCAATAGCATTTGTCACTGTGTAGCTGCGGTAACGCAGCAGAACCGCAAAAAAAAGCTGCACTACCCAAATACAATATGTATAAAGTATATTATTGGTATATAACACTCCTGCCTCAATCATTTTTTTGGGTAGGCAACTGTTTTATCACACCAGTTGAAATTATTTGTTCCAATAGTGTTTGTCACTGTGCAGCTGCAGTAACGCAGCAGAACCGCAAAAAAAAGCTGCACTACCCAAATACAATATGTATAAAGTATATTATTGGTATATAACACTCCTGCCTCAATCATTTTTTTGGGTAGGCAACTGTTTTATCACACCAGTTGAAATTATTTGTTCCAATAGTGTTTGTCACTCTGTGTAGCTGCGGTGATGCAGCAGAATCGCAAACTAATGCTGCACAATACAAATGCACTATATATAAAGTATATTATTGGTATATAACACCCCTGCTTCAATCAGTTTTTTTGGGGGCCAACTGGTATATCACACCAGTTGACATTATTTGTTCCAATAGCATTTGTCACTCCGTGTAGCTGCGGTAATGCAACAAAACTGCAAACAAATTGTCAGGGAACAGACAGGAAGGAAAGAGGGTGCACTCTGACTTCACCCACAACCCCTGTCCCTGCCTACTTACACTACCCGCCCTAGGCAACGGGGCGTAACTGGGCGATGGTCCCTTACTTACATAAATGCACAGAGGAAAGATATGGAAGGTCAACAAGCCAAGGAACCAGGAGAAGTGGGAGTACAAATGGAGCAGGCAAATGTAAAGTCAACAGTCAGAGCCAAGGTCAATCCAGGAGAGCCAATACGTACAAAGGATGAGACAAAGTCGAGGTCAAAGAATGTGCCGAGGTCACAAGGTCAGGAGGTCAATCAGAACAAGCAGCCGCAGACTAGAACCAAGGAACAAGGAAGCACCAATGGACCAGTATCACAGGCAACCTGTAGCCAGCAGGTTGTCTGTATTTATAGTGGGGAGCGAGTGATCAGCTTGGCGCTCAAGGCAGACCTAGGAGCAGGGAGCCTCCCAGCTAGCAAAACCTCCCTGGGAACGAGGCCAAACACAGTTCCTCGCTCCTAAAGCTAAGCAGCAGGTCTGCGGCTGATGGGAGACCGAGTGAGCCTTCGGCGCCCAGTTACAGTACCCCCCCTATTACGAGGGGCCACCGGACCCAAGCCCTGGGGTACAAATCTCCCAGGATGCTCATCATGAAACTTATTGATGAGCCTCGGGGCGTGGATCTCAGTAGCTGGGACCCAAGACCTCTCCTCGGGTCCATAGCTCTACCAGTGGACAAGGAGCTGCCAGGAGTTTCGGACCTTTCTAACATCCACAATTCTGGAGACTACAAACT
This sequence comes from Bufo gargarizans, assembly GCF_014858855.1. NCBI lineage: Eukaryota > Metazoa > Chordata > Amphibia > Anura > Bufonidae > Bufo > Bufo gargarizans. Next base: position 218,414,013 of record NC_058080.1, on the reverse strand, counting down.
CCTCTTTATCGTCAATTTGTATGGGAGGAGGAGCTGACTGCGACGGAACAATGGGTGGAATATATTTCTTAAGCAATGATTTATGGGAAACATTATGGACACGAAATGATTCCGGCAATCTCAATCTAAAAGATACAGGATTAATAATGCCAATAATCTCATACGGCCCAACAAACCGTGGTGCCAGTTTCCTAGAAGACACCTTCAGCGGTAGATTTCGAGTAGACAACCAGACCCTGTCACTAAGCTCAAAATTAACCCCCTTAGAATGTTTCCTATTAGCCATCTGTTTTTGTTGTTCTTGGGCTTTTTGCAGGTTCACTTGGACCCAAGCCCAAACTGTGCACAGTTCACAAGTTACAGCCCCAGGATTAGATGAAGGTATCAACGAGCTAGAGTTAAATTGAGGATTGATTCCAAGGTTACAAAAGAAAGGGGAAACCCCAGTAGAAGAATTCCCACGGTTATTTATAGCAAATTCTGCCAGCGAAAGATATTTTACCCACACATGTTGATTTTCAGAGATGTAGGATCTTAAAAATTGCTCAAGAGTCTTATTTAGTCATTCCGTCTGACCATTAGTCTCGGGGTGAAAAGCAGACGAAAAGGCCAAAGAAATCCCAAGTCTCTCTCTGACAGAAAGCTCTCCAGAATTTAGAATCAAATTGAACGCCTCTGTGTCATGCCCTGCTCTGACTATGTGCAGAGGTCGGCCAGAATAGCAGCACGTGTTTAGTATTTTGTTTTGGAGCCGTGCTGGATCCGCCTCCCATCAGGTGCACTAGGTGGGGTCATTAGTTTAAATAGCACTCCATCCCAGTGCTCTGAGCGGGTGATAGAAATCATTCTGGCCTTGGAAGCAAGAAAGGAAGATTGTCTGTTCCAGCTCTGCAGAGATAAGTGTGGTTTCAGTTTTTTGTTGTTTGCTTTCTTTGTTGTGTTGGTGTCATCTCTCCCATCCAGGTTATGTGCGAGCAGGCTGCTCTTATTCCCCTTTTCACCATCTCAAGGAATCTAGGGTGTTTAAGCCCAGGCACGAGGACACTTCATTCCTACCATCAAGGTCTGAATGTGGGCTGATCAGAGCAGGGAAAGAAGTCAGGGATTTGCTAGGAGGTGACCCTTTCCCCTGCTTCTCGCCTAGAGCCTGGTTTGCGGGTTTATCTGTATGTCTGTTATCCCGTCCGGCGTGACACTCTGTCAGAAACAATATTTTCCGGGATCCCGTGAAGCCGTACAACGTGATCAATAAAAACAGTAGCTATACTCTTAGCACTAGGAAGTTTACTCAGAGGAACGAAATGTGCCATCTTATTAAATCTGTCAACCACTACCCAAACCACTGACTTACCCTCAGAAGATGGCAGGTCAGTAATAAAATCTATAGAACTATGCGACCAGGGCTTACTGGGAATGTGTAGTGGTTGTAACTCTCCGGCAGGACGTGTCCTAGGAGTTTTGGATCTGGCGCACACTTCACAAGCAGCTACTTATGCATTGACGTCTCTTGACAAAGTAGGCCACCAGTATGATCTGGAAGCCAACTCACGAGTGCCTTCTATGCCAGGGTGACCACATAAAGCTGAATCGTGACACTCACCCAACAACTGGAGCTGAAAATGAGCGGGAACAAATAACTTATCTGAAGGTGTATGTGCAGGCGCTAGATGTTAAGCTGATTCAATATCAGAGGCCAAATTAGAGGATACTGATGCCATGATAATATTGGCTGGAAGGATGGGTTCCGGAGGGGTATCGGAAGACTAAAAGGCAGAAAAACTTCTTGACAAGGCATCGGCCTTTATGTTCTTACTTCCTGGCCTGTAAGTAATGGAAATATTTAATGAGTAAAGAATAATGCCCATCTGGCTTGACGAGGGTTTAGACACTTAGCGGACTCAAGAAATAACAAATTCTTATGATCAGTAAGAACGGTAATTCTATGTTTTGCCCCCTCCAAAAAATGTCTCCTATTCCTCAAATGCCCACTTAATAGCTAGCAACTCACGGTTCCCAATATCATATTTCCTTTCTATAGGAGAAAATTTTCTGGAGATAAAGGCACAGGGTCTGAGCTTAGAGAAGAAAGAAGGTCCTTGGGACAATACTGCCCCTACTCCATCCTCAGAGGCATCTACCTCCACCATAAAAGGTTCCTCAAGGTTGGATTAAGACTGGGGCACTACTAAAACTTCTTTTAAGATTCTCGAAGGCTTCAATGGCTTCCTCAGACCAATTGACTAGATCCGCCCCTTTCTTGGTAAGATCTGTTAACGGTTTGGCGATAATGGAACATTTTTTAATAAACTTACGATGATTGGAAAAACCCAAAAAGCACTGTAAGGCTTTAAGGGATGATGTCCTCACCCACTCCTGGATTGCCCGTACCTTCCCAGCATCCATTTTGAAAGAATCAGGAGTGAGGACATACCTAAGATACAGAATCTCCTGTACTCCAAAAATGCATTTCTCAAGTTTAACTGATAATTGGTTAACTCTTAAAATGTCTAGTACTAGTCTTATATGTCTCACATCCGAGTCCCAGGTGGGAGAAAAAATCTGAATATCATCAAGATAGGCTATTAAAAACTTCCCAATGAATTCCCTGAAAATGTTGTTCATGAAATTTTGGAAGACTGCTGGGGCATTACTAAGCCCAAAAGACATAACTAGGTATTTAACCACTTCAGCCCCGCTAGCTGAAACCCCCTTCATGACCAGAGCACTTTTTACACTTCTGCACTACACTACTTTCACCGTTTATCGCTCGGTCATGCAACTTACCACCCAAATGAATTTTACCTCCTTTTCTTCTCACTAATAGAGCTTTCATTGGGTGGTATTTTATTGCTGCTGACATTTTTACTTTTTTTGTTATTAATCGAAATGTAACGATTTTTTTGCAAAAAAATGACATTTTTCACTTTCAGCTGTAAAATTTTGCAAAAAAAACGACATCCATGTATAAATTTTTCGCTAACTTTATAGTTCTACATGTCTTTGATAAAAAAAAATGTTTGGGCAGAAAAAAAAATGGTTTGGGTAAAAGTTATAGCGTTTACAAACTATGGTACAAAAATGTGAATTTCCGCTTTTTGAAGCAGCTCTGACTTTCTGAGCACCTGTCATGATTCCTGAGGTTCTACAATGCCCAGACAGTAGAAAAACCCCACAAATGACCCCATTTCGGAAAGTAGACACCCTAAGGTATTTGCTGATGGGCATAGTGAGTTCATAGAACTTTTTATTTTTTGTCACAAGTTAGCGGAAAATGATGATGATTTTTTATTTTTATTTTTTTCTTACAAAGTCTCATATTCCACTAACTTGCGACAAAAAATAAAAAATTCTAGGAACTCGCCATACCCCTCACGGAATACCTTGGGGTGTCTTCTTTCCAAAATGGGGTCACTTGTGGCGTAGTTATACTGCCCTGGCAATTTAGGGGCCCAAATGTGTGAGAAGAACTTTGCAATCACAATCTGTAAAAAATGACCGGTGAAATCCGAAAGGTGCACTTTGGAATATGTGCCCCTTTGCCCACCTTGGCTGCAAAAAAGTGTCACACATCTGGTATTGCCGTACTCAGGAGAAGTTGGGGAATGTGTTTTGGGGTGTCATTTTACATATACCCATGCTGGGTGAGAGAAATATCTTGGCAAAAGACAACTTTTCCAATTTTTTTATACAAAGTTGGCATTTGACCAAGATATTTTTCTCACCCAGCATGAGTATATGTAAAATGACACCCCAAAACACATTCCCCAACTTCTCCTGAGTACGGCAATACCAGATGTGTGACACTTTTTTGCAGCCAAGGTGGGCAAAGGGGCACATATTCCAAAGTGCACCTTTCGGATTTCACCGGTCATTTTTTACACATTTTGATTGCAAAGTTCTTCTCACACATTTGGGCCCCTAAATTGCCAGGGCAGTATAACTACGCCACAAGTGACCCCATTTTGGAAAGAAGACACCCCAAGGTATTCCGTGAGGGGCACGGCGAGTTCCTAGAATTTTTTATTTTTTGTCGCAAGTTAGTGGAATATGAGACTTTGTAAGGAAAAAAAGAAAAAAAAAGAAAAATCATCATTTTCCGCTAACTTGTGACAAAAAATAAAAAATTCGAGGAACTCGCCGTGCCCCTCACGGAATACCTTGGGGTGTCTTCTTTCCAAAATGGGGTCACTTGTGGCGTAGTTATACTGCCCTGGCAATTTAGGGGCCCAAATGTGTAAGAAGTACCTTGCAATCAAAATCTGTAAAAAATGGCCTGTGAAATCCGAAAGGTGCACTTTGGAATATGTGCCCCTTTGCCCACCTTGGCTGCAAAAAAGTGTCACACATCTGGTATCGCCGTACTCAGGAGAAGTTGGGGAATGTGTTTTGGGGTGCCATTTTACATATAACCATGCTGGGTGAGAGAAATATCTTGGCAAAAGATAACTTTTCCCATTTTTTTATACAAAGTTGGCATTTGACCAAGATATTTTTCTCACCCAGCATGAGTATATGTAAAATGACACCCCAAAACACATTCCCCAACTTCTCCTGAGTACGGCGATACCACATGTGTGACACTTTTTTGCAGCCTAGATGCGCAAAGGGGCCCAAATTCCTTTTAGGAGGGCATTTTTAGACATTTGGATCCCAGACTTCTTCTTACACTTTCGGGCCCCTAAAAAGCCAGGGCAGTATAAATACCCCACATGTGACCCCACTTTGGAAAGAAGACACCCCAAGGTATCCAATGAGGGGCCTGGCGAGTTCCTAGAAAAATTTTTTTTTTTGCATAAGTTAGCGGATATTGATTTTTTTTGTTTTTTTCTCACAAAGTCTCACTTTCCGCTAACTTAGGACAAAAATTTCAATCTTTCATGGACTCAATATGCCCCTCACGGAATACCTTGGGGTGTCTTCTTTCCGAAATGGGGTCACATGTGGGGTATTTATACTGCCCTGGCTTTTTAGGGGCCCTAAAGCGTGAGAAGAAGTCTGGAATATAAATGTCTAAAAATGTTTACGCATTTGGATTCCGTGAGGGGTATGGTGAGTTCATGTGAGATTTTATTTTTTGACACAAGTTAGTGGAATATGAGACTTAGTAAGAAAAAACAAAAACAAAAACAAACAAAAAATTTCCGCTAACTTGGGCCAAAAAAATGTCTGAATGGAGCCTTACAGGGGGGGTGATCAATGACAGGGGGGTGATCAATGACAGGGGGGTGATCACCCATATAGACTCCCTGATCACCCCCCTGTCATTGATCACCCCCCTGGTAAGGCTCCATTCAGACGTCCGTATAATTTTTACGGATCCATGGATCGGATCCGCAAAACAAATGCGGACGTCTGAATGGAGCCTTACAGGGGGGTGATCAATGACAGGGGGGTGATCAATGACAGGGGGGTGATCACCCATATAGACTCCCTGATCACCCCCCTGTCACTGATCACCCCCCCTGTAAGGCTCCATTCAGATGTCCGCACGATTTTTACGGATACATAGATACATGGATCGGATCCACAAAACACATGCGGACGTCTGAATGGAGCCTTACAGGGGGGTGATCAATGACAGGGGGTGATCAGGGTGATCACCCCCCTGTCACTGATCACCCCCCCCTGTAAGGCTCCATTCAGATGTCCGCATGATTTTTACGGATCCATGGATACATGGATCGGATCCACAAAACACATGCGGACGTCTGAATGGAGCCTTACAGGGGGGTGATCAATGACAGGGGGTGATCAGGGTGATCACCCCCCTGTCACTGATCACCCCCCCTGTAAGGCTCCATTCAGATGTCCGCATGATTTTTACGGATCCATGGATACATGGATCGGATCCACAAAACACATGCAGACGTCTGAATGGAGCCTTACAGGGGGGTGATCAATGACAGGGGGTGATCAGGGTGATCACCCCCCTGTCACTGATCACCCCCCCTGTAAGGCTCCATTCAGATGTCCGCATGATTTTTACGGATCCATGGATACATGGATCGGATCCACAAAACACATGCGGACGTCTGAATGGAGCCTTACAGGGGGGTGATCAATGACAGGGGGTGATCAGGGTGATCACCCCCCTGTCACTGATCACCCCCCCTGTAAGGCTCCATTCAGATGTCCGCATGATTTTTACGGATCCATGGATACATGGATCGGATCCACAAAACACATGCGGACGTCTAAATGGAGCCTTACAGGGGGGTGATCAATGACAGGGGGTGACCAGGGTGATCACCCCCCTGTCACTGATCACCCCCCCTGTAAGGCTCCATTCAGATGTCCGCATGATTTTTACGGATCCATGGATACATGGATCGGATCCACAAAACACATGCGGACGTCTGAATGGAGCCTTACAGGGGGGTGATCAATGACAGGGGGTGATCAGGGTGATCACCCCCCTGTCACTGATCACCCCCCCTGTAAGGCTCCATTCAGATGTCCGCATGATTTTTACGGATCCATGGATACATGGATCGGATCCACAAAACACATGCAGACGTCTGAATGGAGCCTTACAGGGGGGTTATCAATGACAGGGAGTGTATATGGGTGATCACCCCCCGTCACTGATCACCCCCCCGTAAGGCTCCATTCAGATGTCCGCATGATTTTTACGGATCCATGGATACATGGATCGGATCCACAAAACACATGCAGACGTCTGAATGGAGCCTTACAGGGGGGTTATCAATGACAGGGAGTGTATATGGGTGATCACCCCCCTGTCACTTATCACCCCCCCTGTAAGGCTCCATTCAGATGTCCGCATGATTTTTACGGATCCATGGATCCATGGATCGGATCCACAAAACACATGCGGACGTCTGAATGGAGCCTTACAGGGGGGTGATCAATGACAGGGGGGTGATCAGGGAGTGTATATGGGTGATCACCCGCCTGTCATTGATCACCCCCCTGTAAGGCTCCATTCAGACGTCCGCATGTGTTTTGCGGATCCGATCCATGTATCCATGGATCCGTAAAAATCATGCGGACAGTCTGAATGGAGCCTTACAGGGGGGTGATTAATGACAGGGGGGTGATCAATGACAGGGGGTGATCAGGGAGTGTATATGGGTGATCACCCGCCTGTCATTGATCACCCCCCTGTAAGGCTCCATTCAGACGTCCGTATGCGTTTTGCGGATCCGATCCATGTATCCGTGGATCCGTAAAAATCATACGGACGTCTGAACGGAGCCTGACAGGGGGGTGATCAATGACAGGGGGGTGATCAATGACAGGGGGGTGATCAGGGAGTTTATATGGGGTGATCATGGGTGATCAGGGGTTCATAAAGGGTTAATAAGTGACGGGGGGGGGGTGTAGTGTAGTGTAGTGTTTGGTGCGACTTTACTGACCTACCTGTGTCCTCTGGTGGTCGATCCTAACAAAAGGGACCACCAGAGGACCAGGTAGGAGGTATATTAGACGCTGTTATGAAAACAGCGTCTAATATACCTGTTAGGGGTTAAAAATTCGGATCTCCAGCCTGCCAGCGAGCGATCGCCGCTGGCAGGCTGGAGATCCACTCGCTTACCTTCCGTTCCTGTGAGCGCGCGCGCCTGTGTGCGCGCGTTCACAGGAAATCTCGCGTCTCGCGAGATGACGCGTATATTCGTCCAGGAGGAGTAAAGCAACCACCTCCCGGACGCATATCTGCGTACAGCGGTCGGGAGGTGGTTAAAATGTCCCTTTAGGAGTATTAAATGCAGTCTTCCATTCATCCCCCTCCTTAATTCGGATTAAATTGTAGGCTCCCCTCAAGTCGAGTTTGGAAAAGCAGGCAGCTCCTAAAACCTGATTGAACAGGTCGGGAATTAAAGGGAGGGAATATTGATATTTTAGAGTGATCTTATTTAATTCAAGGTAATCAATACAGGGTCTGAGTCCTCTGTCCTTTTTCTTAACAAAAAAGAACCCCGCACCCATTTGAGATACCGAGGGCCTAATGTGCCCTTTGTTCAAACTCTCTTTAATATATTCCCTAATTGAATTTCGTTCGGGACCAGATCGATTATAAATTCTTCCTTTGGGATATCGGGACCCGGATACTAATTCAATAGCACAATCATACGGTCTATAGGGTGGTAATTCTTTCAGCTTGGATTATGAAAACACATCAGTATTATCTCTAATTTATGGTGAAAGGGTTTGGGATACAGTATGAACCTCTGCTAAAACGACCGATAAACAGGACTTACACTGAGAACCCCATCTTTCTATCTCACCAGTAGCCCAATTATTAACCAGATTATGTAATTGGAGCCAGAGCAAATACCTAATACTACCTTTACGGGTAGATTCTCAAGCATTAGGAATGAGCATATCTCAGTGTGGCACACCCCTACCGAAAGAGAGATCTCCGGGGTACAAAATTTGACCGTACCACCCGCCAGGGGAGTGGAATCAATGGCTACAATGTTCACTGGGTGAGGAAGGGCTAAAATCGGAGTTCCTATTTGGATAACGAATTTACGGTCAATAAAATTTAGATGCTGACTTGGAATCAATAAAGGCGTCACCGAAACCCCTGATTCCCCCCAGAGACACAGTAATAGGAACCAGCAGCTTTTTTCTTACCACCACAGGGAGTACTTTGTCTGTTGAGTCCTCTGGTTTGGGTGGACCTCCGGAAGAAGGGATCTTAGGGCACTGTCGGACCCAGTGATCGGAAACCCAACAGTAGAAGCACACTCCACAACATACAAAGGATGAGACAAAGTCAAAGTCAAAGAACGAGCCGAGGTCAGGAGTTCAATTAGAACAAGCAGCCTCAGACTAGAAACAAGGAAGCACCAATGGACCAGTATCCCAGGCAACCTGTAGCCAGCAGGTTGCCTGTATTTATAGTGGGGAGTGAGGGTCACATGACCGACAGACAGACAAGTCAATCACCGGGTGATCAGCTCGGCACTTAAGGCAGACCTAGCATCAGGGAGCCTCCCAGCTAGCAAAGCCACCCTGGGAACGAGGCCGAACACAGATCCTCGCTCCCGAAGCTAAGCAGCAGGTCTGCGGCTGATGGGAGACCGAGTGCCCCTTCAGCACCCCGTTACACAAATGCTGCACTACCTAAATGCACTATATAAACTAAATTATTGGTATATAACACCCCAGCATCAGTTTTTTGGAGGGCAACTGGTATATCACAGCAGTTGAAATTATTTGTTCCAATTGCGTTTGTCACTCTGTGTAGCTGCGGTAACGCAGCAGAACCGCGAACAAATGCTGCACAATACAAATGCACTATATAGAAATGATATTATTGGTATATCGCACCCCTTCCTCAATCAGTTTTTGGGGGGGCAACTTGTATATCACACCCGTTGAAATTATTTGTTCCAATAGCATTTGTCGCCCTGTGTAGCTGCGGTAACGCAGCAGAACTGCAAACTAATGCTGCGCAATACAAATGCAATATATAGAAAGTATATTATTGGTATATCACACCCCTGTCTCAATCACTTTTTGGGGTTGGCAACTGTTATATCACACTAGTTGAAATTATTTGTTCCAATAGCGTTTGTCACTCTGTGTAGCTGCGGTAACGCAACAGAACCACAAACAATGCTGCACAATGCAAATGCACTATATAGAAAATATATTGTTGGTATATAACACCCATGCTTCAATCAGTTTTTTTGGGGGGGCAACTGGTATATCACACCAGTTAAAATTATTTGTTCCAATAGTGTTTGTCAGTCTGTGTAGCTGTGGTAATGCAACAAAACCGCCAACAAATGCTGCACTACATAAATGCGCTATGTAGAAATTATATTATTGGTATATCACACCCCTGCTTCAATCAGTTTTTTTTTTGGGGGGGGTGGCAACTGGTATATTACACCAGTTGAAATTATTTGTTCCAATAGCATTTGTGTAATGGTCACGTACACACACACACGGGGGGGAGGATAGTGACCACTGTGCTCCACCCTCACCCCTGGCCCTGCCTACTTGCCTCATGAGTCCTGATGACAGGGGACAACTGTACGTCAGTCCCCAACTTAGGATACGTGTGGGAAGGACAGACAAGACAAATAACGGATAGTGAACGGACCGGGTCAAAACCAAGAGGACAACGCAGTACAGAGGGATAAGCAAAGAATGGTCAGGAGAAGCCAGGGTCATAAATATCAGGAGAGTCGAGAAGTACCAAAGGAGTCCGCAAAGAATAGTCAGGTGGAAGCCGAGGTCAATATACCAGGAAGGATGCGCAGTACAGGAGGAGCAGGCAAACGATCGTCAGGAAACAGGATCAGGTAAGTACACAGGTATCCAACAACTGCGAACCTAAATTAACAGGCAACCTGTGGCCAGCAGGCTGCCTGTATTTAAAGTGGGGAGTGAGGGTCATGTGACGTGACCAGCGTCACATGACCGACAGACCGACCAGTCGAGCACCGAGTGATCAGCTCGGCGCTCAAGGCAGACCTAGAAGCAGGGAGCCTCCCAGCTAGCAAGGCCACCCTGGGAACGAGGTCAAACACAGATCCTCGCTCCCGAAGCTAAGCAGCAGGTCTGCGGCTGATGGGAAACCGAGTGCGCCTTCGGCACCCTTTTACAGTACCCCCCCCCCCCCTTTTACGAGGGGCCACCGGACCCAAGACTTCAGGCGATGGCCTTTCAGGGTGTTCTAAATGAAATTCGAACAAGTCTAGGAGCATGAACCTCCCTGGCAGATACCCAAGATCTCTCTTCAGGTCCATACCCCTTCCAGTGAATCAGGTACTGCAAGGAATTATGCACCTTCCTGACATCCACTATTTTAGACACCACATACTCGACAGCATCATTAACAAGAACCGGCAGAGGTGAGGCTTTCGATGGAACTACCGGTTCAAAATATTTTTTAAGTAGAGATTTATGGAACACATTATGAATGTGGAATGACTCGGGCAGCTCCTACCTAAATGATACCGGGTTAATCACCTCCGTGATCTTATATGGTCCAATAAAACGAGGAGCACTTTTTAGAATCTACCTTAACCATACCTTATCCCCAACCTTAAAATTCACCCCCCTTGAACGTCTCCTATCGGCCTTTGAGCCTTTTCTAAGTTCGATTGAACCCGGGCCCAAACTGTGCACAATTCAGAGGAGAGCCTATGCGCCTCAGGGTTAGAGGAGGAGACGGGTGACCCAGAATGAAAACGGGGATGGAAACCATGATTACAAAAGAAAGGTGAAACCCCAGCAGAAGAATTGACACGGTTATTCAAAGCAAATTCAAACAATGGAAGAAATTTCACCCATAATTGCTGGTCATCAGCAACATACTGTCATGCCTTGCTCAGACGGTGTGCGGAGATCTGTCAGATTGGCAGCACGTGTCTAACCTTTTGTTTGTTTTGGAATCATGCTGGATCCGCCTTCCTTCAGGTTCTCTGGGTGGGGTCATTGGCTTAAATTGCCTTCAATCCCAGAGGGCCGGGGTTATAGATTTCTGTCTGGCCTTGGATTCAAGGAAGGAAGGATTGTCTGTTCCAGCTCAGATAAGTTTGATTTCTGTTTGTGTTGTTTGCAGTCTAGGCTATTTGTGTGTCTTCTGACCCTTCTCCCCTTTCACCATCTCAGGGATTCTAGGGTGTTTGCAGTCCAGGCACGAGGACACTTCATTCCTACCATTAAGGTCTGAACGTGGGCTTAGCAGCATAGGGAGAGAAGTCAGGGATGTGCTAGGAGGTGACCTGTCCCCAGCATCTAGCCTAGACACTTGTGTATTTGGTTGTCTGTGTATCTGAGTTCCTGTCCGCCGTGACATTATAACCCACCATACTGTGACTGCCATTTCTCAGCGGTTTTGTGATGGCGTCAATTGGTGTACTGATTGACCGCATGCAGGGATTATCCCTAGGGGTTGCGGATCTGCATAGTTCGGTCACACAGTGTCAGAGGGTTCTGGCATCAGGTGCAGGTCAAATTGGTGGGGAGACTAAAGTCGCTTTTCCCGAGAAATTTACAGGGGGTGCGGATGATTTTATCCGCTTTAAAGAGTCATGCAAATTGTATTTCCGACTGCATCCATTTTCGTCAGGTGATGAAAATCAGAGGGTTGGTATCATCATGTCTCTGCTTAAAGGGGACGCGCAATCCTGGGCTTTTTCTCTGCCGCCCAGTTCCTGGCCCTCCGGTCGGTGGAGGAATTTTTCAAAGCCCTGGGATTGATTTACGATGACTCAAATCGGGTCTCGATGGCAGAATCTAAATTGCGTAACTTACTACAGGGTAAACATACTGCAGAGGGTTACTGCATAGAGTTTAGGAGATGGGCTACTGAGTCGGGGTGGAACGACCCCGCGTTACGTAGTCAGTTTTGTCAGGGGTTATCTGAAAGGTTGAAAGATGCCCTGGCTTTTCATGAGTACCCGGATACTCTAGAGAACGCAATGTCTTTGGCTATACGGTTGGATAGACGTATCAGAGAGGTGTAAGGGTCCCTCCGTGCAAAGGATCCCTTCTGCATGTGGTTTTGTCTCACCTGCTGCCCAGGGTGATATTACTTATAACTCTGTGGTAGGGGAGGAACCCATGCAGTTGGGTCAGATATCTTTTTTCGTTCTGGTAGGAGAAACTTTAGGAGATTACATAAACTATGTTACTACTGTGGTAAAAGTGACCATCTTGTTTTTGCTTGTCCTTTTGTTAAATCCCGTTATGATATTAAAGAAAAAGAAACCGTCCTGACTCTTGGTAGCGTGAATGGAGTAGTGGAACAAGCAAATATGCAAGCTCCCTGTAATTCTCATTTTCTCCTTCCAGCCACGGTGGCGCTAGACTCAAGAAAATTCTCTGTTGAGGTATTCATTGACTGTGGTGCTGGGCTAAACCTTATTGACTTTCTTTTCCTTCAAAATCTGGGTCTAAGTACATGCACTTTGGAAAGGGAGATTCCGGTGTTTGCAATAGATTCTTCACCTCTTTCTCAAAGGAGTCTCACTCATATTGCACATAATATTCAGTTGAGGTTGGGTGATTCACATGTAGAGCTTATTTCTTGTTTTGTCATGAGGAATTTGCCTGCTCCTTTAGTCCTAGGTTTACCTTGGTTGACAAAACATAATCCAATTATTGATTGGCAGTCAAGACAAATTATTGGTTGGGGAGAGTTTTGTTCGGAGAATTGTCTTGGCACATCTATCTCTGGGGTGTCCACTGCGGTTCTACCTCAATATCTCTCAGACTTTGCGGATGTCTTTTCAGAGGGTGGGACCCAGGAATTGCCCCCTCATCGTGACTATGATTGTCCAGTTAATCTCATCCCAGGAGCTAAGTTGCCAAAGTCTTGCCTTTACAATCTTTCCCAACCTGAAAGAGAGGTCATGCAAAAGTATATCGCCGAGAGTTTGGCAAAAGGTCATATTAGGCCATCTAAGTCTCCGGTGGCAGTAGTTTTTTTCTTTGTCAAGAAAAAAGATGGATCACTGAGACCGTGTTTGGATTTTCGGGAATTGAACCGTATTACGGTCCAGGATCCGTATCTCCTTCCTTTGATCTCCGACCTTTTTGATCAGATTGTTGGTGCCAGGGTGTTCTCCAAGTTGGATTTGAGGGGGGCCTACAATCTGATCAGAATCAAGGAAGGGGATGAGTGGAAGATGGCCTTCAATACGCACGAGGGTCATTTTGAGAATCTGGTTATGCCTTTTGGGTTGACGAACGCGCCAGCAGTATTTCAGCGATTCGTCAATGACATTTTTCTTCACCTAGTGGGGAGGTTCGTGGTGGTTTACTTAGATTACATTTTAATTTACTCTCCTGATCTGAAGACCCATCAGGATCATGTGAGACAGGTTTTGACGATCCTTCAGGAGAATAAGTTATATGCCAAATTTGAAAAATGTGTGTTTTCTGTGCAGGAGCTTCCGTTTTTGGGATATCTGCTTTCCGACTCTGGTTTTCGTATGGACCCCGAAAAAGTCTGGGCGGTTCTGGAATGGGACCGACCAGAGAATCAGAAAGCTTTGATGCGATTTTTGGTGTTTACTAACTATTATAGAAAATTTATTCTAAACGATTCCACCATTGTTAAACCTCTGACTGATATGACAAAGAAGGGCACTGACGTCTCTGTTTGGTCGGAGGAGGCATTGCAGGCCTTTTCGACTATTAAGGAGTGTTTTGCCTCTGCTCCCATTCTGGTGCAGCCTGATGTGTCTCAACCATTCGTGGTGGAGGTGGATGCATCAGAAGTGGGGGTGGGAGCGGTGCTGTCGCAGGGTTCTTCTCCTGGCAAATGGGTCCCGTGTGCTTTCTTTTCCAAGAAGCTCTCGGTTGCCGAGAGAAACTATGATGTGGGAGATAGAGAGTTGCTGGCTATAAAATTGGCCTTTGAGGAATGGCGGCACTGGTTGGAGGGGGCTTCTCACCCCATTACTGTTTATACGAATCATAAGAATTTGGCTTACCTGCAATCTGCCAAGCGTCTGAACCCTAGACAGGCCAGATGGTCACTGTTTTTTACCAGGTTCAATTTTGTTGTCACTATTCGTCCGGGGGTCAAAAATATCAAGGCAGATGCGTTGTCTTGCAGTTTTCCTGGGGGAGGTGATTCAGAGGATCCTGCTCCGATTTTGACTGACGGGGTGGTGGTTTCCGCTCTGTATCCCGAATTGGAGATGGAGGTGTTGGGAGCCCAGGAGGGGGCTCCTGGTTCCTGTCCCCCAGGGAGGTTATTTGTTCCCGAAGAACTGCGATACAAGGTTTTCAAGGAACATCACGATACTGTCCTTGCCGGACATCCTGGTGGTAAGTCCACCTGTGACCTTGTGTCCCGGAGGTTCTGGTGGCCCGGGTTACGTAGGAGCATTGAGGATTACGTGGCAGCTTGTGAGACCTGTGCACGATCTAAGGTTGCTCATACTCGACCGGCTGGTTCACTCCTTCCTTTCTCTATTCTGTCTCGTCCTTGGACACACTTGTCCATAGACTTTATTACGGATCTGCCGAGTTTCTCATGGGAAAACAGTAATTTGGGTGGTAGTTGATCGTTTTAGCAAGATGACTCATTTTATATCGTTAACTAGTCTGCCCAATGCCAAGACTCTTGCGCAAATTTTTGTTGACAATATCGTGAGATTGCATGGTATTCCTTCGGATGTGGTTTCTGATAGGGGCACACAGTTTGTCTCCAGGTTCTGGAGGGCGTTCTGCTCTCGGCTTGGCATTCAACTTTCGTTCTCTTCGGCTTTCCATCCACAGTCGAATGGACAGACGCAGCGTACTAATCAGAACCTGGAGACCTAGTTGAGGTGCTTTGTGGCGGAAAATCAGGAGGACTGGTCCTCATTCCTGACCTTAGCGGAGTTTGCTTTGAATAACCGTAGACAGGAATCCACGGGTAAGTCGCCATTTTTTGGTGCATATGGTTTTCATCCTCAGTTTGGTACCTTTTCTGGGACTAGTTCCTCTGGGATGCCAGAGGAGGAAAGGTTTTCTTCTAACTTATCCTCTATCTGGCGGAGGATACAAGTGAATTTGGAGATGATGGGTGAGAGATATAAGTGTATGGCTGACAGGAGACGTGTGACTGGTCTGGACCTGTGTGTGGGTGATCTGGTGTGGTTGTCCACTAAAAACATTAAATTGAGAGTGCCATCTTGGAAACTGGGTCCAAGATTTATCGGCTCGTACAAAATATCTGCGTTGATCAATCCAGTAGTGTTTCGACTGGATCTTCCGCAGACTTGGAGGATCCATGATGTGTTCCATAGATCTTTATTGAAAAAATATGTGAGACCAGTGGAACCATCGCCATTGCCCCCTCCTCCTGTTCTGGTCGATGGGAATTTAGAGTTTGAGATCTCCAGGATTCTTGACTCTAGAGTTCTTCGGGGTTTCCTTCAGTATCTGGTACACTGGAGGGGATACGGCCCCGAGGAGAGGATGTGGGTTCCGGCACTGGAGGTCAACGCCAGCCGACTCGTTAGGGCTTTTCACAGAGCCCACCCGGATAAGGTTTGTCCGGGGTGCCCGGAGGTCACCCGTAGAAGGGGGGGTACTGTCATGCCTTGCTCAGACGGTGTGCGGAGGTCTGTCAGATTGGCACGTGTCAAACCTTTTGTTTGTTTTGGAATCATGCTGGATCCGCCTTCCTTCAGGTGCTCTGGGTGGGGTCATTGGCTTAAATTGCCTTCAATCCCAGAGGGCCGGGGTTATAGATTTCTGTCTGGCCTTGGATTCAAGGAAGGAAGGATTGTCTGTTCCAGCTCAGATAAGTTTGATTTCTGTTTGTGTTGTTTGCGGTCTAGGCTATTTGTGTGTCTTCTGACCCTTCTCCCCTTTCACCATCTCAGGGATTCTAGGGTGTTTGCAGTCCAGGCACAAGGACACTTCATTCCTACCATTAAGGTCTGAACGTGGGCTTAGCAGCATAGGGAGAGAAGTCAGGGATGTGCTAGGAGGTGACCTGTCCCTAGCATCTAGCCTAGACACTTGTGTATTTGGTTGTCTGTGTATCCGAGTTCCTGTCCGCCGTGACCCATACAACCTCAAGAATTGTTCCACAGACTGATTAAGATGTTCAGTCTGCCCATTACTCTCAGGGTGGGAGGAAAAAGACAATTAAATTTGACATTTTTGACAGAAGGCCCTCCAGAATTTGAATACAAACTGTACACCCCTGTCAGAAACAATATTTTCCGGGATACCATGCAATCGAACAATTTTTTTCACAAAAATTGACGCACGGGTTTTGGCATTCGGGAGTTTAGACAGGGGAATGAAATGGACCATCTTGCTAAACCTATCGACCACTATCCAAACTACAGTCTGACCCTCCGCCGGCGGTAGGTCAGTTATAAAGTCCATTGAGATATGGGACCAGGGTCTACTGGGAATGGATAGGGGTCATAGGTTACCAGCAGGATGAGTCCAAGGTGTCTTGGACCAGGCACAAACCTCACAGGCTGACACGTAGGACTTGACATCCCTAGTTAGAGTGGGCCACCAATAAGATCTAGAAACCAGATCCTTAGTGCCCTCAACACCCGGATGTCCACAAAAGGCAGAATCGTGACACTCACCCAACAGCTGGAGACGAAATTGTACGGGAACAAACAACTTATCTGTTGGGGTGGATACCGGTGCCAGATGTTGTTCAGACCTAATGAGAGCTGAGATATCCTGGGTTAGAGCTGCTATAAAGATTTTTGGAAAAATCAAAACGAGTAAAAAACAGAGCCCATTTGGCTTGACGGGGATTCAACCTCTTAGCAGACTCGAGAAACATAAGGTTTTTATGGTCAGTGACAACAGTTACACAATGCCTTGCCCCCTCCAGAAAATGCCTCCACTCCTCAAATCCCCATTTAATGGCCAGCAGCTCCCTATTCCCTATGTCGTAGTTTCTCTCCATGGGAGAGAATTTCCTGGAGAAGAAGGCACATGGTCTCAGGTTAGTGAGGCTAGCAGGACCTTGTAAAAGGACAGCTCCTGCGCCGTCCTCGGATGCATCCACCTCCACAATAAAAGGTCTCTCCTGATCAGGCTGGATCAGAATGGGAGCGCTACTGAATGCCCTTTTTAATTTTTCAAATGAAGAAATGGCCTCAGTAGACCAATTCTCCAAATTGGCCCCTTTCTTAGTAAGGTCAGTCAACGGTTTAGCAGTTACGGAAAAATTCATAATAAATTTACAATAGTAATTGGCGAAACCTAAGAACCATTGTAAGACCTTTAAGGATGAAGGTCTTACCCATTCCTTAATTGCTAGTACCTTACCAGGATCCATCTTAAAGGCGTGAGGAGTCAGAACATGCCCTAGAAACAGAATCTCCTGTACACCAAAGACACATTTCTCTTGCTTAGCGGCTAGCTGGTTCTCCCTCAACACCTCTAATACTTGTTTAATATGAGACACATGGGAATCAAAGTCAGGAGAGAATATCAAAATGTCGTCAAGATAGACAATAACAAATTTACCTAAGAACTCCCTAAGAATGTCATTCATAAAGTTTTGGAACACAGCTGGGGCATTGCTGAGTCCAAAAGGCATCACCTGATATTCAAAGTGTCCTGCCGGAGTATTGAACGCCGTCTTCCATTCCTCTCCCTCCTTGATTCGGATTAGGCTACTTTCACACTAGCGTTCGGCTGTCCGCTCGTGAGCTCCGTTTGAAGGGGCTCACGAGCGGACCCGAACGCTTCCGTCCAGCCCTGATGCAGTCTGAATGGATGCGGATCCGCTCAGACTGCATCAGTCTGGCGGCGTTCAGCCTCCGCTCCGCTCGCCTCCGCCAGGGTTTTGGCATTCGGGAGTTTAGACAGGGGAATGAAATGGACCATCTTGCTAAACCTATCGACCACTACCCAAACTACAGTCTGACCCTCCGCCGGCGGTAGGTCAGTTATAAAGTCCATTGAGATATGGGACCAGGGTCTACTGGGAATGGATAGGGGTCGTAGGTTACCAGCAGGATGAGTCCTAGGTGTCTTGGACCAGGCACAAACCTCACAGGCTGACACGTAGGGGCTCACGAGCGGACCCGAACGCTTCCGTCCAGCCCTGATGCAGTCTGAATGGATGCGGATCAATATGGCTCAATCTTCAAGCGGATCCGTCCCCCATTGACTTTACATTGAAAGTCTGGACGGATCCGTCCGAGGCTATTTTCACACTTAGCTTTTATATGCCAAAATAATGCAGACGGATCCGTTCTGAACGGAGCCTCCGTCTGCATTATTATGATCGGATCCGTTCAGAACGGATCCGATCGAACGCTAGTGTGAAAGTAGCCTTAGATTGTTTGCCTCTTTCAGGTCAATCTTGGAAAACCAGGTTGCCCCCAGAACCTGGTTAAATAAATCAGAATCAATGGGAGGGAGTATCTATTCTGGACAGTGATTTTATTTAATCTCCGGTAATCGATACATGGCCTCAGACCACCATCTTTTTTCTTAACGAATAAAAAACCCGCCCCCATAGGAGAGACAGAAGGTCTAATATGCCCTTTTCCAAGGCTCTCCTTAATATAATCTTCCATGGCCTTGCGTTCGGGCTTAGAAAGATTATAAATTTGCCCCTTAGGAAACTTGGCCCCCTCTACTAGCTCTATAGTACAATCATAAGGTCTATGGGGGGTAGAACCTCCGGGGTTGGTGATGAGAATACATCAGAATATTCCCTAACAACAGTGGGTAAAGTATCAGACTTTACTGAGACCCCAGCCTGTACCACGGACAAGCATGAGTCACACTTGGGCCCCCATCTCACCAACTCCCCCTTGGACCAAACTATAGTGGGATTATGTAGTCGGAGCCAAGGCAACCCTAGTACCACCTCAACCGGTAGGTTCTCCAGGACTAAAAGGGAACATCTCTCTGAGTGGCACATACCCACGGTTAGAGAAATCTCTGAGGTACACGAGCTCACCGTACTACCAATAAGAGGAGTAGCATCAATAGCCATGACATGGATAGGAGTTGGTAAAGCAAACATTGGAATACCCAATCTCACAGCGTACCCAGAATCAATAAAGGCCTTACCCGGCCATTTATCTACCCCCAGAGAAATCGTAATGGGTACCAAAAGCTTACATTTAGAAAAATCAGGGTGTACCTGGTCTTTAGGTTGCCTTGCCTTAGGAGACTTGACAGAGAGGACCTTCTTAGGACACTGGTTGATCCAATGGCCAGGATCTCCACAGTAAAAGCATTCTCCACATCTGCGGCAAAGATTCACTCGTGTCATGCCAATCTGCATGGGTTCCTCAGTGGAGACCTCAGCATTGTCTCTGGGATAGACCTTTGGCTGGACCACCATCTGGGAAGAGAACTGTTGTTCCTGTGCCTGTCGTCTCTCTCTAACCCGTCGGTCAAGTCAGACAACAAGGGTCATCATCTCCTCTAAGGTCTCTGGAAGTTGAAAACTGACCAGGAGATCCTTTAAATTATCAGACAGACCTGACCTGAACTGACTCTTCAAGGCTGGTTCGTTCCATCCTGAGGGGACACACCACCTTCTGAATTGGGTGCAATAATCCTCCGCAGGTAGATTGCCCTGAACCAGTGCCTTTAGAGCCGTCTCGGCTACTAGAGCCCTGTCTGGTTCATCATAGAGGGTACCCCTCCACAGAAGTTAAACAACTGGCACCAGCAGGTAAAGAGAACGCCCAGTCCTGGGGATTCCCTGTAGTCGGGAAATGATAATGCCCACATGCTGACTCTCGGGGCCAGAGGACACGGGGCGCAAACGGAAGTAAAGTCTGCAACTCTCCTTAAAAGAGAGAAACTTCTTCCGATCTGGGGCTCAAAATGCGGACTGGAGGCCTGAGGAGTGGAAGAACATTGCCCTAACTGAAAAGAACTGAGTTTTTCCCCTAGCTCCTGCACCATCTGCGTCAGATTAGAGTCATGGTCAGTCAGGGTCACCAGAGGATTCATTATACAGTGGTTTTTGGGCCTGTTAATCTGTAACGGTCATGTACACACACACACAGGGGGAGGATAGTGACCATTGCGCTCCACCCTCACCCCTGGCCCTGCCTACTTGCCTCACGAGTCCTGATGACAAGGGACAACTGGACGGCAGTCCCCAACTTAGGATACGTGCGGGAAGGACAGACAAGACAAATAATGGATAGTGAACGGACCGGGTCAAAACCAAGAGGACAACGCAGTACAGAGGGATAAGCAAAGAATGGTCAGGAGAAGCCGGGGTCATAAATACCAGGAGAGTCGAAAAGTACCAAAGGAGTCCGCAAAGAATAGTCAGGTGGAAGCCAAGGTCAATCTACCAGGAAGGATGCGCAGTACAGGAGGAGCAGGCAAAGGATCGTCAGGGAACAGGATCAGGTAAGTACACAGGTATCCAACAACTGCCAGGAACCTAAATTAACAGGCAACCTGTGGCCAGCAGGCTGCCTGTATTTAAAGTGGGGAGTGAGGGTCATGTGACGTGATCAGCTCGGCGCTCAAGGCAGACCTAGAAGCAGGGAGCCTCCCAGCTAGCAAAGCCGCCCTGGGAACGAGGTCAAACACAAATCCTCGCTCCCGAAGCTAAGCAGCAGGTCTGCGGCTGATGGGAAACAGAGTGCGCCTTCGGCACCCCGTTACAATTTGTCACTCTGTGTAGCTGCGGTAACGCAGCAGAACTGCAAACAAATGCTGCACTACCCAAATGCAATACATGGAAAGTATATTATTGGTATCTAACACCCCTGCTTCAATCCGTTTTTCTGGGGGGCAACTTGTATATCACACCAGTTGAAATTATTTGTTCCAATAGAGTTTGTCACTTTTCTGTGTAGCTGCGGTAACACAACAGAACCACAAACAATGCTGCACAATGAAAATGCACTATATAAAAAATATATTATTGGTGTATATAACCCCTGCTTCAATGAGTTTTTTTGAGGGGCGGCAACTGGTATACCAGAGCAGTTGACATTTTTTGTTCCAATAGCATTTGTCACTCTGTGTAGCTGCAGTAACGCAGCAGAACTGCAAACTAATGCTGCACAATACAAATGTAATATATAGAAAGTATATTATTGGTATATCACACCCCTGCCTCAATAACTTTTTTGGGGTTGGCAGCTGGTATATCACACTAGTTAAAATTATTTGTTCCAATAACGTTTGTCACGTTGTGTAGCTTCTGTAACGCAGCAGAACCACAAATGCTGCACAATACAAATGCACTATATGGAATATATATTATTGGTATATAACATCCCTGCTTTAATCAGATTTTTTGGGGGGCAACTGGTATATCACACAAGTTGAAATTATTTATTCCAATAGCATTTGTCACTCTGTGTAGTTGCAGTAACGCAGCAGAACTGCAAACAAATGCTGCACTACCCAAATGCAATATATAGAAAGTATATTATTGGTATATAACACCCCTACTTTAATCAGATTTTTTGGGGGGCAACTGGTATATCACACCAGTTGAAATTATTTATTCCAATAGCATTTGTCACTCTGTGTAGCTGCGGTAACGCAGCAGAACTGCAAATAATACTGAACAACCCAAATGCAATATATATATAAAGTATATTATTGATATTTCACACCCCTGCCTCGATCAGTTTTTTGGGGGGCCAACTGGTATATCACACCAGTTGAAATTATTTGTTCCAATAGCATTTGTCACTCTGTGTAGCTGCAGTAACGCAGCAGAACTGCAAACAAATGCTGCACTACCCAAATGCAATATATAGAAAGTATATTATTGGTATATAACACGCCTGCTTCAATCAGTTTTTGTGGGGGGCAACTGTTATATCACAGCAGTTGAAATTATATGTTCCAATAGCACTTGTCACTCTGTGTAGCTGCGGTAACGCAGCAGAACTGCAAACAAATGCTGCACTACCTAAATGCACTATATAAAGTATATTATTGGTAAATAACACCCCTGCCTCAATCACTTTTTTGGGTTGGCAACTGATATATCACACCAGTTGAAATTATTTGTTCCAATAGCGTTTGTCACTCTGTGTAGCTGAAGTAACGCAGCAGAACCACAAACAAATGCTGCACAATACAAATGCACTATATAAAAAGTATATTATTGGTATATAACACCCCTTTTTCAATTAATTTTTTGTGTGGGGCAACTGGTATATCAGACCAGTTGAAATGATTTGTTCCAATAGCATTTGTCACTCTGTGTAGGTGCGGTAACGCAGCAGATCTGCAAACTAATGCTGAACTACCCAAATGCAATATATAGAACTTATATTATTGATATATCACACCCCTGCCTCAATCAGTTTTTTTGAGGGGCAACTGGTATATTACACCAGTTGAAATTATTTGTTCCAATAGTGTTTGCTCCTCTGTATAGCTGCAGCAGAAACACATTCAATTGCTGCACAATACAAATGCACTATAATATACTTTCTTTGTTAGAAAGTATATTATAAGTATATCACACCGCTCTGTAAATCACACCTATCAATAGCACACCTATACCAGTACTTAAAAGGACCTCTGTGGCTCTATTAGCTAGCGTTTGGTGTCCCTAACAGTCTGTCCCTGCTCCACACAGCAACCTCTCCCTACACTGGCAAAAGACAATGTAAAATGGCAACCAGATCGGGTTTATTTATAAGGTAGGGGGTATGTCCGTGTGCTGAAACGTCTCAATTGGCTGTCCTGTACCACCTAAAGGATGTGTCATGGGTCAAATTTCTTCACAATGTAAACGAATATGAAGCAGGCGGACATCGCCACATGTTCGCCCGTTCGGCGAGCCGCAAACAAAAAAAGTTCGCAGCGAAACGACCACCAGGCGAACCGCAAGGCCATCTGTATTTTCCACATATGTAGCAGAAATTGTCTGCATCGTTAACACATTTGCGTTTATCCATCTTAAGTTTCAAAACTGATAGCACTATAACAGATCACTTGATTAAAATCTGTCCAGCTTATCTTATCTTCTTACTGTTGACATCACTCTGAGTGAGTCCGAACAGGTCTGGACATGTCCATTGGAATATCTACAATATAATGCATTAATATTATAACTGAATAGGCTTTGTATGTATAACTTAAAATCTAGACGTGTCAGGCAAATTCCAAGTTCATATTTGTAATCAGCGCGCTCATTTTAGTATAAATCACATGTTTTTCTCTCAGTAGCAAAATCATTGTTGCGCGGTGATTTAGTCCCAAATGACATTCCATAGATGTCCCGGACATGGAGGCCCTTCCGACTCTGTTGGGTGCCAAAATCCGAAAACGTGATAAAGAATCGGCAATGTTGTTAGATTTTCCAGGTACATATCTCGGCTTAACCAAAACATTTAATTTGAGACAGCATAAAACTATATGCCTAAGCACTTTTACCACTAAGTCACTTTTTGAAGACAGGGAGTTGACTGCAAATACCACACCTTTATTATCTGACAATAACAGAATCCTCCTATTTATAAAGCAAAATCCCCAGATAACCAAAGCAACTAATAACGGAAATAATTCTAAGAGTACAATGTTTTCAGTGACATCCTTCTGCACCCAATCTTTAGGCCACTTCTCTGCTGACCATTTATTATTATAAAATGCTCCATACCCAAAACCACATGCAGCATCCGTAAATAATAATAGGCTATCACTTTCACAAAATTCATACTGCCAACAGGTATAACCATTGTACATACTCAAAAATTCAAGCCACTCAACGAAATCTTCCTTCAATTCCTCTGTCAAATGAATGTTAGAAAAAGGTGATTTTAGACCACTTTTAGCAAAAAAAAGTATTTTAGAAAAATACTCTACCAATTGGAATCACCCTGCAAGCAAATTCAACTGCTCAAGCAGTGACTGCATCGCCTTCAAAGTTGATTTCTTCCTCACCAACATAACAACTAACAATGCACGTAACTTATTCAATTTATGTTTTGGCAGGCTAAATTCCATCTTACCAGAATCAATCAATATACCTAAAATTTCCAAACAATCACAAGATAAAACTGTCTTTTCTAAAGTTATTGGAATACCAAACAAACGGGAAAACTCTTCAAACTTGACTAACAATTTAAAACACATATCTGACCCAAAACTACCTACAAACAATAAATCATCTAAATAATGCAAAATCCCTCCTTCTGACAACTTAAAATCAATAAAATTCAAACAGTCTCTATTCTCTGTGGTTACTTATCGGCGCTGCAGATCCACCAAGCGATGTGGGTAAAGTTCGCTTCACAGTCAAAAGTTCCAAAAGATGATGATCGCACTGTCTATGAGTGTAGGATTCCACTCCCAGATTCTTTTCATAAATGCACAGTTGTTTCACCTTGTAGCCAAACAATCGGATTCCAGAGGCTGGCGCACTCATGTACACCCGCACCCTAGAAAGAAGTTTTTACACAATAGTGAAGTTCCACCAGGTAATTCGGCTAAAAGCAATTTATTCTACTTACAAAATAGACATAAAAATTCAGCCTTCTAAAATCAGAATGTCTTTATCTCAACCTTAACCAGGACATTCTGATTTTAGAAGGCTGAATTTTTATGTCTATTTTGTAAGTAGAATAAATTGCTTTTAGCCGAATTACCTGGTGGAACTTCACTATTGTGTAAAAACTTCTTTCTAGGGTGCGGGTGTACATGAGTGCGCCAGCCTCTGGAATCCGATTGTTTGGCTACAAGGTGAAACAACTGTGCATTTGTGAAAATAATCTGGGAGTGGAATCCTACACTCATAGGCAGTGCGATCATCAAGGTGAAACAACTGTGCATTTGGGAAAAGAATCTGGGAGTGGATTCCTACACTCATAGGAGCACGATCATCATCTTTTGGAAATTTTGACTCAAAATCAATAACCCAATGCAGGAAACTAGCAAATGATTCAAAATAACTTCAAGATTTTGAGAAACTCATAAGCAAACAGCGGTCAAAATAAAACTTACCTTCATATTGAAAACCTAAAGAGTTAAAACCATTAGGATTAACTGGCAACAATCTGAAAGCTGATTTAATATCAGCCTTGGCCAACAATGCACCCTGACCGAATTGAAGTAATAAAACCAGTGCCTTATCAAAAGACGCATATTCAACCGAAGCTCCAGACTTGTCCACCTCGTCATCATGGGAACTCTTATCTGGGTATCACAGATGATGGATCAACCTGAAATCACTAGAATCTTTTTTGGGAACAATGCCCAAAGGAGACAAACGAAAATTAACAAAAGGAGGGCAATCAAAAGGGCCAGGGATCCTACCAGCATCTACAGTAACTCCTTTTTGATTTTCTGCGCAACTACCTCCTTAAACTGCTGAACCGACTTCAGATTCTCTACCCACTGACAGCCTGTCCATTTAAAAGCTGGCATATCAAAACCAAATTTAAAACCCTTAAAAATTAATTCAGCCATCTCCCTGTTTGGATATTGTGCTAACCAAGGGAGCTCCCGCACACTGAGCTGCTGCTGTGGGTTTTGGCTATTCCTTTTAAAACAGACATTGAATGTGATCCACCGCAAAATTAGCACTCATGCTTATACCTACAATTCGCCTACCATTTGCAGACCGATTCATTAAAAGCGAAGCAAACTCCTTTTCTCAACTGACCTTGAGAATTAGCTGGTTTAGCATGAGTGCTCCTCTGCAGGATCATTAAATTTATCCAAAGACCGACGACCCTAACTCAAAAACTTAATGATGGATGAACCGCCAACTTTTGGCAAAACATTTCATCATAATTGTACCACACCATACCGCCAAAGTTGCGATATGCTCCAGTACAATGTCTAAGTATTAAAATAAACTACTTCATTTCTCAGGGAACTTCTCACCTAAAACTGACGCATAAATGCAATAACCCTGCAGCCAATTATTAATGGACCTAGGTATACTGCACTTCCTATGTTCATCCTTATCGTCCTCCTTATCAACCTTTAAACAATCTTTGGCGGATGGTAATAACTACCAAATGTCAATAAATTGACCGGTAAGTACCACTGAAACACAAGAGGGGGAAACACACAAAAAAGGGGAGACAAAACAAGCCATATAGAACACATAGCCATGTAGACCGAACCATTATAATCTTAATTATAATGACAGTGACTAGGCCACCATGTGTCCCCCAAGCAATGTACGCCACAATTATAAAACTCGAAAAGCAATGGCAGGATTGCCTTTCAAAAAGTGAAACTAATTTATGAGGTGTCACAATCTGTCTTAGGCCTCCTGCACATGACCGTATCAGCTTTTCAGTCCGCAAATTGCAGATCTGCAAAACACAGATACTGTATCGGCAGAGTGCATAACGACAGATGTGCTGTCCGTATCTCTTGCAGTCTCATTGAGGTGAATCAGTCCGCATCCGATCAGCAAAAGCTACGACCGTGTTTATGAGCCCTTAAAAGCATAGAAATTCAAGTGTAGGAAATAGCGTTTTTTTCCTCCAAATTTTCTGTGCATACTGCACTTCCTATGTTCATCCTTATCGTCCTCCTTATCAACCTTTAAACAATCTTTGAAGATAAAAGAGGAATAGGAGGCAGCGCCTCATGTGTGGTATAGTAGGATAATTGATAAAAGAGGTAAGTTAAAACTCTTACCGGATAGTGTTGTGATGAGTCACAACACCTATATGAAGCTTCTGCTGATTTGCCCGATCAGCATGCGGGGTGCCTGCGCTGCTGCCTAGGTTCCAGCCCCGTGCCTTGGAAGCAATCGTCGGGGAGAGGTATCGTTTGTAGAGAAGAAATAGAATGAACCTTTTAGATGGCGCTGTCAGCAGGAGTCAGAAATAGGTAGGTATTGTTAACACAATACTTTTTTATTTTCAGTCAACGCGTTTCAGGGGCGGAGGGCCCCCTTCATCAGGACAATATACAACACGTTGTATATTGTCCTGATGAAGGGGGCCCTCCGCCCCTGAAACGCGTTGACTGAAAATAAAAAAGTATTGTGTTAACAATACCTACCTATTTCTGACTCCTGCTGACAGCGCCATCTAAAAGGTTCATTCTATTTCTTCTCTACAAAAATTTAAACAATCTTTGGCGGATGGTAATAACTACTAAATGTCAATAAATTCCAAACGCCAAATGCGTTCTTTAATACCGAAAGGCAAGTGATAACGGAGAAACCTCACAAGGAATTGCCTCCCTAACACATGTCTCCACTACACCTAAACCTTTCTCAAATCTAGGTAACCCACCATCTGACTGTCCAGAACTAGCCCCAGCAGTAGGCATAGACGCGTCTCTACCAACAGGACCAGCCCAAACTCCAGCAGCCGAAGGGTTAACAGATTTTAGCATACATTCAGAGAACATTTTCATAAAATAAAAAACTGAATGAGGAACAGACTGTACATTCATTTTTCTCACCACTAGGGGTCACCTCCTGGTTTCTTCTAGAGGAACAGTGTGCAGTGCAGGCTCTTCACCTACCACACTAGCTGGACTGGGGATCTCAGAAGCAGCGGACTTCTGGCTGAAAGAGGTAGGTACATCTTCACCCATTCCTCAGGGCAGCTGCAGGAAGAAGGCGCACATCCCTGAAGAGGAGGGGAGGGGGGGGGACCGGCTGCTGCAGACTCTACCTTAGCTTAGGATACCTTTGCCTGCTACCGCTGCTCCTCCGTTCCACCTCACCTCTTGAAACAGGATGCCGCTCCACACTGCCAGCAGCGTCGCGCTCCCCAGCAGGTACAGGACAGGGAAGCGCCTCCTGGGAACGGCCTCTGGCTCCAGACGACGAAGTACGTCCACTGCTGCACCTCCTTCTGCTGCCCGCATCTGAAGGGGGGAAATAAACTTCTCTGGCCCTCCTGGAGCATTTCGCCGGCGTCGCGCTGCGTTCCTCCTCAGCTGACATCTACTTGGCTCTGCTGACAGGACCGGACTTCTGCGCTTGATCCTCTTCTCTCCTCCACTGCTGTATTAGGGCACTCCAGACACAACCGCAGCCATTGCTCACCACCCTCGGATTCAGCTCGCAGAATCAGCTCCCTCAGCAGGTCTTCTGATCCAGGTCTTTCTTCTTACAGGCACAGACCCCAGCAGAGCACTTCAATATAAAGTAGAATTTTCCTGCTGTTTACCTCCTGGACCAATCAAAATCACAGAATCTTCCCGCCTCAGAACTGGACAGGACCAGAAATGACCACTCATGCCAAGCACAGTTATCCTCAAGATGACCAGGCCGGTAAGTACCACTGAAACACAAGAGGGGGAAACACACAAAAGAGGGGAGAGAGACAAAACCAGCCATATAGAACACATAGCCATGTAGACCGAACCATTATAATCTTCATTAAAATGACAGTGACTAGGCCACCATGTGTCCCCCAAGCAATGTACACCACAATTATAAAACTCAAAAAGCAATGGCAGGATTGCCTTTCAAAAAGTGAAACTAATTTATGAGGTGTCACAATCTGTTTTAAGCCTCCTGCACACGACGTATCAGCTTTTCAGTCCGCAAATTGCAGATCTGCAAAACACAGATACTGTATCGGCACAGTGCATAACGACAGGTGTGCTGTCCGTATCTCTTGCAGTCTCATTGAGGTGAATCAGTCAGCATCCGATCAGCAAAAGCTACGACCGTGTGCATGAGCCCTTAAAAGCATAGAAATTCAAGTGTAGGAAATAGCGTTTTTTTCCCCCACATTTTCTCTACATTTTGGATTTTGTAAAAAAAAAAAGGTAAAACATTATTGACTCAAAGTAGCACTAACGTGAAGTACAGTGTGTCAGGAGAAATCTGTCTCAGAATGGCCTGGATAAGAGGAAGCATTTCAGAGTTATTACCGCATAAAGTGACACATGTCAGATTTGCAGAAATAGGCTGTGACAGAAAGGTGAAAAATAACTGTCAGGAAGGGGTTACACTCGATACTGTTGTATGCTCTTTGAATCCTGCTCAGTGGCTACTGTCTTGTTTCCAGTACAACATGGTCTGTGGCAGGGGTGTAGCTATAGGGGGTGCAGAGGTAGCAGTCGCTACCGGGCCCAGGAGCCTGAGGGGGCCCAAAGACCCTTGTGCTGCATAAGAAGACACACAAAGCACTGAGGGAAGGGGGGCCCAAGCCTAACTCTTGCACCAGGGCCCATGAGCCTTTAGCTACGCCCCTGGTCTGTGGTATTGTTATTTGCTTGGACCAGCTCCACCTGTTACTTTCCTACAAAATAGGTTTTTGATTTAAAAATATTCAGGATAACAGTCTCAACGAAGAGTTGTCTGCGAGGCAGAACCGAGAGTAGGAGGAGTTAGATGTGGGAAAGTATGTAAAAAAGGGCACAGAATCCCGAGAGGTGGAGTGCTCTGCCAGTGACTATCAGCATTACACCCATTGCTCAGGCAGACAACATCACACAAGCAGATAGCAGGAGATTACTGGGACATCAAGCTGTGGTCTCCACCTGGACACCTGGCTTGTGGCTTCATTGTCCTGCATAATACAACCTAAGGAGGAGTTTTACCTGCCTTATTTTCACCTTGTAAATCAGTGGATACACATCAAGGACACTCTACGACTTCTCTACCTACTGATCCCATTGCCTGTGGAAACCTGATCAATCATATGAGGTACGACACCATCCTAGTGTATTTCATGTAACTGTTACAGATATTGAATTTTTTGAACCCACTGACATATTAAGAATGTATTTAACTCAGTAATATAGCACTGACATATTCTGCAGCGCCTTACAGACATTAGCATTGCTTTCTGTCCCCAATGGAGCTCACAAATTAAGTTCCCTATCGGTGAGGGAAAAATGTGAGGTGGACTGTGGTTGCTATGGGCAACTTAGCCAGTTTTACCTTACAACAGTTTTAATAAATCTCTCTCAGTATGTATAGAGTTTGGATAGAAACTGGAGAACCCGGAGGAAACCCACACAAACATACAAAAAACATATAAACTCCATGCAGATTTTGTCTCGGCACATCGCAGAGTTTGGCCGAACACCGTGTGTGCTCGAGTCAGTGTATTTAAATTTAATTTAGCCTATATTTCTATGCAGAAGATCGCTGTACAGTGAGGGAATCCCTCAGTGTGAGTCCGCGACTTAGGAGTCCCTGCTCTGACTCCATATATAGCTATGTCCATATATGGAGTCAGTGCTTGGGGACACCCCAGTGTATTTAAATCTAATTTAGCCTGTATTTCAGAAATGTTTCTGCCGAGATTCAAACTCACAACCTTTTGCATTAGAGGCAAGGCAGTAAATAATAATAGCTGCATAGCTAGTTACAAAAAAAAAAAAAAGACTTCTACTGTACTTTACTTCTACTGAGACCTACACAGTAGAAGTCTCATATTCTATTTTTTATTTTATTTTTTGTGACTGGCTATGCAGCTATATAGTGTAGTGGTTAAAGTTGTGGACTATGATGTAGAACATGTGAGTGCAAATCCCATCACAAACTTTCTCAGAAATAGAGGTAAAATTCGATTTATATATTTTATATTTTTTTTAGTAATTGTAAAAAATGTATGGCACAAAATAAATGTGTAATTACTAGAAAATATAAATTAAAAAATTAGAGCCTTTGTGTACAGTGCACAGTGTCATATATAAATAGTGAAAACAATATAAACACAATAAATGTACATGATTAATAAATAAAGCAATGTATACAAATTTAAATGACATTAAAAAACATAATTAATCTATAAAAAATATTGTGATGTCATGATTATTCAGTGATAGTAATAAATATAAAGTGCAAACTATTATTAAAGTAATGTTAGTGTTCCATAGTGTTCCACAGTAAATACTGATTAAAAATTGATTTGAACCTTAAAATCATATGGAGCTGTCACACATGGTCTCGATAACATGTAGGAATCAACTTGGTGTCAGGAAAAGCGGCTTGCGCATGCGCCACTCATCCGTGCTCTCGCGAGACACAGAAATATAGCTAGCAGTATAGAAACTACATTAAAGATGGCCGCTCGCTTGACAACGCTCAGAGCGCATGCCCCTGCCCATGCTGGCAGGCACGCCCCTTGTATTACATCCGAGCAATACAAAAGTACGCAATTGGACCTTGAGCACACCTGTTAACTAGCTGTACCGCAATTTACTCTTCACACGGCTGGCGAGGCCACAGTAAACCAATGTGTCATCACGGGTCCCTATGCCTCCAAGTCTTGAAGGGAGTCACTTAAAGCGTTAGCCAGCAGCGCCCACCCTCTCTTGACCATCCAGCATTACTACTCCTTGAAAGGTGATCCCTGAAACCAATTAGGACAGGGAACCCAGGTATCACCTTTGTGCGATCCAGAGTACCCGTCCAGGATAAGGGGGGAGCATAGGTCATATCACATATTAGGCGCAAAATAGAATATGGCTGCTTAATATCATCAAAGATACCGGACGGCAGCGTCACGAGTCCGCCACTCTCTTGTCCCAAATGGAGCAGAGGAGGGGCGGAATCAAGTGACAATGATGTACAAGCAATGAAAGTGGTCACAATTTTTGTGGCTTCCTTACCTGGTGATTAGGACAATAATGGTACTGGAGATGGACATAGAGATAAAAATGTGATTAAAAGCAGAATAGGGATAAAATGAAATGGGATGAAAATGGAAAAAATAAAATAAAAATGTTAATGGATTGTCTGGTAGATACTTCATAATCGTTATTGCTAGTAGTGACTATATTCCAGGGTTTCATTTAGACTGAATGAAACCAGGGTATTGAACCTGTAGATCCAGTAAATCTCTTTTTTACAAAGTTGGGAGTAGGATGGGGATACTAGATCCATGGGGGTTAATTCTAGACCCGAGAAGTTGATCCCATGTGTTTCTGAGAAATGAGAGAGTTCCAGCAGAATTGACCCTTTAAAACATAACTTTTACTAATTTAATCAATTAAAATTATACCACCTTTGTGATTCACCAGTGAAAAAATGGTGAAACAAACGATATAGAACGATAAACACTGTTTACACGGGATAGCCAACCAGTAAAATTGGCTATAGAGGTATGGTCTGCGAAAGGCAGTATTCAGGGGAGTGTACAAATGTCTAACCTGTCCCTGCTCTCGCCCCGAATCACTGCTCAGCCCAGGGACGTCCCCTGATGGTGGAGATTCACTGTCCTCGTTCCTGGACTGACTGCCCTGCGCACACCCTCCTCTCAATAAGCGATACCTGGCTGTCCCGTATAGATAACGGACATTAACTGTGTCACAGTTAGTTGATACCTGTACAAATCACAGCCCACATAGATGAAAAAACTGAAACAAATATAGAGGTGCAGAGGAAAGGATAAATTCTCCGACACCATTATGAAAAGCCTGAAAGGAATGTCAGTATGTTCCCAGGCTATTTCTCATCAATACCCCAACGCGTTTCCCCTACTGCTAGGTTCATCAGGGGGTCATCGGTAAACCGTTAAATAGACAGATAATTTTAAGATATACTCATGATATGTATGGAGGACATAGGATCGGATACGCAGATGCTGATGTGTGTATGGGACCAAGCTGACCATTAGATATATCCCACCTGTGGATGGAAGGTAGAGATATATCAGAATAAGCCCTCATTGTAGGGTTATTAATATTTCAACCCAGTAGGGGTCAGTTACTTAAAGTCCTGGACAATCGTCTTGGTCAAAAGCCCATTTAGATGAGGCCATATACTTTATCCAAAGGCTGAAAAGACATACAGTATAAAATTCGGGCAGGTGGTATGAGTTACCCCGCCGGACCATCATCCTACTCTGCTGCTTCTTCCTCCAATCATATCCCCTCACAACAACCGTCTTCTTTTTTAGAGAAAAGCCAGGCCCCCTATCAGCTACGAGACAGGGGCAGGACGGACAAGGCCTGAAGGGAGGCCTCCAGATTATATATTTAACATCACGTGCATTTAGGACAGTAGAACTTAATGTACTCAGCAAGGGACTGTCATTTGTACCTACCACAAACTTCTGCCTTTTCTCTTGGACGAAGGACCTTAACCTTTTTAGTAGGCGCCTTAAATGGCACAAGTTTTTCAAGGATAGTGACAGACAAACTTGTGAAAAACTTGGCCTCAGTGAGGGCGACTCTGCTGCCCTACACTCGCTATGCCAATTAGGGGAGGAAGGCAGCCGCCGGCCAGGTCAGGGTCCATATACTAATCTTAAACCTGGTAGTAGAAAGATGCCCCCACCAATAAACTATGAATGTGTGGACATCTTTTTACAGATGGTGACTAATGACCTTGAACAACTAGAACATGTGTCCCATCGCCACTTTAATTTGTCTCGGATGGAAATGCAGGCACTGATATCCCTTGAAAATGATAAATCCATTGTGATTAAACCGTCAGATAAGGGTGGCAACCTGGTCATTCTTGACCATGGAGCCTATCAGAATATGTGTCTTGATCTCCTTAAAGATTAGGACGGTTACAGAGTACTGTCCGTCAATCCTCAAATTGTATTCTCCAATGACCTGAAAGACATCTTGACTGGAGCATTAGTTCAGAAGGTCATCTCAACTATGGAGTTTGATTTCCTCTTTCCGGCTCATCCCACCATAGCTACCTTTTATGGGTTTCCCAAGGTCCACAAGGGCATTACACCCCTTAAGGGTCGCCCGATCGTCTCCGGGGTTAACTCGTTGACCCAGAACTGCGGTGTATACATTGACCGCGTGCTGAGGGAGTTTGTTGTGGCCCTACCATCTTATACGAGGGACACAATGGACTTCCTCAGTAAGATAGAGACGATCAGTGTGGACCCTGGATGCATATTGGCAAGTGTGGATGTCGAATCCCTCTACAGTTCAATCCCACACAACAAAGGTTTGTTTGCTGTTGAGTATTTTTTTTAAACGAGGGACATCCATTGTAGAACCCACAATGCCTTCATCCTCAGACTTCTCGAGTTTACTCTGACCCACAACTTTTTCCTTTTTAACTGCCGTTTCTACCACCAGCTCAGGGGGGCGGCAATGGGGAGCCCCTGTGCCCCCACCTACGCCAACCTCTTCCTGGGATGGTGGGAGGATGTGTTCATGTTTCCAGACGCCGCTACCTAGTGGTCCGATAAGATCATATTCTGGACACAATACATTGACGATATCTTCATGGTATGGAAAGGTGGGTCAGAGGAACTCCGAGAGTTTGTGACGGCCTTAAATAGCAATGATATTGGTTTGCGGTTTACTTTTGAATCTGATCCCTTTACTATTCCCTTTCTGGATGTCCGTATAACCAAAGAGGGTGAGAGACTCTCTGCGAACATGTACAGAAAGGAAACCGCAACCAACTCGCTGCTACACTGGGAGAGTCACCACCCTACACCGCTTAAACGTGGCATACCCTGGGGCCAATACCTCCGTGCTCGGAGAAACTGCTCCGAGAATGAGACATTCCGGGATGAGGCTAAAAAACTCCAGACGAGATTTAAAGAGAGGGGTTATCCCCAGACGGTCCTTGGGGGCGCCTTTCAGAATGCCTCGAACAAAAAGCGCACTGAACTTCTTATCCCTAAACCTAGGACAGAAAGTGGACAACAATTAATACGACTTATCTCGACCTTTGACTCGGCAAATAGCCAGGTGGTCTCAATCCTAAAAATGTATTGGCCTATTCTACATATGGACCCGGATCTTAGGGATGTGCTCACTGCACAACCAAGTGTTTCATACAGACGGGGGAGGAGTCTCAAAGACCGGCTGGTCCACAGCCACTACATAACACCTAGTGGAGTGGGGACGTGGCTCGATCGAAAGCCATGTGGCATGTTTAAATGCGGCTCATGCAAAGCATGCACATTTATTTCTACTGCAAAATCTATCAAATGCTCAGCTACCGGTCAGACATATAAAATCAGGGACTTCTTTAATTGTAAGAGCAAAGGGGTGGTATACATATGCCAATGTCCATGTCCTATGGATTATATAGAGAAAACAGTTAGGGAATTTAGACGGCGGATATGCGAGCATGTGAATGATGTGGTCAAGAAAAACATCACCCCGGTCGCATCATATATCAATGATATCCACGGCGGCGATCTGAATTGTCTTAGCTTCTCCATCCTGGAGGCTATCCCCCCATCCCCAAAGGGTAGCGACTGGGATTGCAAAATTCTTCAAAAAGAGTGCGTCTGGATCCATCGCTTTAAATCCCAGGCACCCCTTGGCATTAATGAGAGACTTACCTTCTCATGCTTCTTATGAACAGATTAGATGGAATATGTGCTCAGCGTGCTCTCCCTGAACACGGATAAGCCTGCTCGGTAAATGTATAAGTCAGGATAGAATGATTAGTATACTTTCAGTATCCTAAGATTAAAATTTAAGCGTTATTCATCAAATACACGCTTAGTGCTGCCCTCTATCTAGGGCATGCACCGCAAGTGGAATATTGTGTAACATCTCTTCTTTCTATCTAGTCATGGCTCACACCGACCTCCCCCCTGTATGCTCCATTATCCTTAGCATATAATCAACCTAGTGCCATTTGCAATAGTAAAAAGATACTGGGCACTCTCTTGCTAATGGAACCTTACAGTTTATTAAAAGTGTAACACATAAATATTACATAAAGTATTAATATAATATAACATACAATTGCAATATAAAAATCGATTCCTCAACCTCTTGGTACCAATAAAGGTCGAATTGGTTAAAATAAAATGGCCTCTGGGGGCGGAGCCGGCGCCTGACTGTGATGGCAGCATAGTCGTGTGAGCTCCGTACAAGATTCCTCACAGCGCCAGCTAAAACAAGCTAATTGTAGGAGAGATGGTCAAAATAGGACAGCAAAGGCCGGGTGAGTCCTCTAACCCCAACAAAACGGGCAATGCAAGTGGCGATATGGATAAATTTATCCGGAAAGCAGCCGCAACGGTCGCAGCGAGGGAGCCCAAGATGGCGCCGACTCCCGCGCCTAAAGCCGCCGAGCGCTCCACTGACCTCTCGGAAGGGGACTCAGACGCCGAGGAAACACTCAGCAAATCGGCCCTCCCGATCACACGCCGTTTCTTGAAACAAACCCTCAGCAGGGCCATGGAGCCGATCCTGAGCGAACTATCTGCACTCCGCCATGATATTCTTCATGTGGGAGATAGAGTGGTCTCGTTAGAAACGCATCAGAATGCGATCATTGCCCATCAAAATGCTACTGCATCCTCCTTGCAGAAATGTCATTCCCATCTTAGTGACCTGCAAAACGCTCTTGAAGATCAGGAGAATCGAGGGCGAAGGAATAACCTCAGGTTCAGAGGTCTTCCTGAATCAATCCAAACTATGGACATATCTACCACTATACAAGAAATATGCAAATCTCTACTGGGTCCTGACCGACAGGCTGAAATTGTCATAGAACACGCCCATAGGGCCTTGAGACCGAAACCTAAACCCTCAGAACCACCCAGAGATATAATATGTCGCTATCTCAATTTTCAAGACAAAGCAGCTATCTTGGAGGCTGCTAGGAACCAGGACAACCTGATATATGAAGAATCACCTATTTCGGTCTTCCAGGACCTGGCTCCATCCACACTCAGAAAACGTCGCTCCCTGAAGCCTCTAACCGACTGGCTTAGGCTGAACAAGATTCTGTACCGGTGGTCTTTTCCCTTTGGGATTTCCTTCACCCATGCAGGACGTCGCCTATCTGTCTCCACTTACACCGATCTGACCGACGTTTTCACCCATCTGCAGATCCCGCCTATGGAGATAGAAAACTGGGAACTCTACCATGATATCCTGGAACTCCCAGAACTACCAGTAATCGTCCCATTTGAACAGCAGCGTACCCCCAAGTCGCAGAAGGCAAAAAGAAGGAACATTCAATTCACCCCATAGGTTCTGTACTACCACTGTCTCCTAACATCCTTTCAGTGGAAAATGATGGAACTAATCTTCTTCTAGTCCCACCCCTAAAGCTTTACTCATTATCTATTAATCCTCTCTTCAACCATCTACTTGATACACACTCTCACCCACCTGTCTATTCTTTAGGCAAATCTAAAACGCTGCCTACTGTATCTTCCTCTTCAAGATTTCTATGACCTCTCTCCTCCTTATAAAAGCCTCTCCACAGAGGCCCAGGCTGGTTCTGTGGGGATCGTAACTGGGTTGATCAACCATTTCCCCCCTTACGATCCTCTCTATTAACATTGTTCTGATCCTCCTCGGCGGGTCTTTTTTCTTGTTTGACTTCATTATTGTTTTATTTGCTTTTATCTATGTTTTTGATACTGTTCTTACTATGTTTAAGGTACATGATCCATACTCATCTAGGATACAGAGAAAACTGGGGACTCCTCTGACATCCAATCTGCCTCACCTGATAGACCAGAGTCCACATGGAAGCGAGATGCTTCCTTGGGAGAGAGACAAGCTCCAGCTAAGTAATTGTTACTGCTTTAAAAGGCATGGCTGACCTATCCTTTGCGTCTTATAATGTGAGAGGCTTCAACTCTCCCTCTAAGAGGAGCCAGATTTTTACATTGTTACGCAAAGCGGGGGCCAGTGTCCTTCTCCTACAGGAGACACACTTCAAAGTTAACAAATACCCCAATCTTTCCTTTGCTCACTTTTCCCAATGGTATCATTGTGGAGGAAATTCATCTGCATCTGGGGGAGTGAGCATTGGATTTCGGAGGAATGTCCCATTCAAATTTATATCACAAATGTTAGACGTAGATGGGAGATACATCATGATCAAGGGCAGTATAGGTCCTCATGTATACACTATTATTAATCTTTATGCTCCTAACTCTGGACAATCCAGGTGGTTCTCTGCAATTTTCCCAATTATTGAGAGATTTGCGGAGGGCCTAGTGGTATTGGGAGGTGATTTAAACTCTACACTGAACCCAAAACTGGATTCATCCACTCAAAGATCCGCATTATCCAGCAATACCCTTCGTGGAATAAGGGAAGGTCTATGGAGCCTGCACCTTATTGATGTATGGCGCACGTTCCATCCTGATCTAAGAGACTATAGTTTATTTTCCAATGTTCATGGTTCATATCAAAGACTGGATTATCTATTTATTTCTAAGTCGCATCTACAGCTTTGTCAGGAAACATCAATAGGCTCCATACACCTTTCTGATCACGCCCCTATCTTCCTGAAGGTTTTAGCCCCAACTCCGACCACAAACAAATTTAGATGGCGCCTGAATGAATCCCTTTTAGGAGACAAATCATCCAGTGACAAAATTTCGGAAATGCTAAAAGAATACTTTACCCTCAATGATAACCCTGAAACATCTGCCCAATCCCTTTGGGATGCACACAAACCATTTATTAGAGGGCATTTTATCAGTTTGGGATCTTTTCTTAAAAAAGAGAGGGGTAGAAAATTAGAGGCCCTTTGCCAAAAGATTAAAACATTGGAATCCCTACACAAACGCTCTTTCTCAGACTCGCACTTGCAGGAACTCTCCAACCATAGAGCAGAAATAAAGTCACTACTCCATCACACTTCCACAAAATATTTCCTAAACTCCCAACACAAATTCTTCGCCCATGGGGACAAAGCCTCAAAATTTATGATGAGCAGGATTAAAAAAAGGAAAGCTGCAAACTATATACACCAGATAGACTCCCCTCAGGGTACTCCACTCTACTCCGCCAAGTTTATTGCTTCCCGCTTTAAGGAATTCTATGAATCCTTATATAATATTCCCCCTTCTCTAAGTCCAGAAACTCACTCCTCGCTAACCTCATCTTTTTTAGACACGCTGGATCTCCCCTCTCTCTCCTCAGACTCTCAACAACAGTTATCCACCCCCTTTACTACGACAGAAATTTTAGCAGCGCTAAAGCAAGCACCACCTAGCAAAAGTCCGGGACCAGACGGACTAACTGTCTCATATTATAAGACTTACCAACAAATCTTAATCCCTCATTTACTTTCAGTCTGTAACTTGACCCTGCAAGGTAACCAGCTTTCAAAAGACATGACACTAGCTCACATAACAATAATCCCAAAAGAAGGTAAAAACCCAAATCAATGTGCTAGCTATAGACCCATTTCACTCCTCAATATTGACCTCAAGTTACTGGCGAAGATGCTGGCGAATCGTCTGGCCGCAGTTCTCCCACCGTTGGTGCAGGGGGACCAGGTAGGCTTTGTCCGGGGAAGGGAGGGGAGGGACAACACCTCCAGAGTCCTGAATATCACATATTATGCGGCCTTACGTTCCAAGCCTCTCCTTTTACTGAGCACAGATGCGGAAAAAGCATTTGATAGAATCAATTGGTCCTACTTGGAACTGGTCTTAGGGTCCATTCACACGTCCTGTTTTTTTTCATCCTGAAAAACGGTCCGTTTTTTGCGGATCCGTTGTTCCTGAAAATGTTTCCGTATGTCATCCGTTTTTTGCGGATCCGCAAA
Source organism: Bufo gargarizans (assembly GCF_014858855.1). Taxonomy (NCBI): domain Eukaryota; kingdom Metazoa; phylum Chordata; class Amphibia; order Anura; family Bufonidae; genus Bufo; species Bufo gargarizans. The sequence goes on along the minus strand of NC_058080.1, from coordinate 218,374,211 downwards.
AAACGGAAACATGTATACATTTCAATAATCAAATAAAGTTGTTTGGATTTCTTTGAAAAAAAAAAAAAATATAAAAAAAAAAATTTGTTATGTGTTTCCAGGAACGGAATCCGCAAAAAACGGATGACATACGGAATGACATCCGAATGTCATCCGTTTTTTGCGGATACATTGACTTTGTATTGTACCAGGATCCGATTTTTCAGGACAAGAATAGGACATGTTTTATATTTAAACGGACATGCGGAACGGAACAACGGAAACGGACAGCACACATTGTGCTGTCCGATTTTTTCCAGGACCCATTGAAAATGAATGGGTCCAGATCTGGTCCTGATCTGTTCCTGAAAAAACGGAACAGATCAGGAAAGAAAAAACGGACGTGTGAATGGACCCTTAAGGGGATTTGGCCTGCCTGGTCCCTTTGTACAAGCCACATTCGCCATGTATCACCAGGCTTCAGCCTCGATTTTAGTAAACGGAGATTTATCGGATCCCTTCAGCATAAGGAACGGCACACGCCAGGGCTGTCCCTTATCTCCCTTGCTTTTAGTATTAGCCCTTGAACCCCTTCTGACTTGCTTGAGAGCAGACCCACTAATAAAAGGAATTACCCTGGGGGGCCGGGAGCATAAGCTTGCTGCTTTTGCAGATGACATCATGATTATGACCACAAACCCAGAAACATCCTTACAGGCAATCCAAGGCCACTTAGACGGTTATAGTTCCATCTCCAATTTCAAAATCAACAAACAAAAATCGCTTATCATTTGCTTCAGCATCTCCCAAACTACACAGACTCGCTTAAAAGTAAACTCATCCTTTGACTGGTCATCCCCATTCCTCACCTACTTAGGGATTAAGATTAGCCCCAAAATAGCCGACCTCTTTGATCTTAATTACTTACCTCTCCTACAATCCATCTCCTCAAGCTTAAACAGCTTGAACAACCATATCATATCATGGTTTGGCAGAAAAAACCTCCTAATGTCTTTAATCCTTCCACGCCTTACCTACCTACAACAGGTCCTCCCCATTCCAGTACCTAAGTCATACTACAACTCCCTTAAGAAATTGTTCCGCAAATTCTTGTGGCATGATAAAAAAAACAGAATCTCTTACGATACTCTTTCTCGTCCCAAAAGGGATGGGGGTATGGCTCTCCCTGACCCCAAACTTTATGGAAAAGCAGTTCTGGTATCTAGAGTGGTGGACTGGCTGAAGACCACAAATCCTAAACCATGGGTAGCTATAGAACAGGAACTTTTGGGGAAACCACTTCGTTCCACACTATTGGGCAACTCCAGCTATATAAACATACCTTCCTCTCCATACCCAATTATCCAGGCCACGCTGAAGGCATGGAAATGGTTCCAAAACACCCACTGCTCAATACCTTACCCGTCCCCTCTCCTGTCCTTAAGAGACGTATTGGGCACTGCTCTATCCATGGTATACGAGAGTACACCTAGATCGTTGAGAGACTCAGAATTACCAGTCTCCTCCCTTTTTAACTCGGAGGGCCAGGTACTATCTATCGCAGAGTTTCGAAACTTACTGTCTCCCAGCCATCTATACCTCTCTCCAATATCGTATCTCCACTCATACTTATCACAACATATCTCTGGAGGTGACTTCCTCCGCCCCTTAGTCTGGATTGAGGCACTCATCAATAACAAAAACCCAATAAAAAAACTAATTTCCCAACTTTTTCACAGACTAAACTCGCCCCCTCTACTTGTAAAACCTGCCTCCATCCGCCATTGGGAAAAAGACCTGGGACAAACCTTTCCCCCGTATAAGATATCAGACCTTTTACTAACTCCTCATACCGCATCTAGGTGCGTTCGTATTCAGGAAAATGGGTATAAAATTTTGACCAGATGGTATAAGACACCAGAAATCACTTGCCTTTTCTCTGACTCCGCCTCAGATAGGTGCTGGAGGTGCTTGAGCGATAGAGGCACCTTTTTTCATATTTGGTGGGAGTGCCCCCCTTTGAAGGAATGGTGGAAAGAAATTTTCCGAATAAGCAATCTCATCTGTCGTTCCTCAATAGCAATGTCTCCTCTTGGAGCATTGCTCAATTACTATGAATCAAAGGAGGCACACGACTATCGCCCCCCCCTCCTTCTTATTTAGACAGCTGCTCATAGCAGCCCGCCTCTTGATCCCAAAATATTGGTTACTAACCACTCTCCCATCCATAGAGCAGTGGAAAACTAAGATTGACCAGCTCTACCATTTTGAGGAACTTTCCGCATGGGAATCAAGGAACCATCAGAAATTTATAAAACAATGGCGGGGATGGAAAGAATTTAGATTTACTAGTGGCCATTCTCACGTCCTACTACCTTAGAGTGGACCTCCGTAGACTCACCGAGTACAACAACTTTATTTATTTAATTTGACTTTTGCCTAGAAAAATATAACCCATGCCCAATATTTCATTACAAAGGTTGGATGTTGGAAAGTAAGATTAACCCCAGGTTTTCATATTTGTATACTTCATATCCTCACTGCTTTGTATACTTTCTATCCTCAAAGCCTAGTACTTGGAATCCCATTGTATGGATAACATAACGCATGTGCTGTATCTATACCTGTAAATGCGCCATGTTTCGGCGTCTTGCTTATATCGTGTACCATGTATTGTTTCTTTTTCTTTCTCTTTGAAAAAAATAAAAAATAAATAAATAATGGCCTCTGGGTATTTGGGGTATAAAAAGTCCTTAAATAGAATGTCCTTTAGTGAAGAAAATCCTTATAAAGAGATCTCCACAGAACGAGTTATTCAAATGGCTAGTGGTGCAGTGATTTATTAAAGCGGCGTCCCGCTGTTACTCACTGTTTCGCTGCAGTACTAAACTCCGCTGCTGTATTGGTCCTTTAGTTTCAGGGATTTCTTATGCTGATCGCGTTCCCCTGCCTGTCTTTCCAGCGCCGCTCCGTAGATATAAGAGCCGGCGCTTGGATAACTTTACAGCCTCCTTTTCTCGCGCTGAGCTCGCTGCACAAATGAGCGTATTCAGCTCTTACAGTCGGTCCTCAGAAGGTGCGCGTCGGGTCTGCTGTTAAGACAGGAAAGGTTCCAATGCCAGCGGTATTTTAGTGCATAGAGTCCAAGTCCATCAGGGGGTCCTAGCACCAAACGCGTTTCGGGGTCTATTGTTACCCCTTCCTCAGACCACTGAGGGGAAACGCGTCGGGTTATTGATGAGAAATAGCCTGGGAACATACTGTCATCATGACGTTCCTTTCAGGCTTCTCATAATGGTGTCGGAGGATTTATCCTTTCCTCTGCACCTCTATATTTGTTTCAGTTTTTTCATCTATGTGGGCTGTAATTTGTACAGGTATCAACTAACTGTGACACAGTTAATGTCCGTTATCTATACGGGACAGCCAGGTTTCGCTTATTGAGAGGAGGGTGTGCGCAGGGCAGTCAATCCAGGAACGAGGACAGGGAGTCTCCACCATCAGGGGACGTCCCTGGGCTGAGCAGTGATTCAGGGCGAGAGCAGGGACAGGTTAGACATTTGTACACTCCCCTGAATACTGCCTTTCGCAGACCATACCTCTATAGCCAGTTTTACTGGTTGGCTATCCCGTGTAAACAGTGTTTATCGTTCTATATCGTTTGTTTCACAATTTTTTCACTGGTGAATCACAAAGGTGGTATAATTTTTATTGATTAAATTAGTAAAAAATATGTTTTAAATGGTCAATTCTGCTGGAACTCTCTATACTTCATGACCCCGCTATAAATTGTTTATTAACTTGTTTATGATACCCCATGTTTTAGGTATTCTTGCTGGATGTTGGAGCGATGTTGATTAAGCCTTTCCCTTATTGTTTGGGTAGTGCGGCTTATACAGTATATTGCAGGCCACAAGGGCACTCCAACATATAGACCACATTCCAGGAATTGCAGTTCATTGTAATCACTGCAATTGTGTAACTATTATATATCCTTTATGAAGCTGCTTATTTATTTCCTCTCCCCCCCTTCCTCTTTTTTTATGGCCAGACAAGCTGGATACCCCCACCGCTCCAGATGGCATTACTATAGGACCTTGTATGGCTTTGACCCACTGTGCCGGGGTGCCTGTGCGTCCGTGCAGCGCATCTCCGCCTTACGATGCGCTCCACAAGCTTCCGCGCACTTCCGGTCGCAATGCGTTCAACAGGTGGAACGCACTTCCGGCCCTCATCTCTGCGGACCGGAAGCCAGCGATTCCAGCGGTTCCTATGCTCCCGGAGCCAATCTGGCTCTCTGACATATTTTGGTGTCCAGTGTCATGTGCTTATCTGGCACCACCCTCCCTGCTGACCTGAGTACTAAACAAGTTTGTTTGTAATTCCTTTTATTGATAATTCTGGAAATCGTTCTACACTGATTTTAAGGTCATAACCTCATGTCATTGTTTTAACATATCTATACACTGCTCCTACTTACCTTACCCTTTTGAAATTATGGGGGCACGACTCTAGTATTCCCCCATGGTATTTAGGGGCATTCACTATAGTTATAGAGGTGTTCACCATTTTATCTTGGTGCCACTCCCTCACCGACTCTTGACCATAGGTCTCCACCAACTGTTCTTTACAGAACAGGGGCTACCAGGGGGTTCTCCCATTGACTTCCATTGTGCTCAGGATGCTCGGTAGAACACTCGAGCATCGCAATGTGTTCTACTCAAGCAGCCAAGCATTTTGGTGCTCACTCAGCACTAGTCGTCAGATTCAAACCCATGACAACACTGCAAGGTACCAATGTTAACTAGTGTTGAGCGAACTTGTTCGGGTTTGGGTTATCAAAGAATCCTGTTAGATTCTGCTACCACGGACCATAACTAAATTCTTCTAACCTGAATTTTGGACGCCAAACTTAAAACACAAGTTCGCTCAACACTAGTTGTTAACCACTGAGTCATTGTGCTGCCTACAGGTCATTTTCTGCACAGAGTACATGAGAAATCTCATACACTTTGCTGGGACGGTACTCCCCTGTGGTTTTTCCATACGGGGATCTGCACTGAAAAAACACTTATATTCCCAATGTGTGCAGCGCTCTAGGGTATGTTAACATATGAACTAAATGCTGCTGATTTTCTGCAGCCTTTTTTTCTGAAAATCCATGTCAGAAAAAATGCACCAAATGGTGCGTTTTTTTGTTGCAAATTTCATTGCATAAATGCTGCTGATTTGACACAGGTTGTTTTATTGCTTTGAAATAAAAATTATATTTTATAATTAGAGATTTGGCCATAAAAATTAATCTGTACCTTTTGCTATTTGTGGTAATGAATTTTTTTCTGGGCCACTGGGGTCACTTATGAGGGAAATAAGTTTTATTTAGACTCTATTTTTAAAATATTTCTGTGGGCGTTTGAACTCACAACCATCTAGATTAAAGGCAAGAACCTTAACCACTGGGCTATAGAGCTTAATGCTAAATAATTGCTGAAAAACCTCATAGAAGTTTCTCTTGTATTAAAAACCTGATAGAAGTTTCACTTGTATGACATAGGAGAAACTTCTATGAGGTTTTTCAGTAATATATGGAGTCAGAGCAGGGACTCCTAAGCCTGGAAATTCCCCACTCAGGGGTCCTGACTGAGCATAGGGAAAGCAAGCAGGGCCCGAAACAGAAGAAAAGTGGGTGGGGCCTTCATTGCTCTCTGGGCCCCCTGATGCCACGGGCCCCATAGCAGCTGCGTGGTCTGCCTATATTGGCAGTATGCCACTGCAAAAGGGGATTCAGCACTCTGCCTAAAGGCTCATGCACACGGCCGATGGTGGTCCTGACAGGATCTCGGCCCCCAATATGCGGGCATTGACTGTGTGGACCCTGCATCACGGATATGGACACATTCACTTGAATGGGTCCGCTATCCTGAAGGTCCGATGCGGAACGGATGCTTGGAACCCAACAAAAGTACTGCGGAGCAATTCTGTGGGGTTTCTTTCCGTGCCTCAGCACTGCAAAAAAAATGTGCATGTGCTTCTTTTTTGCAGTGAGGAAGGATCACGGACCCATTTAAGTTGAATGGGTCTGGATCCATCTGCGGAATCCACACGTATGTTGCCCGTACATTGGGGACTGAAAATTGCCTTGTGCATGAGCCCTAAGCAGCATTCATCACACCCAGCCAGCATCCTACTCCGTATTGACGAGGGGCAAGCACCCCGCAACAGCTGTCTATGGATGGGTATCTGGCCTGGCTATATTCCCTTGTCAAATACCAAGGCTTGTTGGAAAGTCAGATTTTGTCTCATAACGAGCCACTTCCAAGAGGTGGTGCTTGTGAGATGGTTCTCTTCCTTGCATACTCTTTGTATTGCAAAGAGTAAAATCTGCAGCATAAATTCACATACTGCAGATTAAAAATCTGCACACGGGTCAATTTTACTATAGATTCTTTTAGATATAGTTTTATTTGGTTTTACTTGGTATTACTTTTATTCACATTGTGACTTGGTTTCAGTGGATAAGTCATTTACCAGGGTATGAATTTATGGGGGCATTTATGAAACTGGAGTAAAGTAGAACTGGCTTAGTTGTGCATAGCAACCAATCAGATTTCACCTTTCATTTTCCAAAGGAGCTGTCAAAAATGAAAGGTGGAATCTGATTAGTTGCTATGGGCAACTAAGCCAGTTCTACTTTACACCAGTTTGATAAATGACCCCATCTTATATCTCAGTCTTTATTCATTGCCATTACATTTCTATATATTACTGACCACTTGTAGACCACTAGATATGCATTTGTAAGTATTTGCGATTCATTCGGCTACTACTATGAACCTGCCCCCATTGCTTTGTAGTCACATATCATCATTCTACACACTATTTCTGAGTATTGATTAATGCCATCCGCAGTCCCTGCTGCTGTTTTGTGGACATTGCTTCCTTTTTTATCATAGTGTTTTCAATAAAAATATGATTTTACATTTGGTTGGTGCCTCCAAGTAGGATATGTTGGCTAATCTCTCAATTTTACACCAGTATGAGGGTTAGTCTTTGTTATTGTTATATTATTTTTTACTGTTTATCACATCCACACATTTGCAGGATGTCCACACATTTGTAGGATGTCCATTGTGGTCCGCTGCAGGCATCCTCCATTGTATGTATTTTTGCTGGGGATTGCCATTAGCAGCGGACCATAAGTGCAGGGTCTGCCCCCCCTGTATAGATGCACCACTGCATATGGGGTTGAGCACTTCCGTCTTTCTAATACCACGCCAATCTGTAGTTTGTGTATTGAATTTTTTGGAGGTGTAAAAAAACTCCTAGTCTGAATGTGCCTTTATTTCCATCTACAGGCAGCATTCTGGTGCACATGTGAGGCCCGGGCTATATCAGCCAGTCTTGGGTGGGGCTCAGAGCTCTCTGCCTCCTCCCATTGTATGCATGGTCACATGCTGGAGGTTACTGGGAGATTGCTATGAGTCAGACCTTGCGCTCCTGTAATTCGCCCAGTGGCTCCTGGTATTGCCGATACCCCCCCCCCCCCTGTATAGATGCACCACTGCATATGGGATTGAACACTTCCTGCTTTTTAATACCACACCAATCTGTAGATTGTACATTTGGTTGGTGCATTATTCATAAGAGTATCTTTTTTTGTTATACATGGAATCAGGAGGTATTCTACCTGGATACATGCACTCTTCGCAATCTGAAACAAAAAGAATGTAGGGGGAGATCAAACTGGTGTCACCTCCCAAAACCATCCCAAGCCACCAGCAGCATGTTTCTGATGATTCCTTTCTTCCTGAAGGCAGATGCAGCAAAAAAAATATAAATGAAAATGTTGTTTTATCCCCTGCCCGGCGTGCTTCTCCACACATTCTTGAAGTCAAGGAGGCAGCGGCATCCTTGCTTGAAGTCACGGTAACCACGCCCCCTTCCCTGCCCCTTCGCTGTGACTGACAGCCGGCTGTTCGGCAAAGGTAGCCGAACTCTCTGCACAAGCAATGTCAGTCAGCGAAGGGGGCGCGGTTACTGTGACTTCAAGCAAGGAGGCCGCTGCCTCCTTGACTTCAAGGATGTGTGGAGAAGCGCGCCGAGCAGGGGATAAAACAAAGTTTTTAGTACTTTTGCTGCATCTGCCTTTAGGAAAAAAGGCATCATCAGAAACACTCTGCTGGCTACACGCAGGTACTGCTGGTGGCTTGGGATGGTTTTGGGAGGTGACAGATTCCCTTTAACCTGTTCCGGACATAGGGCGTACAGGTACTCCCTGATGTCCTGGTACTTAAGGACACAGGGCGCACCTGTACGTCCTGAGTAGTTCCAATCACAGTCGCGTGGTAGGCGGTGATCGTAACTGGGTGCCTGCTCAAATCATTGAGCAGGCATCCTGGGACAATGCGCCAGAGGGTCCTGTGACCCTACCGTGTCGGCGATCACAGCAAACCGCAGGTCAATTCAGACCTGCGGTTTTCTGCATTTACGGGTTATTCGGGTCTCTGGGGAACCGATAAAACGGAACAGGATGGTGATCGGTGGTGTAATAATACACCACCAATCACCATCCTGCAAATCCTGAGAGGTGATAGTGACATCACCTCTCAGGATCGGCTCTCATTGGTTGGCTGGGCAGGCAGTTCAAATTACAGCAGCGCTGCACGTGGATCTGCAGAGATCATCAGCCAGCACCACAATATGTGCCCATCACCAGGGGCGTAGCTATAGTGGGTGCAGAGGTAGCAGTCGCTACCTGGCCCAGGAGCCTGAGGGGGCCCAAAAACCCTTGTGCCACATAAGACACTGGCATTATAGAAAGTGCATGCTGGTCAATTTACACCTCTGGCTGGAGGGAAGGGATTAGGTCAAGAATTTAGATTGAGGGCTGCCCTTTCAATGTTTGCCTCTGGCAGAAGGAAGGCTATGTGCTCCCCTGCCCCTTGCCAACAAGCACTAAGGGAAGGGGGGCCCAAGCAGAACTGTTGCACCAGGGCCCATGAGCCTTTAGCTACGCCCCTGCCCAGCACCCCCATCTGTGCACCACCTGCAAGGTAGTCAGGTTAGGGAGGGATATTCAGGAAAAGTTCGTGGACGTGGACGTTTTGGATTGCATTACCCTAAATCGGGTGTCTGGGGTCCACAGCACAGCTGTGTGACCCTAGAACCCCCAGGGGTGCTGCAGCCCCCCTGTCACAACCTTTTATGGGGGTGCAAGCAGTTTTTTTTCTGTGTACGCTGACTGTGGCTGACACTCTTAGCGTCCGGCCACTGTTAGTGCATCGCACACCCCACCGCTGATCTGCTTTGGAAGGCTGATCAGCGAGTTTGAATTTTATTTTTATCTTTTTTCAAATCTTTTGCCCTTTTTTTTAGTTAGGTTTAGGGTAAGTTCGTGAACACCCGTGCCCCCACACACACGCACACCAAATAAAGTTTAACACGCATGCAAACGCACACACACACTCGCCTATGGCCCGCCGGATGTTCTCGGCCGAGAAGACTCCGCCAGGTGGAGCAAGGGGACCACCATTCTAGGGACCCTGTGGCCCACACTAGTACGAGCAGCTCTGGGGCTTGTACTAGTTTTATGGCCCACCAGATCAGTCCACCTGAGCCCCCTGCCGGTGAACTTGTCTTGGTGTACCCCAGAGCATTTTGAGCACGTGATTTCTGATTTTGTAGGCCAACCAGGAATCCAGATTTCCACAGTGGGCTTCACTGAATACGACTATTTTAGTCTTTTTTTCAGTGACCACTTTGTAAACCTGATGCTGGAGCAGATGAACCTGTATGCCAAACAGCTCGTTGCTCAACACCCAGGCTCCTTTTTGGCTAGGGCCGGTGGCTGGACTCCGATCAGTGCAGCCAAGATGAGGACGTTTTAGGGCCTCGTGCTGCACATGGGCCTAGTCAAAAACCCTAGTGTCAGGCATTACTGGAGTGGGGACGTCCTCTACCAGACCCCACTTTACAGTATGTCCATGACACGTACCCGGTTTGAGGCCATCTGGAAATGCCTGCATTATGCAGATAATGCAGCATGTCCCCCCCCAAGATGATATTGCCTATGACCGCCTGTACAAAATTAGGCAGGTCATCGATCACTTTGGGGCCAAATTTGTGCAGGCCTATGTACCTGGAAGGGAGGTCGCGGTTGATGAGTCTCTCATTGCTTTCAAGGGGAGAATCTTCTGCCAGTATGTTCCCTAAAAGCAGGCGAGGTATGGCGTGAAGCTGTACAAACTTTGTGAGAGTACCTCAGGGTACACTTACAAGTTTTGTGTGTACGAGGGGCGAGATTCCCGTATTCAACCCCCAGAATGTCCCCCCACTCTGGGTGAAACTTGTGTAGGACCTTATGCACCCACTGCTAGATAAGGGTTACCACCTGTATGTGGATAACTTTTATACTAGTATCCCCTTGTTCCAGTCCCTCTCCGCCAGATCCACGTCAGCTTGTGGGACTGTGCGGAAAAATCAACGCGGCCTCTGTCGGGTTGTAATAATTCAATTAAGAATTATTAATTATGGTCATAAAAATAATTAACCATAAAAAAAAAAAAAAATTATAACATTTTTCATAAATTCTTAAAATCATGACCTGGTGAATTGTAGACAACCTAATTGATACAATTCACATCTGAGTCCGACTATTTCCTCAGATAAATAAGTTATTTTTGACGTGAGATGACGTTAATGATAAAACATGTAGTTCTGCATTATACAATTAATACAAAGGTATAAAAATATGCAGATTTATTGGTTACAAGATTATAAACATATATAAGTAAATAAACACAATGATACATGCAAATGAATATATATAGCGTTAATATAAAGCATTACAAGCTTAACAATACATGTGAGTGGAAATAACTTGTCACATTATAACCAAGCTATTATTAGGTTAGGATATCAAAATAGGAACATAAGTTATATACATTACTTCTGTTCAGAGAAAACCTCATGATATCAGGACGGGCATGTCTAATCCTAGACATCAATATGGAATGCTAAATACATTCAGCCCCCTTCTAACCAACTATACATCACATGACTTCAAGATGGGAAAATCCATTCAAGGATATAACTTAGAAGAGATAACTGTATCCTTCCGCCCTATCCTGGACTATTTTCACACATATAACTTTGGTAAGACCATTAAGACAAATAACAGGGATCTTTCCTAGACCATATCTTAAATGGGAAGGACTTGAAACAAGTCTTTCCTGTGGGAATCCACCATTTAGCTTGGCGAAGAATGTTCTATCAATATATATATATATATATATATATATATAAAAATGCAAAAAGAAAACCACAGGCGGCACCACCCTACTGATATCTGGGTGCAAATCCAAAGACGGCAGCAGGTGCTTACCCAGTTATGAACATACAAAAATTGGACTGCACTCCAAGTAATTTGTGAAGAAAATCTGTGTTTATTCACCCATCTTGTGGCAAAGCGACGTTTCGGCTCCAACTGAGCCTTTCTCAAGCATTGGTTAACAGTGCATAGCAGGTATATAAAGGCGTAACCCATGTACAATCAATAAAATCACATAATTGATACTTTACAAATGATAACTGTATACGATATATACATGTGCAAAAACCACATATTATTTATGTTACATCAAGTGACATGTGCTTAAACAAATGGCACAAAATCTAAATTGTGTCATATTATAGAGAAATACCGAAGAATACATGATTGTTTGCACCAGTAGCTAATTAACATATCATTAGCTAGAATGATAACCATGTGCAGCAATACAAGGAATTAATGAATTTTACCCTGATAGCAGGATGGAGACCCCATATACTGTAGCGCCGGTCGGCGCGTCCTGTGCAGTCCAATGCGCATGTTCCAGCCTGCCCGCGTCATTAGTAAAGGACATATTTGAGCACTAGGCCGCCGCCTACTGATGACATCGGCCGCACATTAGTGACGTCCATCGATGTCAGCAAAGGGCCGCGCCTGCGCATTGTTCTCATCGTCATGTAACCACCATATTATTTAAGGGAATCCTGTCGGGAATGATCTTTATTATATATATAAGTGTCTAACGCACATACTGTAATATCAGTTGCTGTGGTCGCTTACCACAATATAGCAGGTGGGATGCGTCATCATCTTTACTCAAAATGACAAACGCACCTCAAATGATCTCACATAGGCACCCGGCACGTCAGTGTCGTTGCCCCTGTGGGATCTTACCCAGCTTTGTTGAGCAACCGTGAGGGTACTCCTCATTATAACAGAGCGTTGTCCACATAAAGATAATATAAGAGAAATTAGATCCCTTCCCTATTGTTACATATTTCGGCTGGATGGAATACACGTCTGGACTGCACAAAAATATATAAAATTATATAGATCAAACTAAAATAGTAGATCAAACTAGAGTAGTTTATTCTGGGGCTTATCATCCACTCTCAGGTTCATCCATCTTCCAAAGTATCCTCGGTCTCAGATTTGTCTAAAAAGACAATAAAAGATGTGTTAGTGACTGTGTGAAACAAAATTGTGTTTAAAATATTTTAGTTTTTACTATATAAAACCAATGTTTCAGTACTACACATAGGATAATACACAGAATACATACATGGTACATAAGGGCAAACCGCTGTCCTCACGTAATCCCACCATATCTATAATCAATATTTAAACCTGCAGGATGAAGGCTTTTTAGAGTTTGGATCCACTGCATTTCCTTTTTCTTTAATAAAGCTATCCGGTCGCCACCTCTCCGTGGCATTGGAACATGGTCTATGATCCAACACCTAAGGTCTTTTTCTTTGTGTTTAAATAGCCCAAAGTGTCTTGGGACTGGTAGATCCTTGCGGCCTTTCCTAATTGTATGACGGTGATTATTTAATCTTGTTTTCAGATCTGTGGATGTTTCTCCCACATACAATATTTCACATGGACAGGATAGCACATAGATAACAAATGAGGTATCGCAGGTTAGATGGAATTTAATGGGGAATACTTGTCCCGTCTCGGGGTGTATAAATGTCTTGGATCTCCGAATCAGCCCACAGTTGACACAATGTAGACACGGGTAGCACCCCGTGCCCAATGGTGCCAATGTGGTCTGTAGCACCAAATCGGCCCTTACTAATTGGTCTCTGATATTACGAGATCTACGGTAAGCGCACAGGGGAGAGGTTGCAAACTCAGGTATCTTTTTAAGGCAACTACCCAATATGGGCCAATGTCTTTTTATAATTTTGCTGATCGAGTCACTGTACTCTGTATACGTAGAGACAAACGTAATTTTATCAGGTTTTTCCTTTTTGCCCTTACCCTGTAATACAGTATCACGGTCCATGGTCAACACCTTCTGTTTCTGATCTTGAAGTAATTTATTGGGATAGCCCCGCTGTCTAAATTTAGTGACCATGTTGTCTACCGTCTGTTCAAGGGCATCACTGTTGGTAACGATGCGTCTAGCTCTTAAATATTGCGAATGTGGGAGGTGTTTCACCATGCTGCGGGGGTGGCAGCTTTCATACCTCAGTATCATGTTCCTATCTGTGGGTTTCGTATATAATGTTGTGGTAAGTTTACCATTAGAAATCACAACGTTAGTGTCTAGGAACTGAACTGAGGTATTAGAATATGTCAAGGTGAATTGTAATTCGCCATCAATCCCATTGAGGTAATGGTGAAAGTCAGACAATTGTTCCTTCGTGCCTGTCCAGATGAGGAAGATGTCGTCTATGTATCGCCACCAGCCCAAAAGATACTGGGCATGGTGGGACCCATAGACGACATCTTCCTCATATCGGCGCATGAATATGTTGGCATACGTGGGGGCCACATTGGACCCCATCGCCACGCCGCGTTTTTGGACATAAAACGTGTCCCGGAAAAGAAAATAGTTGTACTCCAATACTATCCTCAAGAGCGATATAACAAACGAGCTCGCCTCAGGCGTCATGGATGACGAATCCAACATACTTTGTACCGCCGTGATACCCTTATGATGGTTAATGGAGGTGTATAAAGACACCACATCAAATGATGCCAGAGTGATCTCATTAGTCATATCCAAGTTCACAGAATTAAGCTTCTTCAAAAAATCTGATGTGTCTCTAATATAGGACTGTCCCCCTGTGGAAAAATTACGTAATACTCTGTCCAGGAAAATAGATATATGACAGAACACTGAATCAGTGCCTGAGACAATGGGGCGCCCGGGTGGGTCCACCATTGTTTTATGCACTTTCGGCAGGACATAGATCACCGGAGTGATGGGGTTGGAGACCGTAAGGTATTCCTTTAGGCCCTCATCTATAATGCCCGCTTGTGTTGCATCTGTCAGACTGTCATCAATTATACGCATGATATTAAACTTAGGGTCATAAGATATCTCACAATACACATTTTCATCATTAAGTTGCCTTAAGATCTCCTTGGTATATTTAGACGTATCGAGTACCACAGGGGGACAGTCCTATATTAGAGACACATCAGATTTTTTGAAGAAGCTTAATTCTGTGAACTTGGATATGACTAATGAGATCACTCTGGCATCATTTGATGTGGTGTCTTTATACACCTCCATTAACCATCATAAGGGTATCACGGCGGTACAAAGTATGTTGGATTCGTCATCCATGACGCCTGAGGCGAGCTCGTTTGTTATATCGCTCTTGAGGATAGTATTGGAGTACAACTATTTTCTTTTCCGGGACACGTTTTATGTCCAAAAACGCGGCGTGGCGATGGGGTCCAATGTGGCCCCCACGTATGCCAACATATTCATGCGCCGATATGAGGAAGATGTCGTCTATGGGTCCCACCATGCCCAGTATCTTTTGGGCTGGTGGCGATACATAGACGACATCTTCCTCATCTGGACAGGCACGAAGGAACAATTGTCTGACTTTCACCATTACCTCAATGGGATTGATGGCGAATTACAATTCACCTTGACATATTCTAATACCTCAGTTCAGTTCCTAGACACTAACGTTGTGATTTCTAATGGTAAACTTACCACAACATTATATACGAAACCCACAGATAGGAACATGATACTGAGGTATGAAAGCTGCCACCCCCGCAGCATGGTGAAACACCTCCCACATTCGCAATATTTAAGAGCTAGACGCATCGTTACCAACAGTGATGCCCTTGAACAGACGGTAGACAACATGGTCACTAAATTTAGACAGCGGGGCTATCCCAATAAATTACTTCAAGATCAGAAACAGAAGGTGTTGACCATGGACCGTGATACTGTATTACAGGGTAAGGGCAAAAAGGAAAAACCTGATAAAATTACGTTTGTCTCTACGTATACAGAGTACAGTGACTCGATCAGCAAAATTATAAAAAGACATTGGCCCATATTGGGTAGTTGCCTTAAAAAGATACCTGAGTTTGCAACCTCTCCCCTGTGCGCTTACCGTAGATCTCGTAATATCAGAGACCAATTAGTAAGGGCCGATTTGGTGCTACAGACCACATTGGCACCATTGGGCACGGGGTGCTACCCGTGTCTACATTGTGTCAACTGTGGGCTGATTCGGAGATCCAAGACATTTATACACCCCGAGACGGGACAAGTATTCCCCATTAAATTCCATCTAACCTGCGATACCTCATTTGTTATCTATGTGCTATCCTGTCCATGTGAAATATTGTATGTGGGAGAAACATCCACAGATCTGAAAACAAGATTAAATAATCACCGTCATACAATTAGGAAAGGCCGCAAGGATCTACCAGTCCCAAGACACTTTGGGCTATTTAAACACAAAGAAAAAGACCTTAGGTGTTGGATCATAGACCATGTTCCAATGCCACGGAGAGGTGGCGACCGGATAGCTTTATTAAAGAAAAAGGAAATGCAGTGGATCCAAACTCTAAAAAGCCTTCATCCTGCAGGTTTAAATATTGATTATAGATATGGTGGGATTACGTGAGGACAGCGGTTTGCCCTTATGTACCATGTATGTATTCTGTGTATTATCCTATGTGTAGTACTGAAACATTGGTTTTATATAGTAAAAACTAAAATATTTTAAACACAATTTTGTTTCACACAGTCACTAACACATCTTTTATTGTCTTTTTAGACAAATCTGAGACCGAGGATACTTTGGAAGATGGATGAACCTGAGAGTGGATGATAAGCCCCAGAATAAACTACTCTAGTTTGATCTACTATTTTAGTTTGATCTATATAATTTTATATATTTTTGTGCAGTCCAGACGTGTATTCCATCCAGCCGAAATATGTAACAATAGGGAAGGGATCTAATTTCTCTTATATTATCTTTATGTGGACAACGCTCTGTTATAATGAGGAGTACCCTCACGGTTGCTCAACAAAGCTGGGTAAGATCCCACAGGGGCAACGACACTGACGTGCCGGGTGCCTATGTGAGATCATTTGAGGTGCGTTTGTCATTTTGAGTAAAGATGATGACGCATCCCACCTGCTATATTGTGGTAAGCGACCACAGCAACTGATATTACAGTATGTGCGTTAGACACTTATATATATAATAAAGATCATTCCCGACAGGATTCCCTTAAATAATATGGTGGTTACATGACGATGAGAACAATGCGCAGGCGCGGCCCTTTGCTGACATCGATGGACGTCACTAATGTGCGGCCGATGTCATCAGTAGGCGGCGGCCTAGTGCTCAAATATGTCCTTTACTAATGACGCGGGCAGGCTGGAACATGCGCATTGGACTGCACAGGACGCGCCGACCGGCGCTACAGTATATGGGGTCTCCATCCTGCTATCAGGGTAAAATTCATTAATTCCTTGTATTGCTGCACATGGTTATCATTCTAGCTAATGATATGTTAATTAGCTACTGGTGCAAACAATCATGTATTCTTCGGTATTTCTCTATAATATGACACAATTTAGATTTTGTGCCATTTGTTTAAGCACATGTCACTTGATGTAACATAAATAATATGTGGTTTTTGCACATGTATATATCGTATACAGTTATCATTTGTAAAGTATCAATTATGTGATTTTATTGATTGTACATGGGTTACGCCTTTATATACCTGCTATGCACTGTTAACCAATGCTTGAGAAAGGCTCAGTTGGAGCCGAAACGTCGCTTTGCCACAAGATGGGTGAATAAACACAGATTTTCTTCACAAATTACTTGGAGTGCAGTCCAATTTTTGTATGTATATATATATATATATATATATATATATATATATATATATAAAAGCAATTATTTAATGCTTTGCTAAATTATGAGTCATGATTCTTCTGCAGGTAGAATGAAGCCTCACAATATCCTAAGACTACATCTCAATATGGAGATGATCAATTAATTTAATTATTTATTTATTCACCAATCTAGATGATATAATTTCACCCACACTATTAAATTAGTCTTAATAAAATGAAATATCATTTTCTGTGTCTCTTACCAAGTCCTAGTAGAAATCTCACTTCTGCTCCTAGGATTGCTGGGTGGTCCATCATAGCACATCTCACCATGGCTTCCATCTTGATAGACCCCTCTAAAGAGCTTAACTTCTCTTTCCTCTCTTTCTTGTGTGTGTGTTTTTTCTCCCCCCTGTGTATGGTTTATGATCACAAACTTATCAGTTAGACACACCTTCCTAGTTTGGAACTTTCCAATCATAGTCGGATGGGCGTGATCATTGATAAAAATTGTGACATCGTAACTTTACCCAGAATGCACTTTTGCTACTGTTGTAATGTCACCTACTGATACCTAGGTGGCACTGCTGTGTAAGCTATTTGCATCATAGTATAAAGGGTTAACTTATGTAAGTCTGAATGAAACGTATTCTATACATTTTGACCTTAAAAACTTTAATTCAAAGCTATAGGGATTAATTCTGACACTTGTAGCAATTAGAGACAGACCTCTAGGTGTCTCTCTGAATGTTTCTCACACTGTTTATTTATGTATCGTAAATAACTTCAATGGCCTTGTTTTCTCACAGAGATATCAGTACCTCCTCTTGTCACACCAAAAGATGTGATGCATGGTTACAAAACACACATCTTCACAGACACTCTTTTAGAGACAAAGATTCTCCTAATGAGAAATATATATAGAATATACTGGATACATGTTGTCTTCATAACATATAACAGTATAATAAATAGTAATATATACAGGTCCTTTTCAAAAAATTAGCATATTGTGATAAAGTTCATTATTTTCTGTAATGTACTGATAAACATTAGACTTTCATATATTTTAGATTCATTACACACCAACTGAAGTAGTTCAAGCCTTTTATTGTTTTAATATTGATGATTTTGGCATACAGCTCATGAAAAGCCAAATTTCCTATCTCAAAAAATTAGCATATCATGAAAAGGTTCTCTAAACAAGCTATTAACCTAATCATCTGAATCAACTAATTTACTCTAAACACCTGCAAAAGATTCCTGAGGCTTTTAAAAACTCCCAGCCTGGATTATTACTCAAAATCGCAATCATGGGTAAGACTGCCGACCTGACTGCTGTCCAGAATGCCATCATTGACACCCTCAAGCAAGAGGGTAAGACACAGAAAGAAATTTCTGAACGAATAGGCTGTTCCCAGAGTGCTGTATCAAGGCACCTCAGTGGGAAGTCTGTGGGAAGGAAAAAGTGTGGCAGAAAACGCTGCACAACGAGAAGAGGTGACCGGACCCTGAGGAAGATTGTGGAGAAGGACCGATTCCAGACCTTGGGGGACCTGCGGAAGCAGTGGACCGAGTCTGGAGTAGAAACATCCAGAGCCACCGTGTACAGGCATGTGCAGGAAATGGGCTACAGGTGCCGCATTCCCCAGGTCAAGCCACTTTTGAACCAGAAACAGCGGCAGAAGCGCCTGACCTGGGCTACAGAGAAGCAGCACTGGACTGTTGCATGTCATTCGGAAATCAAGGTGCCAGAGTCTGGAGGAAGACTGGGGAGAGGGAAATGCCAAAATGCCTGAAGTCCAGTGTCAAGTACCCACAGTCAGTGGTGCTCTGGGGTGCCATGTCAGCTGCTGGTGTTGGTCCACTGTGTTTTATCAAGGGCAGGGTCAATGCAGCTAGCTGTCAGGAGATTTTGGAGCACTTCATGCTTCCATCTGCTGAAAAGCTTTATGGAGATGAAGATTTCACTTTTTAGCACGACCTGGCACCTGCTCACAGTGCCAAAACCACTGGTAAATGGTTTACTGACCATGGTATTACTGTGCTCAATTGGCCTGCCAACTCTCCTGACCTGAACCCAATAGAGAATCTGTGGGATATTGGGAAGAGAAAGTTGAGAGACGCAAGACCCAACACTCTGGATGAGCTTAAGGCCGCTATCGAAGCATCCTGGGCCTCCATAACACCTCAGCAGTGCCACAGGCTGATTGCCTCCATGCCACTCCGCATTGAAGCAGTCATTTCTGCAAAAGGATTCCCGACCAAGTATTGAGTGCATAACTGAACATAATTATTTGAAGGTTGACTTTTTTTGTATTAAAAACACTTTTCTTTTATTGCTTGGATAAAATATGCTAATTTTTTGAGATGGGAAATTTGGGTTTTCATGAGCTGTATGCCAAAATCATCAATATTAAAACAATAAAAGGCTTGAACTACTTCAGTTGGCGTGTAATGAATCTAACATATATGAAAGTCTAATGTTTATCAGTACATTACAGAAAATAATGAACTTTATCACAATATGCTAATTTTTTGAGAAGGACCTGTATATATATATATATATATATATATATATATATATATATATATATATCCTACTGATTGTCTTATGCTAAGGACTAAGGCTCATTAAATGAATACATGAATATTATATATTTTGCTTCATTAATAAATGCCTAATTGTATAGGTAATTATCACCAGCTGCATAGAGTTTATCTTTATCTCTTGTCATATTAGGTATCGCCGTGTCTTTAAGAATCTGCTCTATAAAAATACCCCATGACCTAACCCCTCAGATGAACACGGTAAAAAAAAAAAAATTAAAACGGTGCCAAAACAGCAAATTTTCCATTTTAATTTGTTTTTTTTTCCATTAACAAAGCAAGGGTTAGCAGCCAAACAAAACTTTATATTTATTACCCTGCAGTTTACAGAAACACCACATACCGTATGTGGTCGTAAACTGCTGTAAACAGCAGGGTGAAGAAGGAAAGGAACGCCGTATGGTTTCTGGAAGGCAGATTTTGATGGCCTTTTTTTTTGGCACCATGTCCCATTTGAAGACCCCCTGATGCACCCCTAGAGTAGAAACACCATAAAAGAGACCCCATCTAAGAAACTATACCCCTCAACCCCTTTCATCTGCATTTGCCAATAACTCTTGTGCAACACCTAAAGGGTTAATAAAGTTTATAAAAATCAGTTTTGGATACCTTGAGGGGTGTGTAGTTTCTTAGATGGGGTCATTTTTGGGTGGTTTCTATTATGTAAGCCTCACAAAGTGACTTCAGACCTGAACTGGTCTCTAAAAATTGGGGGTTTTGAAAAATTTCAAGATTTGCTTCTAAACGTCTAAGCTTTGTAACGTCCCCAAAAATTAAAATAGCATTCCCAAAATTATCCAAACATGAAGTAGACATATGGGGAATGTAAAGTAATAACTATTTTTGCAGATATTACTATGTATTATAGAAGTAGAGAAATTGAAACTTGGAAATTTGCTAATTTTTCCCACATTTTTGTAAATTTGGTATTTTTTTATAAATAAAAATTATTATTTTTTTACTTCATGTTTACCATTGTCATGAAGTACAATATGTGACGAAAAAACTATCTCAGAATGGCCTGGATAAGTCAAAGCGTTTTAAAGTTACCACCACATAAAGTAACACTGGTCAGATTTGCGAAAAACCTGCTACCTGCTACGGTTGTGGGCGCTGTATCCGCAGCTGGTGACTGTTTGGTTGGACATGATGCCGCGTCAGCACTGGAGGGAGGCGAGGTCTGTGGAGCGATTGAATAAGGCAAGGATAAAAGTGAACAGGGCTGTTGATAGGTTTGTTGCATGGAATGGGGGCGTTTTGGTTCGGCATAATGACTTTGAGTCGGGTGAGGAGGCATTTTGGAGGAGTGATGGGGTACACTTGAACAGGGTAGGAATAGATCTTTGGTGTTCTGGTTTATAGGACGGTATTGAATTGGCGCTGCGGGTGTGGCGGGAAGCAAGTAGGTGAGGTGTTCACCTTCTTGGGTCATGGGTGGTGGGGGGTCCTTAGAGTTGGTGGTTATGGTGCTTCTGGCGTGGTGGGGAAGGAGCCAAAAGGAGGCTCTGGACTCCCCAGGTACTGGTTTAAGGTGGGATATGGCGGGTAGCGGCCCACGTTGGTTGCTCTTGGTTACAGGTTCCTGCCTCTGGCCTGGCGTTCATCGGCTAGAGGTAATTTAGCGGAGGGTGGGGCAGTTATCCGTCATTTATGGGGCTCCAAGGACCCTCCCCGTGTTATGATTTTCCTAGGTTATTGGTACGGTTCTTGGACGTGGCCTTCAGGTGGGAAGGCCTGGGTTTTCTGTATTATTTATGTTATTTATTTGTATTTATATTATTAATAAAAGGCTGCTGTGGCCTTAAAATCCACTTGCTGTGTCTGTAATTATTGGGGTAGGACCAAGAATTGTGGGGGAGGGGTAAAAGTGACTTGACAATACACCGGTCAAGATGAATGGCGATGGGAGGGGTTAGGGGTGCGGTTTAAGGCTTAAAAGGGTTAGCAAGGGTGGGAAAAGGGGCCATTTTGTAGGGACAGCAGTGTGGCAGCAGCCCCCACCCACCCTCCCTTTTTGGGCTGCTGTTGGTTTGGGTTAGGTAAAGGTCTTGGGGTGGTTGGGAGTGGATTTTTTGTTGGCCCGGCAGTAATTGGTTAGTGGGCTTTGTCATAGAGGCCTGGGGCAGTGGGGGGTCCTTGGAGTTGGTGATTATGGTGGTTCTTAAGTGTGGCCTTCAGGTGGGAAGGCCTGGGTTTTCTGTATTATTTGTGTTATTTATTTGTATTTATATTATTAACAAAAGGCTGCTGTGGCCTTAAAATCCGCTTGCTGTGTCTGTCATTATTGGGGTAGGAGCGAGAATTGTGGGGGAGGGGGAAAAGCGACTTGACAATACACCGGTCATGCTTGTTATTGGGGCATTTTCTTTCAGTTTTGTCTTCAGCAAGTGAAATGCATGCTCAATCGGATTCAAGTCAGGTGATTGACTTGGCTATTGCATAACATTCCACTTCTTTCGCTTAAAAAACTCTTTGGTTGCTTTTGCAGTATGCTTTGGGTCATTGTCCATCTGCACTGTGAAGCGCTGTCCAATGCGTTCTGAAGCATTTGGCTGAATATGAGCAGATAATATTGCCCGAAACACTTCAGAATTCATCCTGCAGCTTTTGTCAGCAGTCACATCATCAATAAATACAAGAGAGCCCACGCCATGACATTAGAACCACCATGCTTCACTGATGAGGTGGTATTCTTAGGATCATGAGCAGTTCCTTTCCTTCTCCGTACTCTTCTCTTCCCATAACTCTGGTACAAGTTGATCTTGGTCTCATCTGTCCATAGGATGTTGTTCCAGAACTGTGAAGGATTTTTTTTATGTCGTTTGGCAAACTCTAATCTGGCCTTCCTGTTTATGAGACTCACCAATGGTTCACATCTTGTGGTGAACCCTCTGTATTCACTCTGGTGAAGTCTTCTCTTGATTGTTGACTTTGAGACACATACCCCTACCTCCTGGAGAGTGTTCTTGATCTGGCCAACTGTTGAGAAGGGTGTTTTCTTCTCAACAGGGAAAGAATTCTTAGGTAATCCACCACAGTTGTTTTCCGTGGTCTTCCGGGTCTTTTGGTGTTGCTGAGCTCACTGGTGCATTTCTTCTTTTTAAGAATGTTCCAAACAGTTGTTTTGGCCACACCTATTTGCAGTACGCAGCCCTGCAGGGTGAGGCGAATGGTGAGGTCACAGGGGTAGTTACTAACTGAGGGTGGTTATGGTACTCACAGTCTTTATATACCCTGGGCAGGCGTACAGCAGTGATGGAGAGGCTGGCACAGGGGTCCTCTGCGGCACTCTCTGTGTATAGGGACCAGGCCTGATGGTAGGTGAGGTGCCCTGGATGTTGCAGGTCTTTAATGTGCCGGTGGCAAGATCCCTTTAAGTTCGTGACGCCAGTGCCGGTAACGGTGGCACACCGATTTATTGTAGTAATAATTGAGGAACACAATGTTGTAGTGAACCAAAACTTCCTTTTACTGAAACAGTTCAACTATTTACAGTCTTTGGTCAGTTCCACATGTAAACAGGTTGTAACAGGCAGGCTTGATATAAAAACGGCAGGCAATGTCAGGCAAGATACTCAGAGGAGATAACACTTACAGATCAGGCTGCACTTTTCCTCAGAATCCTGTCTGTCTTTCTCCAAGGTCCATATGCCCTATAGCTGGCTTTATCCTTGGGTAGGGAAAACTTCCTCTGGAATATATATCCTTGCTGTAGAATATCCTTCTGCCCTTCAGCTCTCTTTTTGGCTGGGAATAAACTTGGCTCTGCACTGCACCTTTAAGGGAACTTGGTTTTCTCAGGAGGTAAACCCTTCTCCTGGTTGCAAGCTAGGAGCCTGGGCTATCTAGCTGCATGTCAGAAGCTCCACTTCAGCTGATGCCTAGCTAAAGTCCACACTAACTTCTGACTCTACACAGACTGACTCTCCCTGAGCTGGACCTGACTATAAATACTAAGGGGTTCCCTATTTCCCTCTACTGTCTAGGAGGAGGAACTACCCCTAACAGGCCTGGCACAGGTGAAAACATGAAAAATACACATAAAGGCATCACATAAAATACAATGACCCTGTCCCGCAGGAGGTGGGAACAACATGGCCCATTTGACCCTTGTGTAGTGCCCACATTTGCCTAGTGGGACACTACATAATGTTTTTGCTGATTGGTTTGTTTTGTTTTTTTCAGCCTAATTATGGCTTGCTTCACTGCTAGTGACAGCTCTTTGGATCTCATCTTGATAGTTGACAGAAACAGATTCCAAATGCAAATAGGACACTTGAAAGAAACTCTGGACCTTTTATCTGCTCATTGTAATTGGGATAATGAGGGAATAACACATACCTGGCCATGGAACAGCTGAGAAACCAATTGTCCCATTACCTTTGGTCCCTTAACAAGTACAAGGCACATATGCAAACTGTTGTAATTCCTACACCATTCACTTGATTTGGATGTAAATACCTTCACATTAAAGCAGACAGTCTGCAGTTAAAGTACATCTTGTTCGTTTCATTTCAAATCCATTGTGGTGGTGTATAGAGCCAAAAATGTTAGAATTGTGCTGATGTCCCAATATTTATGGACCTGACTGTATATCACATGATCCACCCAGTCTAAATACCATAAAAAATAAAAATGTGTAAAAAAAAAAGCAATTTTTGTCACCTTACATCACAAAAAGTGCAACACCAAGTGATCAAAAAGGCGTATGTCCCACAAAATGGTACCAATAAAACAGTCACCTCATTCCTAAAAAAATTAGCCCCTACATAAGAAAATCGCTCAAAAACTAAAAAAATTTATAGCTCTCAGAACATGGAGACATTAAAACATAATTTTTTGTTTTAAAAATGCTATTATTGTGTTAAAGTGAAATAAATAAATAAAAGTAGACATATTAGGTTTCGCCGTATCTGAAACAGCCAGCTCTATAAAAATATCACATGACCCAAACCCTCAGATGAACGCCATAAAAAAATAGAAACAGTGCCGCAAAAAAAGCTATTTTTTTGTCACCTTACATCTCAAAAAGTGTAATAGCAAGCGATCAAAAAGTCATATGCACCCCAAAATAGTGTCAATCAAACCTTCATCTCATCCCACAAAAGCATGTTATCCTACCTAAGACAATCGCCCAAAAAATAAAAAAAACTATGACTCTCAGACTATGGAGACACTAAAACTATAACATTCAAAAATATTATTATGTAAAACTTAAATCAATAAAAGAAAGTATACATATTAGGTATTGCCACATCCGTAAAGACTGGCTCTATAATATCACATGACCAAACCCCTCAGGTGAACACCTTAAAAAAAATTAAAAAAAATAAAACTGTGCTAAAAACCCACCACTTTTTTGTCACCTTACATCACTAAAAGTGCAACACCAAGCGATCAAAAAGGCATATTGCCCCCAAAGTAGTACCAATCTAACAGTCACCTCATCCCGCAAAAAATGAGCCCCTACCTAAGACAATCGCCCTAAAGAAAAAAAAAAAACTATGGCTCTCAGAATATGGAGACATTAAAATATCATTTTTTTTATTTAAAAAATGCAGTTATTGTGTAAAACTTAAGTAAATAAAAAAGTAAGCATATTAGGTATTGCCGCGTCTGTAAGAACCTGCTCTATAAAAATATCACATGACTTAACCTCTCAGTTGAACACCATAAAAAATAAGTGTCAAAAAAGCAATTTTTTGTCACCTTACATTACAAAAAGTGTAATAGCAAGCGATCAAAAAGTCATATGCACCCCAAAATAGTGCCAATCAAACAGTCATCTCATCCTGCAAAAATAATACCCTACCTAAGACAATCACCCAGAAAATAAAAAAAAACTATGGCTCTCAGACTATGGAGACACTAAAATGTTTATATTTTTTTTCAAAAATGATATTATTGTGTAAAACTTAAATAAATACAAAAAAGTATAGATATTAGGTATTGCCGTGTCCGTAAGAACCTGCTGTATAAAAATATCACATAATCTAACCTATCAGATGAACATTGTAAATAACAAAAAATAAAAGCGGTGCCAAAACAGCTTTTTTTTGTTACATTACCTAACAAAAAGTGTAATATATAGAGCAACCAAAAATCATATGTACCCTAAAATAGTACCAACAAAATTGCCACCTTATCTCGTAGTTTTCAAAATGGTGTCACATTTTTGGAGTTTCTACTCTAGGGGTGCATCATGGGGGCTTCAAATGGGGCATGGTGTCATAAAAAAACAGTCTAGAGTATTGTATGGCGGTTAACCTCTGCTTTGTTACTGGAAAAATGGATTAAAATTGAAAATTTGCCCAAAAATTGAAATTCTGAAATTTCATCTCCATATTCCATTAACGCTTGTGGAACACCTAAAGGGTTACCAACGTTTGTAAAATCAGTTTTGAATACCTTGAGGGATGTATTTTCTAAAATGGGTCACTTTTTGTAGTTTCTACTCTAGGGGTGCATCAGGGGGGGCTTCAAATGGGACAAGATATCAAAAAACCAGTCCAGAAAAATTTGCCTTCCAAAAACCACATGGCGTTCCTTTCCTTCTGTGACCTGCCGTGTGGCCATACAGCAGTTTATGACTACATATGGGGTGTTTCTATAAACTACAGAATCAGGGCAATCAATATTGAATTTTGTTTGGTTGTTAACCCCTGCTTTGTTACTGGAAAAAATTGATAAAAATGTTAAATTTGCCAAAAAGTAGAAATTCTGAAATTTCATCTCCATATTCCATTAACTCTTGTGGAACACCTAAAGGGTTACCAAAGTTTGTAAAATCAGTTTTGAATACCTTGAGGGATGTATTTTCCAAAATGGGTCCTTTTTTTGTGTTTCTACTCTAGGGGTGCATCAGGGGATGCTTTAAATCGGACATGGTGTCAAAACACCAGTCCAGCAAAATCTGAGTTGCAAAAACAAAAACCTTTCCTACTGCGCCCTGCCGTGTGGCCATACAGCAGTTTACAACCACATTTGGGGTGTTTCTGTTAAAAACAGAATAAGGGCAATAAATATAGAATTTTGTTTGGCTGTTAACCCTTGCTTTGTTAGTGGAAAAAATTAATAAAATGGCAAATCAGCCCAAAAAAGTGAAATTCTGAAAATTCATCTCCATTTTCCATTAATTCTTGTGGAACACCTAAAGGGTTAAAACGTTTTAAAAAATCAGTTTTGAATACCTTGAGGGGTGTAGTTTCTAAAATGGGGTCATTTTTGTGTGGTTTCTATTATGTAAGCCTCACAAAGTTTTGTCAATTTTCTGAAAAATGTTAAGATTTGCTTCTAAACTCCTAAGCCTTCTAACATCCCCTAAAAATAAAATTACCATCACAAAATTATCCAAACATGAAGTAGACATTTGGGGAATGTAAAGTTATAACTATTTTTTGAGATATTACTATCTATTATTAAAAAAAAATAGAGAAATTGAAATTTGGAAATCTGCAAATTTTTCCAAATTTTTGATACATTTGGTATTTTTTTATAATTATAAATGAAATGGATAAGTAAAAGTGTTTTAAAGTTATTACCACATAAAGTGACACATGTCAGATTTGCAAAAAATGGCTCTGTCAGGAAGAGGGAAATGGTCCGGATGTTAAGTGGTTAAACAAAATGATCTCCAGCAATTATGCCTTGCTGAAGCAGCATCATTTCTAGTGATGAGCGGCAGGTGCCATATTCGATTTCGACGAAATTCGCAAATATTCGATAGAATATTCGTTTTATATTCGTCGAAATCGAATATTCGTCATTATTCTTGTTATCGCGATTAATATGCGATTTAAATAATCGCGTATTGCGATTTTAACTTAAAGGCTACTCTCCTATTGAAATAGCAATGCGATTAATTCAAGTTATAAAAATCGAATTTCGATTTTAACTTAGCACTGCTATATTCTATATTAGGCTATAATTAACGAATATGGAATATAGCAGTGCTAAGTTAAAATCGAAATTTGATTATTATAACTTGAATTAATCGAATTGCGATTTCAACTTGGACCTGGTTTACTATGGTTGGCTTGGTAGAATTAGCGAATATGACAAATATATTCGTTATATTCCACAAAACGAATATAACGAATGTATTCGTCATATTCCACAAAACGAAGATAACGAATGTATTCTGCATCTTCGTTTTAGCTACCTATTCGTCAACTTCGCTAATTCTAGTAATCATATAGGAAAGTTTACTATAGAGACAGCTAAGTTTAATTCGCTATGCGAATATATGACTGCTTTTTTTTTATAAATAGTATAATTATAATAATTATCAGGTATTATAATTATTCTATTTATTTTAAAAAAAAGCAAAGTAATATAATCGCATAGCGAATTAAACTTAGCTGTCTCTATAGTCAACTTTCCTACATGATTGCTAGAATTAGCGAAGTTGACGAATAGGTAGCTAAAACGAAGATGCAGAATACTTCGTTGTCTTCGTTTTGTGGAATATAACGAATATATTCGTTATATTCGTTTTGTGGAATATAACGAATATATTCGTCATATTCGCTAATTCTACCAAGCCAACCATAGTAAACCAGGTCCAAGTTGAAATCGCAATTCGATTAATTCAAGTTATAATAATCGAATTTCGATTTTAACTTAGCACTGCTATAGTCCATATTATGCTAGAATTAACGAATATGGAATATAGCAGTGCTAAGTTAAAATCGAAATTCGATTTTCATAACTTGAATTAATCGCATTGCTATTTCAATAGGAGAGTAGCCTTTAAGTTAAAATCGAAATTCGATTATTATAACTTGAAATAATCGAATTGCGATTTCAACGTAATTCTCAAATCCGACAGTACATTCTAGTATATGGAGACGTTCCCATGGTGATGGGGACGCTCCATGAGCATGGAAGTCGGCAGAAGCGGCAACGGGCACTGACTGGAGCAGCTAGGAAGCCAGGAATCCAAAGGACAGGTAAGAACAACTTTAGGGAAGTGGGAAAGAAAAAAATATAACAATAAAAAAAAAAAAAAAAAGAATATTCGAAATATCGAATTTATATCACTATATTCGAAATATTCGCGAATTAGCGAAGTGCCGATATTCGCGAAAAAAATTCGATATTCGAATATTCGCGCTCAACACTAATCATTTCTGGATTCCAGTTATCTCATCCAGCTAAACTGAAAACCTGGCTGAGATGCACACCCTTATCATGCACTTCACCACACACCTGTGCGATTGTGGAACAGCTCTGCCTGTATAATGTTTATGACTTGTATTGGAACTGTCATTTGGCCTTCCAGGGACTAGAGGCCACTGTTTTGCAGCTACAGCCAGCACACTCTAGGATTTGCATATGCAAAGCAGATGATGACTGATGCAGGCTGCTTCTGAGTAAACCAGGAAGTCTGAGTTGATCTGACATGGTGGAAGGATTGTGCTGTGCGAGACTGAATCCGATTCCATCCTGGCTTGTGGATGTCCGGCAGTTAATGGACACTCAGAGGAAGGAGAGTAGCTGTTGTCCCCTTACTGGATCCAACTCTTTGTAAGAGAGATTGTCCCAGGAAGACTATTTACAGTGGGTGGACAGAAGCCTTATTACCAAGCAAGGCCAAGCGGTTGCTGAGAGGTTGGTGGCCATCCTGGGTAAGCGGCATCCTAGGGCCCAGAACGGACGCAGGTCAGAACACCTGGTTACCGATTGTACTATACTATGTACTATACTATGCGCCTAAAGTAACAGAGACTAGCCTAGGCCTTGCATTAGCTAGATAGTTAGGGTTATATCTTTGTTAGACCTTACTGTACTGCACTGCAGTGCAGTAATTTACTTGTAGGCTCTGCTGTGTCTGCCACCGGTTAGGTGTGTCCCCTGTAGCGGCAAAGCACTACTTGTAGGCTCTGCTGTGTGCGCCAACGGGCTAGGCCTGTCCCTCGGGCAGGGATGGTGACTGTGGGCCTGGGGTATTACTTATTCTGTTTATACTTGTGTTATTACTATTTCCAAAGTAAAGTTTCTGTTCTTGCATATAAAGCTGGTGTCAGTGTCGCTTTCCTTGTCTGTGACTTTGCTGTATCCTTGGGAGCCCACCCCGGTACACGGCTTACAACTTGGCGTAGTCGGCAGGATACAGCGACCATTATGGACCGTTTATAGTTGAAAATACTCTGTAATAGTAATTAGGTTAGTTTTTTAGATGTCTTCTTAAAATTTTGATGAATTACATATAGCTCAAAATGTTGTGAAATTTTGATGTCAAACTTTTCATGCTGCTAAAATCTTCATACCCAGCAATAACAAATAAAAACTGAAAATGTGTTTCACACATTCCCTCTAATCAGAGAAGTACTAATGACATTTATTATATTTGTCAGTTTGCTCTTTATATTATATAGAGCTAAATAATGATATTATTTTCTGTATTTGCAGTGGTAATGCTATGTCTATTTTGTCTTTAAAACATTGAGCTATGTGTTACCGTATGTCTTTTCTTTTTCTTCATTATTTTCTCCTATATTATATACATGCAATAATAAACTGATAATATTCTGCTTATTATAGCATACTCAATGTGTATAAAAGACAATGATAGAACTTCCTGCATATTGAAGAATTTATTTGTATTGTGAAGACTTAGAAAAAAAACTGTCTGCCTCAACAAAAGCATCTGCCTTCTAGGGATCTTGTATCGGTCCTTTGATTCATTGTAATATTATGTAACAAGATGAGTTTGAATGGTAGTGACTAGGGATGAGCGGACCCGTGGATGTTCGGGTTTAACCGAACATTGGGCCAGATTTATCATTAGCTCAAGTCAGAATAATGGAGTGAAAAAGTTGCAAACAAATGTGCAAACGCTAAAACTGCGCACAAATTTGCAACTTTTTTTTCTGCTCTGCACTATGTTCGCCAGTTTTCTGAAAGTGGGTGTGTTTTCTTATGTAAATGAATCTCTAGACAGATTTACTATTGGGACTATTTAAAAAGTCGCTAAAAAGTCGCCAAAAAATGCGCAATTTCACTCCAGTGAGGACCATGCTTATCTTATGAGACTTTTTAATAGAACATGCGACTTTTTCGTAAGGATGTGCGAGTTTTGTAAAGCTGCTTACTGATGGATAAACTGCTACTGTCAAACCACATTTATTACAGTCTTAAAGGGCCGATCATAAATCTGACTTGGCTAAAACTGACTTTAGCCATATGTGAAAGTGGAGTGAGCTGTCAGAGTAATGATAAATCTGGCCCATTGGGTCAAATTCTGGGTTCTGCACCCGAACTTGACCTGAACTCGAACCCCATTGAAATCAATAGGGACCCAAACTTTGGTGCACTAAAATGGCTGTAAATTAGTCATAGTAAGGGCTAAAGGGCTGCAAAAGGAAGCAAAATGGGGATAAGAGCAGGACAGTTGAATGCAAGCAAATGTGGATAGGGAAATGACTTAAAATAACATAGAATATAAAAAAAAATATATAATAATCCTGAACTGGGAGGTGGAGGTCAAAGTGGGGTAGGAGGTTGAGGAGGCGGTGGACATGGTGGTGTAGGTGGAAGCGGTGGTGGAGGAGGAGGAGATAGCCAAGACTGTTTTTTTTTTTTTTTTAAATAAATTTGAAAAGGCCCCAAAACATTGGGAAATGGAAAAGAGAATGCAAAGAGAAAGTGCGCTGGAGTATAACAATGGCTCGGTGCGACCAGTATACTTGTCTATTCAGCACAAGATACGGACAAGTCCTGTGGGATCCATACCTGGTTCATTTTAATGAACGTGAGCTTGTCCACATTGGCTGTGGACAGACGGCTACGCTTATCTGTGATCACCCCCCCTGCCATGCTAAACACACGTTCGGACAATACACTGGCCACAGGGCAGACCAGCACCTTCAAGGCATAATGTGCAAGCTTAGGCCATAAGCCCAATTTGGAGACCCAGAAGTCTAATGGGGCAGACCCATCAGTCAGTACGTGTAGGCGTGTGCTCACATACTGTTCTACCAAGTTGCTGAAATGCTGCCTCCTGCTAACACGTTCTGTATCAGCTGGTGGTGCTGGTTGTTGTGGTGTGCTGACAAAGCTTTTCCACAATTTGTCCATGCTAACCCTCCCTTCTGAGGTGCTGGCGGTGCCCCATCTGCGTTGGCGACTTCTTCCTCCTCTTCTGCCTCCTCCTTGTGCGTCCATTGAGCCCCCATCGTCAGGTGAGAATGCCACCAGCAGCGTGTCTACCAGCGTGCGCTTGTTCTCGCGCATCTTACGATCACGCTCCAGTGACGGAATTAAGGAGCAAATTGTCCTTGTAGCAGGGATCCAGCAGGGTGGCCACCCAGTAATTAGCACTGATTAGAATATGGGCAACTCGGCAGACGTTGCGCAGGCACTGCAGCATATAGTCGCTCATGTGTGCCAGACTGCCCAGAGGCAACAATAAGTTGTCCTCTTTATTAAGGAAGAGTACAAATTCACATGTTGACAATAAAATCACAGAAATCGACATAAGTGATAAGATCACGATATTTACCATTTTATCCACTTTTCACAGAATGCATTTTACATTGTATTCTTACATTTTCTGCATTTATAAAGGACAAGTGGGTGTTCATTATCTTCCATTTCCCAATTTTAGTTTTCCTTTATAACTCCCCTAACTAAAAACCTGTTAAAACGTATTAACATATCCCAACCTGCTCCATGGATGATTTTCAGGACTTTCTATCTTCTGTGTGTTCCCAGTCTATTGTAGATCACTCATCATTACCTATTCTACTTGGGAGTAGTTTTCCCTGAGTTCCCTTCATCTGTTCCTCAAGATACCACCTACCGTAGTTTCTTGAAAATGTAACATCAGTTCCTTTATTTCATCGCGTGACATAGAATAAACAATAAATTCCTTCCACTTTTGGGAAAAACTTTTGGTTGCCTTTTCTTTGTTTGACTGTGTCTAGTCTATCCATATATAAGATGTGTTTCATGGTTCCTATTATTTCCTCAAGGATAGGAGAGGTAGGATATAGCCAGTGTCTCAGTATATTTTTCTTAACAGATAATAGAAAAATATGAACACCTTTGATACCTATGACCTTTGTAGAGTCTCCCCTGGGATCTAAGGGTATATACCGTAATGAAAAACACATTGCTGTGGGGAGAGTTGTAGCTTTACAGGTGAAACTCTAAAAATTAGAATATTGTGCAAAGTTCATTTATTTCAGTAATGCAACTTAAAAGATAAAACTAATATATGAGATAGACTCATTATATGCAAAGCGAGATATTTCAAGCCTATATTTGTTATAATTTGGATGATTATGGCTTACAGTTTATGAAACCCCAAAGTCACAATCTCAGGTACCCTTTGCTCAGGCGGTATGGATTAATTAGCTGACTAGAGTGTGAGACTTTGAGCCTAGAATATTGAACCTTTTCACAATATTCTAATTTTAAGTTGCATTAATGCAACTCCTTTTAAGTTGCATTACTGAAATAAATTAACTTTTGCATGATATTCAAATTTTTGGAGTTTCACCTGTATGTTCCATGCAGTGGCTTCTTTCTATAGGTGAATTAAGTTAGGGCATTCTCATAACCTGTGTAACCGATTAGCCTTCTGTAGGTGGCATTTTGGACACCATCTAAGGTAGTGTGCCGAAGCATCTCTGTACGAGAGGTCAAAGGCATATGTGGCCTTGTGCATTATTCTACGTTGCATTTCTCTCCAAGTCTCACTATTAATTAGTGATGAGTGGCAGGGGTCATATTCGAATTCGCAATATTTCGCAAATATTTTGTAGAATATTCGAATATTCTCGAATTCGAATATTCGTTATATTCTACAAATTTTTTTTACTAAAAAAATCGGCAAGGTAATGATCGCGTAATATGCGAAAATTGCGAATTTTCGTAAGGCAAATTTTTACCGCAAATTTTCAATTGCCGAGTAAAAACATGATTCCGCCCTGCTTCTTGCTTGTGGGCCAATGAGTCATTGGCCCACAAGCAACTTAAGCAGGGAGGAATCATGACTTTAGATGGGAAAAATGACGAATATTCTAAAAAACTAGTATATAGCACTATATTGAATATATTAATTTTTTCGAATATTCGGAATATTCTAAAACAAGAATATATAGCAATATAGCGAATATTGACTAATTTGTTAAACTTTTTATCAGAGCAATTCCTCTTTCTGCGGTATCGTTGACCACCTTAAGAGTGTTCACATGGCTTCTTAGAGAATCACTGCAGTATTCTGTCACGTCGTGGATCCCAAACAATTCACAAAATGGCTCAGGTCTTTTCCTTAAAAAACTAGGTTTTTACCCTCTAATCGTTTCATTTCCTTTTTCTTTGCAGGTTTGGTTTCTAGATTTTTTGTCATATTTTCCTTAACAGCATGAGTAATACGTTTGTCCAAAAAAAGCCAATCCTACGTTTGTTTCTGACAGATACCAAAGGTGTCTCTTAGCAACTGTGAGAGCACTTTTTTTTTACGTCTGCATCTGTGTAAGTGCTCAGAAGCTGTAGAATATACAAATAGTTCTTTAAAGCCCATCGACTTACAATTGCCTCGTGCAAAAAGCGTGCATATATGAAGCTGACAAAATGCGCAACCCGTTTCATTCATTTCAATTCTTCTTAAAGAATATTTAACTGTTTAGTGAAGAGGACAATTTTAAGTGCATATATTGCCTTTGCCATCCACCTTGCTTGATGCAGAGCCCCTGGGATCCTGAAACTGAAGCTGTTTTTAGACCATCCTCCTAGGTACAGGATTGAGAGTAGTAATAAAAGTGATCAATGTGTGCAACCCCTAAATATTATCCAATTTTCTTGAAATTTGGCACATGCAGTACAGACCAAAAGTTTGGACACACCTTCTCATTCAAAGAGTTTTCTTTATTTGTAGATTCACATTGAAGGCATCAAAACTATGAATTTAGGCTACTTTCACACTTGCGTTCGGAGCGGATCCGTCTGGTGTCTGCACAGACGGATGCGCACCTATAATGCAAACGCTTAGATCTGTTCAGAACGGATCCGTTTGCATTACCATGAACAAAAAAAAAAAAAAATATATTATTATTATTTTTTTTGTTCATGATAATGCAAACGGATCCGTTTTGACTTTACATTGAAAGTTAATGGGGGACGGATCCGTTTGAAAACTGAGCCATACAGTGTCAACTTCAAACGGATCCGTCCCCATTGACTTACATTGTAAGTCTGGACGGATCCGTTTGCCTCCGCATGGCCAGGCGGACACCCGAACGCTGCAAGCAGCGTTCGGGTGTCCGCCTGCTGAGCGGAGCGGAGGACAAACGGTGCCAGACTGATGCATTCTGAGCGGATCCGCATCCACTCAGAATGCATTAGGGCTGGACGGATCCGTTCGGGGCCGCTTGTGAGAGCCTTCAAACGGAACTCACAAGCGGAGCCCCGAACGCAAGTGTGAAAGTAGCCTAACACATGTGGAATTATATACATAACAAA
Source organism: Bufo gargarizans (assembly GCF_014858855.1). Lineage (NCBI taxonomy): Eukaryota > Metazoa > Chordata > Amphibia > Anura > Bufonidae > Bufo > Bufo gargarizans. Next base: position 218,338,974 of record NC_058080.1, on the reverse strand, counting down.
AAAGTGTGAAACAACTGAAAATATGTCATATTCTAGGTTCTTCAAAGTAGCCACCTTTTGCTTTGATTACTGCTTTGCACACTCTTGGCATTCTCTTGATGAGCTTCAAGAAGTAGTCACCCAAAATGGTCTTCCAACAGTCTTGAAGGAGTTCCCAGAGATGCTTAGCACTTGTTGGCCCTTTTGCCTTCACTCTGTGGTCCAGCTCACCCCAAACCATCTCGATTGGGTTCTGTCACGACCATGGTCATGACTACTGATCCGCATGCAGTTGCCTGCGGTTTGGTTTTTGTCAATCACATTGTGAGGGCGGCTGGATTGTTGCCTCACATGTGGTTGCCGCTGGCAACATGTTTGTACATGACAACATAGCAGCCTGAGCTGCTGCTAGGCTGCTTGCTGCTATGTGCATGCGGTTGCACCTGGCAACCTCTCTTTATAGGTGTGCCTTTTGTCCGTTTGGTGTGCACGGGGTGTTACATGTATGTGTGCACTGTGTTGTTCCGTCACTTGCGGTTGTCTGCTGCAATGTGTTCTTTGTGTACATGTGGTGGCAGTGTCTCGGCCTTCTGGCTGGCTACCAGGACATAGTTGCCACGCATGTCGTTGCTGGCGGTAACAGCTGCTGTGTGATAGGTGTTTGTTCACTTCCCCTTTATGTGGCTGTTTTCTCATGCCTGGTGTAGGAAGGGTTAAATCCCTTCTGTGTGTGTGAACACTGGGTGTGTCTGTGTGGGTGTGGCTACTTGGGCCTATATAGCCTCTGCTGAGAGCAGTTGTCAGAGGGGTACTTCAGCCATGGTCTGCTGGAGGCGTCCTCCTACTTTATAACATCTGCCAGTGAGGGCCACCCTTGTGGTCATAGATGTTTATATGTTCAGTTGATGTTGTATTCCTTTTGTTATTTAATGCAGCTATGGATCTGGGTTCCTGTGTGTGTATGTGTGTTGGCTGTGTCCATTTAAGTATGGTGTGGATATCAGCGTGTCAGCACAGGGATCCAGTCAGCAAGGCTGTGGCAGGTAGGTGGAACTAGTGCAGTTCACCTGCCATATCCATAGGTCTGTTTTTGTATCCCTTCTACTTGCAGCTTGGCCAGTGAGACTCCTGTTCCTCAGTGCCTAGGAGGAACAGGTCGTCTTACCCTGCTCCTTGTTCCAGGGCAATCCTGAGGGCTAGCAGGGAATATTAGGTTCCGGTGTATGAGCCCTCCCACCATCAGGGTTGGCTAATTCTGTCGTCCTGGCCGAGCAGCCAATAACATCTTCTGGCATCGCATGGCTGAGGGTTTTCCCCATCCTCAGCCGTGACAGGTTCAGGTCCGGTGACTGTGGAGGCCAGGTCATCTGGCGCAGCACCCCATCACTCTCCTTCATGGTCAAATAGCCCATACACAGCCTGGAGGTCCTGTTGAAAAATAAATGATGGTCCAACTAAACGCAAACCGGATGGAATAGCATGCCGCTGCAAGATGCTGTGGCAATTTTGAATAAATCCCCAACAGTGTCACCAGCAAAGCACCCCCACACCATCACACCTCCTCCTCAATGCTTCACGGTGGGAACCAGGCATGTAGAGTCCATCCGTTCACCTTTTCTGCGTCGCACAAAGACACAGTGGTTGGAACCAAAGATCTCAAATTTGGACTCATCAGACCAAAGCACAGATTTCCACTGGTCTAATGTCCATTGATTGTGTTCTTTAGCCCAAACAAGTCTCTTCTGCTTGTTGCCTGTCCTTAGCAGTGGTTTCCTAGCAGATATTCTACCATGAAGGCCTGATTCACACAGTCTCCTCTTAACAGTTGTTCTAGAGATGTGTCTGCTGCTAGAACTTTGTGTGGCATTGACCTGGTCTCTAATCTGAGCTGCTGTTAACCTGCGATTTCTGAGGCTGGTGACTCGGATGAACTTTATCCTCCGCAGCAGAGGTGACTCTTGGTCTTCCTTTCCTGGGGCGGTCCGCCAGTTTCTTTGTAGCGCTTGATGGTTTTTGTGACTGCACTTGGGGACACTTTCAAAGTTTTCTCAATTTTTTTGACTGACTGACCTTCATTTCTTAAAGTAATGATGGCCACTTGTTTTTCTTTACTTATCTTCTTTTTTCTTGCCATAATACAAATTCTAACAATCTATTCAGTAGGACTATCAGCTGTGTATCCACCTGACTTCTCCACAAGGCAACTGATGGTCCCAACCCCATTTATAAGGCAAGAAAACCCACTTATTAAACCTGACATGGCACACCTGTGAAGTGAAAAACATTTCAGGTGACTACCTCTTGAAGCTCATCAAGAGAATGCCAAGAGTGTGCAAAGCAGTAATCAGAGCAAAAGGTGGCTACTTTGAAGAACCTAGAATATGATGTATTTTCTGTTTCACACTTTTTTGCTATGTATATAATTCTACATGTGTTAATACATAGTTTTGATGCCTTCAGTGTGAATCTACAATTCTCATAGTCATGAAAATAAAGAAAACTCTTTGAATGAGAAGGTGTGTCCAAACTTTTGGTCTGTACTGTATATCTTTTACATCACTGAGGCTCAGGGCATAAGCAGTCATATGAAAATCACATCTTTGAAAAAATGAAAGACCCTATAGGGCACTGTTCTATAAGGGTATAGAGGACTCAGGAGAGCAGTGTACTCCAGCCCCTGCCCCCACCTCCCCAGTGAACTCTGCTGTTGTGTTGCTAATTTAGAGGACAATGTCATGGGGGGATGGTTAGTGGGTGAAGAGGGCAGCAGAAAGCAGAGTTCCTGCAGGGTTGGGGGAACACTAATCTATAATGCTTATAATTATATAGAGGACTCAGAACAGTGCACCACCCCACTCCCCGTCATTTAGGTATTGCCTCGCCCGAAAATGTCTGCACTATTAAAATATTGTCACGGCTGAGGGTGGGGGAAACCCTCAGCCGTGCGGTGCCAGAAGATAGTCGCTGCTTGACCAGGACAACAGGATTAGGGAGCAGGTCACCTCCTATTGCGTCCCTAACCTGACCCTAACTCCTAGCTGCATGGGCCGACCTTTAAGGTAGGAGGACCCATGCTCAGGAACCTCTGAGCCCTAGCTCACCCTCCGACCGGTCCCTGGACTAGGAGTCAGGGTAAGACAACCTGTTCCTTCTGGATACGGAGGAACAGGAGTCTCACTGGCCAAGCTGCAAGGAAGGGAGAACAAATACAACCTATGGCAATGGCAGGTACTTGCCACAAACATAACACTCACCTGCCACAGACACAAAGCCTGGAACCCATGTGGAAGTACAGCCCACAGACAACAGGACTCAGCACACAACACACAACACACGGGAACCCAGGACCATAGGTGCAATAAACAAGCATAAAACCAAACACATCTTCTAGACACCAAACGACATTATATTTGCTAATACCAGAAGGAAGGCCCCCACTGGCAGTTGGTAAGTAACCAGGAGGATGTCTCCAGCCAGCATAGCTGAAGCACCCTCTCTGGCTACTGCCTACAACTGAGGCTTTATAGGGCCAAGAGGCCACACCCAACAATCAGACACACCCCGTGACTCACACACACACTGGGAAGGGAGTTAACCCTTCCAATACCACAGAAGGGAAAACACAACTTAAAGGGGAAGTGTCCAAAACCAGCACACACTGTGGCTGTGGCCGCCGGCAACGACATGGGTGGCACTCATGTCCTGGGAGTCAGCCCGAAGGCCGGGACACTGCCACCACATGTACACAACGACCAAACGTTGCCACGGGCAACCACAGTGAGGGGAAGATGTGAGTGCACACCACACATAACACAGAGTGCACACAGACATACCAAAGTGCATACAAACGCGCACACAACTCCAAGGGAACCGCACACATAGCTGTTCTCCGCGGCAACCGCACTTGAGGCTACCAAAATTATGCCTCCAGCTGCGGTTGACACTACAACCCAAACCGCGGGCAACTGTATGCGGCTCCCAAGGAGTCACGGCCATCCATAAACATGGTCGTGACAAATATATTTAAAAAAAAAACGCCTTTACGCAAAAACAAATTAAAAAGATGCAATGGCAGGTGGTGGGATGGGCCAGGGATGAGTAGTGGGTGGAATTAGGGGGCCCAATTCAGATTCTTTCTATGGGGCCCATTGATTTCTATGTACGCCCCTGCTTTCTATCTAACTCTCCTTCAAACTCAGGCATTTTCTATTCTATTGCCCAGTTTCAAAATGGAGCCTTCCTCTATGGTTAAATGTCTTGCAAATAAGAGGCTTAGAACATTTATATAACTTATATAACTTATTCCTCTCAACTCCTTCCTTCATATAACACGTCAGGTAACGATCATCCGTACCCCTGTGGCTGTGGATCTGTGGCTGTTGGTTGAAATCCGAGACTTATTTTCCTCAGTCCCATTCCGGACTCGATGCTGGAATAGATTCTAGTCCAGGCACGTTAGGGGAGGAGCCATGGGATTGTTTACGAGATGTTGGTGGCCGCTTCTCGATGGAGTGTTTCCCCTGGATGGCGTTTCCACTTTGTTGGCTCTGCTGACGGAATTTCTCTCCATTGCTGCCATTGCTTCTTTAGGTGATAAATATGCGTCTATGGTTCCATCTTGTCTGAAGACTCGCAAAACCGCAGGATATATCAGCGTAAATTTTATTTTTTCCTGTACCAGTTGGGTACATATGGAGGAGAAAGCTCTTCTCTTTCTAGCAACGTACTTCCTCTGAATAATCTCCAAAAAGTAAGATCCTGTGTCCTCTCACTTTAAGCGGTTGTTTTGCACGTCTGTATCTGATCAAGAGGGATTCTTTCTCAGCATAATTAAGGTATTTTACAATCGCGGTTCTTGGTCTCTGCTTGGGCTCATCTTTATGTGATTCTCTCATGGGACCAATTCTGTGGGCTCTTTCCACTGTTAATGGTCTTTGGATTCCTAAGGCCTGAGGCAGTTCCACTGCGCATATTTGAATAAGCTGGTTTGGGATTATCGTCTCCGGTAGACCCACAATCCTAAGATTGCGCCTTTGTGAGCAGTTTTCTAAATCCTCCACTTTATCTCTTGATTCGTCCTGAGAGTTTCCCTGACCTGAATATGCCCCCTCTCCAGCTAATCTTCCATTAGTCCCACTCTCTGTTCCAGTTCTTGGATTTGCGCTGAATGCTGAGCCACTTTGCATTTGTTTCATAGAAGAGGTGACTGTTGCCTCTAACATGGCCTTAATGTCAGGCGCTAGCAAGTTGGTCACTGCTATTGTTAGTTCCTTACCTGGTATTTTAAGCCCCTGTAATTGCGGGAACATGTCTATCCTTGTGGTCCTGGACTCACCAAATTCAGGCAGAGGAGGGGGTTGGGACGAGGAGTGTGTTTTTCTCTGCCTTCTGTCGGCCATCTTGCCTTTCTCTCGCTGCGGGAGAGGAGACTCTGCTTATGGGAGGCTGCTGTGCACAATAAATTTTTCCATTTGTATCTGCGCGATCGCTGGTAGTATTATTGGGGTTTTATCTGCCCGATCTGCGGCTTATTTCTCGCGCTGTTTGCCTGAGCGTCTGGAGCTCCTTCCCTGCACATCTTCACATGTGTGCACCGGAACCAGAAGTCAACTATATTAATTTCCCTGTCACATATGCAGTGCAAAAATAGGGATATGTCACCCACCGATCTAACAGACGAATTAACTACATTAATTTCCCTGTCACGGATGCAGTGCAGGTGTACCTCACACCAAAAATGGGTATATGTCACCAACCGAAAGAGTACATACATATGGGTCCGTGCTAAACTTGAATGGGGAGTACAGGAAGTCTTCACAGAGATTTCGCAGCTTCATAGATGCATCCCCGGTATATGGTCTCGATACCAATCAGCAAACCGACTTCCTTCAAGAGGAACAGATCATAGTGCAATACCCAAATCTTTTTTAAAAGGTATAATTTATTGTACTTACAATAAAACAACTTGCATATAGCGTGTAAACCTTCGCCTTCGCTTCGTCTGGGGTGTCACAAACAAATCCACCCAAACTCTGATCTCATGAGCTTAGGGTACTATGTAATTTCCGGTTTCCAGAATAAAAGTTAGTACAAAATCTCATAACGTTCTCATATATAACAATAAAAATAAAATACGCGGCATATATTCAAACACAGCGATAAATGCAGAAATCACTCTGTCACTACTCACTAGCACAAAACACACTGCTATCGCGTGGCATATACACATGCCCTAAGGCGACAGCATGATCGTAGATCCGCCAGTTGGTGCCCTGTACCTACAGTGCATACCAATCTTCAGGTTCGGGCGGTCGGCAGTGGCAGTACAATGACTTGCCGTGTGTGAATATTAAAATATATATATATGAAGGATATGGAAATCTAAAACCCCAACAGCTACCTAAAAGCACCTAATATATCCCCGTTACCTTATACCATCTATTATCCCACCCTCTACTATTCAAGAAAGAAGCCTATGAATACTATACTGGTAACCTAATAGAATGTTGTTATATGAATCCATACTGACAGCTTTCATGTCCCATTCAATGTGAGGCCTTTGGGATGTAGCGGATTTAATTCATAAATCCACTGTTTATGGATTAATATAACAATATTCTATTGGTAGAGGTTGGGATAATAGATGGTATAAGGTAACGGGGATATATTAGGTGCTTTTAGGTAGCTAGGTACAGGCTCTAAGTACAGGGCACCAACTGGCGGATCTACGATCATGCTGTCGCCTTAGGGCATGTGTATATGCCACGCGATGCCAGTGTGTTTTGTGCTAGTGAGTAGTGACAGAGTGATTTCTGCATTTATCGCTGTAAGTGTTTGAATATATGCCGCATATTTTATTTTAATTTTATATATGAGAACATTATGAGATTTTGTACTAACTTTTATTCTGGAAACCGGAAAATTACATAGCACCCTAAGCTCATGAGATCAGAGTTTGGGTGGATTTGATTGTGACGCCCCAGACGAAGCGAAGGCGAAACCCAGGTTGGGCAAGTTTACACGCACATTTAAGTCTAGCGCGGACCCATATGTATGTACTCTTTTGGATTTTATTGGAGAAGGGACTCACTCTGACTTTTTGGGACTGCTGCTCATTTATTCCTGGTATCACACAGAAACTTTATTTATATGTCACCCACCGAACTAACAGACAGATTAACTATTATATTTTTGTGTCCGGGGTACAAAGCTGGTGTATTGCACCCACAAAAAAATCACTATAGGTCACCCACAGGATAAATAGCCAGATTAAATTCCTAACACTTTACCTCGCTTCAGCTGCCTACTTCCTGTCCCTGCACTAATCAGAGCTGATGGGGGGTGCTACACATGATCCAGCTGGGTCACATCATGCGCCGGCCAATCACAGCCATGCCATTACTAGGCATGGCTGTGATGGCTTCTAATTGCCCACAGCTTAATAGCTTGTTGATTGTCTGCCCTTCAACCTTTCAACAAGCTTTATTAAATGCCTGAACTCGAACCAGAACTTTTGCTGCAAAGTTCGGGTTCGAGTCCGGGTCCCCAAACTCGCAAAGTTCAACTTTGCAGTTTGGGTTCTCTCAACACTAGTAGTGACACGAGGCGTGCTAGGAGTTCAAGGTCTTATGCACGTGAGGGTATTATACAGCTATGTACAACCTCTGAGCAAGTATGGGAGGCCATACTGTAAACTTTTGCCTCCCATATAAAATTGGAAGCATAAAGAGGTGTTTTCTATTAGATTCAAATAGAATTTGCCCAAATCTGCTAACATAATATTGTGTACCTTAATAACATGCACTGGAAGAAAAGCTGGAAACATCCATCAGACTTAGGCCTTATGCACACGACCGTGCCGTTTATTGCGGTCCGCAAAACGCGGATCCGCAAAAAACTGAAGCCGTGTAGCCTTCCGAAATTTGCGCAACGGAACGGGCGCCGGAAATTTAAATGCCTATTCTTATCCGCAAAGCGCAGACAAGAATAGGATATGTTATATTTTTTTAGCGGGCCCATGGAACGGAGCAACGGCTGCGGACAGCACACGGAGTGCTGTCCGCATCTTTTGCAGCCCCATTGAAGTGAATGGGTCCGCATCCGAGCCACCAAAACGGCCGTGTGCATGAGGCCTAATGAGCATAAACATTTTCTGGTGGAGTTTACTTGGAAAAGTTATGGATTAACTACTAACATGTCTGTGGCATATCCACAGAAGAAATCCTAGTGTCAGCTTTAGATTTCTCTTGAAGATCCTCTTGTTAATGCATATCACATTTACCACAGGCAAACCCTCAATTTAGGCCTCATGTCCGCAAATCATGGATTCACTAGTAGCTATACAGTGAGCCTAATGCTCCTAATGCTCCATCCAATGCCATACCCTAAAATAACTAAATAAATGGATGGCTCTTAAAGGGGTTGTCTCACTTCAGCAAATAGCATTTATTTTATAGGGACAGTAAGCACAAGTCACTTACTAATGTATCCGGATTGTCCATATTGTCTCCTTTGCTGGCTAGATTAATTTTTCCATCACATTATACACTGCTCATTTCCAGGGCTTATGATCACCCTGCAATTCAGCAGCGGTGGTTGTGCTTGCACACTATAGGAAAAAGCACCAGCCAATGGGAGCTCCCACAGTCCCGGCCACTAGAGAGGCCATTGCTTTTTCCCATAGTGCGCAAGCACGGCCACCACTGATGGATTGCAGGGTGGTCATAACCATGGAAATGAGCAGTGTATCATGTGATGGAAAAATGAATCCAGCCAGCAAAGGAGGCAATATTGACAATCACAATACATTAGTGATTGCCTTGTATTAACTTTCCCTACATAATAAATGCTATTTGCTGGAGTGAGACAACCCCTTTAAAGGGGTATTATCATCTTTATAATCATCTTTCATCCCCCCCACCCCCGAGGCTTTTCCTAAATATACTGCTTTTTCTAAATCTTATAGTTTTTAATAAAAATTAAAAATCAGATTTTGTTGTTTATACTCGCTGCCCATGGATACGGCCACCTATTGCCGGCCGCATCCATGGGCCGCGCTTGCGCATTCTTATCTTGTTATGCCCCGGCCTGCCTCCTCACTGACACTGTAAGCGCGCACGGCCGGCCGTGGGGGCAGATGGAGGAGGCACTTATGGGGGCAGATGGAGGAGGCACTTATGGGGCAGATGGAGGAGGCACTTATGGGGCAGATGGAGGAGGCACTTATGGGGCAGATGGAGGAGGCACTTATGGGGGCAGATGGAGGAGGCACTTATGGGGGCAGATGGAGGAGGCACTTATGGGGAATGATGAATGAGGCACTTATGGGGCAGATGGAGGAGGCACTTATGGGGAATGATGAATGAGGCACTTATGGGGCAGATAGAGGAGGCACTTATGGGGGCAGATGGAGGAGGCAATTATGGGGCAGATGGAGGAGGCACTTATGGGGGCTGATGGAGGAGGCACATTGGGGTCTGATGGATGTAGCAGAGCTGAGTGTGCTGCTGTTCAGCCACAGTACTAATGGTGAAGGAAATAGACGGATTTATCAGAGATGTGTATGTGGCGATTTAGAATGAATGCGGGTGAAAGATAGAATCAGATGTAGCAGAGCTGAATAAGCGTTGTTCAGCCACAGTACTAATGGTGAAGGAGATAGACGGATGTAGTAGAGATGTGTATGTGGCTGTTTAGAATCAATGCATGTGAAAGATAGAATCAGATGTAGCAGAGCTGGATAAGCGCTGTTGAGCCACAGTACTAATGGTGAAGGAAATAGATGGATTTAGTAGAGATGTGTATGTGGCGGTTTAGAATCAATGCGGGTAAAAGATAGAATCAGATGTAGCAGAGCTGAATAAGCGCTGTTCAGCCACAGCACTAATGGTGAAGGAAATAGATGTATTTAGTACAGATGTGTATGTGGTGGGTCAGCATCAATGCTGATAAAAGAGAGAAATAGATGTAGCAGAGCTGCAGAGCTGTATATGAGACTGTTCAGCCACAGTGCTGGTTGAAGAGATAAACAGACAGATGTAGTAGAGCTGTATATAAAGCTTTTCGGACACAGTGCTAGCGGGGGAGTAGAATAAAGATGTAGCAGAGCTGTATAGGAAACCATTCAGCCAAAGTGATGTTAGGGGACTGGAGTAGACACATGTAGCTGAGCTGTATATACATCTATACAGATACATAGTGTAAGGTTTATACACAACTGGAGTAAAGCTGTAATGGAAAGAAATATGCATCAGTGCTGGAAGGTGGGGGATGGTCATGTTTTATGGGAGACAAAAGCACAGATTAGAAGTCTACCAGCTGACAAGCTTTTGAGCTAATGTATAATATGGAATTGTATTTTTTGATAAACAAAATGGGTTTGTAAGAGATCAGACTGAGATTTTGTGTGTAAAACTGCAGAACAGCCACATGTTACTGTACACTGAGCTCACTTATCACAGCTCTCTGAGGCTTCCCCAGCAGGGGGAGGGACCTCAGACACTGCAGGCTGCCAGACTGATGAGTCATAGTCTTCACATGAACTAGCACGCAAGAACTCAGCTCTCAGTGTGATGTCATAAGGAGGCGTGGCCGGCCTTCACTCTAGCTGCCTAAACCCGCCCAGCCTTATCTGCAGAAAACCAGGAAGTGAACAGCAGAGTGACTGCAGGTGAGGATGAATAAGCGAGATGAGAATACCCCTTTAAGGTCACACCATTAGGGTAAAATCGAATTTGCCCATAAAATTGTTAAAAAAATTAAAAACGATAAGTCCAACACAGTTATAATAGAATTTTAACAACAATAGATAGTTAATTCTGTATTATTTATAAGTTGGTCACCATTGGTGTTACCAAGTAATGTTCAACAATTCACATTCAAAGTGTTCTTAATAATAAAATATTTGGCAATAATGCTCCACCGACCACTTAGAAGTTCACACTGTCCTATATTACCAATGTATATAGTCCATCCCTAGAAGGTTATTGGAGTGATGTATACCGTTTGATAAATAGCAGAGATGTGTTGGATGTTCAGTCCTTTAGGTCTGTATAACTGGTAGACTCCCTTCATATTTTGGGACTGGTGCATGCACACTGGCAGTTAAAGGACACAGAGTCCATGAGGATCAAGTAAAACTGTGGTTGGTAACTACTGTGTATTCCACAAAGGAGTAGTGAGAGTGCAGTGTGATGTATCAAAAAACAGCCATTTTTAATCATTAATGCCATCTACTGTACATGCCATCAGTGTTGAACTGGCCCATGAAAGTACCAGAGGATCCTACGATGGGCCCAGGCTTTGACACTATATTGAACCTCAAAGATCCAGAAGGAAAAAGCAATTGGACCTGCCTTTGGGGACAATAACTTGCCACTAGGGACAATTTCTTTGAATCAAAATCTATTATACTTTATTGATGATAGAGGGTTTGGGCTCCACAAATAATTTCCTTTGGTAGGCCCCAGGAACCCCAGTCTGAACCTGCATGTCATTGTTTATTACAAGGTTGCCCTAGATCTAGGAGCTACTGACCAAACTGTTTTAGTAATTTGTGCTTGGTACTTCTCTGTAAAATTTCCATCAGTACAGAATATAATTCTAAATTTATTATTGTTTTGCTTACATTGTCTCTCTTTTTGACAACAGCCATGAAGTCTACTGCATCTGTTACTCTACTCTTGTGGTTCACTTTTGCAATAGGAAAGGCTGCCAAAATTATCATTGTTCCGTCAGTAATGTTTGAAAGTCACCTGTATATATTCAAGACGGTGGCCACTGCACTACATGACAAAGGCCATGAATCTGTCTTCCTGATTTCAGAAGGAAGGGACATACCACCATCAAGTCATTATCAAGTTCAACGCTATCCAGGGATATTTAACAGCACCACATCTGATCAATTTCTCCAGTCTAAGATGAAGAATATATTTTCTCGGAGGTTCACAGCATTAGAAATGTTAGACATTCTGGATCATTTTTCGAGAAATTGTGATATAATGGTGGGAAACCAAGAGCTGATGAATCGCTTAAAAAAAGAAAACTATGACATGGTCATTGTCGACCCAATTGAAATTTGTGGATTTGTCATAGCCAATATTTTGGATATAAAATATGTTGCATTTTCTACTGGACTATGGTTCCCTGTTGAGGTTGGTGCCCCCGCACCCTTATCGTATGTCCCAGAGTTCAACTCACTCCTCACTGATCGCATGGGCTTACTGGAAAGAATATATAATACAATAGTTTATTTAGTTTCTCGATTTGGAATAAATTTTATTATCTTACCAAAATACGATAGAATAATGAGGAAGCACAACATTCTGCCAGCAAGATCCATGTACGAGTTGGTAGAAGGATCCTCTCTTTGGATGCTTTGCACAGATGTTGCCCTGGAATTTCCTAGACCTACTCTCCCTCATGTTGTCTATGTTGGAGGAATTCTCACCAAACCAGCCAACCAGCTACCACAGGTAAGAACTGGATAATTTGAAACGATCCATGATACTAGCATTACTGCTAGTTTCAATAATAGTAGAAAGATTAATCATAATTTTGCTGTCACATCAATGGATAATCCAACCGATACAGTATTGCCAGCCTTGCTTGGAGTTACCCATTTAGTGCATCTACATACTGAATAGTTTTCTGTATATAGGAACCATCAGAAAAAGTACATTTAAAGGGATTCTGTCATGAGATTTTACCCCTATAACCTAAACATATGCTTATGTCTAGAGTAATAATAAGAATCCTAAGATGGCATTATTAAACTTCACTGTGGCTATATTTGCACCACAAAATGTTTTTTATAACCTGTCAATCACTCACTTAAGGTGCCCAAGGGTAGGTCCGTTAATACAGGGTGACCCTGCTGCACCCCTCGTCGTCTGGTGCCCAGCGCCGCCTTCCCTAGCTCAGCGCCGCCTCCGCAATCCTACCCGTCCTCTGCCAGATCCCGCTCCTGCGCACTAGGCTCAGCCTGATGCGCCGCAAACTCCTGGCAGCGGCTTCGTTGAGCGAAGTGCACATGCGTCGGCTGATGCGGAGGCGGCGCTTGTCACCGGATGGCGGACTGTTGGTAATAACCAAAGGATGAAGGGGGGGGGACCCCTACCCACACTTGCCCATACTTAACAACCATCCCAAATAAGGACGCTGACCACGTTCTTTCTTTTAACCTTTCTTTATTGCTGGGTGGTAGTCGGCCACAGCTATACTTTTTATTCATCAAAAACGGCAACAGTATAAAAACCGTGCGATCCGCCAGCCGCTGGACTCCCAACGGGCAGATTTCACCAAACCCATCATTAATAACTTTTTAGTTACAGTAACTTGCCGCCAGCTGTGACTTATAAAATTCTTCAAGCCTGCATACAGCCTCCCTGAGGACATAACACACAGACAAACAGAAATATAAATTAACATTAAAACTTTCAAATACAGGAAACAAAAGGGAGGGAGGGGGCACCTCGCTTCCGATAAAGAAGAAGAGGATAGGCGGGGACAGCACATAAGTACCCTCCCGCTACCCGCCTCCTCTTCCCCACAAACTTAAATTCTAAATCTAGGGCCATACAAGTGCCCTAAGGAGATAGAAAAAGGGGGGGGGGGAGACCCAATGACTGGCCTGAAACCCTGGCCTTTGAAATGTTGTCATTCCGTCTGCCGCCACTAATTTTCAAGGCAAGCCATCCCTTCCCTGCACAACCAAGTGGGGGGGAAAAAATCAGGTGTGCACTGCGCAACGCCATCTGTGGCTAGGTCCACCTAACTACGGATATGAGGACCAGTAAGCATGGTCAGGGACGTTATATCTCCCTAACAGCACACTGGGTAAATGCAGTGGCGGCTGGGCCTGAGGCGGATAGTAGTTTGGTGCATATCCTTCCACCACCGAGGATTGCAGGTCGTTACTCTTTGACTCCTGTTGCTTCCTCCTCCTACTCCACTTTCTCATCCTCTACCGCCTCCTCATCTGGTCAGCGTAACACCTTCACCAACAACTTCTGCACAGCCAGGGATAAACAACAGCAGCCAGTTTTAAAACTTATCTGTTTGGGGGACAAACCCCACACTGTGGACAGGCTCAGAACAACAGACCGATGAGTGGTTGGTGCCATAGAGCCTCAATCCCGGCCTGGTGGTGTGCGATAATGGGCGAAATCTCGTAGCAGCTCTGGGCCTAGCCGATTTGACGCATATCCCTTGCCTGGCGCATGTGCTGAATTTGGTGGTGCAGAGGTTCCTGAAAAATTACCCCAATATGTCAGAGCTGCAGAAAGTGCGGGCAGTCTGTGTGCGCTTTCAGCGTTCTCACCCTGCTGCTGCTCGCCTGCCAGCGCTGCAGCATAACTTCGGCTTTCCCGCTCACAGCCACATATGCGACGTGCACATGCTGACCAGACTGTGCGAGCAGCAGCAGGCGATAGTGGAGTTTCAGCTGCAGCACGCACGGGTGAGTCGCTCTGCGGAACAGCACCACTTCACCACCAATGAGTGGGCTTCCATGCGAGACCTGTGTGCCTTGTTGCGCTGTTTCGATTACTCCACCAACATAGCCAGTTGCGATGATGCCGTTCTCAGCGTTACTATCCCACTTCTATGCCTCCTTGAAAAAAACGCTTCGGGCGATGATGGAATAGGATGTGGCACAGGAGGAGGAAGAGGGATCATTTACAAGGGTTTCAGGCCAGTCATTCACAAGTGGCTCTGATGGTGGTTTCTGCACAAACATACGCCAGGTCTCCAAATTGGGCACATGGCCTGAGCTTGCCCTTTACGCCTTGGAGGTGTTGGCCTGCCCTGCAGCCAGTGTATTGTCTGAAAGCGTGTTTAGCATGGCAGGGGGTGTTATCACAGACAAGCACACCCGCCTGTCCACAGCCAATATGGACAAGCTCACGTTCATTAAAATTAACCAGGCATGGATCCCACAGGACTTGTCCGTATCTTGTGCAGAATAGACATGTATACCGGACCTATCAAGCCATTGTTATACTCCAGCGCACATTCTCATTGTTGTATTTTTTATATTTCCCAATGTTTTGGGGTGTACCCTAATTTAAACAACAACAAAAAAATAAAAATAAATAAAACCAGTGTTGGCTACCTTCTCCTCCTCCACCGCCGCTTCCACCTACACCTCTACGTCCACCGCCTCCTCAACCTCCTACTCCATAGGGACCTCCACCTCCTAAATCAAGATTACAATTTTTTATTTTTACGTATTTTATGTTATTTTAAGTCATTTCACTAATTTGTCTGATACATTGTTGGGTGACAGTCCAAATTTTTTGGCTATGATATACCCCTGCTCTACCTAGTGGACAGGGAAATACATTTCACTAATTCCTCTGTTACATTGTTGGGTGAAATTCACCAATTTTTGGTTGTGATATTCCCCTGCTCTACATTGCGGACAGGAAAATATATTTCAGTAATTCGTCTGTTGCATTGTTGTGTGACTTTCACCAATTTTTGGCTTTGATATACCCCTGCTCTACATTGTGGACAGGGAAATAAATTTCACTAATTCGTCTGTTACATTGTTGGGTGACAAATGCTCATCTTTTGCGCTAGAAAGTACATTTGCGGCCTACACTGCATTTAGGACAGTACGAATGGTGAGGCTAGAACAAGTACAGACGATAGTACAGTCGTGGCCAAAAGTTTTGAGAATGACACAAATATTAGTTTTCACAAAGTTTGCTGCTAAACTGCTTTTAGATCTTTGCTTCAGTTGTTTCTGTGATGTAGTGAAATATAATTACATGCACTTCATACGTTTCAAAGTCTTTTATCGACAATTACATGACATTTATGCAAAGAGTCAGTATTTGCAGTGTAGGCCCTTCTTTTTCAGGACCTCTGCAATTCGACTGGACATGGTCTCAATCAACTTCTGGGCCAATTCCTGACTGATAGCAACCAATTCTTTCATAATCACTTCTTGGAGTTTGTCAGAATTAGTGGGTTTTTGTTTGTCCACCCGCCTCTTGAGGATTGACCACAAGTTCTCATTGGGAGTTTCCAGGCCATGGACCCAAAATGTCAACGTTTTGGTCCCCAAGCCACTTAGTTCTCACTTTTGCCTTATGTCACGGTGCTCCATCGTGCTGGAAAATGCATTGTTCTTCACCAAACTGTTGTTCGATTGTTGGAAGAAATTGCAGTTGGATGGTGTTTTGGTACCATTCTTTATTCATGGCTGTGTTTTGGGGCAAAATTGTGAGTGAGCCCACTCCCTTGGATGAGAATTAACCCCACACATGAATGGTCTCAGGATGCTTTACTGTTGGCATGACACAGGACTGATGGTAGCGCTCACCTTTTCTTCTCCGGACAAGCCTTTTTCATGATGCCCCAAACAATCGGAAAAAGGCTTCATCGGAGAATATGACTTTGCCCCAGTCCTCAGCAGTCCATTCACCATATTTTCTGCAGAAGATCAATCTGTCCCTGATGTTTTTTTTTGGAGAGAAGTGGGTTCTTTGCTGCCCTTCTTGACACCAGGACATCTTCCAAAAGTCTTCGCCTCACTGTGCGTGCAGATGCACTCACACCTGCCTGCTGCCATTCCTGAGCAAGCTCTGCACTGGTGGCACTCCAATCCCGCAGCTGAATCCTCTTTAGGAGACGATCCTGGTGCTTGCTGGACTTTCTTGGGCGCCCTGAAGCCTTCTTAACAAGAATTGAACCTCTTTCCTTGAAGTTTTTGATGATCCTATAAATTATTGATTGAGGTGCAATCTTAGTAGCCACAATATCCTTGCCTGTGAAGCCATTTTTATGCAACGCAATGATGGCTGCATGCATTTCTTTGCAGGTCACCATGGTTAACAATGGAAGAACAATGATTTCAAGCATCACCCTCCTTTTAACAGGTCAAGTCTGCCATTTTAACCCAATCAGCCTGACATAATGATCTCCAGCCTTGTGCTCGTCAACATTCTCACCTGAGTTAACAAGAAGATTACTGAAATGATCTCAGCAGGTCCTTTAATGACAGCAATGAAATGCAGTGGAAAGGTTTTTTTGGGATTAAGTTAATTTTCATGGCAAAGAAGGACTATGCAATCCATCTGATCACTCTTCATAACATTCTGGAGTATATGCAAATTGTTATTATAAAAACTTAACAGCAACTTTTCCCATTTCCAATATTTATGTAATTCTCAAAACTTTTGGCCACGACTATAGATTGGGTGTCTGACAGTGGCTCCAGTTCCTTCACATTGTCTCCCACCCAGTTCCCTGCTGAAAGATCAGAGTTGGCACCTACAGCCCATGGCCATCTGTCTTTCAACTCACCCTCTTGCAAATCAGTCAAGCAGTCTGAGCCCCAAGTTGCTGGCAGGGTTTCCTTGGACCATCCACATAGCCCTGCACCAGAAGTGGATGAGATTGAGTGCACTGATACCCAACCACTTATGTTTCAGGATGAGGACATGGAAAGACTACTGTTTGCATCTCTGATGATGACGAAACACAGGTGCCAACTGCTGTGACTTTCTGCAATCTGCAGACCGACAATGAGGGCATGGGTAAAGAGTGGGTGGAAGATGATGTGGAGGATGATGAGGCACTAGACCCCACATGGAATAAAGGTCATGCGATTGACATGTGCAGTTTGGAGGAAGAGGCGGTGGTCGCACAGATGCACCAGCACAGCAAAAGAGGGAGCAGGGTGCAAAAGCATCTGTTACATTCTTGGGTGACATTTTACAATTTTTGCCATGAATAAATTCCTGCTCTGCATAGGTGACAGGGACATAAATTTCAAAAAATCGTCTGTTACATTATCAGTAGAGATGTCGCAAACGGGCGAACTGGGCGAACCGCCATAGACTTCAATAGACAGGCGAATTTTAAAACCCACAGGGACTGTTTCTAGCCACAGTAGTGATGGAAAAGTTGTTTCAAGGGGACTAACACCTGGACTGTGACATGCCGGAGGGGGATCCATGGCAAAACTCCCATGGAAAATTACATAGTTGACGCAGAGTTGGGTTTTAATCCATAAAGGGCATAAATCACCTAACAATCCAATTTTTTTTTGAACAACGTGGTTTAAAACATCAAGTGTGTGTATACGATCAGGTATGATGTTGTATCGATCAGGTAGTGTAAGGGTTACGCCAGCTTCACAGACATTGACAGACCAAAATCCCCTTTTAATGCTCCGCAAACAACCGCAAACAGTCCATTTGCCAACCGCAAATTCCCCATTTGCACAAGGTTGGATACCAAGCTAGCCATGTCCCGTTGATGTCATTGAAGGTTTCTTCCTCCACCCAGCCACGTACAACACCAAGGGTCCCTGAAAGGTGAATTGAATTGATTTTTCGAACGGGGAGATGGTTAAAAAAAACGCTGGCTCCCTCCCCTTTGTTTGATTCCACGGTCACTGCGTCTGCGCCGTGCAATTTACTGTCACACCCGATATGAGTGGTATTTTCTGTAGTTCTCTTCTCATCAGTTTAATCCCTGTTACGTCCCCAATCTGGGGTCCATTTATTAAATTGATTTTTCGAACGGGGAGATGGTTAAAAAAAACGCTGGCTCCCTCCCCTTTGTTTGAATCCACGGTCACTGCGTCTGCGCCGTGCAATTTGCTGTCACACCCGATATGAGTGGCATTTTCTGTAGTGCTCTTCTCATCAGTTTAATCCCTGTTACGTCCCCAATCTGAGGTCCATTTATTGAATAGATTTTTCGAACAGGGAGATGTTTAAAAAAACACTGGCTCCCTCCCCTTTGTTTGAATCCACGGTCACTGCGTCTGCGCCGTGCAATTTACTGTCACACCCGATATGAGTGGTATTTTCTGTAGTTCTCTTCTCATCAGTTTAATCCCTGTTACGTCCCCAATCTGGGGTCCATTTATTGAATAGATTTTTTCGAACGGGGAGATGGTTAAAAAAACGCTGGCTCCCTCCCCTTTGTTTGAATCCACAGTCACTGCGTCTGCGCCATGCAATTTACTGTCACACCCGATATGAGTGGTATTTTCTGTAGTTCTCTTCTTATCAGTTTAATCCCTGTTACGTCCCATATCAGGGATTGCCTTTTGTGAAAAAAAATTTAGGCCGGGTACCTTCGACTGCCTTCACAGTGACAGACTTAACCTAAAGTGGACCCTTTTAAAATTCGCTTTTATTGATTTAATTTAAAAAAGCATAAGTATAAACACCCATTGATAACTGGATGCCCAAAACAAATAATAGGACAAGGTGTTGTCCAGCTATCACCGTGAATTGGTGAAAAAAAATTAATAATTTAGATAGATACGTAACAAATTCCTGTGGCGTTATTGACTTTTTAGGCTTGTGGTTGGGTGGAGGGTAGAACACCTCTGCCCAAGGCATATAGATCTGGGTATTCGGGATAGTTCTTTCCCTGTACCCGCCCTATGATAATCCTCTGCCCAGGGATGAACCCTAATGGTGGGATCACCCTGTCCCCGTGCCTTCCCTGTCTAGCCCTGTACAGCCCTGTACAGTGGGAATTCGTTACCAATGATGTCCTGAGAATTTTATATTTTACCGGACACTTAGAATATATGTAATTCTTTAATAAATTTCTTCACAGTGACAGACCAAACTCTGAATTGATTTTAGGAACCGGGAGATGGAAAAAGCAGCTTGATCGGTCCTCTTACTCCCAAGTTGGGGCACTGAACGTGCACGGAGCTATTCCTATCAGTTTAATCCCTGTTACGTCCCCTATCTGGGGACGTGTGTCAAATTGATTAACCATTGTCGAATTAACGAACAATTACGACATCCTGAAATAATTTTGATCTGAGCTCTGTACTTGCTTTGTATTGGAATTGATGGGGATTTTTTAAATTGTCTGCATTATTTCTAATAAACTATTAAGAGACTTTATTATGATTTTAATTTTTATTTTATGTATTAAAAACCCATACAACTTAAAAAAATAAAAATAAAACGGTGACTGTGACGAGGGGACATCCTCTGCATCTGGAGGAAAGAAGGTTTGTACACAAACATAGAAGAGGATTCTTTACGGTAAGAGCAGTGAGACTATGGAACTCTCTGCCTGAGGAGGTGGTGATGGTGAGTACAATAAAGGAATTCAAGAGGGGCCTAGATGTATTTC
This sequence comes from Bufo gargarizans, assembly GCF_014858855.1. Classification (NCBI taxonomy): domain Eukaryota; kingdom Metazoa; phylum Chordata; class Amphibia; order Anura; family Bufonidae; genus Bufo; species Bufo gargarizans. The sequence continues at coordinate 218,318,868 of NC_058080.1, read as the reverse complement.
TGGAGCGTAATAATATTACAGGCTATAGCTACTAGAGAGAGATCGTTGATCCAGGGATTTATTCTGATTGCCTGATTGGAGTCGGGAAAGAATTTTTATTCCCCTAAAGTGAGGAAAATTGGCTTCTACCTCACAGGGTTTTTTTGCCTTCCTCTGGATCAACTTGCAGGATGACAGGCCGAACTGGATGGACAAATGTCTTTTTTCGGCCTTATGTACTATGTTACTATGTTACTATGTAAAAGAAAATTTATGTTTTTTCTATGAAAAATTATCCAGCCGATCGCTTTTGGTCTGTTCATAATGAAGCAACTGCCTTATCATCTGGGATGTGGCAACATTGCCAACACACTCATAGAGGTGATGATCGCTTCATTGTGATACGCAAACCCCTTCACCACAACAAGGTAACGACCACAAAGGGGAATTGACACTTGTATGTGCCTTATTTATTTTTTGCATCCACAGTGCAGTACCAGAGGACAGAAAAATTAGGCATGTACACATGCCTGAAAAATAATGGTATTGTTGCAGCCGCTGTTGTAGCAGCGGCCGGAAAAATTTATGTTTTCCAGGCAGAAAGGTGACTAAAACATTGCGGCTTGAACCCTAGTTGGTGGCGGAGAATTCACTAAAGTCATCCAGTATGCAGACATTAAATACAGCAACGTGGGGACCATTTTGAGGCCAAGGCATGTCATCAGGCCTATTGTTAGTCAAACGTATCCCCCACTGTCAGTCCCTTCGGGATCCATGCCTCACTCATCTTAATGAAGGTGAGGTAATCAACACTATTTTGACCGAGGCGACTTCTCTTGTCAGTGACAATGCCTCCTGCTGCACTGACAGGACACTTGAAGCGGGACAGGCCAGAAGTTCTATCGCAAACTGGGATAGCTCAGGCCACAGGTCAAGCTAGCACACCCAGTAGTCAAGGGGTTCATCGCTCCTCAGAGTGTCGATATCTGCAGTTAAGGCGAGGTAGTCTGCTACCTGTCGGTCGAGTCGTTCTCTAAGGCTGGATCCCGAAGGGCTGTGGCGATGTGTAGGACTGAAAAAGCTCTGCATGTCCTCAATCAACAACACATCTGTAAAGCGTCCTGTCCTTGCCGCCGTGGTCGTGGTAGGAGGAGGATTACTTTCACCTCTTCTCCAGTTAGATTCCCGTTGTGCTGTGACATCCCCCTTATAAGCTGTGTAAAGCATATTTTTTAGTTTGGTTTCGAACTGCTGCAACCTTACCGACTTTCGTTAATTTGGTTACATTTCCTCCACTTTCTGCTTATACCGAGGGTCTAGTAGCGTGGCCACCCAGTACAGGTCATTCTCCTTCATCCTTTTTATACGAGGGTCCCTCAACAGACATAACAGCATGAAAGACCCCATTTGCACAAGGTTGGATGCCGAGCTACTCATTTGCCGTTTCTCGTCCTCACTGATGTCATTGACGGTCTGTTCTTCCCCCCAGCTACGTACAACACCACAGGTACCAGATAGGTGACAACAACGAGCACCCTGGGATGCCTGCTGTGGTTGGTCTTTCTCCTCCTCAAAGCCACATTCCTCCTCTGACTCCTCTTTCTCATACTCCTCTTCCAGCGTTGCCGCAGGTCCGGCAAGCGATGATGACAAGGCTGTTTCTGGTGGTGATGGTGACCACAACTCTTCCCCTTCCTCTTCACGCTCATCTACAGCCTGATCCAGCACTCTTTGCAGAGCACGCTCCAGGAAGAAAACAAATGGGATGAGGTCGCTGATGGTGCCTTCGGTGCGACTGACTAGGTTTGTCACCTCCTCAAAAGGACGCATGAGCCTACAGGCATTGCGCATGAGCGTCCAGTAACGTGGCAAAAAAATTCCCAGCTCCGCAGAGGCTGTCCTAGCACCCCGGTCATACAAATACTCGTTGACGGCTTTTTCTTGTTGGAGTTGGAACGTGTCGGGCTGTCGCAAATCAAGCGCCTCACTGGCATGTTGTTTCGCCGCTGAATATCAGAAAAGTGCACCATGGCCGTGTAGGAACGCCTTAAATTGTCATACACCTTCCTGGCCTGCTTGAGGATGTCCTGTAAGCCTGGGTACTTAGACACAAAGCATTGTACGATGAAATTCAACACATGTGCCATGCACGGCACATGTGTCAACTTGCCCAAATTCAATGCCGCCAACAAATTGCTTCCATTGTCACACACCACACTCCAGTTGGTGCGGGGTCAGCCACTGATCCACCTGTGCGTTCAGGGCGGACAGTAGTGCTGGTCCGGTGTGGCTCTCTGCTTTCAGGCAAGTCACCCCCAAGACAGCGTGACACTGTCGTATCTGGGATGTGGAATAGCCCCTGGGGAGCTGGGGGAATTCAGTTGATGTGCAGCCAGACGCCGCTGCAGAAGAAGACTCAGCCGAGGAGGTTATCGAAGAGGATGGAGTAGGAGGAGTAGAGGAGGTGGCAGTAGGCCTGCCTGCAAGTCGTGGCGGTGTCACCAACTCCGCTGCAGAGCAACGCATTTCATGCTTGGCAGCCGTCAGCAGGTTAACCCAATGTGCAGTGTACGTGATATACCTGCCCTGAACGTGCTTTGCAGACCAGGTATCAGTGGTCAGATGGACCCTTGCCCCAACACTGTATGCCAGAGATGCCATTACTTCCTTTTCAATAACAGAGTAGAGGTTTGGGATAGCCTTTTTTGAAAAAAACAATTCAGCCGGGTACCTTATACTGTGGTGTCCCAATAGCAACAATTATTTAAAGGTCTCAGGCTCCACCAGCTTGTATGGTAAAAGCTGGCGGGCTAAAAGTTCCGTCAAGCCAGCTGTCAGACGCCGGGCAAGGGGGTGACTCTGTGACATTGGCTTCTTACTCTCAAAGATTTCCTTGACATACACCTTTCTGCTTATACCGAGGGTCTAGTAGCGTGGCCACCCAGTACAGGTAGTTCTCCTTCATCCTTTTTATACGAGGGTCCCTCAACAGACATAACAGCATGAAAGACCCCATTTGCACAAGGTTGGATGCCGAGCTACTCATTTGCCGTTTCTCGTCCTCACTGATGTCATTGACGGTCTGTTCTTCCCCCCAGCCACGTACAACACCACGGGTACCAGATAGGTGACAACAACGAGCACCCTGGGATGCCTGCTGTGGTTGGTCTTTCTCCTCCTCAAAGCCACATTCCTCCTCTGACTCCTCTTTCTCATACTCCTCTTCCAGCGTTGCCGCAGGTCCGGCAAGCGATGATGACAAGGCTGTTTCTGGTGGTGATGGTGACACTGTCGTATCTGGGATGTGGAATAGCCCCTGGGGAGCTGGGGGGATTCAGTTGATGTGCAGCCAGACGCCGCTGCAGAAGAGGACTCAGCCGAGGAGGTTATTGAAGACGATGGAGTAGGAGGAGTAGAGGAGGTGGCAGTAGGCCTGCCTGCAAGTCGTGGCGGTGTCACCAACTCCGCTGCAGAGCAACGCATTTCATGCTTGGCAGCCGTCAGCAGGTTGACCCAATGCGCAGTGTACGTGATATACCTGCCTTGACCGTGCTTTGCAGACCAGGTATCAGTGGTCAGATGGACCCTTGCCCCAACACTGTATGCCAGAGATGCCATGACTTCCTTTTCAATAACAGAGTAGAGGTTTGGGATAGCCTTTTTTGAAAAAAACAATTTAGCCGGGTACCTTATACTGTGGTGTCCCAATAGCAACAATTATTTTAAAGGTCTCAGACTCCACCAGCTTGTATGGTAAAAGCTGGCGGGCTAAAAGTTCCGTCAAGCCAGCTGTCAGACGCCGGGCAAGGGGGTGACTCTGTGACATTGGCTTCTTACTCTCAAAGATTTCCTTGACAGACACCTGACTGTGGGCAGATGAGATGGAACTGCTGAAGGTGAAAGGCGGAGTTGCGGGTGGTTGAGAGGGGGCAAGGAGGATAGCAGTGGTTGACGTGGCTGAAAATGCTGGACCAGGAGGAGGATGGTGGCTTTGAGTTTGTGTGCTGCTTATACTCATGTATTGATCCCATTGGCGTTTGTGATGTGAGATCATGTATCTTCGCAAAGCAGTTGTACCTAGGTGGGTGTTGGACTTCCCACGACTCAGTTTCTTTTGGCACAGGTTGCAAATGCCATTGCTGTTATCAGAGACAGACACACAAAAAAAATGCCACACTACTGAGCTTTGCAATGACGACATTCTGGTGGTGGCAACAGCATGCGATGATTGGCGTGCTGTCTGGCTGACCCCGGGTGCCGATACATGCTGTCTGACTGTGCCACTAGCTCCTTGCGACGACCTCCCCCTGCTTCCAACTCGTCTCCTCCTCCTCTCTGTCTCCCCTTCTGAACTTTTCCCCTCTTCTTCTTCTCTTCGAGCAGGCACCCACGTGGCATCCACGGACACATCGGCATCATCAACCACTTCACTTGTATCTGACACCTCAGCAAAGGAAGCAGCAGCGGGTACAACATCATCATCATCATCACACTGTACGTCCATGTGTGTAATGCTGCCTGACTGAGACATATCCCTGTTATCTACATCCTCTGGCAATAATGGTTGCGCATTACTAATTTCATCAAACTGATGTGTAAATAACTCTTCTGACGGATCAAGTGAAGCGGCTGTGGTGGCTGTGGTGGTGGTGGTAGTGGTGGTGGTGTGGTGTAAGCCAGTCAACTATGTCCTCAGAATTTTTTGGTTCAGGGTACGTGGCCTCGGAACACTGGGCATTATTCCAGAGCCAGTGGAAATAACAGCACCACGACCACAACGGCCCCTGCGCGGTGGCCTGCCTCTGCCTGTCATTTTTTTTTAGATAAGTGGTACTATGCGTGCAAGGTACTGTGCCACCACATATAAGTGGTGGGCAGTGGGCACAGTACATTCTGTGGGCCTGACACTGGCAGGCAACTGCAATTATATTTATTACTAAGAAAAAATTAATTTACATTTTTTTATCTGCAAGGTATTGTGACACCCTGTAACGGTATGAGTGGTGGCCTGGCCACTGGCCACAGTACAGTCTGTGGGCCTGGCACACACTGGCTTGCAACTGTGATTATATCACAGAGAATAAATAAATTGACTTTTTTTTATCTGCAAGGTATTGTGACACTATTGTGAGACCCTGTAACGGTATGAGTGGTGGCCTGGCCAGTGGCCACAGTACAGTCTGTGGGCCTGACACACACTGGCTTGCAAATGCAATTATATTTATTACAGAGAAAAAAATAAAATAAAAAATTATCTGCAAGGTATTGTGACACCCTGTAACGGTATGAGTGGTGGCCTGACCAGTGACCACAGTACAGTCTGTGGGCCTGACACTGTCACAACCAGACAGCTGAGAAGCTCTGACAGAAGCCTTTCAGAACCTCCTCCATGGGTTTTCTTTGTTGTGGTATTCAGTTCCTCATCTCGTTAGCCTCTCTCAGCTGTCATATAGTTGGACTGATTGCATCCCTTTAAATTCCGCCCCATAATGCATTACTGGGCGGCTTATACTTCTTCCTGGAGTGTGTGCATGCTGATCCTGTTTCCCAGTCTGCTACAAAGTTAAGTGCTGTACATTTATCTGTTATTTTCTGTTTGCTGGATCCCAGGTGACCCTGACTCCCTCCGTGTCTGGTGTAGGGAGCCGATGGTCGTGTCCCCTCACTATTGTAGGGTGTTCAGGGGTTATATAGTCGAGGTACGTGGATATGCAACCATCCACCTCTGGGATCTTTGCATAGGCTGAGCAGCCAGGGAAAGTCTCAGGTATTGTGCAGGGATCTCCCTTTTGGTTCCTTAGCTTTGGATCCAGTGAGTCATATATGCATGTTGCTTTGTCTTGTTTCCTGTACACCGTCCGTGACATTATAAGCCACCAAAACCGTCTCAAGCATGGATCCGGTTTCACTTTTGGCTGAACACCTTCAGGGTCTTTCATTGGAGGTAGCTGATCTCCGCAGGACTTTTTCTCAGCTTCAAGTGACCGGTTCAGCTTGCGTTCATGGAGTTTGTTCTGAGCCTAAGATCTCGCTCCCGGATACGTTCTCCGGGGGTAGTGAGAATTTTGTGCGTTTTAGAGAGGCTTGCAAACTCCATTTTCGCCTTCTTCCCCATTCCTCTGGTGATGAGAAATGGAGGGTGGGGATCATTATATCGCTGCTCAGGGGTAACGCTCAGTCCTGGGCCTTTTCGCTGCCGGAGGGGGCACGGCCCCTCCGTTCAGTGGATGAATTCTTTTTAGCCCTGGGTCAGATATATGATGATCCGGATCGTATTGCTCTGGCTGAGTCTAGACTACGTCTATTATGCCAGGGTAAACAATCCGCAGAGATATACTGCTCAGAATTTCGGAGATGGGCAGCTGATACTGGTTGGAATGATGCTGCGCTCCGAAATCAATTTTGCCATGGTCTTTCAGAGGGATTGAAAGATGCATTTGCCTTTCATGAGAGGCCTATTTCTTTGGACTCTGCTATGTCTCAGGCCGTTCGTATTGACAGGCGTCTTAGAGAGAGAGGAGAGATCTCTCCTTCCTGTCATACTCAGTCCCAGGACAGTGCAGCGGTCCCATTCTGTGTGCAGGGGTCTCAGTCGCTGTCAGCCCCTTCTGAGCAGGAGCCCATGCAGCTGGGGTTGATTGCTTCTGACAATAGAAGATTCAGCTCGCATCGGAGGGTTTGTTTTTGTTGTGGAGGTATAAATCATTTGGCAAATGTTTGTCCCTCTAGGAGATTCAGGCAGTTCTCTGGGAGTAATAAAGAAACAAAGAGGAAAAAATCTTTTAAAAATGTTCCGTCTGTTACTATTGGCAGGGTTGAGGCGGAAATTGAAGGTTTTCTGTTTGCTTGTAGTTCCCGTTTTGTCCTGCCTGCTAGGGTGGCGCTAGAGAGCAAGAGCATTTTTTGTGAGATTTTTGTGGATAGTGGAGCAGCTGTCAATCTCATTGATAATCAATTTGCAATAACTCATGTTTTCCAGGTGTGCACTTTGGGAAAGGATATTCCTGTTTTTTTTTTTTTTTTTTTTTTATTGAATAAATCAATAGAATACACAATTAGAGCGGAAGAGAAGAAACAAACTCCTCTGCTCTTAAACACAATAAAAACAGAGTGCAGGTCTGTCAGATAATAATCATGCATTAAACGTTCTATGACATAATCTCAAGGAGTAATCAGCAGCTAAACCTCCAACATAAAGCCTACTTTATAATAGTAAAATACTGAGAAATTAGGGAGGCTCAACACTCTAGATGAACAGCTACTGAGGAAGAGGCAGGTAGCCTCGAAACGCGTCTAGCCGACTACGCAATTCCTACATCCAGTACTGGTCCGGACCCCAAGTACAGAAGACTTTGTGGATCAAAAGTATTATCCTGTAACAACTTTTATTTGAACACAGCCATTTACGCAATATAGGACCTGGACTTATCCTTGATACAAGGACCTGTGAACTACAGGACTGGACGATTCATACCAGCTGATCGGAACATATCACCTTTGGTACAAGGACCTGTGAACTACGGGATTGGGCGATTCGTACCAGCTGATCAGAACATCTGACTCATTTGCATATCATCACCTGATCGAGAGCACGCCCTGTGAACCCAGCGTCCAGCGTCCTGCGTCCTGCGCTCATGTGATTGCAGTTTTCCATTGCTGTGCATCAGTCACTTTGAGCGCGTCTTTCGGGCTGTGTGCCTGTTATAATTGATTCAGTATTTGGCGCTCAGCGCACGGAGTCCCGCTTCTTGGAGACTACACTGCTCCGTGCATGTATACCACACGCCAAGAACATCGGCACTACTGAGTGGTAAGAGTCTCATGGAGACAGACTAATACTGACAAGTAACTTTCTCTTCAACTCAGAAGACACAATTTTAGGAGACTACATACCAACCTTGACTTTTATGTGATATTTTTTTATCAATTTTATTTCAATGTATTTTATTGTGTATTATTTAGAGTAATTTACTGGCCATTTTTATGTGTAATATCTCAGAATAAAATTTTTATAATAATCTCATTAGAGTATTTCCAGTAGTCCACTCATTTTCCAGAAGGTGGTGTGCCTGCTCTTCCTTGTTACAATTTTACTTTATAATAGTACTTTCAATACACAAGTAGCAACTGTTGTCGAGAAGATAACTGCTAATCACTTTAAATCACTGTATTGCGATCCAAGTGTCGCGGTCCATCCGTGACGGCCAAAAGCGAGAGCAGCAATACCCTCTGAGCAACTCACCCTCAGGTCGCGTGAGTAGGGGACAGGGGAAAGGTAGATGGGGAACTAGCTGGGATGGGCCCCGATGGAGTGTCCCTAGATATAATGGTGTTTGTGCTACCTTCCCTCTGATAGCCTCTAAAGGAGATCCATTGGTTCCAGATCTTTGTGAATTTATGATGAGATCTCAGTTCCCATGAGGACAGCTCTTCTAATCGGTATATTTGGTCAATCTTCTGGTACCATTGGTCCAAAGAGGGAATCTCGGATGATAACCATAGTGTAGGGATCAGCAATTTTGCGGCATTCACTAAATGTTTGAGAAGTAGTGAATTGGGGGGAGGGGGGTCGCGAGGGTAGAGATTCAGGAGAGCAACTTCTGGAGACGGGGTGATGTTGGAGTTGCATATCTTATTACAGGTTTGGAAAACCTTTTCCCACCACCTGAGTAAAATTGGACAAGACCACCAAATGTGGAAAAAAGCGCCCCTGTCTTTTGAGCATCTCCAACAGGTGTCGGAAGCTGTAGCTGAGTATAGGAATGTCTTGTCAGGGGTTTTATACCATCTTGAGATGATTTTGTAGTTATTTTCCTGAATCTTGACACACCGCGAGGATTTATGTGATGAGTTGTAAATAGTGCAGATATCTTCTGAAGAGAGATTCTTGTTTAGGTCTTTTTCCCAGAGTCTTATGAAAGCTGGTTTTAGAGCTTCAGGAGGAGTCCTTAGTCTATTGTACCATTGTGAAATCAGCTTATGTGGGGTAGGAACTCGGCTGATGACATGTTCAAACCAGGTGATAGGACGTAATAACGTGTGCAGTTGTATGTTTTGAGACATGTATGCTCTTAAGAAATGAAGCCCAGAAAAGCTGTAACGTGAGCTGTGTAGGAGTTCGCCCATTTCATTTATGGTAAGTAACTTGCCATCTTTGTAAAGATCTGTCAGTTTCAAATTTGACCGAGCAATTTCAGGGGGTATGCTATTCTGTAGGGCCTGTGGAGCTAAATGAAAAATGTCCTCTATTTTAAGGACCGGGGATGGGAGTGGGGAGCACAAGGGTGATTTTTGCAAGGTATACCAAGCATTTAGAGTGGCTTTCATAACCGGGGTGATATCAGGGTGGGGGGGGCAGTGGTGACATGCGTCCCAATAGAGCCGCTCTGAATGGGAGTCCCAGAAGTGATGCCTCCATAGGGACCCAGGATTTATGCTTGGGGGTCGTCAACCAGTCAGCTACTCTAGTGAGTAGGATAGCTCTACCATAAAGTTCGGGGTCCGGCAAAGCTATTCCTCCCCTCTCTCTCGGGTAAGACAGAGACTTATAAGACATTCTGGCCTTTTTCTTATTCCATATAAAGGACCGGAACATGGACTTAAGTTTAGAATAGTATGTGGAAGGGACGGGGATTGGTAAAGTTTGTTGGAGGTAAGTAAGTTTAGGGATAATAAGTGACATTAATAAATTTTTCCTTCCAAACCATGAGAGTGTGGAGATATCAAGGGAAGTTAGGTCTTCTGCTAGTTTATTTTGAAGAGGGATATAGTTCAGATTAAAGAGTTGACTGGGATCCATATTCATTTTTATACCTAGATAGGTCAAGAAAGGAGAGGACCAGTTGAATGGCGAATCCGCTTCCAGACGAGACTTCAAGGATTTTTTAAGTCCTGTGGCAATAATAAGTGATTTATTATGGTTCACTTGGAAGTTGGAGAGTGATCCATATGTTTCCAGATGGCTATATATTTTGGGGAGAGCTATTTCAGGGTTAGATATTATTAGAAGCAGATCGTCCGCAAAAGCGGCTATCTTGTGTTGTTGGTCACCCAAATTGATTCCCAGGATGTCAGAGTCTTTCCGAATGGTCTGAAGAAGGGGTTCTAAGGCGAGAACAAACAAAAGGGGAGATAGGGGGCAGCCTTGTCGGGTTCCATTACTGATTCTAAAAGACTTTGATAAGGTATCGTTGACCCTAATTGAGGCCGAGTCGTGCTGATACATTGCCTTAATTGCTGCTATGAAGGGGAGGGGGAAATTACGAGATTGCAACGCCGCATACATGAAGGGCCAATTGACCCTGTCAAATGCCTTCTCAGCATCTGTGCTGAGAAGGACCAGAGGAAGGCCTTTCCTCTTGACATAATGTATAATGTTAAGAATACGGGCCGTGTTATCTTTCCCTTCTCTGTTTTTCATGAAACCCACTTGATCTCTATGTATTAGTGCAGGGAGAAGCTTTGATAACCTATTTGCGAGCATCTTAGCTAACAGTTTTAAATCAATATTAAGAAGAGAAATGGGTCTATAGTTAGAACATAGTGAGTGATCTTTACCTTCCTTGGGAATTAGGGTGATGTGGGCTCTGGTCATATCCATTGATAATGGAATACCTTGTAGGGCGTTATTGTATACTGGGATAAGGTGCGGGATTAGTATTTCATGGAAAGCGATGTAGTAAGGTATCGGGAATCCATCCGGGCCAGGGCTTTTCCCCTTCGGGGAGTTTTTAATAGCTTGTAGGAGTTCTTCAGGTGAGAATGGGGAGGCTAAATGAATTTTATCCTGTTCCGAGAGAGAGGGACAGGTTGCTGAAGTATGAAGTTAGGGATGGGGGGACAGTCGTGTCACCTGAGGGGTATTGCGACGGATTGATATTGTAGAGGGTTTCATAATAGTCTCTAAATAGGGAAGCAATTTTACTTGTTTCGAAGGTCAATGTACCCTCTGGGGTCCTCAGTTTATGTATATAATTATTTAGTTTCCTACGTTTAAGTCTGGACATCATGTATCTCGAAGCTTTATTTCCGTGGGCAAAAATTTTATATTGGGAATGCAAATAAAGTTTCGCAGAAGCTATGTTCAATAGATTTTTGATGGCAGCCCTGCATGCAGAGAGTTCCATTAAATGAGATTCCAGTTGGGATTTTTTATGGGCACCTTCCAACTGGCTGACTTTCTCATATAGGGCGTCTAGTTGTTTTTGTCTTTCTTTTTTAAGATGAGCCCCCAAACTAATACAGTGGCCCCTTATAAATGCTTTGTGGGTGTCCCAAACTATTTGTGGCGATACCTCAGGGGTACAGTTCATCTTGAAAAATTCTTCAAGAAGGCCTTTCAGTTTAGTTTTAGTGGTTGGTACGCTAGTGAGTTGCTCATTAAATCGCCAGTGACTAGAGGGTTTATGGTTAGGGGGGGAATTCATATGCAAATATATGGGAGCGTGGTCAGAAAGGATTATGGATCCTATATCAGCTCTAGCACAAAGGTGTAGATGTTCTTTTGAGATAAATAAATAGTCTAGGCGTTGATACGATCTGTGTAGTGGAGAGTAGAAAGTGTAGTCTCTAGATTCCGGATGTATAGTACGCCAGACATCTATTAGATGGGCTTTGGCTAAAGACCTCAGTAGGGAACGAATACCTCTCTGGGATTGTGCAGATTTGTGTGAGGAAGAGTCAATAAAAGGGTTTAACACCAGGTTCAGGTCACCCCCAACTACTGTGATGCCATCTCTAAAAGAATCTATTTTTAATAAGATTGATTTTAGCCAGGGGATCTGGCGGCTATTTGGAGCGTAGATATTTACAAAGGTGTATAGGTGTTGGCCTATCTTTCCTTTGATCATAATGTAACGTCCCTCAGGGTCACATAGTAGGGCATCAAGGACAAAAGGTAGCTTATTCTGAAAGCCGATGCTGACACCTTTAGAATTTGAGTTGGGGGAACCACAGTGAAACCAAGTAGGGTAATAAGAGAAGGATAGATTGGGGAAGTGCTGGGACTTGAAATGAGTTTCTTGTAAGAAAATTACGTTCGCTTTGCCTCTCCTCAACAACCCAAAGATTTGGCTCCGCTTAGAAGGCGAGTTGCAACCCTTAAAGGGTTTCTACCACTTCGGTGTGACATATTTAGCTGTCAGACACTAGCGATCCGCTAGTGTCTGCTCTGGCCAACCATCCTAATATAATTGCTTTTGGGGCGGTGGTTTGGCTAAAAAAACTACTTTTATTAATATGCTAATGAGCCTCTAGGTGCTATGGGGGCGTCATTAGCACCTAGAGGCTCCGTCTACCTTCAGAAACTGCCGCCGCCGAGCGCGTCCCTCCAGCCCGCCCATCTCCTCCTGAATGCGCTCCTCGTATGTATTCTGCGCATGCGCAGTGAATGTCTGACCGCTTCCGTGCTCAGACATCTCCACTGCGCCTGCGCGATGACGCCATAGTGCTCCGAGGAACAGGCGCAGTGGAGATGTCTGAGCAGGGAAGCTGTCAGACATTTACTGCGCATGCGCAGAATACATACGAGGATCGCATTCAGGAGGAGATGGGCGGGCTGGAGGGACGCGCTGGGGGCGGCAGTTTCTAAAGGTAGTCGGAGCCTCTAGGTGCTAATGACGCCCCCATAGCACCTAGAGGCTCATTAGCATATTAATAAAAGTAGTTTTTTTAGCCAAACCACCGCCCCAAAAGCAATTATATTAGGATGGTTGGCCAGAGCAGACACTAGCGGATCGCTAGTGTCTGACAGCTAAATATGTCACACCGAAGTGGTAGAAACCCTTTAACATTGTAAGAGGCAATGCTAATAGCCATTATGGGGGTGACGAGGAGAGGCAGAGCAACGTGACTGATCCCTGTGTGCGCGTTTAAGGAATATGAGACGCTCAGTGTACTTAGCCTTTGGGTGAGTCGTATGAACCAAGAGTCGTTGTCTCCTAAATGTGGAGGCTCGCCACGGATGGATGCGGCACCGGATACTGAGAGACCTGTTCAGAACAATAAAAAACAAATAGAAATTGAACAAAAAAGGAACTATCTGGATCATTCTAAGCTAGTCTTGAATGACTTATCAAGTGGGGGGGGGAAGTGGCAATTGCCATTTATAGATCCGACTCTCAGCTATAGTTGTCGGCTTAGTCCGCGAGTTAAAGCCAATAGACAATGAGATAAAATAGGACCAGATATGAAGTATCTATAGTACCTAGGGTCAATTCTCCCAATGAATAAAGCATAACGCTTGCGTGGATAAGATAATGCGTTGATAAAGCGTTAGCTACACATGGGTTCCTCACTATCACAAAAATAATGAAACTATAAGCCTAGGGCCGCTGAGTACACATATAAGCGAACAAGAATATGTCAAATAAAATAAGCTTCTATGCTGCCGGCTACTCACTGGGTCATCGCATAGTAAGGAGCAGAGAGACAGTGTGTAGCCGGGAGCTCCATCCATGGCTGCCGAGTGCCTAGATGCGCATCCAAGCATTGAGACTGGAGTCACCAGGTGAGTTTAATCAAAGTGAAAATATGAGTGTAAGACCACTGGAAGCACGCATAAAAGGGGCATAAGCAGCATGGTTAGGTACGAGCCTACTGTGCCGGCTGTCCGCTACATCGTCGCATAAATGCGGTAGCGCATGAAAAGTGTACGGTCGGGAGCGCCAATAAGGGTCATTAAATAAGAATCAAAACTGCCTTATTCTAAGAGTAGTATCAGTATGTGGTTACTAATAGTGGCGTATGTGTAGGCATAGGGCCGCTGGGTATAGAGATAAAATGACTTGGGCTATACGAATATTAATGGAAGTGAACTGCCCGACCCGCATTACAACTTCGCATAGGGAGGTAAGTACAAAGGCATTTCGATGTCAGGTGAGTCGCCAGGAATCTCTTAATACCAATTAAGGTCGCTTCATCTCAAAAGAGTGTCTGTACCGCCAAAACCTTATTAATGGGGATGTTTAAGAACCTTAATCTAACTAGATAAAAACTATAAGCCTAAGGCCGCTGGGTACATGTAGGGCCAGACAGAGTCAATCGGAAAGGGTACAATTCTGTGTTGCCAGCTACACACCAAATCCTCGCATAAATATGAAGCACGGAGACAATGTGTAGCCGGGAGCACCATTAATGTCTGATGGGTGTATAACCAAGTCTCCTTCAGCGATAATTCTGGTGCCTATTGGTGAGTTTTATCATTGTTTGAGTAAACGTTTATGGACGCAGAGAGCCGGCAAGACAAGGGCATTTGCGGTGTGGGTGGATGCAATCCTAGACTGTCGGCTGTCCCCTGAGTAATCGCATGTACGTGAAAGCACAGAGACAGAACACAGCCGAGAGCGCCGTCAGAGACCACTGGTTGCAGGTTAGATCAACATTGCTCTAAGAGTAGTGACCGTATATGTTTTCTTAAAATAACATACATATGATCGTAGAGCCGCTGGGTATAGAGATAAGATATCCTGGTCCATGCGAATAATTATAGTATCATACTACTAGCTACATACTGGCTCCTTTTTACAGGTTTAATCGGCACTCCGGCACCATAGAGCCGAGAGTACCGCCAAGAATCTTTGTGTGCTATTCGAGGTGACCTAAACAAAAAGTGGCATCTATGAGAGGTTGCAGAAACGACATGCGCACAATCGTATGGTAACTGAATACGAAAATAAAATGTAACATACTGAGCTGTGCGAGTAAAGGTGAGAGTGTACTGCCGGTCTCACACTGGATCTTCGCATATATATCTAAGCACAGAGGCACTGTGAGATCGGGAGTAGTGCTGATAATCCCTGACTGCCAGACTGAATACCCCGTTACGAATACAATATTTCTAGCTGATTTCGCTGCTATGCTGTTCATGACAACTACACATTAAAACATCGCATTCATAAGAAAGAGCAGAGGTAATGTACAGCTGGGAGCACCATTAGAGACTATTGAGAATATATAGGGGGGATAGAGGAGAGGGTAGAATTACATAGTGTACCGAAGGGAGCAAATAGAGAGGGAGAAAAGGAAGAGACATAAGTAGAGAGTTTTGCCCCATATACTCAGCGTGTGGATCGGAGAGGTAGGAGAAGTATTCAGTTCATATTTTTATGAATCAAGCTACATCTGTAGGGATACGTCTTGGGGTGAGGGGTTGGTTCTTCTTATTTTCCTTTTGTCTTTGGGCTTTAGGTGTGCCTCTCAATTCAAAGGGCAGGATCCTAGGGAGCTCCGGTAATAGCGCAAGATCTTGTACAGTGTCCCAGTCCTCGATTTCTATGGGAGCAATGTCCAGGATATCAAATGCAGGTCCCAAGTCTTGGTGAGATTTAATAGAGACTCTCCTGCCTTGGAACGAGAAGGCTAATCCAAAAGGGAACTGCCATCGATAAAGAATCTTATGGTTTCTGAGCCAATCTGTGAGGGGCTTGAGGGTCCTCCTTTTCTGTAGGGTCATAGGGGCCAAATCTTGAAAGATGCTTATAGGCACCCCGTTGTGTTTCACACCATTCGGGGTTCTTGCTGTGCTGATTATGGCCTCCTTATCTTGAAAATGTAGAAAGCGGCAAATAATATCTCGAGGGGGCTCATTGCCTTTAGGTTTTGGGCGCAGGGCCCTGTGAGCCCTTTCAATGATAATTGAGGCGGATCTTTCTGGGCCCAGTAGACCAACGCAGATCTCCTTGATAATTTCAGCAGAGTCCTGTGGGGATTCTGTTTCAGGAACCCCTCTAAAACGGAGGTTGTTCCTTCTCCCCCAGTTTTCTTGGTCCTCCAAAGCATTGAATATATCATTAAGATGTGTCTGGCAGTTTTGCAGGCTTTTAGTAGTGGCCAGCTGGTAGTACAGGATTGCGGCCTGATTAGATTCAAGGGCCTCCACTCTGCCGCCCACATGTCTGACATCTTGTCTGAGGGAGGACAGCTCGCTCACCAGAGGCTCCATTGCCCTTTGCAGAGCTGAATCCAGGTATTTTCTGGAAATCGGGAGGTTTTTATGGTGTCTCTGATCCTCCGCATCGCTACCATCAGCTAGGAGCTCTGAATCGCTCTCCTCAGTTTCTTTGTGGGGGTCCGGCGCCATCTTTGCTTCTCTTGCCGCGTATACTGCCGCCGCCTTTTTTACAAATTTGTCCATGTCCCAGCAGTTTGAAGTCTGCTTGTGTGATAGGGACGAGTCCCCCGATCTTTGCTGGCCAATTTTACCCATTTTCTGAGCCGAATTGCTAAAGTTAGCTTCTGTGGAGCCGGGTCTGAGTTGCAGAGCTCAGGCACGCACGTCCATTCCTGTCCGGCGCTAGCTCCGCCCCGATATTCCTGTTTTTGCTGTTGATTCCGCTCCACTTTCTCAGAAATCATTAAACGGCATAGTTCACAATAACCGTTTAATTGTGAGTGATGCTCATGTTGAGGATGTGTCATGTTTCGTCCTTAGCGGTTTGCCTACTCCTGTAGTGTTGGGGCTACCCTGGCTCACTAAACATAATCCCACCATTGATTGGCAAGCGAGGCAAATTAATGGTTGGAGTGACTTTTGCAGATAGAATTGCCTCATGACATCTGTTTCTGAGGTTGCTACTAAGACTGTACCATCTTTTCTCTCTGAATTTTCGGATGTCTTCTCTGAGAGTGGAGTTCAGGATTTGCCCCCGCACAGGGAGTACGATTGCCCTATTAATCTATTCCCAGGCGCCAAACTGCCTAAATCTCGTTTATACAATCTTTCCCAACCTGAAAGGATCGCTATGCGTGCTTATATCTCTGAGAGTCTGAGAAAAGGACACATATGACCCTCGAAGTCACCTGTTGCCGCTGGTTTTTTCTTTGTTAAGAAAAAAGATGGTTCTTTAAGACCTTGTCTGGATTTCAGGGAGCTGAACAGTATCACTATTCGTGACCCTTATCCGCTTCCTCTGATCCCGGACCTGTTTAACCAGGTTGTTGGGGCTAAAGTCTTTTCCAAATTAGATCTAAGAGGGGCATACAACCTGGTCAGGGTCAGAGAAGGAGACGAATGGAAGACGGCCTTCAATACCCCTGAGGGCCATTTTGAAAATTTGGTTATGCCTTTTGGTTTGATGAATGCCCCAGCCGTTTTTCAGCATTTCGTGAACAGCATTTTTTATCATTTGATGGGAAAATTTGTATTAGTGTATTTGGATGACATTTTGATTTTTTCTCCTGATTTCAAAACTCATAAGGAACATTTACGTCAGGTCTTGCTCATTCTGCGGGAGAATAAATTATATGCGAAACTGGAAAAATGTGTGTTTGCGGTTCCAGAAATTAAATTTCTGGGGTTTCTTCTCTCCGCTTCTGGTTTTCGCATGGACCCTGAGAAGGTCCGCGCTGTGCTTGAGTGGGAGCTGCCTGAGAATCAGAAGGCAAGAAGGCGTTTTTTGGGCTTTGCCAATTATTACAGGAAGTTTATTTTGAATTATTCCTCTATTGTTAAACCACTCACTGATATGACCAGAAAGGGGGTAGATTTTTCTTCTTGGTCGGTAGAGGTGCGTAAGGCTTTTTCTAATATCAAGGAGAGTTTTGCTTCCGCTCCCATCTTGGTACAACCTGATATTTCTTTACCCTTCATAGTTGAGGTTGATGCTTCTGAGGTGGGTGTGGGTGCGGTCTTGTCTCAGGGTTCCTCTCCTGCCAAATGGCGACCGTGTGCCTTTTTCTCGAAAAAACTCTCCTCCGCAGAGAGAAATTACGATGTGGGAGATAGGGAATTGTTGGCCATCAAGTTGGCTTTTGAGGAATGGCGCCATTGGCTAGAGGGAGCCAGACACCCTATTACCGTGTTTACTGACCATAAAAATATGGCCTACTTGGAGTCAGCCAAGCGTCTGAACCCGAGACAGGCCAGATGGTCTTTGTTCTTTTCAAGATTTAATTTTGTTGTCACGTTCCGCCCTGGGGTTAAGAATGTGAAGGCAGATGCCCTGTCACGTTGTTTTCCGGGAGGCGGGAATTTTGAAGACCCGCGTCCCATTTTGGCCGAAGGTGTGGTGGTCTCTGCTCTTATTTCTGAATTGGAGGCAGAGGTGCAGGCAGCCCAGTCAGAGGCTCCTGATCTTTGTCCTCCTGGGAGGTTGTTTATGCCTCTCGCTTTAAGACACAAGATTTTTAAGGAACACCACGAGACGGTCCTTGCTGGGCACCTGGGGGCAAGAGCCACACTGGATCTCATCGCTCGGAGATTCTGGTGGCCTGCGCTTCGTAAGTCGGTTGAGGGTTTTGTGGCAGCCTGCGAGACTTGTGCTCGTGCCAAAGTCCCTCATTCACGGCCGCCAGGTCCTCTCCTTCCCTTACCCATTCCTTCCCGTCCTTGGACACATCTGTCCATGGACTTCATAATGGACCTGCCTCGTTCCTCGGGGAAGACTGTGATTCTGGTGGTGGTGGACCGTTTTAGCAAAATGGTGCATTTCATCCCTTTTCCTGGTTTGCCCAATGCTAAGACGCTGGCGCAGGCATTTATTGATCACATTGTCAAATTGCACGGTATTCCTTCAGACATAGTCTCTGATAGGGGCACGCAGTTTGTTTCCAGATTCTGGAAGGCTTTCTGTTCTCGCTTGGGGGTTCGGTTGTCATTCTCTTCTGCTTTCCACCCGCAGTCGAATGGCCAGACGGAGCGCGTCAATCAGAATCTGGAGACATATCTGCGCTGTTTTGTGGCGGAGAATCAGGAGGATTGGTGTTCTTTTTTGTCCCTTGCTGAGTTTGCTTTAAATAACCGTCGTCAGGAGTCCTCTGATAAGTCACCATTTTTTGGTGCATATGGGTTTCATCCGCAGTTTGGGACTTTCTCGGGAGAGGGGTCTTCTGGTTTACCTGATGAGGACAGATTCTCCTCGTCTTTGTCATCTATTTGGCGAAATATTCAGGATAATCTAAAGAGCATGAGTGAGAGATATAAGCGTGTGGCAGATAAGAGACGTGTGCTTGGTCCGGACCTGAATGTTGGTGATCTGGTGTGGTTGTCTACCAAGAATATCAAATTGAAGGTTCCCTCCTGGAAGTTGGGTCCTAGGTTTATTGGGCCTTACAAAATCCTGTCTGTCATCAATCCTGTTGCCTACCGTCTTGATCTTCCTCAGACTTGGAAGATCCATAATGTTTTTCATAAGTCCTTATTGAAACCTTATGTTCAATCCATTGTACCCTCGCCTTTGCCTCCTCCTCCGATTATGGTTGATGGGAATCTTGAATTTCAGGTCTCTAGGATTGTGGATTCTCGTCTTGTCCGCGTTTCTCTCCAGTACCTTGTTCATTGGGAGGGTTATGGTCCTGAGGAGAGGATGTGGGTCCCAGTGACGGACATTAAGGCCTCTCGTCTCATCAGGGCTTTCCATAGGTGGGCTCTGAGTGTTCAGAGTCCACTCGTAGAGGGAGGGGTACTGTCACAACCAGACAGCTGAGTAGCTCTGACAGAAGCCTTTCAGAACCTCCTCCTTGAGTTTTCTTTGTTGTGGTATTCAGTTCCTCATCTCGTTAGCCTCTCTCAGCTGTCATGTAGTTGGACTGATTGCATCCCTTTAAATTCCGCCCCATAATGCATTACTGGGCGGCTTATACTTCTTCCTGGAGTGTGTGTGCATGCTGATCCTGTTTCCCAGTCTGCTACAAAGTTAAGTGCTGTACATTTATCTGTTATTTTCTGTTTGCTGGATCCCAGGTGACCCTGACTCCCTCCGTGTCTGGTGTAGGGAGCCGGTGGTCGTGTCCCCTCACTATTGTAGGGTGTTCAGGGGTTATATAGTCGAGGTACGTGGATTTGCAACCATCCACCTCTGGGATCTTTGCATAGGCTGAGCAGCCAGGGAAAGTCTCAGGTCTTGTGCAGGGGTCTCCCTTTTGGTTCCTTAGCTTTGGATCCAGTGAGTCATATATGCATGTTGCTTTGTCTTGTTTCCTGTACACCGTCCGTGACAGACACACACTGGCTTGCAACTGCGATTATATTTATTACAGAGAAATAATAAATTGACTTTAGTTTTATCTGCAAGGTATTGTGATACTGAGTAATGGTATGAGTGGTGGCCTGGCCAGTGGCCACAGTACAGTCTGTTGGCCTGACACACACTGGCTTGCAAATGCGATTATATTTATTACAGAGAAAAAACAAACTTTTTTTTATCTGCAAGGTATTGTGTCACTATTGTGACACCCTGTAACGGTATGAGTGGTGGCCTGGTCAGTGACCACAGTACAGTCTGTGGGCCTGACACACACTGGCTTTCAACTGCGATTATATCACAGAGAAAAAATGTATTGACTTTTTTATCTGCAAGGTATTGTGACACCCTGTATGAATGGTGTGCACACAGTACAGTCTGTGTGGGCCAGACACTCACTGGCTTGCAACTGCGATTATATCACAGAGAAAAAATGTATTGACTTTTTTATCTGCAAGGTATTGTGACACCCTGTATGAATGGTGTGCACACAGTACAGTCTGTGGGCCTGTAGCCTCTCACACACTGGCATGCAACTGCAATATATATATATATATATATATATATATACTGTATATATATATATATATATATATATATATGAAAAATAAAATAAAAAAGCAGACTGATGTACCAGCTCTAAAAATGGCTTTTTGGGGTGCTGTCAGGAAGCTGTCCTTACAGCAGATGAGTCTGTGGACACAGAACACTGCCCTAGCTATCGATTTCCCTATTAAATCAGCAGCAGCTACACTGTCCCTCCTCTCACTAAGAATGCAGCTTCCGAATTAATCTAAAATGGATGCTGTCCAGCAGGTGGGAGTGTCTGGGAGGGAGGGTCTGCTGCTGATTGGCTGGAATGTGTCTGCTGACTGTGAGGTACAGGGTCAAAGTTTATTCAATGATGATGTATAGGGGGTGGACCGAACATCGCATATGTTTGCCCGCCGCGGCGAACGCGAACAAGTGATGTTCGCCGTGAACTGTTCGCCGGCGAATAGTTCTGGACATCACTAATTATCAGGTAACATTTTACTATTTTTGCCATATACAAACCCCTGCTCTGCATAGGTGACAGAAATTTTTACAAATAGTCTGTTCCATTGGTGGCTCACATTAACCAAATTTTTCCCGATGAAAAACCCCTGCTCTGCATAGGCGACAGGGACTTTTCTAAAATTCATCTTTAATTCATCTTTCATTCGATCCTTCCACTTTAACAACTTGTCCCGCATTTCTGCTCAATCACATTTCAGCCATTGACCTCCCTTGGATGTGGTATCCCTTTCTCACGCTTCTTCTCCGGCATGGAACCCTGATTCCCCATTATCCCTAGTCAACATGGTATGCTCATAAAAGAACATCGAAAGTTGATAGAGAAGATATCCAATTGGATCGTGGACATCACTAGGACGTGCAACATGGTGGAGCAGTATGTGTGCACACCCCTACACGTACTGACTGATGGGTCTGCCAGCTTCAGCTTCTGGGTCTGCAAATTGGGCACATGGCCTGATCTTGCCCTTTGCGCCTTGGAGGTGCTGGCCTGCACTTCAGCTAGTGTATTGTCTGAACGTTTGTTGAGCTCAGCAGGAGGGGGTTATCACAGAGAAGCGCAGCCGCCTGTCCACAGCCAATGTGGACAAGCTCACGTTCATTAAAATAAACCAGGCAGGGATCCCACAGGAGTTGTCTGTACCTTGTGCAGAATAGACATGTATACTGGCCTCACCCAGCCATTGTTGTACTCCAGCGCACTTTGTCTTTGTTTTATTTTTTATATTTCCCAATGTTTTGGGATCTACCCAAATTTGAACAAAAATAAAATGAAATAAAAAAAAAGTTATTTCCCTATCCACATTTGTTTGCAGAGCACTTGCCATGCTCTTAACCACATTTTGCTGCCTTTAGCACTTTTCATTACTTTTTTAGAGCCAATTTAGTGCTCCAAAGTTCAAGTTCAAGTTTGGGTCCCGAACTCACATTTTTTTGTGAAGTTCGGCCGAACCCTCAAACCCGAACATCCAGGTGTCCGCTTAACTCTAGACAGCAGCAAATCAATGGATGTCGTATATCTGGACTTTTCCAAAGCATTTGACACTGTAACACATAAAAGGTTAGTATATAAAATGAGAATGCTTGGACTGGCTCAGTGATAGAAAACAGAGGGTGGTTATTAATGGTATAAACTCAGATTGGGTCACTGTCATTAGTGGAGGTACTCATTAGTGGAGTACCTCAGGGGTCAGTATTGGGCCCTATTCTCTTCAATATATTTATTAATGATCTTGTAGAAGGCTTGCACAGTAAAATATCATTTTTTGCAGATGACACTAAACTGTGTAAAGTAATTGACACGGAATAGGACAGTATACTGCTACAGATGGATCTGGATAGATTGGAGGCTTGGGCAGATAAATGGCAGATGAGGTTTAACACTGACAAATGTAAGGTTATGCACATGGGAAGGAATAATGTAAGTCACCCGTACATACTAAATTGTAAAACACTGGCTAGCACTGACATGGAAAAGGACCTAGGAATTTTAGTGAACAGCAATCTAAGCTGTAAAAACCAGTGTCAGGCAGCTGCTCCCAAGGCCAATAAGATAATGGGTTGTATCAAAAGGGGCGTAGATGCCCGTGATGAGAACATAGTCCTACCACTTTACAAATCACTAGTCAGCCCACACATGGAGTACTGTGTACAGTTCTAGGCTCCTGTGAACAAGGCAGACATAGCAGTACTGGAGAGGGTACAGAGGAGGGCAACTAAAGTAAAAACTGGAAAGATTATCAACATTATGTTTATTCACTTTAGAAAAAATACGACTGAGGGGAGATCTAATTACTATGTATAAATTCATCTGGGTCAGTACAGAGACCTCTCCCATCATCTACAGTATTTATCCCCAGGACTGTGACTGTGACAAGGGGACATCCTCTGCATCTGGAGGAAAGAAGGCTTGTACACAAACATAGAAGATAATTCTTTACGGTAAGAGCAGTAAAACTATGGAACTCTCTGCCTGAGGAGGTGGTGATGGCGAGTTCAAGAGGGGCCTGGATGTATTTCTGGAGTGTAATAATATTAAAGGTTATAGCTATTACAGATGGGTCGCTGATCCAGGGAATTATTCTGATTGCCTGATTGGAGTCGGGAAGGAATTTTTTTCCCATTGAGTGGGGAAAATTGGCTTCTACTAGAGTTGAGCGAACACCTGGATGTTCGGGTTCGAGAAGTTCGGCCGAACTTCCCGAAAATGTTCGGGTTCGGGATCCGAACCCGATCCGAACTTCGTCCCGAACCCGAACCCCATTGAAGTCAATGGGGACCCGAACTTTTCGGCACTAAAACGGCTGTAAAACAGCCCAGGAAAGGGCTAGAGGGCTGCAAAAGGCAGCAACATGTAGGTAAATCCCCTGCAAACAAATGTGGATAGGAAAATGAATTAAAATAAAAATTTAATAAATAAAAATTAACCAAAATCAATTGGAGAGAGGTCCCATAGCAGAGAATCTGGCTTCACGTCACCCACCACTGGAACAGTCCATTCTTAGATATTTAGGCCCCGGCACCCAGGCAGAGGAGAGAGGTCCCGTAACAGAGGATCTGGCTTCATGTCAGCAGAGAATCAGTCTTCATATCATAGCAGAGAATCAGGCTTCACGTCACCCACCACTGCAACAGTCCATTGTCATAAATTTAGGCCCAGCACCCAGGCAGAGGAGAGAGGTCCCGTAACAGACAATCTGGCTTCATGTCAGCAGAGAATCAGTCTTCATGTCATAGCAGAGAATCAGGCTTCACGTCACCCACCACTGTAAGAGTCCATTTTCATAAATTTAGGCCCAGCACCCAGGCAGAGGAGAGAGGTCCTGTAACAGACAATCTGGCTTCATGTCAGCAGAGAATCAGTCTTCATGTCATAGCAGAGAATCAGGCTTCACGTCAGCCACCACTGCAACAGTCCATTTTCATAAATTTAGGCCCAGCACCCAGGCAGAGGAGAGAGGTCCCGTAACAGACAATCTGGCTTCATGTCAGCAGAGAATCAGTCTTCATGTCATAGCAGAGAATCAGTCTTCATGTCATAGCAGAGAATCAGGCTTCACGTCACCCACCACTGTAAGAGTCCATTTTCATAAATTTAGGCCCAGCACCCAGGCAGAGGAGAGAGGTCCCTTAACAGACAATCTGGCTTCATGTCAGCAGAGAATCAGTCTTCATGTCATAGCAGAGAATCAGGCTTCACGTCACCCACCACTGCAACAGTCCATTTTCATAAATTTAGGCCCAGCACCCAGGCAGAGGAGAGAGGTCCCGTAACAGACAATCTGGCTTCATGTCAGCAGAGAATCAGTCTTCATGTCATAGCAGAGAATCAGGCTTCACGTCACCCACCACTGTAAGAGTCCATTTTCATAAATTTAGGCCCAGCACCCAGGCAGAGGAGAGAGGTCCTGTAACAGACAATCTGGCTTCATGTCAGCAGAGAATCAGTCTTCATGTCATAGCAGAGAATCAGGCTTCACGTCAGCCACCACTGCAACAGTCCATTTTCATAAATTTAGGCCCAGCACCCAGGCAGAGGAGAGAGGTCCCGTAACAGACAATCTGGCTTCATGTCAGCAGAGAATCAGTCTTCATGTCATAGCAGAGAATCAGTCTTCATGTCATAGCAGAGAATCAGGCTTCACGTCACCCACCACTGTAAGAGTCCATTTTCATAAATTTAGGCCCAGCACCCAGGCAGAGGAGAGAGGTCCCTTAACAGACAATCTGGCTTCATGTCAGCAGAGAATCAGTCTTCATGTCATAGCAGAGAATCAGGCTTCACGTCACCCACCACTGCAACAGTCCATTTTCATAAATTTAGGCCCAGCACCCAGGCAGAGGAGAGAGGTCCCGTAACAGACAATCTGGCTTCATGTCAGCAGAGAATCAGTCTTCATGTCATAGCAGAGAATCAGGCTTCACGTCACCCACCACTGTAAGAGTCCATTTTCATAAATTTAGGCCCAGCACCCAGGCAGAGGAGAGAGGTCCCGTAACAGACAATCTGGCTTCATGTCAGCAGAGAATTAGTCTGCATGTCATAGCAGAGAATCAGGCTTCACGTCAGCCACCAATGCAACAGTCCATTGTCAGATATTTAGGCCCAGCACCCAGGCAGAGGAGAGAGGTCCCGTAACAGAGGATCTGGCTTCATGTCAGCAGAGAATTAGTCTGCATGTCATAGCAGATAATCAGGCTTCACGTCACCCAACATTGGAACAGTCCATTGGCATATATTTAGGCCCTGGCACCCAGACAGAGGAGAGGTTCATTCAACTTTGGGTAGCCTCGCAATATAATGGTAAAATGAAAATAAAAATAGGATTGAATGAGGAAGTGCCCTGGAGTGCAATAATATATGGTTAAGGGGAGGTAGTTAATGTCTAATCTGGACAAGGGACGGACAGGTCCTGTGGGATCCATGCCTGGTTCATTTTTATGAACGTCAGCTTGTCCACATTGGCTGTAGACAGGCGGCTGCGTTTGTCTGTAATGACGCCCCCTGCCGTGCTGAATACACGTTCAGACAAAACGCTGGCCGCCGGGCAGGCCAGCACCTCCAAGGCATAAAAGGCTAGCTCTGGCCACGTGGACAATTTAGAGACCCAGAAGTTGAATGGGGCCGAACCATCAGTCAGTACGTGGAGGGGTGTGCACATGTACTGTTCCACCATGTTAGTGAAATGTTGCCTCCTGCTAACACGTTGCGTATCAGGTGGTGGTGCAGTTAGCTGTGGCGTGTTGACAAAACTTTTCCACATCTCTGCCATGCTAACCCTGCCCTCAGAGGAGCTGGCCGTGACACAGCTGCCTTGGCGACCTCTTGCTCCTCCTCTGCCTTGGCCTTGGGCTTCCACTTGTTCCCCTGTGACATTTGGGAATGCTCTCAGTAGCGCGTCTACCAACGTGCGCTTGTACTCACGCATCTTCCTATCACGCTCCAGTGCAGGAAGTAAGGTGGGCACATTGTCTTTGTAGCATGGATCCAGCAGGGTGGCAACCCAGTAGTCCGCAGAGGTTAAAATGTGGGCAACTCTGCTGTCGTTGCGCAGGCACTGCAGCATGTAGTCGCTCATGTGTGCCAGGCTGCCCAGGGATAAGGACAAGCTGTACTCTGTGGGAGGCGTATCGTCATCGTCCTGCCTTTCCCCCCAGCCACGCACCAGTGATGGACCCGAGCTGCGTTGGGTGCCACCCCGCTGTGACCATGCTTCATCCTCATCCTCCTCCACCTCATCCTCGTCCTCCTCGTCCTCCAGTAGTGGGCCCTGGCTGGCCACATTTGTACCTGGCCTCTGCTGTTGCCAAAAACCTCCCTCTGAGTCACTTCGAAGAGACTGGCCTGAAAGTGCTAAAAATGACCCCTCTTCCTCCTCCTCCTCCTCCTCCTCCTCCTGGGCCACCTCCTCTTCCATCATCGCCCTAAGTGTTTTCTCAAGGAGACATAGAAGTGGTATTGTAACGCTGATAACGGCGTCATCGCCACTGGCCATGTTGGTGGAGTACTTGAAACAGCGCAACAGGGCACACAGGTCTCGCATGGAGGCCCAGTCATTGGTGGTGAAGTGGTGCTGTTCTGTAGTGCGACTGACCCGTGCGTGCTGCAGCTGAAACTCCACTATGGCCTGCTGCTGCTCGCACAGTCTGTCCAGCATGTGCAAGGTGGAGTTCCACCTGGTGGGCACGTCGCATATGAGGCGGTGAGCGGGAAGGCCGAAGTTACGCTGTAGCGCAGACAGGCGAGCAGCAGCAGGATGTGAACGCCGGAAGCGCGAACAGACGGCCCGCACTTTATGCAGCAGCTCTGACATGTCGGGGTAGTTGTGAATGAACTTCTGCACCACCAAATTCAGCACATGCGCCAAGCAAGGGATGTGCGTCAAATTGGCTAGTCCCAGAGCTGCAACGAGATTTCGCCCATTATCACACACCACCAGGCCGGGCTTGAGGCTCACCGGCAGCAACCACTCGTCGGTCTGTTGTTCTATACCCCGCCACAACTCCTGTGCGGTGTGGGGCCTGTCCCCCAAACATATGAGTTTCAGAATGGCCTGCTGACGTTTACCCCGGGCTGTGCTGAAGTTGGTGGTGAAGGTGTGTGGCTGACTGGATGAGCAGGTGGAAGAAGAGGAGGAGGAAGCCGAGAAGGAGGAGGTGGCAACAGGAGGCAAAGAATGTTGCCCTGCGATCCTTGGCGGCGGAAGGACGTGCGCCAAACAGCTCTCCGCCTGGGGCCCAGCTGCCACTACATTTACCCAGTGTGCAGTTAGGGAGATATAGCGTCCCTGGCCGTGCTTACTGGTCCACGTATCTGTGGTTAGGTGGACCTTGCTACAGATGGCGTTGCGCAGTGCACACTTGATTTTATCGGATACTTGGTTGTGCAGGGAAGGCACGGCTCTCTTGGAGAAGTAGTGGCGGCTGGGAACAACATACTGTGGGACAGCAAGCGACATGAGCTGTTTGAAGCTGTCTGTGTCCACCAGCCTAAATGACAGCATTTAATAGGCCAGTAGTTTAGAAATGCTGGCATTCAGGGCCAGGGATCGAGGGTGGCTAGGTGGGAATTTACGCTTTCTCTCAAATGTTTGTGAGATGGAGAGCTGAACGCTGCCGTGTGACATGGTTGAGACGCTTGGTGACGGAGGTGGTGGTGGTGTTGGTGGTACATCCCCTGTTTGCTGGGCGGCAGGTGCCAACGTTCCTCCAGAGGCAGAGGAAGAGGCCGAGGCGGCAGCAGCAGAAGAGGCCGAGGCGGCAGCAGCAGAAGAGGTAGCAGGGGGAGCCTGAGTGACTTCCTTGGTTTTAAGTTGTTTACTCCACTGCAGTTCATGCTTTGCATGCAGGTGCCTGGTCATGCAGGTTGTGCTCAGGTTCAGAACGTTAATGCCTCGCTTCAGGCTCTGATGGCACAGCGTGCAAACCACTCGGGTCTTGTCGTCAGCACATTGTTTGAAGAAGTGCCATGCCAGGGAACTCCTTGAAGCTGCCTTTGGGGTGCTCGGTCCCAGATGGCGGCGGTCAGTAGCAGGCGGAGTCTCTTGGCGGCGGGTGTTCTGCTTTTGCCCACTGCTCCCTCTTTTGCTACGCTGTTGGCTCGGTCTCACCACTGCCTCTTCCTCCGAACTGTGAAAGTCAGTGGCACGACCTTCATTCCATGTGGGGTCTAGGACCTCATCGTCCCCTGCATCGTCTTCCACCCAGTCTTGATCCCTGACCTCCTGTTCAGTCTGCACACTGCAGAAAGACGCAGCAGTTGGCACCTGTGTTTCGTCATCATCAGAGACATGCTGAGGTGGTATTCCCATGTCCTCATCATCAGGAAACATAAGTGGTTGTGCGTCAGTGCAGTCTATGTCTTCCACCGCTGGGGAAGGGCTAGGTGGATGCCCTTGGGAAACCCTGCCAGCAGAGTCTTCAAACAGCATAAGAGACTGCTGCATAACTTGAGGCTCAGACAGTTTCCCTGATATGCATTGGGGTGATGTGACAGACTGATGGGCTTGGTTTTCAGGCGCCATCTGTACGCTTTCTGCAGAAGACTGGGTGGGAGATAATGTGAACGTGCTGGATCCACTGTCGGCCACCCAATTGACTAATGCCTGTACCTGCTCAGGCCTTACCATCCTTAGAACGGCATTGGGCCCCACCATATATCGCTGTAAATTCTGGCGGCTACTGGGACCTGAGGTAGTTGGTACACTAGGACGTGTGGATGTGGCAGAACGGCCACGTCCTCTCCCAGCACCAGAGGGTCCACTAACACCACCACGACCATGTCCACGTCCGCGTCCCTTACTAGATGTTTTCCTCATTGTTATGGTTCACCACAACAACAAAAATATTATTTGGCCCAATGTATTGTATTCAAATTCAGCTGAATATAAATTTGAGGCCTAGTATTTAGGCGCTGGGTATGGATTTAGTGACAGAATTAGACTTGGAAATGCACAGTAGCGTGTGTGTGAAGTTATTCTGAATGACCCTATGTGCACCTTGAATATTATATACCCTTTTAGGGATAGATTTCAAATAGCTCTGATATAGCAGAAACCACTAAATTATGAAATTGCTAAATTGGGAATTGTATTTCAACCCTGAACAAAAAATGTGCTTTAACGGACACTAAATAACTTGCCCAGCCACAACAGTACAGCGGTAACGAGAGATTTAGCGGGATATAAATTTGAGGCCTAGTATTTAGGCGCTGGGTGACCGGTATGGATTTACTAACAGAATTAGACTTGGAAATGCACAGTAGCGTGTGTGTGAAGTTATTCTGAATGACCCTATGTGCACCTTGAATATTATATACCCTTTTAGGGATAGATTTCAAATAGCTCTGATATAGCAGAAACCACTAAATTATGAAATTGCTAAATTGGGAATTGTATTTCAACCCAGAACAAAAAATGTGCTTTGACGGACACTAAATAACTTGCCCATCCACAACAGGACAGCGGTAACGACAGATTTAGCGGGATATAAATTTGAGGCCTAGTATTTAGGCGCTGGGTGACCGGTATGGATTTAGTGACAGAATTAGACTTGGAAATGCACAGTAGCGTGTGTGTGAAGTTATTCTGAATGACCCTATGTGCACCTTGAATATTATATACCCTTTTAGGGATAGATTTCAAATAGCTCTGATATAGCAGAAACCACTAAATTATGAAATTGCTAAATTGGGAATTGTATTTCAACCCTGAACAAAAAATGTGCTTTAACGGACACTAAATAACTTGCCAAGCCACAACAGTACAGCGGTAACGACAGATTTAGCGGGATATAAATTTGAGGCCTAGTATTTAGGCGCTGGGTGACCGGTATGGATTTAGTGACAGAATTAGACTGGGATATGGCCAAAAAATAACCACACTATTGCTGGTTAAATGCACTTGGTGTGACAGCTTGACCAACCACACTACTGAGGGTTAAATGCACTTGGTGACGGGCGCAGCTTGCCCCTGATGTAGTATATGGCCAAAAAATGAACAGACTATTGCTGGTTAAATGCACTTGGTGTGACAGCTTCACCCTGATGTAGGCTTTAGCCAAAAAACAACCACACCATTGAGGGTTAAATGCACTTGGTGACAGGCGCAGCTTGCCCCTGATGTAGTATATGGCCAAAAAATGAACAGACTATTGCTGGTTAAATGCACTTGGTGTGACAGCTTGACCAACCACACTACTGAGGGTTAAATGCACTTGGTGACGGGCGCAGCTTGCCCCTGATGTAGTATATGGCCAAAAAATGAACAGACTATTGCTGGTTAAATGCACTTGGTGTGACAGCTTGACCAACCACCCTACTGAGGGTTAAATGCACTTGGTGACGGGCGCAGCTTGCCCCTGATGTAGTATATGGCCAAAAAATGAACAGACTATTGCTGGTTAAATGCACTTGGTGTGACAGCTTGACCAACCATACTACTGAGGGTTAAATGCACTTGGTGACGGTTGCAGCTTGCCCCTGATTTAGTATATGGCCAAAAAATTAACAGACTATTGCTGGTTAAATGCACTTGGTGTGACAGCTTCACCCTGATGTAGGCTTTAGCCAAAAAACAACCACACCATTGAGGGTTAAATGCACTTGGTGACAGGCGCAGCTTGCCCCTGATGTAGTATATGGCCAAAAAATAAACAGACTATTGCTAGTTAAATGCACTTGGTGTGACAGCTTCACCCTGATGTAGGCTTTAGCCAAAAAACAACCACACCATTGAGGGTTAAATGCACTTGGTCGCAGCTTGGATGCACTTGGTCGCAGCACCGCACAAGACACAAAATGGCCGCCCATCACCCCAGAAAAAAGTGACTGACAAACGGTCTGGGCAGCCTAAAAACAGTGAGCAATTGAATTTCAGCAGCTCAATGATGCACAGCTGCAGATCGATCGATTAATCAAGTCCTTTGGAGGAGTTAATCTGCCTAATCTCGCCCTACTGTCGCAGCCGCAACCTCTCCCTACGCTAATCAGAGCAGAGTGACGGGCGGCGCTATGTGACTCCAGCTTAAATAGAGGCTGGGTCACATGGTGCTCTGGCCAATCACAGCCATGCCAATAGTAGGCATGGCTGTGACGGCCTCTTGGGGCAAGTAGTATGACGCTTGTTGATTGGCTGCTTTGCAGCCTTTCAAAAAGCGCCAAGAAAGCGTCACAAAAGCGCCAAGAAAGCGACGAACACCGAACCCGAACCCGGACTTTTACGAAAATGTCCGGGTTCGGGTCCGTGTCACGGACACCCCAAAATTCGGTATGAACCCGAACTATACAGTTCGAGTTCGCTCATCCCTAGCTTCTACCTCTGTTTTTTTGTTTTTGTTTTTTGCCTTCCTCTGGATCAACTTGCAGGATAACAGGCCGAACTGGATGGACAAATCTCTTTTTTCTACCTTTTATACGATGTTACTAGGTTACTTCCTGGGCACTTAGGCTTCCGCGAAGTGTGTGGTCTACCCCGGGCGCGTTTGGCTACCAACCTTCCACTGCTGCCACCCTGCTGACTCCCGCCCACGCTAGCGACTTGCTGGTTCCACCGCTGGCTCACGGGCAAGCTGCCACTTCATCACCTGGCTCCCAAGTGCGATCAGCTACATCATCATTATCATCGAGTACTGTCTGCATGTCACTGATGTCCTCCTCAACCGTCTCTGGGTCCTGACCACTCTCAACACCAGCTACTTAGCCACTTTCCTCCACTAGGCGGGCAAGTACTGATGAGGATACGGTGGAT
Source organism: Bufo gargarizans (assembly GCF_014858855.1). NCBI lineage: Eukaryota > Metazoa > Chordata > Amphibia > Anura > Bufonidae > Bufo > Bufo gargarizans. The sequence continues at coordinate 218,287,130 of NC_058080.1, read as the reverse complement.
GTCTCCTCCAGATCCTGGCTGGGCAGTACCTGCTGACTGTCCTCTAGTAGCTCTTCTTCACTGAAAAGTGGAGCTGAGCCTTCAGCATATAATACTTCTCGTGGTGAGAAAACAGAAAAGGACAGAGGGAGGTTGAGGACAGTTGAGGGCACAGGGCCTGCTCTCAGGCCATGGCAACTAAGGGTTATGTCTGACAAACCCACTGACTCTTGGCTGGGGGTGTCTGATGTCACTTGCGATGAAGTCGAAGATCAAGTCAACCATTCAAGAACCGCTGGGTTGCTGGTCACGTGTCACGCCGGACGGGATCTCAGACATACAGATAAACCAGCAAACCAGGCTCTAGGCGAGAAGCAGGGGAAGGGTCACCTCCTAGAAAATCCCTGACTTCTCTCCCTGCTCTGCTCAGCCCACATTCAAACCTTGATGGTAGGAATGAAGTGACCTCGTGCCTTGGCTAAAACACCCTAGATTCCCTGAGATGGTGAAAAGGGGGAATAGGAGCAGCCTGCTCACACAGAACCTGGATGGGAGAGATGACACCAACACAACCAAGATAGCAAACAACAAAAACTGAAACAACACTTATCTTTTCTGAGCTGGAACAGACAACATTCCCTCCTTGCTTCCAAGGCCAGAATGATTTCTATAACGCGCTCAGAGCACTGGGATAGAGTGCTATTTAAACTAATGACCCCACCCAGTGCACCTGATGGGAGGCGGATCCAGCACGGCTCCAAAACAGAACACTAAACACGTGCTGCTATTCTGGCTGACCTCCGTACATAGTCAGAGCAGGACATGACAGTACCCCCCCTTCTACGGGTGACCTCCGGAAACCCCGGACCAACCTTATCCGGATGGGATCTATGAAAAGCCCTCACCAGTCGGCTGGCCTTGATATCCAGCGCCGGAACCCACATCCTCTCCTCATGACCGTATCCCCTCCAGTGTACCAGGTACTGAAGGGAACCCTGAAGAATTCTAGAGTCGAGAATCCTGGAGATCTCGAACTCCAAGTTTTCATCGACCAGAACTGGAGGAGGAGGCAATGGCGATGGTTCCACCGGTTTCACATATTTTTTCAGTAAAGACCTGTGGAACACATCATGGATCCTCCAAGTCTGCGGAAGATCCAGCCGAAAAGCGACAGGATTGATCACCGCAGATATTTTGTACGGACCAATAAATCTTGGACCCAGTTTCCAAGATGGCACTCTCAATTTGATATTTTTAGTGGACAACCACACCAGATCACCCACACACAGGTCTAGACCAGTCACACGTCTCTTGTCAGCCATTCGTTTATACCTCTCACCCATCTTCTCCAAATTCCCTTGGATCCTCCGCCAGATGGAGGATAAGGCAGAAGAAAATCTCTCTTCCTCTGGCATCCCAGAGGAACCAGTCCCAGAAAAGGTACCAAACTGAGGATGAAAACCATATGCGCCAAATAATGGCGACTTACCCGTGGACTCCTGCCTACGGTTATTTAACGCAAACTCTGCTAGGGACAAGAATGAGGACCAGTCCTGCTGATTCTCAGCCGCAAAGCACCTCAAGTAGGTCTCCAGGTTTTGATTAGTACGCTCCGTCTGACCATTCGACTGCGGATGAAAAGCTGAAGAGAATGAAAGTTGAATGCCAAGCCGAGAGCAGAACGCCCTCCAAAACCTGGAGACAAACTGCGTGCCCCTATCAGAGACCACATCCGAAGGAATACCATGCAATTTCACAATATTATCCACAAAAATCTGCGCAAGAGTCTAGTTAATGATATAAAGTGAGCCATTTTACTGAAACGGTCAACTACCACCAAAATCACTGTTCTCCCGGAGGAACTCGGCAGATCCGTAATAAAGTCCATAGACAAGTGCATCCAAGGATGAGACGGAATAGACAATGGAAGAAGTGAACCAGCCGGTTTCACAAGCTGTCAGGTAATCCTCAATGCTCTTACGTAACCCTGGCCACCAGAACCTCCGGGACACCAGATCACAGGTGGATTTATCACCAGGATGTCCAGCAAGTACAGTATCGTGATGTTCCTTGAACACCTTGTATCGCAGGCCCTCAGGAACAAACAACCTCCCTGGGGGACAAGAACCAGGAGCCCCCTCCTGGGCTCCCAACACCTCCATTTCCAATTCAGGGTACAGAGCGGAGACCACCACCCCATCCGCTAAAATCGGCGCAGGATCCTCTGAATCACCTCCCCCAGGAAAACTGCGAGACAAGGCATCTGCCTTGATGTTCTTAACCCCTGGGCGAAAGGTAACCACAAAATTGAACCTGGTAAAAAACAGTGACCATCTGGCCTGTCTAGGGTTCAGACGCTTGGCAGATTGCAGGGAAGCCAAATTCTTATGGTCTGTATATACCGTAACGGGGTGAGACGCCCCCTGCAACCAGTGACGCCATTCCTCAAAGGCCAACTTGATAGCCAACAACTCTCTCTCTCCAACATCATAATTCCTCTCGGCAACCGAGAGCTTCTTGGAGAAAAAAGCACACGGGACCCATTTGCCAGGGGATGAACCCTGTGACAGCACCGCTCCAATCCCCACTTCTGATTGATCAACCTCCACTACGAATGGCTGAGACACATCCGGCTGCACCAGAATGGGAGCAGACGCAAAACGCTCCTTAATAGCCGAAAAGGCCTGCAATACCTCATCCAACCAGACAGAGACGTCGGCGCCCTTCTTAGTCATATACGTGAGAGGTTTTACTATGGTAGAATAGTTTGAAATACATTTTCTATAATAATTCGTAAACCCCAAGAACCGCATCAAAGCTTTCTGATTCTCTCGTCGGTCCCATTCCAGAACCGCCCGGACCTTTTCGGGGTCCATACGAAAACCACAATCAGAAAGCAGATATCCCAAGAACGGAAGCTCTTGCACCGCAAACAAACATTTCTCCAATTTGGCATATCATTTATTCTCCCGAAGGATCGTCAAAACCTGTCTCACATGATCCTGATGGGTCTTCAGATCAGGAGAGTAAATTAAAATGTCATCCAAGTAAACTACTACGAACCTCCCCACCAAATGATGAAAAATGTCATTGACGAATCGCTGAAATACTGCTGCCGCGTTCGTCAACCCAAAAGGCATAACCAGGTTCTCAAAATGACACTCGTGCGTATTGAAGGCAGTTTTCCACTCATCCCCCTCCTTGATTCTGATCAGATTTTAGGCCCCTCTCAAATTGGCTTCAACAATCTGATCAAAAAGGTCAGAGATCAAAGGCAGAGGATATGGATCCCGGACCGTAAAACGGTTCAATTCCCGGAAATCCAAACACGGTCTCAGCGATCCATCTTTTTTTTTTTTACAAAGAACAAACCTACTGCCACCGGAGACTTAGATGGCCAAATATGACCTTTTGCCAAACTCTCGGCGATATATTTTCGCATGACCTCTCTTTCGGGTTGAGAGAGGTTGTAAAGCCGAGACTTTGGCAATTTAGCCCCAGGAATGAGATTAACTGGACAATCATAGTCACGATGAGGGGGCAATTTCTGAGCCCCACCCGCCGAAAAGACATCAGAAAAATCTGAGAGGTACTGAGGTAAAGCCGTAGTAGACACACCAGAGATAGATGTGCCCAGACAATTATCAGAACAAAACTCACTCCAACCAATGATCTGTCTCGCTTGCCAATCAATAATTGGGTTATGTTTAGTCAACCATGGTAACCCCAAAACCATAGGAGCTGGCAAATCCTTCATGACAAAACAAGACATAATCTCAACATGTGAATCACCCACCCTTAAGTGAATACCATGAGCAATGTGAGTGAGACTCCTTTGAGAAAGAGGGGAAGAATCAATTGCAAAAACCCGAATTTCTTTCTCTAAAGTACTTAGGCCCAAATTTTGAAGAAAAAGGAAGTCAATTAGGTTTACCCCAGCATCACAGTCAAGGAATACTTCAACAAAAATTTGTGTTGACTCTAGCGCCACCCTAGCTGGAAGGAGAAAACGGGAATTGCAGGAAAGTTTTTTTTTTCTTTTTCTCTTCCACCTGCGGTTTAACAAAAGGACAAGCCAAAACAAAATGACCACTTTTCCCACAGTAGTAACACAGTTTGTACAATCTCCTAAAGTTTCAACTATCAGAATGGCAAGAAACCTGACCCAGCTGCATGGGTTCCTCCGCTACCCCAGAGTTACCTGTAACATCACCCGGGGAGGCCGTCGAAACGAAACTACTCACAGAAGGGATCCCTTGCGCAGAGGGAGCCCTACTCCTTTATCTGATACGTCTATCTAACCGTACTGCTAAAGACATAACATTCTCCAAAGGATCTGGTTACTCATGAAAAGCAAGGGCATCTTTTAATCTCTCAGGTAACCCCTGACAAAACTAACTACGTAACGTGGGATCATTCCACTTTGATTCGGTCGCCCATCTCCTAAACTCAACACAGTAAGCCTCTACAGAATGTTCACCCTGAAATAAATTACGTAATCTCGATTCCGCCATCGAGACCCGGTCTGGGTCATCGTAGATCAATCCCAGGACCTTAAAAAAAATTCCTCCACCGACCGGAGGGCTTGAGAACTGGGCGGAAGAGAAAAGACCCAGGATTGCGCGTCCCCCTTAAGCAGAGAAATGACTATACCTATCCTCTGACTTTCATCAATAGAAGACGATGGACGCAGTCGAAAATATAATTTGCAAGACTCTCTAAAACTGATAAAATCATCCGTACCCCCTGCAAATCAATCAGGAAGAGCAACCTTAGGCTCCACATAAATTTGACCTCCTCCTGATGCCAGAGCATTCTGACACTGTGTAGCTCCGCAACCTCTAGGGATAGCCCCTGCATGCAAGTTGACTAACGTATCAATTGACGCCATCACAAAAACCGCTGAGCAATGACAGTCAACGTATGGCGGGTTATAATGTCACGTCGGACGGGATCTCAGACATACAGATAAACCAGCAAACCAGGCTCTAGGTGAGAAGCAGGGGAAGGGTCACCTCCTAGAAAATCCCTGACTTCTCTCCCTGCTCTGCTCAGCCCACATTCAAACCTTGATGGTAGGAATGAAGTGTCCTCCTGCCTTGGCTAAAACACCCTAGATTCCCTGAGATGGTGAAAAGGGGAATAGGAGCAGCCTGCTCACACAGAACCTGGATGGGAGAGATGACACCAACACAACCAAGGATAGCAAACAACAAAAACTGAAACAACACTTATCTTTTCTGAGCTTGAACAGACAACATTCCCTCCTTGCTTCCAAGGCCAGAATGATTTCTATAACCCGCTCAGAGCACTGGGATAGAGTGCTATTTAAACTAATGACCCCACCCAGTGCACCTGATGGGAGGTGGATCCAGCGCGGCTCCAAAACAGAACACTAAACACATGCTGCTTTTCTGGCTGACCTCCGTACATAGTCAGAGCAGGACATGACATCACGACCACTAGCTGACACTGGGAGCTCAGGCCTCTCAAAGTGACCCCTGCTACCACAGCCCCTTACTCTGCTGCGACCTCTGCCTGCGCCAGAAACATTTAGGCCTCTGCCACTCCCCTGTGCAGGGCCTGTCAATTCTCTGTCTGACATACTGTTAGATCAAATAACCAAGTGTTAGGCCTCTTTCACATGGGCGAGTTTTCAGCGCGGGTGCAATGCGTGAGGTGAATTCATTGCACCCAAACTGAATCCGGATCCATTCATTTCTATGGGGCTGTGCACATCAGTGATTTTCACCCATAACTTGTGCATTGCGTGAAAATCACAGCAAGCTCTATATTGTTAGTTTTTCACGCAACGCAGGCCCCATAAAAGTGAAGGGAGTTGTGTGAAAATCGCAAGCATCTGCAGGCAAATGCAGATGCGGTGAGATTTTCACGCATGGTTGCTAGGAGACAATTGGGACGGGGACTGTATCTTTATTATTTTCCCTTACAACATGGTTATAAGGGAAAATAATAGCATTCCTAATACAGAATGCTAAGTAAATTAGGGATGGAGGGGTTAAAAAAAAAATATAATAACTTACCTCATCCACTTGTTCGCGCAGCCTGGCTTCTCTTCTTTCTTCTTCTTTGAGAACCTGGGAGGAAAAGGACCTTTGTGATGTCACTGTGCTCATCACATGGTCCATCACCATGGTGATGGAACATGTGATGGACCCTGTGACGGACCATGTGATGAGTGCAGCGACGTCACAAAAGGTCCTTTTCCTCCCAGGTCATCAAAGAAGAAGAAAGAAGAGAAGCCAGGCTGCGCGAACAAGTGTATGAGGTGAGTTTAAGTTACATTTTTTAACCCCTTCATCCCTTATTTACTTAGCATTCTGTATTAAGAATGCTATTATTTTCCCTAATAACCATGTTATAAGGGAAAATAATACAATTTACACAACACCGATCCCAAACCTGAACTTCTGTAAAGAAGTCTGGGTTCGGGTCTGGGTACCAAACATGCCGATTTTTCTCACGTTAAAATGCTTTGCACTCGTGCGGAAAAATTGCACATTTTCCCGCAACGCACCCGCATCCTATCAGGCCATCACACACAACACCCGTGTGAAAGATGCCTTAGATCAAATATTTTTAATTTTGCCTCTAATACACAGCAAACAGGGCTTTAAAATATATCACTGCACCGCTCAACCGCAATTAGGCCCTCATTCTTTTCTACTTTTAAACAACACAACAGGCTTTTCAACAGATAGGTGCAATGCTGGACTGCAAATATATTTTTATTTCGCCACTAATACATGGAAAACTGGGCTTTAGAGTATATCACTGCACTGCTGAACAGCAATTAGGCCCTAATTTTTTTTAAACTTTTATAAAACACAACAGGCTTTTTAACAGATAAGTGCAATGCTGGACGGCGAATATATTTTTATTTCGCCACTAATACAAACCGGATTCCAAAAAAGTTGGGACACTAAACAAATTGTGAATAAAAAGTGAATGCAATGATGTGGAGATGGCAAATGTCAATATTTTATTTGTGATATAACGTAGATGACAGATCAAATGTTTAATCCGAGTAAATGTATCATTTTAAAGGAAAAATACGTTGATTCAAATTTTCACAGTGTCAACAAATCCCCAAAAAGTTGGGACAAGTAGCAATAAGAGGCTGGAAAAAGTAAATTTGAGCATAACGAAGAGCTGGAAGACCAATTAACACTAATTAGGTCAATTGGCAACATGATTGGGTATAAAAAGAGCTTCTCAGAGTGGCAGTGTCTCTCAGAAGCCAAGATGGGTAGAGGATCACCAATTCCCACGATGTTGCGCAGAAAGATAGTGGAGCAATATCAGAAAGGTGTTACCCAGCGAAAAATTGCAAAGACTTTGCATCTATCATAATCAACTGTGCATAACATCATCCGAAGATTCAGAGAATCTGGAACAATCTCTGTGCGTAGGGGTCAAGGCCATAAAACCATACTGGATGCCCGTGATCTCCGGGCCCTTAAACGACACTGCACCACAAACAGGAATGCTACTGTAAAGGAAATCACAGAATGGGCTCAGGAATACTTCCAGAAACCATTGTCAGTGAACACAATCCACCGTGCCATCCGCCGTTGCCAGCTGAAACTCTACATTGCAAAGAAGAAGCCATTTCTAAGCTCCTAAGATAAGCTAAGATCCACAAGCTCAGGCGTTTTCACTGGGCCAGGGATCATTTAAAATGGAGTGTGGCAAAATGGAAGACTGTTCTGTGGTCAGACGAGTCACAATTCGAAGTTCTTTTTGGAAATCTGGGACGCCATGTCATCCGGACCAAAGAGGACAAGGACAACCCAAGTTGTTATCAACGCTCAGTTCAGAAGCCTGCATCTCTGATGGTATGGGGTTGCATGAGTGCTTGTGGCATGGGCAGCTTGCATGTCTGGAAAGGCACCATCAATGCAGAAAAATATATTCAGATTCTAGAACAACATATGCTCCCATCCAGACATCATCTCTTTCAGGGAAGACCCTGCATTTTTCAACAAGATAATGCCAGACCACATTCTGCATCAATCACAACATCATGGCTGCGTAGGAGAAGGATCTGGGTACTGAAATGGCCAGTCTGCAGTCCAGATCTTTCACCTATAGAGAACATTTGGCGCATCATAAAGAGGAAGGTGCAACAAAGAAGGCCCAAGACGATTGAACAGTTAGAGGCCTGTATTAGACAAGAATAGGAGAGCATTCCTATTTCTAAACTTGAGAAACTGGTCTCCTCGGTCCCCAGACGTCTGTTGAGTGTTGTAAGAAGAAGGGGAGATGCCACACAGTGGTGAAAATGGCCTTGTCTCAACTTTTTGGGGATTTGTTGACACCATGAAATTTTGATTCAACATATTGTTCCCTTAAAATGGTACATTTTCTCAGTTTAAACTTTTGTTCCGTGATTTATGTTCTATTCTGAATAAAATATTAGAAGTTGGCACCTCCACATCATTGCATTCAGTTTTTATTCACGATTTGTATAGTGTCCCAACTTTTTTGGAATCCGGTTTGTACATGGCAAATAGGGCATAACATATAACTGGGGCAAATAAAACGTACGTTAGAAATTATTTCTTTGTTATAAACCCTTTTAATGGCTGTATTAAACAGCACTTGCACCCCAATAACAATAACAATTAGCTGGAATAACCGAGCTGTATAATGCCAATTTAGATCCCCAGTCAGTGCAGTAAGGGGTAACAGGATTGTTCCTATTACCCAGTCAACCCATTTTTTCACCACAATCAAGTCTTTCCTATCGCTGTCCCTAGCGCCTGCAGACGTCTCTCCCTACACTGGTAAATGGCAGAATCTAATATGGCTGCTGTATTTATAGGGCTATGACATCACAGGACTGGCTGGCTGCTGATTGGCTGCATGAATGGCATTATGGGTGATCCTGTCTTCTCAGAGTTCCTTTCTCTATGTCTTCACATATGCAGCAGCCATTTTAGGAAAAAATTAGATTCATTACCACGAAGCGTGAGGAAATTTGCCTTCGGTGCGAATAGATTTTTTCCTGAAATTTGGAACGAATTACACTTCATCAGCTTTGATTAGCTCATCTCTAATTACAGCTTTTACACTAGACTGTGGTCTGGCCGACTGTAGTTTTTACGCCAGACTCTGGATGGACCAGCTGCAGTGTTCACACTATTGATTACACTACACTGTGGACTGTCTGACTGTAGCTTTTACACTAGACCGTGGTCTGGCCAACGGCAGTGTTTATACTAGACAGTTGACTGACCAGTGAAAACATTTACACTGGACTGTGAACTGACTGACCGCAGCATTTACTGTAGACTGTGAGCTGAGTGTAGGCAGTATTTACACTAGACAATAATACATTTGACATATTACATTTCTCTCCTAACATATATGGCACACATCATAAACTTCATTTTTGGCATGGAGTAGTGTTGGGCGAGCATGCTCGGCCGAACACTAGTTTGGCTCGAGCATCGCTATGCTCGGCCGAATATCGCCTGTGCTCGAGCGCAATGCTCAAGTGTATTTAACTCTAATTTAACCTCTATTTCTGAAAAAAAATTCTGACGGGATTCAAACTCACAATCTTACAGCCCAGAATGTTAACCACTACACTATAGAGCTGCATGGCCAGTTACTAAAATAAATAAATAAAGTAAATGGAAAACACCCAGAAGAAATATCCAAGTTGGTGACATAGTGTTAGTGAAAGAAGAAGGTTTACCTAGAAGTCAATGGAAATTGGCCAAAGTTCTAGAAGTTCAAAAGGATGAAGACAAACTAGTAAGAAGAGTGTTGTTACAAATAGGAGACTCAAAACTTGACAAAAAAGGAAAACATCTCACTACTCAACTCAAGTTGGAACATTCTATACAGAAGTTAGTTGTTTTACTTGAGTAATAAAAGACAGTTGAGAACCTGATAGAACATTCCTCAAATTCATGTTCAAGTCCTACCACTAAGAACATAGCATTATAGGTAATTTTAGTGGGAGTGTAGCTGGCCAGCTAAGACCTGTCATAGGATGCTAATATGGCTTATATATTTATACAGCTAAACCTTCCAATAACCTCAATACAGTTGCTATGTTTGTGTATTAAAGACAAATTCAAAGTTATTTACAGTGACTTCCGTTTTGGATATCATATAACAGTTATATATTGTGTTCACAGAAGAAGGAAAGATAATATGCCTTTAAGATTCATTATATAGTGTAAGGTAAGCTCAATGACACAGCAGAAACAACAGAAAGCATAGAGCTAAACTGTTGCTGCTGAGCAGGAGTATAGACTAATCACAGCCAGCCTCATGCACAGCAGGAGTCTTGGCCAATCACAGCCAGCCTCACACGCAGCCTGTGTGGGAAATTCCCTAGCAGGAGCTGCTAGAAATTATTATTCACCAGAGAGAGAAGCTGAACAGACAATCACTCCACTAAGAGCTATGTTTTATGGAAGCAGAGAGGTTTTTAAAACAATTCTATAATCTTCCTACTGTTAATATAGTGATTAGAACTGTATACTGAACCAGTTACATGTGTTTATTTACAGTTCCACCAATTACAAACTACAAATACCAAACAATTGCAAACTACAAAGTTCACAATCCAAATTCAAATTCCATATTGCAATCCAAATTGCATACAACCATATCAGATCATACTCAACCAATCTGCAAATACAGTAGTTACTGCTAACTGCATATTGCAAATTGCGACCAAATTCAGCAAGTGAACTATTAGTTAGACCTCAGATATACCTCTCAGAGAGATCATAAAGTGCTTAAATAACTTAAAGTGAGAGTAGAGATACTCACAAGAGAAATATATCCACCATTTTATGTTGAATGACAAGACTGAATAGTTGAACCACCATCTTATGCATACCGCCATTTTGTGATTCTTTATTCAACACATGTTATGTACATGGAGTATCTGCTGCGGAGGCGGCAGTGTTATATGAAGAAAAGTTGAAGTTAATAAAGAAGTTATTTCAAGCATTTGGTGTGCTCTTTAAACCTACTGTTTCCATAGAACGGTGCTAGAGGAATTACAGAGTAATAGACAGTCTGGTTAGACTAAAAGTCAGAGATATCAAAATTCTTCTAATGCCACAGCGCAAAAGGCACTTCATAGTGCTGCACCTGCCACACCTTGTTTGTGATGGAAGGGGTGCATGGGAATACAGTGTATTCAATGCACCATAAAATCCACATTTAAAGTGCCTTTATGTTCAGTCGCTTTCCTCTGGTGAAGTAGATAAGTCAGGGGCAATCTAGGCCTTGTTCATTTTTATAAGAGTCAACCGGTCAGCATCTTCAGTTGACAGGCAGATGCGCTTATCAGTTATTATGCCCCCAGCAGCACTAAATATCTGCTCTGCCAAAATGCTGGGGCAGGGCAGGCCAGCACTTCCAACGCTTAGAGCACCAGTTTCTGCCATGTGTCCAGTTTGGACACCCAATAGTTGTAAGGCACAGTACGATCATGGAGGACGCTGACACGGTCTGCTACGTACTCCTTCACCATCTTCCAAAACTTTTTCCTCCTTGTGACACTAGGCTGTGCATCTGGGTGAGGGTGTTGGCGGGGTGTCATGAAACTGTCCCAGACCTTGGAGTGTTGAGAACCAACAAAAGATGATGGGTCTCTTGAAGTACAAAAGCACATGTAGAACCGGAGTACAGGCCACTGTCAGATATTTTTAGGCCCCGGCACCCAGACAGAGGAGAGAGGTCCCATAGCAGAGAATCAGGCTTCATGTCATAGCAGAGAATCAGGCTTCATGTCACCCACCACTGGAACAGGCCATTGTCAGATATTTTTAGGCCCCGGCACCCAGACAGAGGAGAGAGGTCACATAGCAGAGATTCAGGCTTCATGTCATAGTAGAGAATCAGGCTTCATGTCACCCAAAACTGGAACAGGCCACTGTCAGATTTTTATGAACGTCAGCTTGTCCACATTGGCTGTAGACAGGCGGCTGCGTTTGTCTGTAATGACGCCCCCTGCCGTGCTGAATACACGTTCAGACAAAACGCTGGCCGCCGGGCAGGCCAGCACCTCCAAGGCATAAAAGGCTAGCTCTGGCCACGTGGACAATTTGGAGACCCAGAAGTTGAATGGGGCCGAACCATCAGTCAGTACGTGGAGGGGTGTGCACACGTACTGTTCCACCATGTTAGTGAAATGTTGCCTCCTGCTAACACGTTCCGTATCAGGTGGTGGTGCAGTTAGCTGTGGCGTGTTGACAAAACTTTTCCACATCTCTGCCATGCTAACCCTGCCCTCAGAGGAGCTGGCCATGACACAGCTGCCTTGGCGACCTCTTGCTCCTTCTCTGCCTTGGCCTTGGGCTTCCACTTGTTCCCCTGTGACATTTGGCAATGCTCTCAGTAGCGCGTCTACCAATGTGCGCTTGTACTCGCGCATCTTCCTATCACGCTCCAGTGCAGGAAGTAAGGTGGGCACATTGTCTTTGTACCGTGGATCCAGCAGGGTGGCAACCCAGTAGTCCGCACACGATAAAATGTGGGCAACTCTGCTGTCATTGCGCAGGCACTGCAGCATGTAGTCGCTCATGTGTGCCAGGCTGCCCAGATGTAAGGACAAGCTGTCCTCTGTGGGAGGCGTATCGTCATTGTCCTGCGTTTCCCCCCAGCCACGCACTAGTGATGGGCCCGAGCTGCGTTGGGTGCCACCCCGCTGTGAACATGCTTCATCCTCATCCACCTCCTCCTCATTCTCGTCCTCCTCATCCTCCAGTAGTGGGCCCTGGCTGGCCACATTTGTACCTGGCCTCTGCTGTTGCAAAAAAAACTCCCTCTGAGTCACTTCTAAGAGACTGGCCTGAAAGGGCTAAAAATGACCCCTCTTCCTCCTCCTCCTCCTCCTCCTCCTGGGCCACCTCCTCTTCCATCACCGCCCTTAGTGTTTTCTCAAGGAGACATAGAAGTGGTATTGTAACGCTGATAACGGCGTCATCGCCACTGGCCATGTTGGTGGAGTACTCGAAACAGCGCAACAGGGCACACGGGTCTCGCATGGAGGCCCAGTCATTGGTGGTGAAGTGGTGCTGTTCCGCAGTGCGACTGACCCGTGCGTGCTGCAGCTGAAACTTCACTATGGCCTGCTGCTGCTCGCACAGTCTGTCCAGCATGTGCAAGGTGGAGTTCCACCTGGTGGGCACGTCGCATATGAGGTGGTGAGTGGGAAGGCCGAAGTTACGCTGTAGCGCAGACAGGCGAGCAGCGGCAGGATGTGAACGCCGGAAGCGCGAACAGACGGCCTGCACTTTATGCAGCAGCTTCTGCACTGAATGAACTTCTGCACCACCAAATTCAGCACATGCGCCAGGCAAGGGATGTGCGTCAAACTGGCTAGACCCAGAGCTGCAACGAGATTTCGCCCATTATCGCACACCACCAGGCCGGGTTTGAGGCTCACCGGCAGCAACCACTCGTCGGTCTGTTGTTCTATACCCTGCCACAACTCCTGTGCGGTGTGGGACCTGTCCCCCAAACATAGGAGTTTCAGAATGGCCTGCTGACGCTTACCCCGGGCTGTGCTGAAGTTGGTGGTGAAGGTGTGTGGCTGACTGGATGAGCAGGTGGATGAAGAGGAGGGGGAAGCCGAGTAGTAGGAGGAGGCAACAGGAGGCAAAGAATGTTGCCCTGCGATCCTTGGCGGCGGAAGGACGTGAGCCAAACAGCTCTCCGCCTGGGGCCCAGCCGCCACTACATTTACCCAGTGTGCAGTTAGGGAGATATAGCGTTCCTGGCCGTGCTTACTGGTCCACGTATCTGTGGTTAGGTGGACCTTGCCACAGATGGTGTTGCGCAGTGCACACTTGATTTTATCGGATACTTGGTTGTGCAGGGAAGGCACGGCTCTCTTGGAGAAGTAGTGGCGGCTGGGAACAACATACTGTGGGACAGCAAGCGACATGAGCTGTTTGAAGCTGTCTGTGTCCACCAGCCTGAATGACAGCATTTCATAGGCCAGTAGTTTAGAAATGATGGCATTCAGGGCCAGGGATCGAGGGTGGCTAGGTGGGAATTTACACTTTCTTTCAAACGTTTGTGAGATGGAGAGCTGAACGCTGCATTGTGACATGGTTGAGATGCTTGGTGACGGAGGTGGTGGTGTTGGTGGTACATCCTCTGTTTGCTGGGCGGCAGGTGCCAACGTTCCTCCAGAGGCAGAGGAAGAGGCCGAGGCGGCAGCAGCAGAAGAGGTAGCAGGGGGAGCCTGAGTGAGTTCCTTGTTTTTAAGGTGTTTACTCCACTGCAGTTCATGCTTTGTATGCAGGTGCCTGGTCATGCAGGTTGGGCTAAGGTTCAGAACGTCAATGCCTCGCTTCAGGCTCTGATGGCACAGCGTGCAAACCACTCGGGTCTTGTCGTCAGCACATTGTTTGAAGAATTGCCACGCCAGGGAACTCCTTGAAGCTGCCTTTGGGGTGCTCGGTCCCAGATGGAGGCGGCCAGTAGCAGACGGACTCTCTTGGCGGCGGGTGTTCTGCTTTTGCACACTGCTCCCTCTTTTGCTACGCTGTTGGCTCGGCCTTACCACTGCCTCTTCCTCCGAACTCTGAAAGTCAGTGGCACAACCTTCATTCCATGTGGGGTCTAGGACCTCATCATCCCCTGCATCGTCTTCCACCCAGTTTTCCTCCCTGACCTCCTATTCAGTCTGCACACTACAGAAAGACTCAGCAGTTGGCACCTGTGTTTCGTCATCATCATCAGAGACGTGCTGAGGTGGTATTCCCATGTCCTCATCATCAGGAAACATAAGTGGTTGTGCGTCAGTGCATTCTATGTCTTCCACCGCTGGGGAAGGGCTAGGTGGATGCCCTTGGGAAACCCTGCCAGCAGAGTCTTCAAACAGCATAAGAGACTGCTGCATAACTTGAGGCTCAGACAGTTTCCCTGATATGCATGGGGGTGATGTGACAGACTGATGGGCTTGGTTTTCAGGCGCTATCTGTGCGCTTTCTGCAGAAGAAAGGGTGGGAGATAATGTGAACGTGCTGGATCCACTGTCGGCCACCCAATTGACTAATGCCTGTACCTGCTCAGGCCTTACCATCCGTAGAACGGCATTGGGCCCCACCAAATATCGCTGTAAATTCTGGCGGCTACTGGGACCTGAGGTAGTTGGTTCACTAGGACGTGTGGCTGTTGCAGAACGGCCACGTCCTCTCCCAGCACCAGAGGGTCCACTAACACCACCACGACCATGTCCGCGTCCCTTACTAGATGTTTTCCTCATTGTTACCGTTCACCACAATAAGAAAAAAAAAATTGGGCCCAATGTATTGAATTCAAATTCAGGCCTTTTTTTTACAGGCACCTAACACTATCTGGCTATCTATTTAGGTACCGTATTACACTAATACAGGTACAGCAGTATCGACAGATTTAGTTGAATATAAATTGTAGGCCTATTATTTAGGCTCTGGATGACAGGTATACGTTTACGGACAGAATTAGACTTGGAAATGCACGGTAGTGTGTGAAGTTATTGAGGATGACCCTATCCCCACCTTCAATCTAATATACCCTTTATGGATAGATTTAAACTTGGCCTGATACAGCAGAAACCACTGATTTAGGGAATTGCTAAGTTGTGAATTGTATTTTAACCCAGAACAAAAATATATCCTTTGCCAGACAGCAGACAGTATTACAATTGGCTAGCCACAGCTGAAACACCAGATTTACTGCTATTTTATTTTGGCAATTGTATTTCACCCTCAATAAAATAGCAAGCACAGTCAAGCACTTGATGTAGGATATAGCAAAAAAAAAAAAACACTATTGATGGTTAAATGTATTTGGTGGCAGCTTGTGCTGGCGCACCACAAGACACAACATGGCCGCCGATCACCCCAGAAAAAAGTGACAGAAAAACGCTCTGGGCAGCCTAAAAACATTGAGCATTTAAATAGCAGAGGTTGAATGATTCACAGCTGTAGATCGATCACTTGATTAAGTGTTTTGGAAGAGTAAATCCCTGCCTAATCTCGCCCTAACAGCAGCAGCTTCATCCTCTCCCTACACTGATCAGAGCAGAGTGACAGTGCGGCGCTACGTGACTCCAGCTTAAATAGAGGCTGGGTCACATGCTGCACTGGCCAATCACAGTCATGCCAATAGTAGGCATCACTGTGATGGCCTCTTGGGGCAAGTAGTATGACGCTTGTTGATTGGTTGCTTTGCAGCCTTTCAAAAAGTGCCAAGAAAGCGCCGAACACCGAACCCAAACCCAGACTTTTACGAAAATGTTCGGGTCCGTGTCACGAACACCCCAAAATTCGGTACGAACCCGAACTATACAGTTCGGGTTCGCTCATCCCTATATATAATAGCTAGTGTACTAAAAAATAAATAAATGTAAAAAAATGTGAATGAGTAATATACTAAGAATGTGAGCAAAATGTCACTATATGAATGGAAATAAATTTTTAGACTTGCTGTTGATAACAGAAGTGACTGGTGATGTGCACTACAAAAGTGAACGTTGTGCTGAAAAAATTTAAACAATAGTACCAAGCGGAAACCTGTGAAAAAAAGAAAATTTTACATACATGTGTTAAATCAATATCTAATACCCTGCTATACTGGAACCCATTTAAAGATCCCATCTATACTGATAGGCGTCACACAATTGTCAATGCTGTAAGAACAATATTCAGTGCTCTTCTAGACTGGATCCCAAAAATGAACTCATCTATTGCTGGTATAAAGTCACCTAATTGTCAATGCTGGTTTGTATAACCATACCAGCATTGTAGACCATTGTATCTCCCCAGCGCCTAGTGATGAAGGCTAGAATACTGGCAATAGGTGTACACCTAACCCACCACAGAGATCCCTGAAAGGCATGTCTAGCCAACCCATGATGAATGACTAGTTCATTCACATGGGGGGAGGAAAAACCCCACCCCCCCAGCAGGGAGGACCCAATGAACCCGACTCGTAGCCCATAATCAGGACACATGCTCTCACCACCCATGAAAGTGAAATTTAAAAAGACCTGTACACTTGGACAGTGTTGCCCTGCCTCTGTTGGAACTGCTGTGTGTTCCCCTCTTCTCCCCTCCTCGGTTGCCCAAGGAACTACTTACTCTTCCGCCAGTGTTGTCAGCTGGAAAATTTTGGAAGTAATTTTTCTACAAGGACCTTCTGGTATTGCACCAGTTTGCTAGTCCTCTCCACCATAGGAATGAGAGATGAGAAGTTCTCGACCCCAGCTACAATCAGTAATCTGTGTTGGCCAAAATGTGTATAAGGCGAGGTTCATGGGAAAGGCAGCATAACATAAAGACAGCCATGTGTGCCAGAGTCCCAACAGACAAGACTTTGCGATCCTTTTCAGGAGGATGACTCTCGATCTCCTCATCCTCTTCCTCCTCTTCTGCCCATCCACTCTGAACAGATGGAATTTACCTGCTATAGGTACTACCCTCTGTAGCGGAGGCAATCGTCTCCTGCTCCTCCTCCTTATCATCATCCAATTCGCGCTGAGAAGACGAACAGAGGCTATCACCCTGTGTACTGTCTTCCCCCATTTCCACCTCTTCCACATCAAAGCGTCTGCCTTCATTGTGAGCAGCGAGCATTTCAGTAGACACAGAAGTGGGATGGTTACGCTGATAATAGCGGAATTGCCACTCACCATCTATGTTGATTCCTCAAAGTTGCGTAAAACCTCACAGAGGTCAGATATCCATGCCTACTCGTCGCTTGTAAAGAGCAGAAGCTAACTGGAAAGGCGACGACCATGTTGCAGCTGGTATTCCACTACTGCCCTCTGCTGGTCACAAAGCCAGGCCAACATGTGGAACGTAGAGTTCCAGCGCGTGCTCACGTGGCACAACAGTCGGTGAGCTGGCAATTGCAAGCGCTGCTGCAGCGTTGCCAGACTGGCAGCAGATGTAGATGACTTTCGGAAATGGGCACACACGCGGTGCACCTTCACCAGTAGCTCAGGCAAATTGGGGTAGGTTTTGAGAAACCGCTGAACCACTAAGTTGAACACGTGGGCTAGGCATGGTATGTGTATAAGCTTGCCGAACTCCAAAGCCGCTACCAAGTTACGGCCATTATCAGATACAACCATGCCTGGTTGTAGGTTGAGTGGTGAAAGCCACAGCTCAGTCTGGTCCCTTATACTCTGCCACAGCTCTGTGGCTGTGCGCTGTTTGTCACCTAAGCAAATTAGTTTTAGCTGGGCCTGTTGCCTCTTCCCCACTGCAGTGCTACACTGCTTCCAGCTACTGACTGATGGCTGACTGGTGCTGCAAGATGACAATTCAGAGGTAAAAGTGGAGGAGGAGGTGGAGGAGGATAAGGGGGCTTGCAGCCACTAATGTAGCTGGTGGCGGAAATCCTGATGGAAGTCATCAGGCGGCGGAAAGCCTCAGTGTCCACAAGCCTAAATGGCCAGCAATTTGAGAAGGTGCAATGGCATGTGGGTGGGTGGTTGGGTATTAGCATTTTTATTCAAAGGTCTGGGGTATGGACATCTGTAAGTGAATGTGCTAGCTAATGGTGCTTGCGAAGGTCAAGGGCCTGTGTCTTGGACAGGGGATTGGCTAGCACGTAACACAGGGGAAGAGAAGGCAGTGGTGTGACCCACAGATACCGATTGTGGACCCAGGCGTTCAGCCCACCTATTAGGGTGCTTTGATACCATGTGGCGGATCATGCTGGTGGTGTGGCTCCCTCTTCCTCTGTACTGCTGTCCTCGCTCAGCATTCCACCTTCCCAGGTTGGGTCAGTGATTTAATCGTCCACTGCTTCCTCTTCCACTTCCTCACTCTGGTCATCCTCCTGACTTGTTGACCTAACAAAAACCTCACTTATTGGCAACTGTGTCTCATCATCATCATCCACCTTGTGAAACAACCATCTTCTTCTGACTCTGGATGTTCAATAGTTTGGGAATCAGTGCACAAGATCTTCTCATGTCTCTCTTCAAGAGGGCTTGGCGAGATGTGCAAATCAAGGAATGGCACTGAAAAGTCCTCCTGGGAAGATCCGAGTGTGGGATCACTTGTTTGCCAAAACTCTCCATGGTGAGAGGAAGGAAGATCAGGGTGAGGATTCTGTTGACCAGACTCTTTGCTACTGAGACTGGACTTTGTGGAAGATAGGGTGGTGATTAACCGACTGGAAGAATTATCTGCTGCAATCCAACTGACCACTTGGTTGCACTAGTGTGACTTTGAGAGAAGTGTCCTGTGCCACCCAGCAAACTGGGACATGAATCTAGGTATCGTGGATGAGTGTGTTTCTTGTGCTCTGGCAGCAGTCACAGTTTCAATGCACCCAGGGCCACGGCCTCTGCATGCACCATCAGCAGCACGGCCACTCCCCTGACCTTTACTGCTTGCCTTGAGCATATTAAATGGTATACAGTCTGGTCCATAAATATTGGAACATCGACACAATTCTAACATTTTTGGCTCTATACACCACCACAATGGATTTGAAATGAAATGAACAAGATGTGTTTTAACTGCAGACTGTCAGCTTTAATTTGAGGGTATTTACATCCAAATCAGGTGAACGGTGTAGGAATTACAACAGTTTGCATATGTGCCTCCCACTTGTTAAGGGACCAAAAGTCACAGGACAGAATAATAATCATAAATCAAACTTTCACTTTTTAATACTTGGTTGCAAATCCTTTGCAGTCAATTACAGCCTGAAGTCTGGACCGCATAGACATCACCAGACGCTGGGTTTCATCCCTAGTGATGCTCTGCCAGGCCTCTACTGCAACTGTCTTCAGTTCCTGCTTGTTCTTGGAGCATTTTCCCTTTAGTTTTGTCTTCAGCAAGTGAAATGCATGCTCAATTGGATTCAGGTCAGGTGAGTGACTTGGCCATTGCATAATATTCTACTTCTTTCCCTTAAAAACACTTTGGTTGCTTTTGCAGCATGCTTTGGGTCATTGTCAATCTGCACTGTGAAGCACCGTCCAATGAGTTCTGAAGCATTTGGCTGAATATGAGCATATAATATTGCCCGAAACACTTCAGAATTCAACCAGCTGCTTTTGTCAGCAGTCACATCATCAATAAATACAAGAGAACCAGTTCCATTGGCAGCCATACATGCCCACACCATGACACTACCACAACCATGTTTCACTGATGAGGTGGTATGCTTAGGATCATGAGCAGTTCCTTTCCTTCTCCATACTCTTCTCCTCCCATCACTCTGGTACAAGTTGATATTGGACTTATCTGTCCATAGGATTTTGTTCCAGAACTGTGAAAGCTTTTTAGATGTCGTTTGGCAAACTGTAATCTAGCCTTCCTGTTTTTGAGGTGCAGTAAGCCAGATTGGACTAATGCACACTGGCGCAATAATAAGCGGTGACTGGGTCAGGTGTAGGTATAGTTAATAGTTTTCGTTTGTGTTGCAAATTGCAGTGTGCACAGGCTATAGTCTCAGGGCCCTTTAAGGTGTTGCAACTCACGTACCAGGTGAGGAATGCCAGAGTGGTGTAATGTCTCTGTATGGTAATACGTATAGTGTCAACGGTGTCTCCTACCTTGGTACAGCTGAACTTCTGGATCCTGGCTCACTTGCAATAAATGAGTGTTGCTAGTAGGAGTAATTGAGGAATGAATGAGATCCAGACTTGACATATAATCCAACTTATCTTTACTGAAAGCAGCATAAATCCATACGAGATACAGCATTAGTCTTTTGGGTTCCAGCAGGTATTGGCAATATGTGGCAGGGATCAATATCTCTTCTGCTTCTATAATATGCCTGGAGAATATGTGTCACGGCTGTTTAAGGGTAACCAGAGCATACACAGTAAGAAGAGCTACTGACCGGACCCAAACTAGGGAAGAGGAAGGGTGACCCCTGTCAGACCCTCAACACTCTACCTATGCTGCTAAAGCACATGCCCGGATCCAAATGGTGGAACGAGGCATGCCCGCGTACCTTAGACTGATGAGCCCTGTAACCCCTACAATAGTGGAAGGGGCACGGCCACCGATGCCCTGCTCAGAATATGGAGGGAACCGTGGCCACCTCAGATCCAGTCAGGAAATCACCAGGTACACAACAAAGTCTGCACACTTAGCTGATGGAGCTGTAGCCGCAGAGAAGACGGATCCAAGGGCCGCTGGCAATATCCGGAGTGCTTGCAGCAGCAGAACACAGGTCCAGAGAACTAGTAGCTGAAGAAGTGACGATACTCAAGGCAGAGCTACAACTGAAGAGAGAAGTATAATCCACGCCCTGCAATAGGAGGAGGGGTGATTTAAAGGCAGGGTAATCAAACGCAGGAGGAACAGCTGAGAGTAAAGACCTCATCACAGGGGCGGAGAGACAGAACAGTGAGAACACCTCCAAACTCTAAGTGACATCATCACAGGGGTGGAGAGAGACAGAGCTGTGAGAACGTCTCAAAGCTCTGGTAGTGACAGTACCCCCCCCTCTACGGGTGGACTCCGGACACCCAGGACCCACCTTCCCAGGATGAGCCCTATGAAATGCCCTGATAAGGCGAGTGGCTTTAATGTCCGACATCGGAACCCACATCCTCTCCTCAGGATCATAACCCTTCCAATGAACGAGGTACTGAAGAGAACCGCGGACAATGCGAGAGTCCACAATTCTGGAAACCTCAAACTCCAGATTGCCATCAACCAAAATCGGAGGAGGAGGCAAAGAGGGGGGTACCGTGGGCTGGACATATGGTTTTAAGAGAGATCTGTGAAATACATTATGTATCTTCCAAACCCGTGGAAGATCAAGGCGGAAGGCAACAGGATTGATGACTGACAAAATTTTATAAGGCCCAATAAACTTGGGACCCAATTTCCAGGAGGGAACCTTCAGTTTAATATTTCTTGTAGACAACCACACCAGATCACCCACATCCAGGTCCGGACCAGGCACACGTCTCTTATCAGCCACACGCTTATACTTCTCACTCATCTTTCTGAGATTACTCTGAATCTTTTGCCAAATGGTAGACAAAGACGAGGAAAATCTCTCCTCCTCAGGTAAACCAGAAAGAGCCCCTCCCGAGAATGTCCCAAACTGCGGATGGAACCCATATGCACCAAAAAATGGTGACTTATCAGAAGATTCCTGACGACGGTTGTTCAAAGCAAACTCAGCAAGAGGGAGAAATGAACACCAATCCTCCTGGTTCTCTGCCACAAAACAGCGCAAATATGTCTCCAGATTCTGATTGAGGCGCTCAGTCTGACCATTCGACTGCGGGTGAAAAGCAGAAGAGAAGGACAGCCGAACCCCCAGGCAAGAACAGAAAGCCTTCCAGAACCTGGACACAAACTGCGTGCCTCTATCGGAAACAATCTCAGAGGGAATGCCGTGCAATTTAACAATATGATCGACAAAAGCTTGCGCCAACGTTTTAGCATTGGGTAAACCAGGGAAAGGGACGAAATGAGCCATCTTGCTAAAACGGTCCACGACCACCAGGATCACCGACTTCCCCGAGGAACGAGGAAGATCCGTGATAAAGTCCATGGACAGGTGTGTCCAAGGACGGGAAGGTATGGGTAACGGGAGAAGAGAACCTGAAGGTCGTGAACGAGGGACCTTAGCGCGAGCGCACGTCTCACAAGCCGCCACAAAACCCTCCACAGACTTACGAAGAGCCGGCCACCAAAATCTCCGAGCAATGAGATCTACCGTGGCTCTACTCCCGGGGTGACCAGCAAGAACCGTATCATGATGTTCCTTAAAGAGTTTGTGACGTAGCTCAGGGGGCACGAACAACTTCCCGGAGGGACAACGGGCAGGTGCCTCAGACTGGGCAGCCTGGACCTCGGCCTCCAAATCGGAATATAGAGCAGAAACAACTACCCCCTCCGCCAAAATGGGACCCGGGTCCTCGGAGTTTCCTCCTCCCGGAAAACAGCGAGAGAGAGCATCAGCCTTCACATTCTTGATCCCAGGGCGGAAAGTAACAACAAAATTGAATCTGGAGAAGAACAGAGACCATCTGGCCTGTCTCGGATTCATACGCCTGGCTGACTCCAAGTACGCCAGATTCTTATGGTCGGTAAAAACGGTGATAGGGTGCCTGGCCCCCTCCAACCAATGGCGCCATTCCTCGAAAGCCAACTTGATGGCCAACAACTCCCTATCTCCCACATCATAGTTTCTCTCTGCCGGGGAGAGTTTTCTAGAGAAAAAGGCACAAGGTCGCCATTTGGCAGGAGAGGGGCCCTGGGACAAAACTGCACCCACACCCACCTCGGAAGCATCCACCTCAACAATAAAAGGTAAGGAAACATCGGGATGCACCAAGATGGGAGCAGACGCAAAACTCTCTTTAATCTTAGAAAAGGCTGCAAGCGCCTCCTCCGACCAAGAGGAAAAATCCGTCCCCTTTTTTGTCATGTCAGTGAGGGGTTTGACAATAGAGGAATAATTCAAAATGAACTTTCTGTAGTAGTTAGCAAAACCCAGAAAGCGCATCAATGCCTTCTGATTTTCAGGAAGCTCCCACTCCAGCACAGCACGGACCTTCTCCGGATCCATGCGAAAACCAGAAGCAGAGAGGAGAAAACCCAGAAATTGAATCTCCGATACCATAAAAAGACATTTCTCCAGCTTGGCATACAGTTTATTTTCCCGCAGTATCTGCAGGACCTGA
This sequence comes from Bufo gargarizans, assembly GCF_014858855.1. NCBI lineage: Eukaryota > Metazoa > Chordata > Amphibia > Anura > Bufonidae > Bufo > Bufo gargarizans. The sequence goes on along the minus strand of NC_058080.1, from coordinate 218,263,474 downwards.
AAAAGATGATCCTGATGGGTCTGAACATCAGGGGAAAAAATCAAAATATCATCAAGATACACCAATACAAATTTCCCCATTAAATGATAGAAAATACTATTAACAAAATGCTGAAAGACGGCCGGAGCATTCATCAGGCCGAAAGGCATAACGAGATTCTCGAAATGCCCGTTAGGGGTATTAAAGGCCGTTTTCCATTCATCCCCCTCTCTGACCCTGACCAGGTTATACGCTCCTCTCAGATCCAATTTGGAAAACACCTTGGCCCCAACAATTTGGTTGAAGAGGTCCGGGATCAGAGGAAGGGGATAGGGATCGCGAATCGTGATACGGTTCAGCTCCCTAAAATCTAAGCAAGGTCTCAGAGAGCCATCTTTTTTTTTAACAAAAAAAAAACCCGCGGCAACAGGCGACTTTGAGGGACGAATATGCCCCTTCTCGAGACTCTCGGAGATATAGGTTCGCATTGCGAGTCTTTCCGGTTGTGAGAGATTGTAGAGGCATGCCTTTGGCAGCTTGGCGCCGGGAACGAGGTTAATGGGACAGTCAAACTCCCGGTGAGGAGGTAGCTCCCGAACACCGCTCTCAGAAAACACATCCGAGAAATCAGAGAGAAATGATGGCAGAGTTTTAGTAGACACCTCTGCAAGAGTGGCTGTGAGACAATTCTCTCTACAAAGGTCACTCCACTCATTTATTTGCCTTCCTTGCCAATCAATAGTGGGGTTATGTCTAGTGAGCCAGGGTAGCCCCAAAACTAGAGGAGAAGGCAATCCGTTAAGGACAAAACAAGATATCTCCTCCACATGAGTGTCACCTACAGCTAGCCGGATATTGTGAACAATGCCTTTCAGAGATCTCTGCGAGAGTGGAGCAGAGTCGATAGCAAAAACAGGTATATCCTTTTCTAATGTACAAACCTGAAAACCATGCAAGGCTACAAATTGAGTGTCAATAAGATTGACGGCCGCTCCACTATCGACAAAAATCTCACAAGGAATGACTTTGCTCTCTAGCGCCACCCTGGCAGACAGGAGAAAACGGGAACTGCAGGTCAGAGGAATAGCATCAATTCCCACATCAACTTTGCCCAAAGTAGCAGATGAAGCAGAACTTGATGATCTACCTCTTGAGGTTTTTCTCTTATTATCGCTCTTAGTACAGTTCAGGAATCTCCTAGACGGACAAACATTTGCCAAATGACCTATGCCCCCACAACAAAAACACACCATATGCTGAGGACTAAATCCTCTTTTATCAGGGGCAAGTCGGCCTAGCTGCATGGGCTCCTCCTCAGAGGGGAGCGAGACAGGATGAGACCCCTGCATACTGAATGAGTCCGCACCATTGCCCCTAGACTGACAATGGCTGGACGGAGAGATCTTGTTTCTTTCCCTTAGACGCCTGTCAAGGCGTACCGCCAATGACATGGCCAACTCTAAGGACGTTGGTCTCTCATGGAAAGCAAAGGCATCTTTCAAACCCTCTGAGAGACCATGACAGAACTGACTTCGGAGTGCAGCATCATTCCAGCCTGAATCAGCTGCCCATCTCCGAAATTCAGAACAATAAAGCTCCGCAGACAGTTTGTTCTGGCATAAAACACGTAAGTTCGATTCTGCCAGAGCAACACGATCCGGGTCATCATATATCTGCCCCAGGGCCACAAAAAATCTTTCCACGGATCGAAGGGAGGGATCCCCTGATGACAGCGAAAAAGCCCAAGTCTGAGCATTACCCCTGAGCAGGGAGATGACAATCCTCACCCTCTGTTCCTCATTACCAGAGGAGTGGGGACACAAACAAAAATGGAGTTTACATGCCTCTCTGAAGCGAACAAAATTCTCACTGCCCCCGGAGAACGTTTCCGGAAGTGAGACCTTTGGCTCGCAACAGACTCCATGAGCCGGAGCAGAGCCCAATGTTTGTAGCTGAGTCACAGATTGACGGAGATCCGCTACTTCCAAGGAAAGACCCTGCATGCGGTCAACCAAGCCAGAAAGCGGATCCATGTCAACAAGGACGGTTTTGGTGGATTATAATGTCACGGCTGTTTAAGGGTAACCAGAGCATACACAGTAAGAAGAGCTACTGACCGGACCCAAACTAGGGAAGAGGAAGGGTGACCCCTGTCAGACCCTCAACACTCTACCTATGCTGCTAAAGCACATGCCCGGATCCAAATGGTGGAACGAGGCATGCCCGCGTACCTTAGACTGATGAGCCCTGTAACCCCTACAATAGTGGAAGTGGCACGGCCACCGATGCCCTGCTCAGAATATGGAGGGAACCGTGGCCACCTCAGATCCAGTCAGGAAATCACCAGGTACACAACAAAGTCTGCACACTTAGCTGATGGAGCTGTAGCCGCAGAGAAGACGGATCCAAGGGCCGCTGGCAATATCCGGAGTGCTTGCAGCAGCAGAACACAGGTCCAGAGAACTAGTAGCTGAAGAAGTGACGATACTCAAGGCAGAGCTACAACTGAAGAGAGAAGTATAATCCACGCCCTGCAATAGGAGGAGGGGTGATTTAAAGGCAGGGTAATCAAACGCAGGCGGAACAGCTGAGAGTAAAGACCTCATCACAGGGGCGGAGAGACAGAACAGTGAGAACACCTCCAAACTCTAAGTGACATCATCACAGGGGTGGAGAGAGACAGAGCTGTGAGAACGTCTCAAAGCTCTGGTAGTGACAATATGGCAGGAATCTATCTTCTGCTCTTTCTATCTTCTGCTTGGTGTGGGCCTGACTAGCTGAGGAGGAATTTGGCTTTTCCTGGTCTATGGATAAGTACTCACAGTTATGCTCACAGGTAATGCTCTTCCTGGAGGACTGGAGGTGGCTGCTTGCTTGTCAACCAGCTGAGGCTGAAGGCTCAGGCTGGGAATGTTGATCTTTGGCCTAAGCCGAGACACGATCCTGGGTTGGGATCCCTAGAACTGGGAGCTCCTACTAACACAACCTTCCCCTAGCTGGGGTGGCTGGTACACTTACTAGAACTTCCTCTCCTCCCCATGAGACAGGACATGGGCCAGCCCACTTCTGCTCATAGATGGGGAGCTAAACTGGAATGTACTATTCCAGCTTAGAAACACTAAACTGTCTAAGGTCCTGCTAAACATTGTGTCACCACCAGACATCTAAGAAGCTCTGACAGATGTCCTTCAGAACCTCCTCCTTGAGGTTCCCTTTGTTTTGCTTTCATTTTCTCATCTCGTTAGCCTCTCTCAGCTGTCATGTAGTTGCACAGATTGCATCCCTTTAAATCCCTCCCCATACTGCATCACTTTGCGGTTTATATTCCTTCCTGGGGTGTGTGCGTGCTGATCCTACTGAGTTTTCTACAGATAAGTTTTGTTTGTTCATTTGTGTTTTTCTGTTTGCTGGATCCCAGGTGACCCTGACTCCCTCCGTATCAAGTGTAGGGAGCCGGTGGTCGTGTCCCCTCACTATTATAGGGTGTTTAGGTGTTATACAGTCGAGGTACGAGGATATGCGATCATTTACCATTGGGATTTTTGCATAGGCTGAGCAGTTAGGGAGAGAGCCAGGTCTGATGCAGGGCTCTCCCTTTTGTTCCTTAGTTTTGGATCCAGTCAGTCGGATCTTCATTTTGTGTCTTCTAGTTTCCTGTACACCTTCCGTGACACATTGCTGCCACCTGCTGGTGTACATAGAAAACTTCAGCAAATATATAAAACAGGCCTAGAAAATGCATATGATGACAATAGATTACACAGACTGACAATACACATACACTTAACATGCTGTAGCGGGGTAAAAGAGTTTGGTAACATAACTCCGGGATGTTATAGAGGCTCACCAATGGTTTACATCTTGTGGTGAACCCTCTGTATTCACTCTGGTGAAGTATTCTCTTGATTATTGACTTTGACACACATACACCTACCTCCTGGAGAGTGTTCTTGATCTGGCCAACTGTAAAGGGTGTTTTCTTCACCAGGGAAAGAATTCTTCGGTCATCCACCACAGTTGTTTTCCGTGGTCTTCCAGGTCTTTTGGTGTTGCTGAGCTCACTGGTGCGTTCCTTCTTTTTAAGAATGTTCCAAGTTGTTTTGGCCACGCCTAATGTTTTTGCTATCTCTCTGATGGGTTTGTTTTGTTTTTTCAGCCTAATGATGGCTTGCTTCACTGAAAGTGAAAGCCCTTTGGGTCTCATCTTGAGCGTTGACTGCAACAGATTCCACATGCAAATAGCACACTTGAAATGAACTCTGGACCTTTTATTTGCTCATTGTAATTGGGATAATGAGTGAATAACACACACCTGGCCATGGAACAGCTGAGAAGCCAATTTTCCCATTACTTTTGGCTCCTTAACAAGTGCGAGGCATATATGTAAACTGTTGTAATTCCTACACCGTTCACCTGATTTGGATGTAAATACCCTCAAATAAAATCTGACAGTTAAAGCACATCTTGTTTGTTTAATTTCAAATCCATTGTGGTGGTGTACTGTATAGAGCCAAAAATGTTAGAATTGTGTTGATGTCCCAATATTTATGGACCTGACTGTATATGCTTGCAAGTATGAAGAAAAGAGAGAAAATCCAGCTCTTGATAGCATGGAATCCTTTATTCACCCCCCTGAAGAAGTTCAATTTGCGAAACGCACTTCGGGCTTCTGGCTCTCCCCAAAACTGGTTGGTATTTGCTATTGTTGGTAATTTGCCTTTTGGGATTTGTGTCTAGGGTGTGGTGGGTTGCTGGTTGTGTTGGGCGTTTGCCACACCACCACTTATACCCTGTCCTCCACACAGGAATTTTTTCTGATTGGATATACAGATATACATTGGCAGGGGGATTGGTCTTGGATGACAATATGGTTTAATTTATGGGGTAGATGATCCATTTTTTGCCATCACCCAACCATTAATACCTGGTACACCCCATTTTACTGCTACTGTGTTTTATCTATCTGATCAGTATATCCTGTGTTTGATTGACAGTGACACAATATGTTTTCATGGCTATATACCTATGAAATAATTTATTACCACTACTTATTGTTTTGGGGTTTGCTTGTTACTGTACATTTCAACACTCCCTGGATTTTATTTATTTGTTATATTGATTAATAAAGATAGAATTTTTGTACTTCTGTGCGTGGCTTCAATTATTCTTTGCTTTTGGATATGATCCCATACATGCTATGTTATATTGTGTATCTTAACATTATACAGGAGCTGTAGCGCAGGTAATGTCGCTGTCACCAGCAGCAAAAAAATTAGACTGAATGTCACAGATATTTAGGATGCGATAATGTAACACAGCAGATGTAGCAGAGGTTGTGTCCCTGTCAGCAGCGGCCAAACAATTGCACGCAATTTAGCCCAGATTGTGCTAATAATATACACTCACCTAAAGAATTATTAGGAACACCATACTAATATGGTGTTGGACCCCCTTTTGCCATCAGAACTTTATTCTTCAGCCTTAATTCTACGTGGCATTGATTCAACAAGGTGGTGATAGCATTCTTTAGAAATGTTGGCCCATATTGATAGGATAGCATCTTGCAGTTGATGGAGATTTGAGGGATGCACATCCAGGGCACGAAGCTCCCGTTCCACCACATCCCAAAGATGCTCTATTGGGTTGAGATCTGGTGACTGTGGGGGCCATTTTAGTTAGTGAACTCATTGTCGTGTTCAAGAAACCAATTTGAAATGAGTCGAGCTTTGTGACATGGTGCATTATCCTGATGGAAGTAGCCATCAGAGGATGGGTACATGATGGTCATGAGGGATGGCCAAATTCGGACTCTACCATTTGAATGTTTCAACAGAAATCGAGACTCATCAGACCAGGCAACATTTTTTCAGTCTTCAACAGTCCAATTTTGGTGAGCTCATGCAAATTGTAGACTCTTTTTCCTATTTGTAGTGGAGATGAGTGGTGCCCGGTGGGGTCTTCTGCTGTTGTAGCTCATCTGCCTCAAGGTTGTGTGTGTTGTGGCTTCACAAATGCTTTGCTGCATACCTTGGTTGTAACGAGTGGTTATTTCAGTCAACGTTGCTCTTCTATCAGCTTGAATCAGTCGGCCCATTCTCCTCTGACCTCTAGCATCAACAAGGCATTTTCGCCCACAGGACTGCCGCATACTGGATGTTTTTCCCTTTTCACACCATTCTTTGTAAACCCTATAAATGGTCGTGCGTGAAAATCCCAGTAACTGAGCAGATTGTGAAATACTCAGACTGGCTCGTCTGGCACCAACAACCATGCCACGCTCAAAATTGCTTAAATCACCTTTCTTTCCCATTCTGACATTCAGTTTGGAGTTCAGGAGATTGTCTTGACCAGGACCACAACCCTACATGCATTGAAACAACTGCCATGTGATTGGTTGACTAGATAATCGCATTAATGAGAAATAGAACAGGTGTTCCTAATAATTCTTTAGGTGAGTGTATATTGCAGCCAGATAAAACAATAGTCCTTAAAAAGACTTTTGGGTCTCTAAAACCTTTCAACACTAAACAATTCCTGTCCGTACACTATCTGTCCCTTCTGCTGCAGCTCTCACTGACTAAGACTAAGCCGAACCACTTGTCATCGGGTGCTATATAACACATGATGACGCGTTCCAGCCAGCCAATCACTATAATGCCAGTAACTAACATGGCTATGGCATTACGGTGAGGGCCGAGCATCACAATGCTCGAGTGAAAATGATGTTCGGCCGAGCATTCTCGCCCAACACTAATGTCTACAGTTGCTGGCTTTAATTGTATACTTTATAGACTTATAACGTTCATAAACTCGGATTGCTTAATCCAGCAATAGAAATAAACCTTATGAAAAAAAATATTTTTTTTAGTAACCTTACATAAATGACGTATACAACTCAACTATTTAGGTACAACTACCAATAGCTAGGCTAAACGATATTGGGTGGAGACACTCTCCCTAAGATTACACCCTAACCTACACCTCTGCCCAGGGACGGCCCCTAGTGGTGGGGACTCCCTGTCCTCGAACCTTGGCTACCGCCTCCTGCTGCGCCCTCGATTAGTGACAGCGGATAAGGTGCTAGCCTAGTGGTAGACTACCGGATAAACGCACAAACAGAAAAACAAAAAGATGACCTTTGTATACTACCCTATTGATACTAGCTCTTATCAAGAGGTATAAAGTACACCAAGAAGTCCTAAGAACACCCTAATACAATAGTACGATAAGTACAATAATTATGACAAAAGAACCCCAACGCGTTTCCCCCACGGTGTGGGATCATCAGGGGGTAAATGAGAGCGGATACTTAAATCAATATTAGAGATAACGGAGACCCATGAGATAATGTGAACTCCGTAAAGCGAGTGTAGATCACCGATACTGATACAACGGTGTAATTAAATATTCGATAATTAACGATTGGACCAGCAGATATTACTTAGAAGAGGAGGAAGCCCATCTGGTCCAGTGACCCCAAAGTGAGAAGATAGTTGGTTCCATACGATCATATGTTCAGGAGAAGCTTCTGTGAAGACATACATATATATATATATATATATATATATATATAGACCAGGACTATATCAGTGTATTATTATTATCACTATTTAGGTGGATTTTTACTGCTGATTTATTCAGTATTTATATTGTGATCCATAAAATTTTAAATTTTTACTTTATTGCTTGAAAGCCAGTCATTTGTATATTACAGCCGGCCACAGTGTATTGCCATTGTCATGTTTTTTAATCGCTGACCCCTCACAGTGTTAGGGTCCATTCACACGTCTGCAATTTTGTTCCGCATTTTGCGGAACGGAATTGCGGACCCATTCATTTCTATGGGGCAGCACCATGTGCTGCCCGTATCCAGAATTGCGGACCCAAACTTCCGGGTCCGCAATTCCGGTCCCGAAAAAAATAGAACATGTCCTATTCTTGCGGACAAGATTAGGCATTTTCTATTAAGTGCCGGAGATGTGTGCAGCATACGGGTAGGCTACCCGACACTGCTAGATTTGAATGTGTAGTTCCCTTTAAGCCAGTCAGGCCGGTTACCGGCAATCCTTATCACAGCCAGCAGAGGGAGCCCCCAGTTCAGTATAAATAGGCTAGGGCCTAGCTCAGGAAGGGAGAAGTTTCTAGACTCAGTGCTGAGAGGGTAGAGTAAGCCCTGTAACCGAATTCCAGATCCGAGGAGCAGATTCCCCTCCTGAGTCCGTATTCATAGAAGCAAGGAGGGCATAGCTAAACAGCCTGAGGACACAGAATACCACAGAGGCCAATCTGATAAAGCAAGAGGTACTCAATATAACAGAGGAGGTACTAGATAAAGACAGCTTCAAGGATACGCCAGCTATAGGGCATTAGACCTTGGAGAATAAGTCACATGTTTCAGGACCAGTCAGGAATAGTGTGCAAGCCGCCTGTACTGCATCTCCTGTAATCAACACTCTGTAAAGAACATTGCTAAAACCGGCCATTCTGTACTTCTAAGAACCAGCTGTATTCAAATAGAAACCAACTGTCTTTCATGGAACGGCGCTTCCAACTGCGTCCATGTATTATAATCACTGACATTCAGTAAAGTTCCAGTTTTTGGTTGGCTATCCCGTGGTTGCTTCATTCTTCTACACTACTTTACACGGCGTGTCACCGTTAAACTGACACTGGCGTCACGAACATTAAATACCTGCCTGTTCCAGTATTTGCCCCGATTGAAGACGACAGTGGATTCCAGGTTAGTGGGTCAATCTGCACTACGAAGCCCAGCATACACTACTGACCCCCTGGGACACTGCATGTGTGGTCCGCAAAATGCAGAACACACATCGCCGATGTCCGTGTTTTGCGCATCCGCAGATCCGCAAAACACACAGACGTGTGAATGAAGCCTTAAACATCAGCCTCGATTATAAATATATTGATAAATGTGTTTTTTTTTTGTCTTAAGGATTTTCAAGCCTGGGTGGACAATGTGGATGAACATGGCTTTGTATTGGTCTCATTTGGGACAGCAGTAAAGCATTTATCTAAGGACATAGCAGAGAAACTAGCAGGAGCCCTTGCCAAATTGCATCAGAAAGTGATTTGGAGGTAAGATGTAACTACATTTGCACACAATAGAATCAATATAGTCTAGTTCACACCAAACAATTATACCTTTTGGTTTTTAAACAGAGCTTGAGAAATAAGATCTGAAATCTGTAATTTTTTAGCATAATGAGAAATGTTTCCGCTATACAATATAGAAGGTGAATTTTCATACTTGAAGATACCAGTATTAACAAAGGAATTCAATTAACAATAGTTCGGTCCTGCATATGACTTGAGGTAATATCATATTGCCATTAAATCCATTGCACCAGTAGAGGGGGGTTTGCGGCTCTTTGCGGTCTTCTATTCTTGTAACTACAGCAGCCTCCTTTCCTACAAAAAAAATAAAAAAATAATTAACTCACCTCCTCCGATTGATCGCGTAGCTGCCGGTCTCCTGTTCTTTCTTCAGGACCATGGTGATGTATCATGAGCACAGTGACGTCACCACAGGTCCTTTGACAGGTCCTGAAGAAAGAACAAGAGACCGGCAGCTACGCGATCAATTGGAGGAGGTGAGTTAATTATTTATTTATTTTTTTACCCTCAATTGACCTTCTACTAAGTATTCTGTATTAAAGAATGCTATTATTTTCCCTTATAACCATGTTATAAGGGAAAATAATACAGTTGAATAGACTTTTATCTTGGCAACCATGGGTAAAAATCGCAACGCATCTGCACTTGCTTGCGGATGCTATGCGATTTTCACGCAGCCCCATTCACTTCTATGGGGCTTGCGTTGCGTGAAAAACGCACAATATAGCGCATGCTGTGATTTTCACGCAACGCACAAGTGATGCGTGAAAATCACCGCTCATGTGCACAGCCCCATAGAAACGAATGGGTCCGGATTCAGTGTGTGTGCAATGAGTTCACCTCACGCATTGAACCCGCACGGAAATCTCGCCCTTCTGAACCCAGCCTTATCAAACTAACATGGACGGATAGGCCATAGACTCTACAGGGAAGTTTCCCGGTGGGTTGATGCCCATGGAGCCACTTAATCCCTCCTCTTGGTCATCAGCAAGGTACATAAATATTAATGCTCTCAGCATTAATTTATGTCACTTATGCAACTGGCCAGTGGCTGCAGGTGCCCTACTAAATTCACTTACAGCTCCATACTGATACAGCTTCATACTGTGGGGCGGGTGGCAGTATTTTGCACTGCACTGTGGTATTTGGTTTCCCAGAGGCAATATTTTGTGCTACACTGTGCTGTTTGGTTCTGCTAATGCAGTATTTAGTGCTGCACTGTGGTATCTGGTTCTGCTAGGGCAGTATATTGTGCTACACTGTGGTATTTGGTTCTGCCGAGGCAGTACTGCAGTATGGTATTGCTGACTTTGCTTACTTCTGTTGTCTCACCTTCTGTCAATTTGGACCTGAATACAACATGAGTCCACTTTTAGTATTTTTTTCAGGGCCACTTTAAAGGGATTCTGTCACCTCGTTTTAACTTATAGAGATGCGGAGATGGACGGCTAGATCGCCGCTAGCGTGTCCGCAATATACTTGTCCCATAAAGCTGTGTCCTTTTTATTGTGTTTAAAAAATAATTTAAGAGATATGTAAATGAGCCTTATAAGGTACCCAAATGGGCTGTACTAACCTTCTTGGTGCCCTATGAAGGAGCCCAGCACCGCCTCCATCCTCCGAATCTCCTTCTTTCTTCACAGTTAGATTGGCGTAATCTCGCAATGCACGAGTTCGCGCATGCACAGTGCCAGTATAGTGTTCCTTCCCTGTGCTGGCATTAGCCACGACCAAGCACCATACATGTATGGCTCTTGGTGCTGGGATTTAGTCTGGGGCTCTGTACATGTATTACGCTTGCTAATGGGCCTTTGTCCATACATGTATGGCGCGGGTTTACAGCTTCTGCTCCCAGCTGCTGCTCCGTCAGAAACAGTGTAACTTACATTCCAAGTCTACACCATCGACTGGCTATTGTAGAATTGAATTTCTGGTTCACAGAGCGCCAGAGGTGCGCCTAAGTTATTAAGCGGTATCAGCCTCTTAATAAATTAGGCGCATCTCACTCCGGATTATGACTGGTATATGGGGGGAAGGGGGGGTAGAGTTCTCAAATAGGTGGTCTTTTAAAGGATTTTCACTGTACTATAAGGTTAGGAACCCTGCCAGAGTTTACAATCTGTTTCAACAAAATAACCAAAATGAAACACCAAGAGCAAAAGAAAAAAGTTAGATAGTAGATATTTAGTGTTGGCACAAAGTCCACTTTGAGCGTTAACCGTGGTATCAGCTCTCTTCTGTATTTATATATATTCATATTGATTTTGTGCAGTTACCGTAAATTATATTTGCATGCAGAAAATCAGTAATGGGACGTTAAGATGCAGTATTAATTGTGTGACCTACAAAAGTGTCCTATCGTCTGTACTTTTCAGCAGAGGAATATTTCACAGTAATAAACTAAAGTTACTCAGCAATAATACTTCTCTCTCTGCCAGTCGTGTACCTAGAGAAGTAATGGCCCCATAGCAAGCATCAAACCAGGCCCCCCACACAGGACAGAAGGGTTTCTGCCTAAACCTCTTTCAATCACCTTTGGACCATTTTTCCACTGCTTCATTTGCTAAAAGTTGTTCCTTTAGAGGGTAGAGTCCTGATAAAATTTTGACCTCCAGTAGAAGAGGAGATAACCCCAACTAAGACTGAGCTCCCTCTTACCCTGGGCAACACAGCAGTTGCACGGTCTGTGGCTATGGTAGTTACCATAAAGAAAAGAGGCTCCAGCACCAGGGGTAGACGCCTTAGCAATCCCGATCTTTATTCACCAAAATATTCAGAGTAGATACAGCAATACAGCATACAGTGGCACTGATACCCACTTACTCCCAGTAGATTTACGCGTTTCGAACAGTAGTGTTCTTAGTCATAATCCAAGGTGTTTGACCTGCTCCGATCTGAAATAGGGCCCATCCCCGCTGTCCCAACCCACAAAGGGAGGGGTTTGAGAAAACAGGGTGGACGCAAAATCGATCAGTAGCATGTGAAACACCTGTTCAAACACACACACCCCGGACATATATTGTCCATTTTAATAATAACAAAATAATATAAATCCTACACATTGGTGCAGTCAAAGTAGCCACAAACAGCACATATTATTCAGGCAAATAAATACTGTGATAGACTGATAGAAGCAGATTATAATTGAGAATCACAATACATTGCGCTGTATTATAATCACATCTCATTTGGATAAAAGCACATTGTATTCTGTGATTCCAACATATTGTGATTATATCCTTTTGACATGTCTCAACAAATTGTACCATTATTCCTATGTTGAGACAAGTCTGTAGTGAGGTGCCCTACATGATTATGCTTTTGGATCCGGTTTCCACCACATTCAACAAAACCGCATAATGTGAACTAGGTGGAAAAGCGGCTTGAAGATATCCAAATGACCAAATAGTTGTAGAAAATTTTGTATAATCATTTATTTGTAATGATATAAATGACACTTTAGGGGTCATTTTTTTATTTTCTTTATAAACAATTTTTATAGATTTTTAGTTTGTAAGTCAACGGATAAAGGATACATTACAGTTCTAAGAGTACCTGTTTTACCCTGACGCAGCAGGGGGTATAATGTGGAATATAGGTATTATAGTATACATAAGGATTGAACCGTTTTCCAATACAAATGTCTTATATTAAAACAATAAGTCAGTAAATCGATAGTAACAAGTGTGACATACATCTCATGAGGCCAAGGGCGGATAGCTGAACTCTTTTCGAGGGCGCAATTCGTAGGGAGAAATTGGATTCTGGAGAGGGTCTGATTAGGAGAAATTTCTATATTTCCTCCAGGCTGACCAAGTCAAGAGGAATTTCTTTCTAGTACCTAACTCCCAGTTAGATAATTCTTCAAGGTGGTAAATTTGGTCGACTCTGCTTATCCAATGATCAATAGAGGGTTTTTCAGCAGATCGCCATTTCGGGGGAATTAGGAGACGAGCTGCTGATAACAGTTGTATTAACAGCCCATAACATTTATCATGTTTGGATACATCTAGGGATAGAAGGGCAATTTCAGGTGTGCATGGGGCGTTAGAGCCACATATAGAGTTGCTGATACGGAAGATCTGTCCCCACCAAAGTAATAGGGGGGGGGGGGGGCAGTTCCACCATGTGGATGAAAGAGCCTTTTTCTAAACCACATCTCCAGCACAAGTCGGGAACGTCGGGGTACAGGAGAGCTATTTTATCAGGCGTTTTATACCATCTGGACAAAATATTGTAACCGTTCTCCTGCACCCGGACGCACCTTGAGATCCTATGTGGAGTGATCAACAGTGAGTTAATTTCCTTGTCTGAGAACTGTTTGTCCAGATCTTTTTCCCATAATCCTATGAAAGAGGGTTTAATTCTCATGGGAGGCTGGATGAGCCTTTTGTAGAGGTAGGAGATCAATTTGGGTGAATAAGTGCTAGTGGATAGCAGGTTTTCAAACCATCCAGGGGAATGATTCGTGGGTGTAGATTTGGAATAAATGAGCAACTCATCTTTGAGATATTTAAGAGCAAGAAAGTTAGCAGATTGTATGCCGCAAGTGGAAGCAAGATCTATTTCTGGGGGGACACAACCATCCCTATCTAGAAGCTCAACTATTGGAGTAGGTGAGGATCTGAGCTGAGGGGGAGTGGAAAACCTAACTTCTGTAGGGGCTAGAGAGTGTATATATCTCTGATTTGAAGGAGGGGAGATAAAGGGAAAAGATTGTCATAGTTGGAAGAGAACCACTTCCATACTTTAATGGTAGCTCTTATCAAAGGGTTAGACAATTGAGGAAGGGGTGTAAGGGGTTTGTCTGAAAGCAGAAGAGACCTAAGGAAAGAGTTAAAGTTAGAGTTTTCAATATGGAGCCACATTTTATGCGGTGGAGAACGAATCCAAACAATAGCTTTACAGAGGTGTATGGCTTTCATGTATAAATCGGGATCTGGTAGACCAATACCCCCTAGCTGTTTTGGTCTGATGAGGGTGGAGAGTGAGATTCTAGTCCATTTCTTATCCCATAGGAACTGCCGTATTAGTGTGTTAAGTTTACAAAAAAAAAGATCGAGGGATCATGATGGGGAGAACCTGGAGGAGGTAAGTAAGCCTTGGGATGACTAGTGACATCACAATATTTTTCCTTCCAAACCAGGAGAGGAAGTGTTTTTCTAATGAGTCCAATTGAGTGGCCATAGACCGTAGGAGAGGAGTGTAGTTTAGTTGAAAAAGGTGTGGTAAATGAGCATTAATTTTAATTCCTAAATACGTTATAAATTGGGTAGTCCAATTAAATGGGGAATTTGCTTGAAGTTTTTTGATGGATACGGGAGATAAACCAATGTGTATAATCTGTGATTTTTTAGGGTTAATCTTAAAATTAGAGAATGAACTAAAGGTATCAAGTGTTAGGAGTATCTTGGGCATGGAGGTACTGGGATTAGTGGTAAGGATTAAGAGGTCATCCGCAAAGGCGGCTAGTTTACATTCTTGGGATCCAATCTTTAATCCTTTGATGGAGTCTTCCTGACTGAGTGCCTGCATAAGGGTTTCCATAACCAATACAAAAATAAGGGGGGAAAGGGGACAACCTTGGCGTGTTCCATTCTTAATCTGGAAATTGTTGGAAATGTGGTTATTCACTAGGACCGAAGCGGAAGAGTTGTTGTACATTGCAAAGGTAGCATGAATATATGGATCAGGGAATTCGAATTTCTGTAATGTAAGTTTAACACCTTAAGGACCCGGCTCATTTTCACCTTAAGGACCAGGCCATTTTTTGCTAATCTGACCAGTGTCACTTTATGTGGTGATAACTTTAAAACGCTTTAACTTATCCAGGCCATTCTGAGATGTTTTTTCGGCACATATTGTACTTCATGACACTGGTAAAATGAAGTAAAAAAAAATTATTTATAAAAAAATACCAAATTTACCAAAAATTTGTAAAAAAAATTGCAAATTTCCAAGTTTCAATTTCTCTACTTCTATAATACATAGTAATACCTCCAAACATATTTATTACTTTACATTCCCCATATGTCTACTTCATGTTTGCATCATTTTGGGAATGATATTTTATATTTTGGGGATGTTACAAGGCTTAGAAGTTTGGAAGCAAATCTTGAAATTGTTCTGAACTTTTCAAAAACCCAATTTTTAGTGACCAGTTCAGGTCTGAAGTCACTTTGTAGGGCTTATATAATAGAAACCACCCAAAAATGACACCATTCTAGAAACTACACCCCTCAAGGTATTCAAAACTGATTTGACAAACTTTGTTAACCCTTTAGGTGTTCCACAAGAATTAATGGAAAATACAGATACAATTTCAAAATTTCACTTTTTTGGCATATTTTCCATTTTAATTTTTTTTTTCAGTTACAAAGCAAGGGTTAACAGCCAAACAAGACTCAATATTTATGGCTCTGATTCTGTAGTTTACAGAAACACCCCATATGTGGTCATAAACCACTGTACGGGCACACGGCAGGGCGCAGAAGGAAAGGAATACCATACGTTTTTGAAAGGCAGATTTTGCTAGACAGTTTTTTTTGGACACCATGTCCCATTTGAAGCCCCGCTGATGCACCCCTAGAGTAGAAACTCCATAAAAGTGACTCCATCTAAGAAACTACACCTCTCAAGGTATTCAAAACTGATTTTACAAACGTTGTTAACCCTTTAGGTGCTAATACACTTTTTGTGACAAAAGATGACAAAAAATTGCTTTTTTTACACCGTTTTTATTTAAAAAATTTTACGGTGTTCATCTGAGGGGTTAGGTCATGTGATATTTTTATAGAGCCGGTCGATACGGACGCAGCGATACCTAATATGTATACTTTTTTTTATTTATGTAAGTTTTACACAATGATTTCATTTTTTAAACAAAAAAAATCATGTTTTAGTGTTTCCATAGTCTAAGAGCCATAGTTTTTTCAGTTTTTGGGCGATTATCTTGGGTAGGGTATGATTTTTGTGGGATGATATGACGGTTTGATTGGTGCTATTTTGGGGTGCATATGATTTTTTGATCGCTTGCTATTACACTTTTTGTGATGTAAGGTAACAAAAAATGGTTTATTTAGCAGTTTTTTTGTTTTTTTTTTACGGTGTTCATCTGAGGGGTTAGCTCATGTGATATTATTATAGAGCTGGTCGATACGGACGCGGCGATACCTAATATGTATACTTTTTTTTATTTATGTAAGTTTTACACAATAATATCATTTTTGAAACAACAAAAAAAAAAACATGTTATAGTGTCCCCATAGTTTTTTTATTTTTTGGGCCATTGTCTGATGTAGGGGCTAATTTTTTGCGGGATGAGGTGACGGCTTGATTCGTACTATTTCGGCGTAGATGCGACTCTTTTAATCACTTTTATTACCTTTTTTGGGAAGTAAGGTGGGCAAAATTTCAATTTCCTGATAGTTTTTATTTTTTTATTTTTATGGCGTTCTCCGTGCGGGGAAAGTAACATGACTGTTTTAAAGATCTGGTCGTTACGGACGCGGTGATACTTAATATGTGTAGCTTATTTTTATTTTATTTTATTCAGTGATAAATGTGTTTTTATTCTCTTTATCTTTTTTTTTCACATTTTTTTTTAATTTTTTGGACCCAGACCCACTTGGTTCTTGAAGATCCAGTGGGTCTGATGTCTGTATAATACAGTACAGTACAATATATATTGTACTGTACTGTATTTTACTTACACTGAACAGATCTATGCTTTTAGCATAGATCTGTTCAGCACCATGGACAGCAGCACGCCTGAGAAGGCGTCCTGTTGCCATGGGAACCTTCCCCGTCTGCCACAACTGAGCAGACGGGGAAGGGGAAGGAGGGGAGCTCCCTCCCTCTGTCCCCCCATCCATCTGGGGGCTGAAAAGACACAGCAGCCCCCCGATGGCAGAGGGAGGGAGCTCCCTGACTTAACCCTTTCCATACCGCGGTCTGTACGGACCGCGGTATAGAAAGGGTGAAACGGCTGACATCGCAGCGATGTCAGCCGTTTATACCAGATTGTCAGCAATGTGCTGACACTCTGGTATACCACTGACCACCAATGAAAATTCAGCGGGAGGCGGGCGGGGGATCGCACCGCCTCCCGCAACTGCCGCACCGCCCGCAACCGCCCACAAACCGCCCCCCCCTGCACCCCGCCGACATAAATGCATTCAGGGGTGCGGGGGGGGGGTTAAAAAATTAAACTTTGGCCATTTTTTGTTTCTGATGACCGCAAGGTTCAGAAACAACATAAAGCGCTGCAAACCGTAGGTCTGAATTGACCTGCAGTTTGCAGCGATCGCCGATATGGGGGGGTCACAGGACCCCCCTCGGCATTGACCCTGGGTGCCTGGCTGTGTGTAACAGCCGGCACTCAGTGTTGTCACCATGTTTGCAGACATGGTGACAGTTTAATGCCAGGACGAGTATACTCGTCCTGGTGCGCTAAGTACCCTTGCTCCAGGACGAGTATACTCGTCCAAGGTCCTGAAGGTGTTAATATAGGACCAGTCAATGCGGTCAAACGCTTTTTCCGCGTCGGTGCCTAGGAGAACTAATGGTAATTTTTTGCTAGAAGCATAATACAGGGCATCCAGAATCTTGGTGGTATTGTCCTTTCCCTCTCTTCCTTTAACAAATCCCACCTGGTCAGGGTGGATCAGGTCAGGAAGAATGGGTTGTATTCTAGTTGCAAGCATTTTTGCTAGAAGCTTCAAATCTGTGTTTAGAAGGGAGATTGGACAGTAATTGGCACATATAGTGGGGTCTTTTCCATCCTTAGGGATGATCGTGATCACAGCTCTCGTCATGTCTGAGGAGAGGGGAGAATTTAGAAGGGTTTGGTCACAGACTCTGAGAAGATAAGGAGCTAATGTGTTATGGAAGGTTGAGTAGTAAACAGTCAGGAGACCGTCAGGGCCGGGACATTTATTTTTTGGAGAGGATTTTAGGGCCTTGGAGAGTTCTGTTAGATCGAAAGGTCTTGAGAGGTCTTCTCTCTGGGACAAGGTCAGGGAAGGTAATTTAAGGGTATCTAAAAAAGAGTTGGGATGACGATGTGACCCAGTGACATATTGGGGATCGGGGGGGGGGGGGGTAAATTATAAAGGTCCTTATAAAAAAGACGAAATTGTTCAGCAATAGACTAAGGTGAATAGAGTTGTTGTCCTTGGGTGGATTTAATAGAGGTCACATATCTGGCGTTCTCTCTTTTTTTTTATACGGTTCATCATAAATCTTGAGGCTTTGTTGCCATGAGCATAACATTTTTGTTGGGAGGAAAGGTAGTATTTGGCGTTTTTTTAATTTAATATGTTTTTGAGCTCAGATCTAAGAGCCAGTAGCTCAGAAAGTTGTTGAGGGTCTAGGTACTGTTTATGTAGGTTCTCTAAGGTGTGTATGCGGTCTAAAAGGGATGAAAAGTATTTGTCAGCTAATTTCTTTAGGTGGGAACATTTGCTTATGAAGTGCCCACGAATATAGGCTTTGTGGGCATCCCATAATATTTGCGGGGAAATTTCAGGGGAGTCGTTGGTTTTAAAATATTGTTCTAGGAGAGAGGTGAAGAGAGTTACGTGTCCAGTGTCACTCAATATGGACTCATTAAGTCTCCAACTGGAGGGCTTACCAAAACCAGGTTGTAGATGGAAGGAACAGAAAACTGGAAAATGATCTGAAATGGTGATGTTTCCAATTTGAGGGTCTGAGGATTAGTGCAGGAAGTCTTTCGGTACGAAGATGTAGTCGATCCTGCTATAAGAATGAGATGGAGCAGAATAAAAAGTGTAATCAATAACCGATGGGTTTATGCATCTCCATATATCAATCCCATGGAATGTAGTTTACTCTTTATTTTTTTCAGGAGTTTGCCTGATGTAGAGGACTTCTTGGATGAAGTGTCTGTAGCTGGGTGTAAGGCTATGTTTAGATCCCCTGCCATGATAACTGTTCCCTCCCTGACCTTTTCTATTTTAGAAAGAACTTCTAGAAGCCAGGGGACTTGGTCATAATTAGGGGCATAGATATTCACCAAAGTAAATACTTTATGGCCAATAAGTCCCTTTAAGATAAGATATCTTCCCTCTGTGTCTGCAATATGGGAAGAATATTGGAATGGGAAGTTTTTTTTTAAGCCAATACTGACTCCTCTGGAGGCCGCCCCATCAGAACCAGTGTGATACCATTCAGGAAATCTAGAATAGGAGAGATCTGGTATTTCCCCTGTTTATAATGGGTTTCCTGGAGAAAGATAATAGAGCATTTCTCCTTCCATAAGAGGGAGAGGATTTGGGATCTTTTAGAGGGTGATCTTAATCCTTTCACATTGAAGGATGAGAGTTTAAAATCTGTCATGAGGGATTAAATGGGAGGAGAAGGGGGGAGTAAAAATCGCTATGTTTTTTCATAATAGAGAAGGGGAGATGGAAATGAATGATTGGCTGCCTCAAGAGGAGTCAGGACCCAACATGTCACATTATTAAGATCATCTGAAATGTACATCAGTACTCTTTGACTGTAAAATAACAGAGTTAAAAAGAATTTGAACACAAAACAGTAACTAAAACAGGGTCGCGTAGGAGCAACCAACATTAATGTGAGTTGTAAGTAGTATTTGGCTCGCAGGAGAGAGGGCGGTAGAAAGGTTATAACCCCATGTAGAACAACCTGCTAAGGGATGTCAGAAGATTTAGTGACGAGACCATTAAGATAATACGGGAGGGGGGGGGAAGAGGCAAATAGGGGGGGGGGAGGGGGAGATGAGAAGGGAAAGGAAAAGGTGAAGAAGAAAGAGAAAAAGAGAGATCCCGGATAGAAGTATCAATAGGTTATAGACATGAACTGTCCTTCAGGTATTATGAGGTGGACCATGCAATTCTCTTTGGAGTCAGGAGGCTGTTTCTTCTTTTCTCCCTTTGTTGTTTAGGAGTGCCTGCTTTCTCCCAGGGTGTCGTCTTCGGAAGGTCCGGAAGAGAAGTGATATTTGAAACAGTGTCCCAGCAGGCTATATCCAAGGGTGGCATATGTCACGGAAGGTGTACAGGAAACAAGACAACACAAAATGAATATACGACTCACTGGATCCAAAACTAAGGAACAAAAAGGGAGACCCCTGCATCAGACCTGGCACTCTCCCTGACTGCTCAGCCTATGCGAAAATCCCAATGGTAGATGATCGCATATCCTTGTACCTCGACTGTATAACACCTGAACACCCTATAATAGTGAGGGGACACGACCACCGGCTCCCTACACTAGATATGGAGAGAGTCAGGGTCACCTGGGATCTATCAAACAGAAAAACACAAATGAATGCACAACACTTATCTTGTAGAAGACTGGGAAGTAGGATCAGCATGCACACACACTCGAGGAAGTAATATAAACCGCAAACTGATGCACTATGGGGAGGAATTTAAAGGGATGCAATCAGTACAACTACATGACAGCTGAGAGAGGCTAACAAGATGAGGAACTGAAAGCAAAACAAAGGAAGCTCAAGGAGGAGGTTCTGAAAGGCATCTGTCAGAGCTTCTCAGATGTCTGGTGGTGACAGTACCCCTCCTTCTACGAGTGGACTCCGGACACTCAGAGCCCACCTTCTCAGGATGGGACCTATGGAAAGCCCTGATGAGACGAGTGACCTTAATGTCCGTCACTGGGACCCACATCCTCTCCTTAGGACCATAACCCTCCCAATGAACGAGGTACTGGAGAGAACCGCGGACAACATGAGAATCCACAATCCTAGAAACCTGAAATTCAAGATTACCATCAACCATAATCGGAGGAGGAGGCAAAGACGAGGGTACAATGGGTTGGACATAAGGTTTTAATGGGGACTTATGAAAAACATTATGGATCTTCCAAGTCTAGGAAGATCAAGACTGTAGGCAACAGGATTGATGACAGACAAGATTTTGTAAGGCCCAATAAACTTAGGACCCAACATCCAGGAGGGAACCTTCAATTTGATATTCTTAGTAGACAACCACACCAGATCACCAACATTCAGGTCCGGACCAGGCACACGTCTCTTATCCGCCACACGCTTATATCTCTCACTCATGCTCTTTAGATTATCCTGAATCCTTTGCCAAATAGATGACAAAGACGAGGAGAATATGTCCTCATCAGGTAAACCAGAAGACCCCTCTCCCGAGAATGTCCCAAACTGCGGATGAAACCCATATGCACCAAAAAATGGTGACTTATCAGAGGACTCCTGATGACGGTTATTTAAAGCAAACTCAGCAAGAGACAAAAAATAACACCAATCCTCCTGATTCTCCGCCACAAAACAGCGCAGATATGTCTCCAGATTCTGATTGACGCGCTCTGTCTGGCCATTCGACTGCGGGTGGAAAGCAGAAGAGAATGACAACCGAACCCCCAAGCAAGAACAGAAAGCCTTCCAGAATCTGGAAACAAACTGCGTGCCCCTATCAGAGACTATGTCTGAAGGAATACCATGCAATTTAACAATGTGATCAAAGGCTGCCACAAAACCCTCAACCGACTTACGAAGCGCCGGCCACCAGAATCTCCGAGCGATGAGATCCACTGTAGCTCTTGCCCCCGGGTGCCCAGCAAGGACCGTATCGCGGTGTTCCTTAAAAATCTTGGGTCTTAAAGCGAGAGGCACAAACAACCTCCCAGGAGGACAAAGATCAGGAGCCTCTGACTGGGCTACCTGTACCTCTGCCTCCAATTCAGGATAAAGAGCAGAGACCACCACACCTTCAGCCAAAATGGGACCCGGGTCTTCAAAATTCCCACCTCCCGGAAAACAACGTGACAGGGCATCCGCCTTCACATTCTTAACCCCAGGGCGGAACATGACAACAAAATTAAACCTTGAAAAGAACAAAGACCATCTGGCGTGTCTCGGGTTCAGACGCTTGGCTGACTCCAAGTAGGCCAGATTCTTATGGTCAGTAAACACGGTAATAGGGTGTCTGGCTCACTCTAGCCAATGGCGCCATTCCTCAAAAGCTAACTTGATGGCCAACAACTCCCTATCTCCCACATTGTAATTTCTCTCTGCGGAGGAGAGTTTCTTCGAGAAAAAGGCACACGTCGCCATTTGGCAGGAGAGGAACCCTGAGACAAGACCGCACCCACACCCACCTCAGAAGCATCAACCTCAACTATGAAGGGTAGAGAAATATCAGGTTGTACCAAGATGGGAGCAGAAGCAAAACTCTCCTTGATATTAGAAAAGGCCTTACGCGCCTCTACCGACCAGAAAGAAAAATCTACCCCCTTTCTGGTCATATCAGTGAGTGGTTTAACCACAGAGGAATAATTCAAAATAAACTTCCTGTAATAATTGGCAAAGCCCAAAAAACGCATCAGCGCCTTCTGATTCTCAGGAAGCTCCCACTCAAGCACAGCGCGGACCTTCTCGGGGTCCATGCGAAAACCAGAAGCGGAGAGAAGAAACCCCAGAAATTGAATTTCTGGAACCGCAAACACACATTTTTCCAGTTTTGTATATAATTTATTCTCCCGCAGGATGAGCAAGACCTGACGTAAGTGTTCCTTATGAGTTTTGAAATCAGGAGGAAAAAAATCTAAATGTCATCCAAATACACTAATACAAATTTCCCCATTAAATGATAATAAATGCTGTTCACGAAATGCTGAAAAACGGCTGGAGCATTCATCAAACCAAAAGGCATAACCAAATTCTCAAAATGGCCCTCAGGGGTATTGAAGGCCGTCTTCCATTTGTCTCCTTCTCTGACCCTGACCAGGTTGTATGCCCCTCTTAGATCTAATTTGGAAAAGACTTTAGCCCGAACAATCTGGTTAAACAGGTCCGGGATCAGAGGAAGCGGATAAGGGTCATGAATTGTGATACTGTTCAGCTCCCTGAAATCCAGACAAGGTCTTAAAGAACCATCTTTTTTCTTAACAAAGAAAAAACCAGCGGCAACAGGTGACTTTGAGGGTCGTATGTGTCCTTTTCTCAGACTCTCAGAGATATAAGCACGCATAGCGACCCTTTCAGGTTGGGAGAGATTGTATAAACGAGACTTAGGCAGCTTGGCGCCTGGGATGAGATTAATAGGGCAATCGTACTTCCTGTGCGGGGGCAAATCCTGAACTCCACTCTCAGAGAAGATATCCGAAAATTCAGAGAGAAAAGATGGTACAGTCTTAGTAGAAACCTCAGAAACAGATGTCGTGAGGCAATTCTCTCTGCAAAAGTCACTCCAACCATTTATTTGCCTCGCTTGCCAATCAATGGTGGGGTTATGTTTAGTGAGCCAGGGTAGCCCCAACACTAGAGGAGTAGGCAATCCGCAAAGGACGAAACATGACACATCCTCAACATGAGCATCACTCACAATTAAACGGATATTGTGAACTATGCCCTTAAATGATTTCTGAGAAAGTGGAGCAGAATCAATAGCAAAAACAGGAATATCCTTTCCCAAAGTGCATACCTGGAAACCATGAGTTATCGCAAATTGATTATCAATGAATTTGACAGCTGCTCCACTATCTACAAAAATCTCACAAAAAATGTTCTTGCTCTCTAGCGCCACCCTGGCAGGCAGGACAAAACGGGAACTACAAGCAAACGGAAAACCTTCAATTTCCTCCTCAACCCTGCCAATGTTAACAGATGGAACATTTTTAAAGATTTTTTCCTTTTTGTTTCTTTATTACTCTCAAAAAACTGCCTGAATCTCCTAGAGGGACAAACATTTGCCAAATGATTTATACCTCCACAACAAAAACAAACCTTCCCATGCGGGCTGAATCTTCTATTGTCAGAGGCAATCAACCCCAGCTGCATGGGCTCCTGCTCAGAAGGGGCTGACAGCGACTGAGACCCCTGCGCACAGAATGAGACCGCTGCACTGTCCTGGGATGGAGTATGACAGGAAGGAGTGATCTCTCCTCTCTCTCTAAGACGCCTGTCGATACGAATGGCCTGAGACATGGCAGAGTCCAAGGAGGTAGGCCTCTCCTGAAAGGCAAATGCATCTTTCAATACCTCTGAAAGACCATGGCAAAATTGACTTCGGAGTGCAGCATCATTCCAACCAGTATCAGCTGCCCATCTCCGAAATTCTGAGCAGTATATCTCTGCGGATTGTTTACCCTGGCATAACAGACGTAGTCTACACTCAGCCAAAGCAATACGATCCGGATCATCATATATCTGACCCAGGGCTAAAAAGAATTCATCCACTGAACGGAGGGGCCGTGCCCCCACCGGCAGCGAAAAGGCCCAGGACTGAGCGTTATCCCTGAGCAGCGATATAATGATCCCCACCCTCCGTTCCTCATCACCAGAGGAATGGGGAAGAAGGCGAAAATGGAGTTTGAAAGCCTCTCTAAAACGCACAAAATTCTCACTACCGCCGGAGAACGTATCCAGGAGTGAGATCTTAGGCTCAGAACAAACTCCATGAACACAAGCTGAACCGGTCACTTGAAACTGAGAAAGAGTCTTACGGAGATCTGCTTTCTCCAATGAAAGACCCTGCAAGCGTTCAGTCAAAAGTGAAACCGGATCCATGCTTGAGACGGTTTTGGCGGTTTATAACGTCATGGAAGGTGTACAGGAAACAAGACAACACAAAATGAATATACGACTCACTGGATCCAAAACTAAGGAACAAATAGGGAGACCCCTGCATCAGACCTGGCACTCTCCCTGACTGCTCAGCCTATGCAAAATGGTAGATGATCGCATATCCTCGTACCTCGACTGTATAACACCTGAACACCCTATAATAGTGAGGGGACACGACCATCGGCTCCCTACACTAGATACGGAGGGAGTCAGGGTCACCTGGGATCTACCAAACAGAAAAACACAAATGAATGCGCAACACTTATCTTGTAGAAGACTGGGAAGTAGGATCAGCATGCACACACACTCTAGGAAGTAATATAAACCGCAAACTGATGCACTATGGGGAGGAATTTAAAGGGATGCAATCAGTACAACTACATGACAGCTGAGAGAGGCTAACGAGATGAGGAACTGAAAGCAAAACAAAGGAAGCTCAAGGAGGAGGTTCTGAAAGGCATCTGTCAGAGCTTCTCAGATGTCTGGTGGTGACAGCATGTCCGTGGATGAGAAAATTTCCTGAAGGTCTGCATAAGTAGAGATCCTGATGAATTTCCCAGAATAGCTGAATGAAAGTCCAAAGGGAAAGATCCATCTGCATGGGATCCATTTTTCATGGAGGAGGTCAGTAAGAGGTTTAAGAATTTTCCTCTTTTGGAGGGTGACAGGGGCTAGATCCTGATAAATCGATATAGGGATGTTGCTGAAAGTGATATTATTTGCCAGTCTTGCGGCAGAAAGGATTTTTTCTTTATCTGCAAAGTTTAAGAACCATATGATGTCTCTGGGAGGCTCATTACTTTTCGGTTTAGGTCTAAGAGCTCTATGCGCTCTTTCAATTAAGAGGCTTGAGGGATTTTCGCAACCAGGAGTGAGGATGCAATGGTCTCGATCGCAGGTACGATTTCTTCATTGGTTACGGATTCGGGGATCCCTCTAAATCGTAAATTGTTCCTGGGCCCGCGATTTTCCTGATCTTCCAGGTTAGTATATAGGGTGTTGATGTGCGATTGGCAGATGGAAAGGGATTGGGCCATCGCTGCGCTGTGATCAAGCATAGCAGCTTGTGAGGTTTCCAGCGTTTCAACTCTGTGGCCTACATGCTGGATCTCCTGTGTCAGGACAGATAGTTCCTGCTTCAGGGGAAGTAAGGCTTCAGTCAATGCCTGTTTTATGAATCTCCTGGATACAGGTAATGCTCGAGGGGATCCCACGTCTCCTGCATCGCTTTCTACCTCAGACTGACCTTCATCTCCGCCATCAGGGGTTCGTTCGGCGGCGTCATCTTGGATTCTTTAGTTCCTGGACCTGAGGCTTGCTTTTTAAGGTATTTAGCCATCCCCAAGTTAGGATTCGGCGCTTTAGGAATAGCGCCTGGTTCGAGGGGTCTCTGTCCTCCAATTTTGACTATGATTTGTGGTCTCTGTAGCTTGCGTTAGCTGCGATCCCGGCAGGTCTGTGTACGGAGCTCAGCAAGACGTGGCCATTCAGGTCCGGCGCAAGCTCCGCCCCCCTTTAGGAGTCATTTATATCATTACATGCACAGTGTGCGACCTGATGTGCGACCTAAGTCTTCTCAACACAGGAATTGAACCTGAGTGAGGGGAGTGGTATGAAATCCCAAATGCAGGAATTAGAAAGACTCCTGACACATGAAATTAAAGTCTGGTGGGATCATACAACCCTGATGAAATATGTTGAAAAAGAGATGATACCACAGGGTCTGAGATTAAAAAAGATCCAAACTACGGGACTAAGTGATTGTTCATTACAACTCATGTCCTTAATCATAGAACATGAAAGTGAAAGACTCACCAATATACATATAGAAATTGATATATGCAAATCTGCTTTGGATAAATATAAATCTTTAGCGGATTTCTCCAAAAAAGAAGAAGAAATTATGGTGTCTGTCAAAGAAATGGAGGATAGTATAATGGAAATGAAACACCGCAAATTCCAGAGAGACCTCTATGACTACAATAATAATCAAGTGTATGAATGGGGAAGGAGGGACAACCCACATAGTACCCCTAAATCTATCCTCAAAAAGAAATATGCCCACAAGAAATATACAAAAAAACTACAAAAAATCCACCAAACAGGACTTAGACTCCCTTAGAGTCCTGTGAATCAACGGGGGAGGAGAACAGAGATATATGGCTTTTGATAGGGAACGCGAAAATATATAGAAGTGCCTTAAGGTGAGGGGATACCCTCACTGGATGCTCTCAAGAGGTCTTAAAATTGCAAAAAATAAATTAAGATCAGATTTATTGGGCCTTAAAACAAATATAAAGAACAAATTACCCACCAAAAATAATAACTATTATAAAAAATAAAAATAAACATGTAAATAAAAATGTTATGCTTGGTGCGAGTCAGAACAAGGACTCTATACCCACTCTTGTGCTAACTTATAGCAGACAATTTTCAAGGATCAAGAAGATTATTGACAATTGCCTTCCTATTCTTTATGAAGATGACATTCTTAGGGACGTTTTAAGGGACGGTTGTTGTGTTGTATCCAGAAGACCAAACACCCTGGGCACAACACTATCACCGTCTATGTATACTCCAACACAAAAACAAATCCCGCCCACCTGGCTCAAATATATGGTCTTTTCAAAGTGTGGAGGCCAACGGTGTCAAATATGCAAGGTAGCAAAAATAACCAAAGAATTCCATAACTCAACACACTCTGAAATTTTCCCTATCAAGAGCTATATCAACTGCAACACTGTAGAAGTCATTTATATCATTACATGCACAGTGTGCGACCTGATGTATGTAGGGTGCACAAGCAGAAAATACAAAGAGAGGTTACGTGAACACTTGAACTACATATCCAATCCATCAATAACAGGAATATCAAATGCAGCCAACCATTTCATCAATGTCCATGATTGCAGTATTAACACTTTCAGCACATTTGCATTTGAACGTGTCACATTGCCACGAAGAGGGGGCAATATAAAACAAAAAATCCTTTCACGGGAAGCTTTCTGGATTTGGAGACTTAATACTAGATATCCACAAGGTCTCATCTTCAGAAAGGAATTAATGTATTTATACTGAAGCTACCATGCAGCAAAGCCGCTTTTTTTATATTTATATCTATATTTTTACATATAGTAATTTTTACACATATATTTTCCATTTTTTTTATTTTTAAGATGTGATTCTCCATATTGGTGCAGCCTGGGAGTTTTGCCTATAACATATATGCACATCAAGATTGATATCAAGTCCCCAAAAAATTCTTGGACTATATTCACATAAAGAACTTATCCACAAAAATCCGGACTGAAAACGCAATTACAGCGGATCTCTCCCATATAGTTTATTGTAGGCATATCTGCTTATAGTGGACAAACAGGATCACACCGTAGGGACACTAGTGTGACATCCAAAACAGGCACAAAAACATACAAAAAATATTATGTGCTTATATCGGACCCTAGGAACTTGAATATTTGTAATAAGCTTACCTATTGTATTGTGCCCCATCTCACTCGGACAATAGGGGAGCTGGCTGTAACCTTTTCTCTATGGTAGTTACCCCCTGCTCTCTGCTAATAATAATTAGTATTTTCTTTATTTAGGTTTACAGGACCCAAGCCTAGGAATTTAGGTAACAACACAAAACTGGTGGAATGGTTACCTCAGAATGACTTGCTCGGTGAGTACATATTACATGATTTATCAAATATAAACAGAAAGGCAATTATTTTATACCAGTAGCCTAAATGTCAAAGGGTTGTACAAGATTATGCCTCATTCACATGTCAGAGTTTAAGGACTCGTTCACAATTCTGTGTCAGTGTCACGTCCAGGAAAAGAAGCGTACATGTTTCATCAGTGAAGTTGTCCGTGTGAGATCCGTGGTTGGTCCATGTGTCTGTTTTTACCATCTGTGTGTCATCCGTAATTCACTGACGATGCTCAGCTGAAAAGAAATTTCCAAAGAATCTCCTATTAGTCTTCAGTGAAAAACGGACATTACAATAACGATGTGTGCCAGTAATTTTCACGAACCTATAGACTTCAATGGGCGTGCTTGTCCCCGTGACCCACGGTCAGTAAAAGAATATTGAAATATGAACAGACACATTTAAATCAATGGATATGTGTGCTGTCCACAGAAAATGCGGACAGCATATGTCATGGCTGCTTTTGTCCACAAACGGTAGCATTTCTGACCACTGGGTGGGTCTGATATTGCAGTTCAGCTCCATAGAAGCATAGCTTCAATACCAGACACACACTGTGCTTGAAGCAAAGCAGCCATATCACTGTGCTTGAAGCAAAGCAGCCATGTTTTTCTAATCCAGTACGGTACAATCCCTTTAACCTCTTCATGACACCTGCTGTACATGTACGGAAGATGTTGGGTATTTAAAGATGGCGTCCACTCCATAGCACCATAGCTAGCAGGTAGCCGCTGTTTCATACAACAGACACCTGAGGCTAATGTCCGTGACTGGAGGTAATGCCGATCGTAGACATTTAACCCTCTCAGATGCTGTGTTCATATGTGACCATGGAATCTGAGAAGCCAGAAACCCAGAAGCACATGTTTCATGGGCTTAAACGCATCCCCCAGTGTATTTTACAATTCAGACCGGCAGGTGGCAGCACTGAATTGTAATATAGCATTAGCGATGTCTGTATAGAATAATGTAGAAAATTCCATTACCCTATCCAAATTGCAATCTGATGATTGCATGTTGTGGTCCACATGGGGACCTAAAAAAAAGAGTAAAATAAAAAAAAAGAATGATTTTTAATTTTTTTTAAATCACACCCCTTTCCCCAAAATAAAAATAAAAATACTTAAACAGTAAAAAAATGAGGGGCATCACAGTGTCCGAAAACCACCATACTATTAAGATATTACAAAACAGTGAATGACGTAATGGGAAAAAAATGGTCGATTTACCATTTTTTCAACACTTTACCTCACAAAACATTTGAATAGATCAGCCCGTAAAAAAGATCCCTCCCACATATCCATAGATATAACTATAAAAAAGTTATGGGGGTCAGAATATGGCAATATATATTTTTTTTTTCCCAGTATTAAAACGCAATAAAACTATAAATCTGTGGCATCGTCATAATTTTACTGACCTGGAGAATGAAGAGTACAAGTTAGTTTCACTGCATAGTGAATGCCGTAAAAGCAAAACCCATAAAACGTGGCAGAATATTTTTTTTTTCCAATTCCACCACATTTGGAATTTTTTGCCAACTTCCCACTACATTCTATGCAATATTAAATGGTAGCCTTAAAAAATGCAACTTGTTCTGCAAAAAACACCTTCAGCTTGCATCAGCTCTTCTTCTGCTTTCCTTTACTTTCCTTAGATCCGCACTCTGCATGCTGCAAAGGCAGAACACAGCCAGTGCAAGCTAAGGCCTCTTTCACACTGGTGTGTGCGGCCTGTTGCCGTATTGCGGCCCGCAAAGTGCGGGCCGCAATACACAGGCGCCGTTCTGTGGGCATTCCGCATCACGGATGCGGACCCATTCACATGAACGGGTCTGCAAATACGGAGATGCGGAATGGTGCGGAACTGAACCCTAATGAAGCACTATGCAGTGCTTCCGTGGGATTTCGTCCCGTACTTCCATTCCGCAAAAAGATAGAACATGTCCTATCTTTTTGCACAATGGCCGGATCGCGGACCCATTTAAGTGAATGGGTCCGCAATCCGCTGCGGCTGCCCCACGGACTGTGCTCGTGCATTGCAGCCCGCATTTTTCGGCCCGCAGCATGACCACGGACCGCACACGCCAGTGTGAAAGAGGCATAAAGTGTAGAGCTCTTTGAGTAGTGCTGCTGAACCTTCCGTGATTTGAGTAAAGGTTTAGGTCCCTTTAAAAAAAAAAGTTATGTCAACACATACAACCCTGAGAGAGGCCTAAGGCCTTTTGCACACGAACGTATTTTTTTTCCGTTTCCGTTCCGTTTTTTGCGTTCTGTATACAGATCGTATACGAAGCCATTTATTTCAATGGATGCGCAAAAAAAAAAACGGATCACTCTCAGTATGCCTTCCGTTTCCATATTTCTGTTTTTCTGTTCAAAGATAGAACATGTCATATTATTGTCCGCATACTGTTCTATCAGGGGCCAGCTGTTCTGTTCCGCAAAAAACTGAATGCACACGGACGTCATCCATATTTTTTGCGGATCTGTTTTTTGCAGACCGGAAAATACTGAAAAAGCCATACGGTCATGTTCAAGAGGCCTAAAGGACACTTTTTGGGGATTGGCCCTATGGAGACATTTGCTGTATGAGCTTGGAGCTTTCCAGATGCAAATACTGAGCATGTTCACAAAACATGATGTGAACATAGCCAAAGGGGCCAGTTTTATGTAAATAAAACTTATTTATTGCCTATTCAGGTTTTACTTCAGTGCAGGACCATCTTTAACGCGGGGCAAAAGGGGCAGCTTCCCCGGGCCCAGTTGCTCCTGGAGAGCCCAAGGCAGCTGGGGCGGCAAAATTCCAGGGGGAGCTAGCAGGGCCACACCGCCACTTCACTTAGGCAAAGTAGGCGATGGCCCCAGAAGGCACGGCCCTGGTGATGAGTCGGGGGCGGTGTCAGGGCACAGGGAGATTATTATGGAAGCGCTCATCTCCATAGTCATCTGTATCGCCATCTTCAGGACAGCGATACAGATAGATGTGCTGCGGGGGGGGGGCAGGGGAGGGAGAGGTGTCTCCTTTTCCCTTTCCTCTGATAGGCTGCAGGCACTTGGTATGCATCCTATCAGAGGCCGGTGCAGGCGGCACAATTATGTCATTGTGTTACCTGAGCCGTACAGCACGGGACACAGGCCGGAAGAGGCCTGCATTGCATCGCTGCCAGCCTGGTGAAGGTAAATATAAGTGTTTATTTTTTTTATATGGTACTACTTACTGACACATGATTGGGGGGCATCTATGGGGGCTCCTGTTACTGGCACATGATTGGGAAGCATCTATGGGGGCACTTGTTACTGGCACATGATTGGGGGGCATCTATGGGGGCAATTGTTACTGGCACATGAATGGGGGCAACTATGGGGGCACTTGTTACTGGCACATGATTGGGGGCATCTATGGGGGCACTTGTTACTGGCACAAGATGGGGGGCATCTATTGGGGTCCTTGTTACTGACACATGATTAGGGGGTATCTATGGGGGTACTTGTTAATGGCACATGATTGGGGTGCATCTATGAGGGCTCTTGTTACTGGCACATTATTAGGGGGAATCTATGGGGGTACTTTTTACTGGCACATAATTGGGGGCATCTACTGAGGCTGCAAAGAAGGTTTTTTTTATATGGGGAGGAGGGAGAGGAACACTTTGGGGCTTCTACTGAGGCCACAAAGAAGGGGTATTTTATATGGGGGCTCTGTAAAGGGGAATTTTATACTGGGGCACATTATGGGGGGAACTATGGGGAAGGGGAGAGAGGAGTACCATGGGCTCATCTATGGGGGGCACTAAGAAGGGATATTTTATACTTAGGGCATCTACTGGGGCACTATATACAGTATGTGGCATTTTATACTGATACATTATGGGGGGCACTAGGAAGAAGGAGGGAGAGGAGCACTATGGGGGCATTTACTGGGGCACTATATAGGGATATTTTATACAGGCACATTATGGGGGCATTATGGGGACATTAGCTCAACTGGGGGCATTAAACGGGTATTTTTTGCACTGGCCTCTGACAGCCGCACACGTGAACGTCTGACACTTTGCTGAACAGTCGAATGCTATTGGCTGTCGATCAAAAGCGAAGGGGCAGGGGAAGGGGGCGTGGTTATCTTGACTTGAAGCGAGGAGTCCGCTGCCCCCTTGACTTCAAACTCTGCTGTTACATAGCACGAGCAGGGGATTAAAGTTCATTTTTCAAGATTTTGGTGCATCTGGCCGGAGGAAGAAAAGGATCTTTTGGAACATACAAGAATGAGGAGTCAGTAATTGTAAACCAGTTGAACATTTACTGAAGATCAATAGTCTCTGGACAGTTGGTACAGTTTATCAATAAGAAGCGTTTTATATGGCATAAGCAATAAGTTCACTGGTAATCCTATTAACTGTTAGTGGCAAATGTATTCAAGGAGTTGTCCTTTTAGGAGTAGACTCTTGGCAGGCAAGGATCCTGGTAGAAATCCTAGGTTTACTTCCCAGCACACTTGCACTAAAGATGCTAATAATTCTTCATCTAGGAGTTTTCCTTTAAGGGTATCCCCCTCACGGCAGGCAAACACATCTGCTTCATTCTTTGGCAGGAAACTAATCTAGAAACGGATTATATGATAGCCGTTATGGCACATAACAGATAGAATTTAGTGTTAGGAACCCGTCTAACTAGAGATCGCCTTGACATGCGGCAGACGGGCTCACATAATTTTGTACAAAATGATTTGCCAAGCATCTCTAACGTATTAGTATAGCATTTGCAACTGTGACACAATTTTGTACTTTATTTGGTTTGTAGTGAGCTGTTGCATTGTATGTCTTGTTTAACAGTCTTGTTCTCAGCCATAGCAACGTGCTCCTGCACTTTGGGATGTGCTGACTGACCCCCTTTTTTCTTTTATGTTTTCTCACTACCACCCGGAAGGTTAAGTTAATGATAATGACAATTTGGCCTAAATTGTCTGGTTGTGTTCAGGCACTATGTAAGCTTCGCCTAATCACATGTGCCAATGAGGTCTATAAGACTTAGTTAGCTGTTACCCTCACTAGTCTCCTTTCATCTCAGTGTATAGACTCACTGTCTGGTGCTGGTCCTCTGTAGCTATCTTCTCCAGGCTTGATCAGAGCCCAAAGGAAAGTACAGCAGTTACATGGTGGCTTTGGTCTGTCTCCTTCCTCCATAAACTTGCTTCTTGCTCCTCTCACCAACTACATCTCCACACTCAGCTAGACCCCCCCCCCCCCCCCCACTATATACACTATACTATGTGTTGCCAGCACCATCTAGGGACAAATGGATTGCCAGCCAGTAAATGGGAAATACCATACATTTACAATTACAAATGTTTGAAGCAACCCTTTTACACACATATGTGGGACGCTGCTCTTCGGTGCAGTTATTTCTTGTTAAGCCTTTTGTTACGTGTATTATCGCAAAAAGAAAAAATACATTTGCTGCTCTTCGGTGCAGAAATTTATTGATAAGCCTTTTGTGACGTGTATTAGCGCAAAAAGTCAAATACATTTGCCGCTCTGCGGTGCAATAATCTATTGTAAAGACTTTTGTGGGGTGTTTTAGAGAAAAATATATATATATATTTGCCGCTCTGTGGTGCAGTTAATTCTTGTTAAGCCTTTTGTGACGTCTATTAGCAAAAAATAAAAAAAATACATTTGCCTCTCAGCAGTGCAGTTATTTCTTGTAAAGCCTATTGTGATGTGTATTAGCGGAAAAAGAAAAAAATGCCCTCAGCGGTGCAGTTATTTCTTTTTAAGCCTTGTGTGACGTGTATTAGCACCAAAAATATATACATTTGTCGCTCTGCGGTGCATTAATCTGTAGTAAAGACTTTTGTGAGGTGGTTTAGCGGAAACAGAAAACATATATTTACTGCTCTGCGGTGCAGTTCTTTCTTGTAAAGCCTTTGTAACATCTATTAGCGTAAAAAGAAAAAATACATTTGCCGCTCTGCGGTGCAGTTATTTTTTTTACAGCTTTTTGTGACGTGTGCTAGCGTAAAAAGAAAAAATACAAATTGCCGTTCTGCGGTGCAGTAATCTGTAGTATAGGCTTTTGTGGAGTGTTTTAGTGTAAAAAGCAAAAAATATATTTGCCGCTCTGCAGTGCAGTTATTTCTAGAGTTGAGCGGACACCTGGATGTTCGGATTCGCCAGGTTCGGCCGAACTTCGCTAAAAAGTTCGAGTTCGGGACCCGAACTTGATCCGAACTTGACCTTGAACCCCTTTGAAGTCAATGGTGACCAGAACTTTGGAGCACTTTGAAGGAGGAGGAGGTAGCCAACACTGGTTTTTAGTTTAGTTTTTTATTTTACTTATTTATTTATTTGTTTTTGTTCAAATTTGGGTAGACCGGAAAACATTGGAAAATATAAAAAATAAGACAAAGAAAAAGTGCACTGGAGTACAACAATAGCTGGGTGAGGCCGGTATACATATCTATTCTGCACAAGGTACTGTACGGACAAGTCCTGTGGGATCCCTGCCTGGTTCATTTTAATGAACGTGAGATTGTCCACATTGGCTGCGGACAGGCAGCTGCGCTTGTCTGTGATCACCCCCTACTGCCGTGCTAAACACACGTTCAGACAATACACTGGCTGCAGGGCAGGATAGCACCTCCAAGGCGTAAAGGGAAAGATCCGCCATGTGCCCAATTTGGAGACCCAGATGTTGAAGGGGGCAGACCCATCAGTCAGTACGTGTAGGCGTGTGCACACATACTGCTCCACCATGTTGCTGAAATGCTGCCTCCTGCTAAGATGTTCCATATCAGCTGGTGGTGCTGGTTGTTGTGGCGTGCTGACAAAGCTTTTCCACATTTCGGCCATGCTAACCCTGCTTTCTGAGGTGCTGGCGGTGCCCCAGCTGCGTTGGCGACCTCTTCCTCCTTCTCAGCCTAGTGTAGTTGCGCATCTTCTGATCAGTAACAGACGTTTTTAATAAATGTATTTCCCTGTCCACTATGTAGAGCAGGTGTATATCACAGCCAAAAATTGGTGAATGTCACCCAACAATGTAACAGAAGAATAGGCGAAATGTATTTCCCTGTTCACTATGTAGAGCAGGGGTATATCACAACCAAAAATTGGTGAATGTCGCCCAACAATGTAGTAGACAAATTAGTGAAATTTATTTCCCTCTCCACTATGTAGAGCAGGAGTATATCACAGCCAAAAATGTATTAATGTCACACAACAATGTAACAGACAAATTAGTGAAATGTATTTCCCTACCCACTATGTAGAGCAGGGGTATATCACAGCCAAAAATTGGTGAATGTCACACAACAACGTAACAGATGAATTAGTGAAATGACTTAAAATAACATAAAATACGTAAAAATAAAAAATAATAATCTTGATCTAGGAGGTGAGGGTCCATATGGAGTAGGAGGTTGAGGAGGCGGTGGACGTGGTGGTGTAGGTGGAAGAGGCGGTGGAGAAAGAGGTGGTAGCCAACCATGCTTTTTTTTTTTTGTGTTTTTTTTTGTTGTTGTTTAAATTAGGATAAACCCCAAAACATTGGGAAATATAAAAAATAAAACAATGAGAAAGTGCGCTGGAGTATAACAATGGCTGGGTGAGGCCGTATACATGTCTATTCTGCACAAGGTATGGACAGGTCCTGTGGGATCCATGCCTGGTTCATTTTAATGAACGTGAGCTTGTCCACTTTGGCTGTGAACGGCATCATCAGCACTGGCCATGTTGGTGGAGTACTCGAAACAGCGCAACAAGGCACACAGGTCTCGCATGGAGGCCCAGTCATTGGTGGTGAAGTTGTGCTGTTCTGCAGAGCGACTCACCCATGCGTGCTGCAGCTGAAACTCCACTATCACCTGGTGCTGCTCGCACAGTCTGGACAGCATGTGCAAGGTGGAGTTCCACCTTGTGGGCATATTGCATATAAAACGGTGAGCGGGAAGGCCGAAGTTACGCTGCAGTGCTGACAGGTGAGCAGCAGCAGGGTGAGAATACCGAAAGTGAGCACAGACGGCCCGCACTTTCTGCATCAGCTCTTACATATTGGGTTAATTTTTCAGGAATTTCTGCACTACCAAATTCAGCACATGTGCGAGGCAAGGGATGTGCGTCAAACCAGATAGGCCCAGAGCTGCTTCGAGATTATCGCACACCACCAGGCCGGGCTTGAGGCTCATTGACACCAACCATTCGTCAGGTCTGTTGTTTAAGGCCCGTTTATAGCTCCTGCGCAGTGTGGGGTTTGTCCCCCAAACAGATAAGTTTTAAAACTGCCTGCTGTCGTTTACCCCTGGTTGTGCTGAAGTTAGTGGTGAAGGTGTTACGCTGACCGGATGAGGAGGCGGTAGAGGATGAGGAAGGAGAGTAGGAGGAGGAAGCAACAGGAGGCAAAGAGAAATGCTCTGCAATCCTTGGTGGTGGAAAGACATGCGCTAAACTGCTATCCACCTCAGACCCAGCCACCACTGCATTTAACCAGTGTGCTATTATGGAGATATAACGTCCCTGACTGTGCTTACTGGTCCACATATCCGTAGTTAGGTGGACCATGCCACAGATGGCGTTGTGCAGTGCACACCTGATTTTGTCCCCCACTTGGTTGTGCAGGGAAGGGGTGGCTCGCCTGGAAAAGAAGTGTCAGCTATGCACAACATACAGTGGGACATCCACCGCCATCAAATTCTTAAAACTGTCCGTGTCCACCAGACGGAATGACAGCATTTCAAAGACAAGTAATTTTGAAATGCTGGCATTCAGGGCCAGGGATCGTGGGTGGGTAGGGGGGTACTTCCTCTTTCGCTCCAGTGCTTGGGACATAGACAGCTGAACGCTTCCATGGGACATTGTGGAGATGCTTGGTGACCGTGGTGGTGGCATTGCTGGCACATCCTCTGTTTGCGGAGTGGCAGGTGCCACTGTCACTCCAGAGGGGGATGAAGAGGCCGAGACTGCAGCAGAAGAGGAAGCAGGAGGAGCCAGAGACCTTTCTTTGTTTTTGACGTGTCTACTCCATTGCAGCTTGTGTTTTGCACTTAGATGCCTGGTCGTGCAGGTTGTGCTCAGGTTTAGAACGTTTATGCCTAGCTTCAGGCTCTGATTGCACAGCGTGCAAACCACTCGTGTCTTGTCGTCAGCACATTGTCTGAAGAACTGCCACGCCAGAGAACTCCTTGAAGCTGGCTTTGGTGTGGTCTGTCTCGTGGTGCGGTGGGCAGTAGCAGGCATACTGTCTAGGGGACGGCCGCTCCGCTTTTGCACCCTGCTCCCTCTTTTGCTGTCCTCTTCCTCCGAACTACCTTGATTCCATGTGGGGTCGAGGACCTCATCATCCTCCACATCATCTTCCACCCAGTCTTCACCCCTGCCCTCCTTGTCGATCTGCACACTGCAGAAATCCACAGCAGTTGGCACCTGTGTTTCGTCATCATCAGAGACGTGCTACGGTGGTCCTCCCATGTACTTATCCTGAAACATAAGTGGTTGGGCATCGGTGCACTCAGTCTCTTCCACTTCTCGGGCAGGGATATGTGGATGGCCCTGGGAAACGCTGCTAGCAGAGTCATCAAAAAGCAGAAGAGACTGCTTCATGACTTGGGGCTCAGACTGCTTGGCTGATTTGCAAGGGGGTGAGGAGAAAGACTGATGGCCATGGGCTGCAGGTGCCAACTCTGATCTTTCAGCAAGGGTCTGGGTGGGAGACAATGTGAAGGAACTGGAGGCACTGTCAGCCACCCAATCTACTATCTCCTGTACTTATTATGGCCTCACCATTCGTAGAGCGGCATTCGGGCCTACTAAATAACGCTGAAGGTTCTGTCGCCTACTCTCACCTGAGGAAGGTGTTTACTTGTGCGTGTAGCTGGCACAGATCGACCACGTCCTCTCCCTGCAACAGGAGCTCCACCACCAGCACCACGACCAGGGCCACGTCCCTTATTTGACGCTTTTCTCATTCTTTGAGATCATCCACCAAACTAACAGATGGTTTATGTCCGGCGGCAATGTAACCACCAATAGTCAACAATTAAGTTCACTAACAGTAAGGCTGTGCCGATGTCATAAAGAGAAAAAAATTCTTGAGGTTACACAACCGTGTGACAGGCGAATTTAATACAATTACTTCACAAAAAATTTTAATTTGTCAACCAACAATGTAACACCTTTATTTACTGGTTTTATTGGACTGGCAGAAATGCAGCGCAGGCCGCAAATGTACTATCTAGCACAAAAAGGGGGTTTATTTCAAACAAAAATATAACAGCAGTATTTAACGGTTGTATTGGACTGTCAGAAATGCAGCGCAAGCCGCAAACGTACTATATAGCACAAAAAGGGTGTTTTTTTTCAAACCATAATATAACAGCAGTATTTAACGGTTGTATTGTACTGTCAGAAATGCAGCACAGGCCGCAAATGTGCTATCTAGCACAAAAATTGTGCTTTTTTCAAACAAAAATATAACAGCAGCTTTAAAACATCCAGTGTGTGCATACGATCAGGTATGATGTTGTATCGATCAGGTAGTGTAAGGGTTACACCCTCTTCACAGTGACAGACCAAACTCCCTGTTTAACGCACTGCAAGCAACCGCAAACTGTCCATTTGCACAACCACAAACTCCCCATTTGCACAAGGTTGGATACCAAGCCCGTTCCTTGTCCTCACTGATGTCATTGAAGGTCTCTTCCTCCACCCAGCCACGTACAACACCAAGGGTCCCCAAAAGGTGACAGCAAGCCCCCTGGGACGCCTGCTGTGTTTGGTCTTCCACCTCCTCAAAGCCACCTTCCTCCTCTAACTCCTCTTCTTCAGACTCCTCTCTCTGCGTTGCCGCAGGTTCAGCAATCGACGACGACAAGGCTGCTTCTGGTGGTGATAGTGACCACAACTCTTCCTCTTTATGCTCATCTACGGCCTGATCCAGCACTCTTCGCAGGGCACGCAAAAAGAAAAAACGCATATGGGATGAGGTTGATGATGTTGCATTGGGTTTGACTGACCAGGTTTGTCACCTCCGCAAAAGGACGCATGAGCCTACAGCCATTGTGCATGAGCGTTCAGTAACGCGGCCAAAAAATACCCAGCTCCGCAGAGGCTGTCCTCTTTTTTTTTTAATTAAAAAAATCTGTTCTTACCAGTTTAATCTCTGTTTTGTCCCCTATCAGGGGCCGGTGTATGGAATAGATTTTAAGAACCGGGAGATGGAAAAAGATGCTTGGTCAGTCCTCTAACTTCCAATTTGGGGCACTGTGCGTGCGCCGTGCAATGTACTGTGCCACCAGATATGAGTGGTGTGTTTAAGTAGCACTATTCCTATCAGTTTAATCCCTGTTACGTCCCCTATTAGGGGACGTGTATGGAATAGATTTTAGGAACCGGGAGATGGAAAGAGATGCTTGGTCGGTCCTCTTACTTCCAATTTGGGGCACTGCGCATGCGCTGTGTAATGTACTGTGCAATCCCAATATGAGTGGTATGTTAAGTACTACTATTCCCATCAGTTTAATCCCTGTTACGTCCCTTATTATTATTATTATTATTATTTTTATAAAAAGGTGTGTAAAGTAGTACTATTCCTGTCAGTTTAATCCCTGTTACGTCCCCTATCAGGGGCCGGTCTATGGAATAGATTTTAGGAACCAGGAGATGGAAAAAGATGCTTGGTCGGTCCTCCTACTTCCAATTTGGGGCACTGTGCGTGCAATGTACTGTATGTGCCACCAGATATGAGTGGTGTGTTAAGTAGTACTATTCCTATCAGTTTAATCCCTGTTACGTCCCCTATCAGGGGACGTGTATGGAATAGATTTTAGACAACAGCAAAGAGTTGTCAATAGTTGACACATTCATGACATAAATTTTATTCCTCTATGCGTCAGTCTTGGTGTAGTGATGACTGTGCTCGTGCGCACGTTTGGGAGATAGCAGGCGATGGGGTTTTTTCAAAGCCTATGGCCGTGCTGAGGTAGTTCAGTGACAGTTATGTGACCCAGAAAACAATGATTCTGCAGTGTGGGACCATTGTTGGCCTAGTAGGCTTTAATGATCACCTTAGGCTACTTTCACACTAGCGTTCGATCGGATCCGTTCTGAACGGATCCGATCATAATAATGCAGACGGAGGCTCCGTTCAGAACGGATCCGTCTGCATTATATTGGCAAAAAAAAGCTAAGTGTGAAATTAGCCTGAGCGGATCCGTCCAGACTTTTACATTGAAAGTCAATGGGGGACGGATCCGCTTGAAGATTGAGCCATATTGTGGCATCTTCAAACGGATCCGTCCCCATTGACTTACATTGTAAGTCTGGACGGATCCGCACGCCTCCGCACGGCCAGGCGGACACCCGAACGCTGCAAGCAGCGTTCAGGTGTCCGCCTGCTGAGCGGAGCGGAGGCTAAACGCTGCCAGACTGATGCATTCTGAGCGGATCCGCATCCATTCAGACTGCATCAGGGCTGGACGGAAGCGTTCGGGTCCGCTCGTGAGCCCCTTCAAACGGAGCTCACAAGCGGACACCCGAACGCTAGTGTGAAAGTAGCCTTAGATGATCACAAAGAAAATGTATGTTTTTTCTATGAAAATTATCCAGCCGATCGCTTTTGGTCTGTTCACAATGAATAGATTCACAGCCTGATGAACGTTTAAAAGAAAAAAAGAAAAACTTTATTAAAGTCCGTTTAAAAGGAGGGCAAAAAGCCTATATGTCACAGTCTGTGACCATCAGGCAACCAGACCCAAAAATTGTGCAGAGAAGGAGTATAAATAGATCCTCTGTACAATTACAGGTCTGGACTAGAGACCTGACTTGTTAGCAAGTAGTTGCTAATCAATTGCAAGCCGGATGTTTGGACACGGTTCACACTATGAATGGACACTAGTATGTTTGTTGCAAGTGACACTATAGGATATTTGCTCAAGTGTGGCTAGTCCAGCTAATTCCTGGCCGTGTGAGGCCATGTTTAGCTGATCACACTGACTATACTGAGTGCTGCACCCTTGGTCTGCGATACAGATCAGTGTATCCAGTACATATACGCTAGACCAGGGATGCTCAACCTGCGGCCCTCCAGCTGTTGTAAAACTACAACTCCCACGACGCCCTTCTGTAGGATGATAGCTGTAGGCTGTCAGGGAATGATGGGAGTTGTAGTTTTGCAACAGCTGGAGGGCCGCAGGTTGAGCATGCCTGCGCTAGACCATTATGTCTGGAGCAACTATTTAATAGCCTACCTCATCCAGATGATTTTACAGCATGCTGCGTTAGTAAAGTCTCTGTGGACATATGTACGTCCTCATATAGTGCAGTGTTCAGACCAGCCTCTCAGATAGCCTGTGGCCAGTATATGTGGCTCTATCTATTCGCTTGCAGCCAGTATATTTTGGCTCTATCCACACACCTGCAGCCAGTATATTTTGGCTCCATCCACACATTTGCGGCCAGTATATTTTGGCTGCATGCACACACTCAGGCTATCAGGTTAAGGCTGAGTTCACACAGGCGAGATTTCCGCGCGGGTGCAATCCGGTAGGTGAACGTATTGCACCCGCACTGAATCTGGACCCATTCATTTCTATGGGGCTGTGCACATGAGCTGTGATTTTCACGCATCACTTATGCGTTGCGTGAAAATCGCAGCATGCTCTATATTGTGCGTTTATCACGCAACGCAGGCCCCATAGAAGTGAATGGGGCTGAGTGAAAATCGCAAGCATCCGCAAGCAAGTGTGGATGCGGTGCGATTTTCACGCATGGTTGCTAGGTGACAGTCTATTCACTGTATTATCTTCCCTTCTAACATGGTTATAAGGGAAAATAATAGCATTCTGAATACAGAATGCTTAGTAGGTGGTCAATTGAGGGTTAAAACAAATAAAAAAATTAACTCACCTTCTCCTCTTGATCGCGTAGTTCCCGGTCTCTTCTGATGAGCTGTCGGCTAAAGGACCTTTGGTGACGTCAGATCACATGCTCCAATCACATGGTCCATCACCGTGGTGATGGACCATGTGATTGGAGCATGTGATCTGACGTCACCACAGGTCCTAGCCGGTAGTTCATCATTAAAGAAGTAAAGAAGAGACCAGGAACTACGCGATCAAGAGGAGAAGGTGAGTTATTTTTTTAATTTTTTTTTTAACCCTCAATTGATCACCTACTAAGCATTCTGTATTCAGAATGCTATTATTTTCCCTTATAACCATGTTATAAGGGAAAATAATACAATCTACACTACAACTAACCCAAACCTGAACTTCTGTGAAGAAGTTCGGGTC
The DNA here is from genome assembly GCF_014858855.1 of Bufo gargarizans. Taxonomy (NCBI): domain Eukaryota; kingdom Metazoa; phylum Chordata; class Amphibia; order Anura; family Bufonidae; genus Bufo; species Bufo gargarizans. The sequence continues at coordinate 218,220,766 of NC_058080.1, read as the reverse complement.
TAGGTACCACAGTCGGTTTTTTATCACGCGAGTGCAAAACACATTGCACCCGCGCGATAAAAACTGAACATCGGAACCCAATCGCAGTCAAAACTGACTGCAATAGCGTACCTAATCGTGCGGGTTTGCCGCAATACACCGGGACGCATCCGGACCTAATCCGGACACGCCCGTGTGAACCCAGCCTAATACCGCATCTCGTGCAACCCTGCCTAAAGAGCCGTGTCTTAATGGTTAACAGCAGATCTACGCGTTTCCATGTGACATATGTTCGTCACGTATCTTCAGGAGCTTATTAGATAAATGCCTATGTCAGGACAAAGTGCTGCACTGTAGCGTGCTATGGCTCCGGCGCTGTGATGGCCGTACGCGGCCGAACAAACGCCGACTTTATATGGCCGAAGCCCCGCCTGTCAGGAGGGGTGTGCCGGTTACATCACCAATCAGAAGCAGGGGCGGGTTCCCAGTCCCGCCCTCTGACCGGCAGATGCTGTAATGATCCTTACCCTTCCTGACGAGTTTGCGCTTGCGCAATTCATGGGGGAATCCAAGTCACGGCCCGTATACCATCTTTTAATTCAGAACATGTCTGCTGGTCGGGATCCACAGGGGCGGTAGTCCTCCGAAGAAGCAGGTACCGATCCCCATCTCAGTAGTACGTCACTAACGGGGAGGGGCATCCCCACTACATACAGACATTGATATACTGCTGCAGATCGCAGCTAGGCATAAAACAGAATGTATTCAGTGTACATTAAAGCTTGTAAGCATGTACACAGGTGTTTTACATAAACGGAAAGAGTAATAAAATCACTAATGCCTCGGAGCAGCACATCAAAAAGCGCTACACTGTGTCGGATGACGTGCATCATACTATATATGATAGGGCTGGTACATCAGATAAAGCTGGCATATGATATGGCCTCATTTAGCCCTTGCGGTTGAATTGTCTGCAACTTGAAGGTCCACATTGCTTCTTTGCGGAGTAGGGGTATGTCAATATCACCTCCACGGATTGATATCTTCACTTGTTCAATTCCCTGCACTCTCAACACATCAGGGTCACTGTCATGCATATCACATACATGACGTGCCACTGATGTGTCCCGCTTATTCCGAATGTCAGACAGATGTTCACCAAATCTACGTCTCAATTCACGTCTGGTTTTGCCGACGTATTGTGACCCACATCGACAGCTGATTAAGTATACAATACCTATAGAAGTGCATCTGATGAATGAGCATATGCTATACCTCTTCCCTGTTGTATGGCTAGTAAAGAATCCCCCTCTCAGGATATTCCTACAGATAATAAATGAGCCGCAGGGAAAGGTGCCCTTTAAGGTATTCTTCAGCCAAGTTTCAGACTTAGGATGTGTATACAAGCTGTGTACCAGATGGTCACGTAAATTAGAACTACGGCGATACGTAATTGAGGGATGGTCTGGAATTAGCTCTGATTGCAAAATAGACCAGTGATTTTGTAAAATATCACGGACATTTTTGTGGGCCTTATCAAAAGTTGCGACAATTCTGGGTGTGGGGTCCTCACTGCTGCTCGTTTTTGGAACCAAGAGCCAGGTGCGATCTGTGCTCATAGAATGATGGAAGGCTCTTTTCAAAGTATATTGGGGATACCCCCGATTCGTGAATCGGCCTCTCAAGTCAGATGCAACTGCTCTAAAATCACCTAGTTCGGAACAATTCCTCCTGGCCCTAAGGTACTGTCCCTTCGTGATACCTCTTTTTAGGGCCAGTGGATGACCACTATCTCAGTGCAGGAGATTATTGGTTGAAGTTTTCTTCCTGAACAGATTAGTGGTGATCTTTCTGTCAGTACCAATGGTGATCATCAGGTCCAAGAACGCAATCTGTCGCTCTTGTACCGCTGATGTGAAAAATAGCCCCATCTGGTTCACATTTAATTCTGCTACAAATGCCATAAAAGGCTCTCGTGTCCCTTTCCACAGTATCAGCACATCGTCGATGTACCTTATCCACAGTTGCACATTTGATGTGTACTGCTCCATAGCATCGCCAAACACAACTTCCTTCTCCCAACAGCCTGGGTACCGATTGGCGAACGTCGGGGCACAGGGACTGCCCATGGCGATGCCCCTGAGCTGGTGGTAGATATGCTGATCAAAAAGAAAGACGTTGCGGGTGAGGACAAAGTCAAGCAATTGCATCAGGAGGATGTTATGCCGGCGACAGTGTTCGCCCCTCTGTTGGATGAAGGCCTCGACAGCCCTACACCCAGATTCATGGGGTATAGAGCTGTACAAGGCCTCAACATCCAAACTAGTGAGGAGAACACACTCCTCTCACTGAATGCCCTCCAGGCGTTGTAGTACATCCATGGTGTCTCGGGCATAGGACGGCAACGACGCAACAAATGGACGCAGGATTCTGTCCAAATACGTACTAATGTTAGCAGTGAGGCCTCCTATGCCCGAGACAATGGGTCTGCCCTTTAGCACTGGCCCTTGTTTGTGTAGTTTGGTAAAACTGTAAAATGTCGCTACAACCGGGGATTTGGGAAGCAGATATTCCAGTTCATTTTTGCTGATCAGCCTGTCCTCATAGGCCTTATTCAGCAGAGTCGCGAGCTGGTGCCTGAATAAAGAGGTAGGGTTGGTGGAGAGACACTTATAGGTTTCGGTATCCTCTAGTAAGCGGAGACACATGGAGCGATAGTCCTCCTGCTTCATCATGACAATATTGCCTCCTTTGTCGGAGGGCTTGATGATGATAGACGTGTCCCTCTCAAGTTCCTCCAATGACTGCCTCTCACCTGATGTCAGGTTGTCCCTTCCTATGGGTATATCCTCTAATTTTTCAAGGTCCCGTATCACTACATTTAGGAAGGTGTCAATTGGGGTACTATCGCTGACTGGGGGGAATATTTTTGATGGATTCCTAAGATCCGTGAACGGACCGTCCCCAATCATTCTATCTCCCTCTTCTGATAGTCCTACCAATAACTGAACATCCTGAAGGTCCTCTACCTAAATACCTAGCTCATAACATCTTCTCCTGTCATGGATTTTAAAAAACTTTTTCCATTTAAGTCTCCGTGCAAAAAGCTGCAGGTCTTTCACCCAATTAAATAGGTTAAATTTCTTTAGGGGTACAAATGAGAGTCCTTTCTTAAGGAGCCCCATTTCTGTGGTGGAGAGTGCACGTTTAGACAGATTGATCACTTGTAGTTCCTCTACTTGGGGACCGCGCGCTCTACGGGCTCCTCGCCTGTAACCACCTCGTCCTCTTGTGGATCCGCTAGCTTGTTCAGCATCCATGTCACATTCAGAAGACGACACCTCTGTGTCAATCTCTGACGCGACCAGACGTTTAGGTCCGAAATCAAAAATACGGCCCTCCTTAAAGTCACTAATATCTCTATTAAACAGAATATGTTTCCTCTCCTTGACTTGGGAGCTAAATCGCTCAATATTCTGTTGTAGTAAAGATTCCTTTTTAGTGAAGTCTGTATGGTCACTGAATTTCTGAGCCTGTACAATAGCCTCTTTCAGTTCTGCCTCACTATTGGACAGATGTTTACGTTCTTCTTCAGCCAGCAGTTTCATCAAGCGGAGGGAGCCCGCCATAGATTCCTGCTCCCACCTCTTGAGAAACTCAGGAGAACGTAGTCTTGTGACCGAGAGGATTGAGTTTCTCAGACCCCTTGTCACTATGTTGTTCTTTAGATAAGTGTCAAGTGATTGCACTTCCCACCAACATCTAACATGATTTTTGTAGACCCTATTAAGATTTTTGAAAGAAGCAGTGACACTAGTCACATCTGATGAATGAGCGTATGCTATACCCCAACTCTTTGGGGTCCCCTAACCAGCACTCCGAGCTCAGATCATTAGATAGAAAGCCTGCCATTCCCCAGACAATGGAAAACTCAAAACTATCTTACACTTTATACAGATACGTAGGTAGACATTCCTTAATACCAATAGATTCACAGCCTGATGAACATTTAAAAGAAAAACTTTATTAAAGTCCGTTTAAAAGGAGGGCAAAAAGCCTATATGTCACAGTCTGTGACCATCAGGCAACCAGACCCAAAAATTGTGCAGAGAAGAAGTATAAATAAATCCTCTGTACAATTACAGGTCTGGACTAGAGACCTGACTTGCTAGCAAGTAGTTGCTAATCAATTGCAAGCCGGATGTTAGGACACGGTTCACACTATGAATGGACACTAGTATGTTTGTTGCAAGTGACCCTATAGGATATATTGCTCAAGTGTGGTAAATCCAGCTAATTCCTGGCCGTGTGAGGCCATGTTTAGCTGATCGCACTGACTATACTGAGTGCTGCCTGCACCATTGGTCTGCGACTGAGATCAGTGTATCCAGTACATATACGCTAGACCACTATGTCTGGAGCGACTATTTGATAGCCTCACTACTCCAGATGATTTTACAGCGTGCTGCGTTAATAAAGTCTCTGTGGACATATATACGCTCTCATGTAGTACAGTGTTCAGACCAGCCTCTCAGATAGCCTGCGGCCAGTATATAAAGCTATATCCATTCGCTTGCAGTCAGTATGTTTTGGCTGTATATAGTCACTTGTAGCCAGTATATTTTAGCCCAAGGCAGCTCATCAGATCAGGCCTTTTTTAGGTGAATGTATCGCCCACTGTCAGTCCCTGCAGGATACATCCCTCATTCATCCTAATAAAGGTGAGGTAATCTAGACTTTTTTGACCTAGGCGACTTCTCTTCTCAGTGACAATACCTCCTGCTGCACTGAAGGTCCTTTCTGACAGGACTTTTGAAGCGGGGAAGGCCAGAAGTTCTATCGCAAATTGGGATAGCTCAGGCCACAGGTCAAGCCTGCACACCCACAGGTCAAGCCTGCACAACCAGGGGTTCATCGCTCCTTAGAGTGTCAATCTGCAGTTAGAACGAGGTAGTCTGCTACCTGTCGGTCGAGTCGTTCTCTGAGGGTGGACCCTGAAGGGCTGTGGCGATGCATAGGACTTAAAAAGCTCTGCATGTCCTCCATCAACAACACGTCTGTAAAGCGTCCTGTCCTTGCCAGCGTGGTCGTGGGAGGAGGAGGATTACTTTCACCTCTTCCCCTGTTAGATTCCCGCTGTGCTGTGACATGATGGGTTATTGGTTATTCCCTCAGGGCCTACCATAACTTCCCCATTTTACCCCCCCAACCAAATACCATCCCAATAATAAGACACCACACACTTCTGGTTGGATTAAATCGGCCACAGCAGCCGTTTATTAATAAAATAAATACATCCATAAATAATAATAATAACATTACAATTAACAATAACCCCTGACGAGGGAGATCGTAGAAGCCACAAAATGCTACCATCCACCATAAGCCAACCTGGCAACTCCATCTTGCCTCCAGCCGTAAGCACCAGCTCGAAGACACCAGCTGATGGATGCCTTCTCCAATTAACCAAGTACCTAAACTATGAGAGTCCAGCCCCACCATTGAGGCTCTCCCATTTCCACTACCGTCATAAACCACCAGCTTCTATGATCTCCCACCGCCAACAAGGCGCAGCTTGAACCCAACACACTCCCTCAAGCCTGCGCGTTCCGCCACAAACGCAAAGCACGCTCGATTCCCCCTTGCAAGCCCAAAGCCCACAGATCAATGCCCACCGCATTCAGGTGAACACCATCCGCCCTCCAAAAACCACCACTCCCCGCTTCCAAGTCCGTATGCCGAACCGCCACCGCACCATTCCGTGCCACAAACCTCCCAATAGCCCTATTCACCTTCACCCTAGCCTTGTTGACCCGCTCAACCGAACGCGCCTCCCTCCACTTCTTCCTGGCCACAATATCCGACCAGACCGTCACCATACCCGGAAACAAAGACCACAGCCTCAACAGATCAAACTTAATATCCTTAATAAGTTCCCTACACGGCCTAACCCCCAAATCATTCCCCCCGACATGCAACACCAACACATCGGGGGCACGATCCAGCCTCACAAAGCGATGCACCTCCCTCAATACACTGCCCCACAACATACCCCTACACCCCAACCAACGCAGCACCGCCTCGTCCCTGCTAAAACCAAGTTGACGCCCCTCCGGCCGCACATCCGCACGCAGCGCACCCCAGAAAACAAAGGAGTGCCCCAGAATCCACACCAACACCGCACCTGCAACACAAACAAAAGAAAATTAATGCCAACAACTCAACAACCGCCCAACCGCACGTAAGACCGAAAACGAGAAGACTCCCACCTCCCTATCTTCTTAATCACCTCCTCGCTCAAACCCAATCTCGCCGCCTCCGTAGCAGCCCCAATTCTAAAGGAATGACCCGTGAAAAGCTTAGAGTCCATTCCCAACGCCTCCAAACACCTCTTAAACACTGCCACGAACTGAAAACGCGACAGAAACGAACCATCCACATGCCGCAACAGGGGCCCCCTGGCCCCAAAACTCGCCCCCTCCCGATACCGCCGCAAGCAACGCACCGGGCACAACCCGCACCCCGGAATCTCAAACAACGACACACTGCACCCCCTGCCTTCCCTATCCGTTTTTGACACCCGAATCCGCACCACCACCCGGTCCCCATACAAATCCACATCGCCCCAACACAAACTCCCCTCCCTAGAAACACTGGGACACACCAACTCACCCAGCCGAAAAGCCCCGAAAAAAGCCAACGAGAAAGCCAAACCAAACAACCGCACCTCACTCTCAGGACCGACAAACCAGACCAAGCCGCTCCCCCAACCGTAACAACAGAGCAAAGGAAACCGGGCGTCTCTGATCCGCAACACGCTTCCCCCTCTTACACCCCTTCAACACCTGCCGAACCAAAAAGGTTTTCGTACAATCGGGTAAGCCCCTAAGCTTGAAACCAAAAGCCAACCCCGCCATGACCCGATTCACCTGCGCCACCGACCTCCCCCTCTCCGCCAAATTCCCCACAAACAACACCAACGGAACCTCACCCCCATCAACCCCCACCCCCAACTCAGCACACCACCCCTCCCACTCACTCCACGCCTTACCGTACGCCACCCAGGTGCCAGCACTCAGAGACTCCCTCAACAACCCAGCTACCGTACCTCCAAGAGCTCCCAGAGGGACTCCGGACACACCAACCCGACTGCCTCCGCCTCCGGGGCGAGCTGCCGAAAACGCTCCCACTGCAAACGAGAAAGAGAGTCAGCAACACCGTTCTCAACACCAGGCACATGCACCGCCACAATCCAAGCGTTAATCTCCAAGCAACACAAAACCAAATGCTGCAACAATTTCACCACCGGGGGGGAAGAGGCCGTCAAACCGTTAATCACCTGTACCACCCCGAGGTTGTCGCAGTGAAACCGAACCTTCCTATCGCGGAACCTATCCCTCCAGAGCCCCACTGCCAAGACAATCGGAAACAATTCAAGCAATGCCACGTTACGAACCCAACCCCTCAACACCCAGGACTCCGGCCACGGACCCGCACACCACTGTCCACCACAGAACACCCCGTAACCTATCCCCCCAGCCGCATCCGAATACAAATCAAAATCAAAACTGTCCACCACCTCACCCAGCACCAATGCCCTGCCGTTAAAATGCCTCAAAAACTGGTCCCAAACCAACAAATCACCCTTCAACTCCCGACCCAAGCGAATAAAATGGTGCGGTGCAACCACACCGCCGGTAGCAGCCGCCAACCGTCTACAAAAAATTCGCCCCATCGGCCATGATCCGACACGCAAAATTCAACTTACCCAACAGCGACTGCAAATCCCTCAAACGAATCTTGTGCGCCTTCACCGCACTCCCCACCGCTCCCCTCAAATCCCTAACCTTCTCCTCAGGCAACCTGCACTCCATCCGAACCGTATCGATGACTATGCCCAAAAAACTCAACTCCGTCACGGGACCCACCGTCTTTTCCCCCGCCAACGGCACTCCGAACGACTCAAAAACACCCTGTAATGTAGACAACAACAATGAACAAACCCGGGACTCCGCCGGACCCAAGCACAAAAAATCATCAAGATAGTGAATCAGCGACCCACACCCTGACACATCCTTGACCACCCACTCCAAGAAGGAACTAAAGGTCTCAAAATAAGCACAAGACACCGAGCACCCCATCGGCAGACACCGATCCACAAAATACCCGCCATCCCAAAAACAACCCAACAAGTGCAAACTATCAGGATGCACGGGCAACAACCGAAACGCCGCTTCGATGTCCGTCTTAGCCAACAAGGCCCCCGGCCCCAACTTACGCACCCAACCTACCGCTGCGTCAAAGGAAGTATAAACCACCGAACAAAGCTCAGGGTCAATACCATCGTTGACCGACGCCCCCTTTGGGAAAGACAAGTGATGAATGAGCCGAAACTTGTTCGGCTCCTTCTTGGGCACCACCCCCAAAGGAGAAACCCTCAAATCCTCCCAAGGCCGTTCAGAAAACGGCCCATCCATCCTACCCAGCGCCACCTCCTTGGCCAGCTTCTCCGACACCACCTCCCTGTGCTCCAACGCCGACCTCAAGTTCCTACCAACCCCAAACCCCCTCTCCGCCGGGCGAGACGGAATGCTAAACCCCTCCGCGAATCCCTTCCGCAAAAATTCCGCCGCCCTCCTGTCCGGGTACCTATCGAGGAACCCCGCCATCACGTCCCCCCGCACCGGCGTCCTGCCCTTTTCCACCAGCCTCGCCACCTTTCTGCCTCGCCCCCTTGAAACAACGGCTGGCCCCGTGACCTCCCCCCCCGCACGAAGAACACTCGTGCTTAAACTTGCACTTGGGGCCGAACTTGCAACTCCCTTCGTTAAAAAGGAAACACAATCCCTTGGCCGCTGCCGTTGCAAAGCCCGACTGACCTGATCCCCCCTGCTCCCCCCGAAAGGGCTGCCCAGACCTCAACGGCGCCATCACCTTCATCCACAACCCTATATCTTTATGGTCCCACCGCATACTCCGGCGGACCGCCTTCCGCTGACGAAACTGTTCGTCATACCGCAACCACCCCGACCCCCCATACACCCTATACGCTTCCCCAATCGCGTCCAAATAGCAGAACAGCCCCGAACAGCTGTCAGGCGCCCTCTCCCCAATCACGCTAGCCAAAATGGCAAACGCCTGCAGCCAATTTGCAAACGTCCGCGGTATCAGCCTATAACGCCGCTTCTCATCCTCCTCCCTCTTCGACCCGTCCCGCCTTGCCACGTCCAGATTAAAACGCTCCAGGGGGAGCAGTGAAAAAATATCCACGTACTCCCCCTGCCAAATCCGCTCCCTAACCTCCTGCTTCAAGTGCACACCCAGCGGGCCCTCAAAGCACACATAAACCTCCCCACGGGCAGCATCATCCACCCGCGGTCGCTCCTCGTCGCCACCAGCCTGCGTCTGCACCGACACCGAAGCCGCCGCCGCGACACCCGAGCCCCCCGGCCCTACGCCCCCTGGCCCTATGCCCACACCAGACCCAACCCCCCACGCCTGCAAAGGGCCCCCCCCGGACACACTACCCCCCGACTCCACACCCGCCAACCCACACAACAACCGCCCCAAACCCGCAAGCATATCAACCTGCCCCCCACCGACACCCCCCAGCCCCGACCCCTGCGCCAGCGCAAGAAAAGCACCCAACGCCGCCTCACCTGGCTGCCGGGGCGCTGTGAACCCCGCAGCTGGCAGTCCTGAATCCTGACGATGCGACCCCGTCACCGGAACGACCACGCCGGACGCCACTCTGCTACTCGGACCGGGCATCCCAGCGTCCTCCACGCTGGACGCGCTGCGCGCCGAAAACGAGCCATCCTCCTCTTCTTCCTGATGAGCAGGACCAGCGGCCTGCTGTCCGTCACCTTGCAAAGGCCTGTGCACCACGCCGCCATCCTGGTGCACAGCCTCGTGTCCCCTGCTGCCACTGCCGCCTCTCCCACGCCGAGCAGCTCTCCCCCCCCCCTCCTGGAGAGGGGAGCCTGCAGTACCAGCTCCTGGCCACCACGCTGAAGGCTGCTGGAGACGGAGCACTTGCCGCCCCGCCTCCCACTGGGCCCCGCCGACCGCATGGATTCCTCCCACGCCGGGAGGACCTGGAGGGAGTCTGAACAACGGCCCCCCAGCGCAGAGGGTCCCCGGAGGGGCTCCTGACCCGGCGCCGGACCCGGGGGGTAACTTCAGGGCTCAGGCGCGCCGGCGGCCGGACCCGCCGCGGCCGTGTAACGCCCGGCGGCGAGTTAACAGCACCCGCCGCCCCCCCGCTCCGCAAACCAGCTACCTGACCCTGCAGCCACTCCGGACCTCGGACCGCCGCCTCCGCCCGCAGCTGCTGCAACAATTCCTCCACGGCCGCCATGGTAAGCCGCAGCACGATCTCTCCAAGATTTCTCCTCACAAAAATGGCGCCGGCTAACTGCCGGTCACCCCTATTTAACCCCCTAAACTCCACCCCACTAATCACCCTAACTCCTCCTTCCCCCCCCACGGTTAACCAATTCCCACCCGGCCCTTCCTACCAAAACCCATCATGGCGCCCTCCCCTTACCTCCGTCCAGGTCCGGCCTCTCTTTACCCTTATACGCTGTGTAAAGCATACTTTTTAATTTATTTTGGAACTGCTGCATTCTTTCCGACTTCCGGTAATTCAGTAACATTTCAGGCACTTTCTGCTTATACTGGGGGTCTAGTAGCGTGGCCACCCAGTACAGTTCGTTCTCCTTCAGCCATTTTATACGAGGGTCCCTCAACAGGCACGACAGCATCAAAGACCCCATTTGCACAAGGTTGGATGCCGAGCTCCTTATGTTCCGTTTCTCGTCCTCATTGATCTCACTGAAGGTCTGTTCTTCCCCCCCCAGCCACGTACAATACTATGGGCACCAGATAGGTGACAACGAGCACCCTGGGATGCCTGCTGTGGTTGGTCTTCCTCCTCCTCAAAGCCACATTCCTCCTCTGACTCAGCGATGCTGATAAGGCTGTTTTTGGTGGTGATGATGGTGACCACAACTCTTCCTCTTCACGCTCATCTACGGCCTGATCCAGCACTCTTCGCAGGGCACGCTCCAGGAAGAAAACAAATGGGATGGTGTCGCTGATGGTGAGTTCGGTGCGACTGACTAGGTTTGTCACCTCCTCAAAAGGACGCATGAGCCTACAGGCATTGCGCATGAGCGTCCAGTAACGTGGCAAAAAAATTCCCAGCTCCACAGAGGCTGTCCTAGCACCCCGGTCATACAAATACTCGTTGACCTCTTTTTCTTGTTGGAGCAGGCGGTCGAACATTAGGAGTGTTGAATTCCAACATGTCGGGCTGTCGCAAATCAAGCGCCTCACTGGCATGTTTCACCGCTGAATGTCGGAAAAGTGCGCCATGGCCGTGTAGGAACACCTGGAATGGCCACACACCTTCCTGGCCTGCTTGAGGACGTCCTGTAAGCCTGGGTACTTATGCACAAAGCGTTGTACGATCAGACTACACACATGTGCCATGCAAGGCACATGTGTCAACTTGTCCAAATTCAATGCCGCCAACAAATTGCTTCCGTTGTCACACACCACTTTGCCGATCTCCAGTTGGTGCAGAGTCAGCCACTGATTTACCTGTGCATTCAGGGCGGACAGGAGTGCTGGTCCGGTGTGACTCTCTGCTTTCAGGCAAGTCAACCCCAAGACGGCGTGACACTGTCGTATCCAGAATGTGGAATAGCCCCTGGGGAGCTGGGGGTGTACAGTTGATGTGGAGCAAGACGCAGCAGCAGAAGAGGACTCAGCCGAGGAGGTTAGCGAAGAGGATGGAGTAGGAGGAGTAGAGGAGGTGGCAGCAGGCCTTCCTGCAAGTCGTGGCGGTGTCACCAACTCCTCTGCAGAGCCACGCATTCCATGCTTGGCAGCCGTCAGCAGGTTTATCCAATGCGCAGTGTAGGTGATATACCTGCTCTGACCGTGCTTTTCAGACCAGGTATCAGTGGTCAGATGGACCCTTGCCCCAACACTGTGTGCCAGACATGCCTTGACTTCCTTTTGCACAATAGAGTACAGGTTGGGGATTGCCTTTTGTGAAAAAAAAATCGTCCGGGTACCTGCCACTGCGGTGTCCCAATAGCTACAGATTTTTTGAAGGCCTCAGACTCCACCAGCTTGTATGGTAAAAGCTGGCGGGCTAAGAGTTCCGACAAGCCAGCTGTCAGACTCCGGGCAAGAGGGTGACTCTATGAAATTGGCTTCTTACGCTCAATCATGTCCTTGACAGACACCTGACTGTGGGCAGATGAGCAGGAATGGCTCAAGGCTCAAGACGAAGTGGCAGGTGGTTGAGAGGGGGCAAGGAGGACAGCAGTGGTTGACGTGGCTGAAGATGCTGGACCAGGAGGAGGATGGTGGCTTTGAGTTTGTGTGCTGCTTGTACTCATGTGTTGATCCCATAGGCGTTTGTGATGTGAGATCATGTGCCTTCGCAAAGCAGTTGTACCTCGGTGGGTGTTGGACTTCCCACGACTCAGTTTCTTTTGGCACAGGTTGCAAATGGCATCGCTGTTATCAGAGGCAGACACACACAAAAAATGCCACACTGCTGAGCTTTGCAATGACGGCACTCTGGTGGTGGCAACAGCATGCGTTGATTGGCGTGCTGTCTGGCTGACCCCGGGTGCCGATACATGCTGTCTGACTGTGCCACTAGCTCCTTGCGACGACCTCCCCCTGCTTCCAACTCGTCTCCTCCTCCTCTCTGTCTCCCCATCTGAACTTTCCCCCTGTTCTTCTTCTCTTCAAGCGGGCACCCACGTGACATCCACGGACACATCGTCATCATCAACCGCTTCACTTGTATCTGACAACTCAGCAAAGGAAGTAGCAGTGGGTACAACATCATCATCATCCTCACACCGTACGTCCATCTGTGTAATGCTGCCTGACTGAGACATATCCCTGTTATCTACATCCTCTGGCAATAATGGTTGCGCATCACTCATTTCTTCTAACTGATGTGTAAATCCTCTGACAGATCAAATGAAGCAGCTGTGGTGCTAGTGTTGGTGGTGGCGGCGGGCAGGCAAGTGGTAACTTGAGAGGTGCCTGAAGCTGAGCTGGAGGAGGATGGTGCGTCAAGGTTCCGAGCGGAAGCTGTAGAAGATTGGGTGTCCTGTGTTAGCCAGTCAACTATGTCCTCAGAACTTTTCGAGTTCAGGGTACGTGGCCTCTGAACACTGGGCATTATTCTAGGGCCAAAGGGAATCACAGCACCACGACCATGACGGCCCATGCGTGGCGGCCTGCCTCTGCCTGTAATTTTTTTTAGATTAGTTTAGTTGTACTATTCGTGCAAGCTACTGTGACACCAGATATGAGTGGCACTGTGCACTTGCAGAAGTTGGCAGAGTAGACGCTGTAGGCCTGACACAAACGCTTGCAGACAACTAACTGCTATTCAATCTATTACAGTCAAAATTGTTTTTTTTTTTTTTAATGTAATCTACTGTGACACCAGATATGAGTTGCGCTGGTGACACTATGCACTTGCAGGGCCTGAAACACACACGCGTGCAGGCAACTGACTGCTATTATTTCACAATCAAAATAGTTTTTGTTTTTTTAATGTAATCTACTGTGACTACAAGATATGAGTTGCACTGGTGTGACACTGTGCACTTGCAGGGCCTGAAACACACACGTGTGCAGGCAACTGACTGCTATTATTTCACAGTCAAAATAGTTTTTAGTTTTTTTTTTATGTAATCTACTGTGGCACAAGATATGAGTTGCACTGGTGTGACACTGTGCACTTGCAGGGCCTGAAACACACACTTGTGCAGGCAACTGACTGCTATTATTTCACAGTCAAAATAGTTTTTAGTTTTTTTTTATGTAATCTACTGTGACACAAGATATGAGTTGCACTGGTGTGACACTGTGCACTTGCAGGGCCTGAAACACACACGCGCGCAGGCAACTGACTGCTATTATTTCACAATCAAAATATTATTATTTTTTTTTATATATAATCAACTGTGACACCAGATATGAGTTGCGCTGGTGACACTATGCACTTGCAGGGCCTGAAACGCACACACGTAGGCAACTGCCTGCTATTATTTCACCGTCAAAATTGTAGTTTTTTTTTAATGTACACTACTGTTACACCAGATATGAGTTGCACTGGTGTGACACTGTGCCCTGGCAGGGCCTGAAACACACACGCGTGCAGTCAACTGACTGCTATTATATTACAGTCAAAAAAGTTTTTTTTTTTTTATGCAAGCTACTGTGACACCAGATATGAGTGGTGGCACTGGGCAAGTGGGTACAGTATACGCTGTGAGCCTGACACACACGCTGGCAGGCAACTGCAATTAGATTACACAGGAAAAAAAAAAAGCAGACTGATGTTCTAGCCCTAAAAAGGGCTTTTTGGGGTGCTGTCCTTACAGCAGAGATCAGATGAGTCTTTCAGGACTGTAGTGGACACTGAATACACTAGCCGGTAATCAGCAACAGCTACACTGTCCCTCCTCTCAGTAAGACTGTAGCTTCCGAATAAATCTAAAATGGATGCTGTCCAGGGGGTGGGAGGGTCTGGGAGGGAGGGTCTGCTGCTGATTGGCTGGAATTTGTCTGCTGACTGTGAGGTACAGGGTCAAAGTTTATTCAATGATGACGAATAGGGGGCGGACCAAATATTGCACATGTTCGCCCGCCGCGGCGAACGCGAACAAGCTATGTTCGCCGGGAACTGTTCGCCGGCTAATAGTTCGCAACATCTCTATTTACTGATTATATTTCACAATCAGATTCGCAGTGCAGGCCGCAAAGGTACTTTCTGGCAAAAAAAAAAAGATAATTTTTTTTACCACCAGTAAAAAAGATGGACTTACTGATTATATTTCACTATCAGATTTGCAGTGCAGGCCGCAAAGGTACTTTCTGGCAAAAAAAATATGATTTTTTTTCACCCACAATTAAACAGATGGAACTGTAGACAGATTATTTAAGGCCGCGCTTCTTTTCCTTCCACACAATTTATCCCAGGAATTTAATCTCTCACTCCCCACAGTGGAGTCGGGTCTCACAGACGTCCTCTATCTTAGAACATCCTGTGAAATATCAGAAAGGTGCAGCGATAGTGAAGCACCATTTAAACATACACCGCTGTATCTTTGCCAAAATACTCACAAACGGGATATAAGCACATCAGGTAAATACAAATATGTTGTCCTTTCTCTGTTTTGTATCTTCACTGCAATGGTAATCCTACAAATAGCAGAAGTTCCTCGCCATAGTGAAGTACCGTAAGTCACAAATGGATTTATTATACTCACAAAATTCCTTGTAAAATCGCATAAAATATAAATAGATAAAACTCCCACTTCCTCTTACAGCCCGACCCGGGTTTCCCTCCTTTGGCTTTGTCAGGGGCGTACATCCCAAACCTTCCCACAAGTACTTTATCCTCACCTACACCCTCCCCCTGCTTCACCTGTGGGTAATCTAGGCATAAACCCAGTCACACAGTTCGCGGATATCCAAATATTCTTATCCAACATTCTTGTTTACAACAGACCATCAAACATAAATAATCAATCAATAATCTCTTTGCACCGCACTATCATAGATCATGTATCTCTTTACCACCACACCAACTAATTTTTCATATCCTTTATTCCCTTCTATTCATAATGCACCATACATAATGCACCATACGATTTCTCATCACTTTTCTTATCCTACTCTTTTCTTATCCTTCCAATTATATATAACCCACTTTTAAGACATGCTTTCAAATCAAACTCCACATTGAGTCCCCCTGGTTGTAGGGTATTCATTTCATAGATCCACCTTGCTTTGCACTTATCGATTTTTTTTTTTTCTGTAAAATCTCCTCCCCTTCACTAGTTTAATGCCGGCAAATGTTAATCCTTTCAGATTTTTTTTAAAGACGTTTTTAAAATGCATAGAGACCCCATGCGTCTCCAACCCCTTTTTTATATTCCTAATATGTTCCTGCATGCAAATTTTTTATTTTCTTGTGGTATGCCCAATATACTGGAGGCCACAGAGACACTCCAGCATATATACGACTCCAGTATTCTCACAGGTGATTTCCCCCTTGATTTTTAGATCTTTATTTCTGTTATTAGAATGGATCTCTGTAATTTTTTGTTTTCTATCTTTACATAGTAACATTGTACATAAGGCCGAAAAAAAGACATCTGTCCATCCAGTTCGGCCTGTCATCCTGCAAGTTGATCCAGAGGAAGGCAAAAAAAAATACTGTGAGGTAGAAGCCAATTTTCCCCACTTTAGGGGAATAAAAAATTCCTTCCCGACCCCAATCAGGCAATCAGAATAACTCCCTGGATCAATGACCCATCTCTAGTAGCTATAGCCTGTAATATTATTACGCTCCAGAAATACATCCAGGCCCCTCTTGAATTCCGTTATTGTACTCACCATCACCACCTCCTCAGGCAGAGAGCTCCATAGTCTCACTGCTCTTACCGTAAAGAATCCTCTTCTATGTTTGTGTACAAACCTTCTTTCCTCCAGACGCAGAGGATGTCCCCTCGTCACAGTCACAGTCCTGGGGATAAATAGATAATGGGATAGATCTCTGTACTGACCACTGATATATTTATACATATTAATTAGATCTCCCCTCAGTTGTCTTTTTTCTAAAGTGAATAACCCTAATTTTGATAATCTTTCAGGGTACTGTAGTTGCCCCATTCCAGTTATTACTTTAGTTGCCCTCCTCTGAACCCTCTCTAGCTCTGCTATGTCTGCCTTGTTTACAGGAGCCCAGAACTGTAAACAGTACTCCATGTGTGGTCTGACTAATGATTTGTAAAGTGGTAGGACTATGTTCTTATTACGGGCATCTATGCCCCTTTTGATGCAACCCATTATCTTATTGGCCTTGGCAGCAGCTGCCTGACACTGGTTTTTGTAGCTTAGTTTGCTGTTTATTAAAATTCCTAGATCCTTTTCCATGTCAGTGTTACCGAGTGTTTTACCATTTAGTATGTACGGGTGACTTGGGCTAGTAGAAAGAAGAACCCTTTTACCAAAGGAAGATCCAGAAGGAGAATTTAAGTCCAAACTGTAGTGCCTATAAAATTTAGAAGGTGAGGACCAGGTGGCAGCCTTGCATATATCCTCGATGGGGACCGAGGATCTTTCTGCCCAAGAGGTAGCCACGGCCCTGGTAGAATGTGCTCTGAGACCCATAGGCGGCGTTAACCCCGAAGACAGGTAGGATAAAGAGATAGCTGGAACAATCCATCTGGCGATAGAGCTTCTTGAAGATGCGCCTCCCTTATTCACTCCTTGGAATAGAATAAAGAGTGAAGAAGATTTGCGCCACTCTTTTGTACGGGAAATATATTTAATTAAAGCCCTTCTGATGTCTAAACAGAACTTTTTTTTTTTTAAGAGGGTAGAAAGAGTAATCTCTTGTGATCTGTGATATTTGGAAGCGACCTTTGGAAGGAAGGCCGGGTTAGGACGAATCACTACCTTGTCCTCAAAAATCATGGTATACGGTGGGTTAATTGAGATAGCCTGGATTTCATTTATCGTACAGGCAGATGTCAAAGCGACCAAGATACATAACTTTAGGGTGAGGAATTTTATAGAAATGGAATCTATAGGCTCAAAAGCAGGGCAAGATAAGGCTTTTAAGACTATATCCAAATCCCAAGAAGGAGGCCTGACTGACACCAAGGAAGATCTGTCAACTGCCCTAAAAAATCTCGATACCCATAGACATCATGCAATCTTTTGATTGAATAAAACTGACAGGGCTGAAGCGTGAACTTTTAGATTGCTACCTGCTAGACCTAAGTCTAACCCTTTTTGGGGAAACTCTAGCACTAAGTTTATGGGAGCAAAAGGTATAATATTGTTAATGTCCATTTGCGCAAAGGTCAGAAACTTCTGCCATACCCTAGTATAAATGGCGATCGTGACCGACTTTTTATAAGTGTAGAAATTAGGGCCTCAGAAAACCCCTTTTTTTGTTAGTATATACTTCTCAAGTTCCACGCAATTAAGTGGAGGTTCTTATGTGAGGGTGTAACACTGGTCCCTGGCTCAACAGGCCCCAGGTCTCTGGAAGCACCCATGGGTCCGAGACTGACAGGATCTGGAGCCACGTGAACCAAGATCTTCTCGGCCAAAATGGGGCAATGAGGATTACTCTTGTTTTTTCTTCCCGGATCTTCCGCAATACACAGGGAATTAACGAGAATGGAGGGTAGGCGTAGGCTAGGTGAAAGTTCCACTTCTGAATCAGGGTATCTATCCCATAGGGGGATCCGGTTTGGTCTAGAGAAAAAAAATTCTCGACTTTCTTGTTTTGGTGAGTCCCAAATAGATCTATTTCCGGATGTCCCCAGAGGTCCGTTATCTTTTTTCGAAAATGGATTGGTCGAGAGACCACTCGTTCTGAGATAGGATATGACGACTCAGAAAGTCCACTTGTTTGTTCTCGATGCCCCTGATGTGGACTGCCGAGATTGAAGCACATACAAGTTCTGCTAGATTTAGGATTTTGTAGGCCTCCTGCATTAAGTTACTGCTCTTCGTGCCTCCCCGTTTGTTCAAATATGAAACTACAGTTTTGTTGTCTGTTAGGATTCTTAAATCTTTTCCCTTTATCCTTGGCAGAAAAGAGCTTATTGCTAGACGCACAGCAGTCAGTTCTTTCAGGTTGGAGGACCCTTTTTCTTGGACACGTCCCCAAATCCCCTGAAGGGAGACTTCCTGGATATGGGCACCCCATCCCCATGAGCTTGCATCCGTGGTTAGACAAATCAATTTTCCTTTCTTTTGTTTTCCTTTCTTTTTTTCCTTACTTACCTCCTTGGCAGCGATGCGATGCAGGCCTCTTCCGGCCTGTGTCTCGCACTGTACGGCTCAGGCGGCGCAATGACGTCATCGCGCTGCCTGCGCCGGCCTCTGATAGGCTGCCGGCCTAGTGCCTGCAGCCTATCAGAGGAAGGGAAAGGGACACGCCTCTCCCTCCCCTGCCTCAGCACAGTCATCTGTATCGCTGTCCTGAGGGCGGCGATACAGATGACTATGGAGATAAACGCTTCATCTCCCTGTGCCCCGCCGCCCTCCCACTTCTGAGCAGCTCTCGTGGGGGGGGGGCAATTGCCCTGTTGCCCCCCCCCCCCCTGGATCCGCCAGTGCTGCAGAGCAGAGGCAGAACTCAGTTCACAGATTTCCAGGGCCCCAGGCGGGGGCACTTGCCCCCCCTGCGGACTCCCATGAGCTGAGTCTTCCTCTTTGAATGGATATTTTCCCCTGGAGATTTTTCGGTATAAACACTTTTCTATTAGGCTTTTCCATTCTCCTCTGATTAAGGCCGCAACATTTTTGAGGACTGGGAATGTATTCTGGTGTTTAGATTCTAAACCCCCAAACATAATATCCTGAATAGAATGGGGCTCCCTTGTTTCCTCAATGCCCATGGTTGAGCGAATGGCCTTCAGGAGTTTTCCTGTGTCTTCGAAGGGAAAACAGGATCTTCCGCTAATCTCGCCATCTTCTGAGGAGGATTCAGAAGAATTTTCAGTTAGGTGAAACAGAGAGGAGCGTATCTCCTCCTCTTCAGGGTCTAAGGATACATACTCTTGTACAGAATCCCGGTGTTTATTTTTTGGGTCTTTTTCCCCCATTCCCTTCCTAGATGATAGTGTAGTGCTGACTTCGGATCTAACCATGGTCTGTAAGCATTTATAAAAGGAAGGAGATTCTTCTGCTACTGTTCTATCTATACAAGGCTGGCACATCTTCTTTTCCCAATGTAAAGATAAAACGGATTTACATATGGTACACTCTTTGTTCTTCCTTTTAGAGAATACTTTCTTAGGTTTTGTCTGGAAATTGATTAACATAAAAGTATCAGTATAGGGAAGCATAAAAAAAAGACACCCATACACTCACCCCATCAGAGGTACCGAGACTGGAGGGACTGATTCCTCAACAAGCTTTTCCTCCTCCATGCTTCCCTTCGCTGGCCACCAGAATCGCTAGGAACGCCAGGCAATTTGAAAAAGTGCGCTCTTCTCAAGGCGCATCTGAGTGACGTCACTCTGCCATGCGACGCGCCGATCATGTGACTGCTCTCCCAGCCTACTCATTGCTGGCAATGTTGACTCCACCTCCTCCCACTGGGGTTCGGCGTCCGTGCCTCTAGCACATCATGCGATGCCGCCAGGCACCTCTCGCTCCAGCACACTACCGCCCCCTCCGGGGTTAAGCTGTGCCTCTGCTGTCCTCTGATGCCGCCTTACTCACCCTGGGACCGCAGGTAAGAACGGAGCACCACCAGAGGGAAGGACCTGAAAAGGAAAAACTGCAGGCTTCCCAGAGACAGGAAACCACACTGAATTGGGAGGAGAGTGTCCGCCCTTTTGTTCTCTGCAGATTTCCTGTCTCTGGGGGCGGATCATCTCTCTCGTGGTGCTGTCATGGGTGAAGGGAAAATAAGGGTCTGGCTATGACATTACTTAATTCCCTTAGGATACGGGGGTGTATGCCATCCGGTCTTGGCGATTTGTCTATTTTAATCTTTTTAAGTCGCTGATGTACTTCTTTCTGGGTCAGACAGGACACTTTTAATGGGGAATTTATTTTTACAATCTGCATGTCATCTGACAGTTTATTTTCTTCAGTGATTACATTGGAGAAAAAAATATTTAACAGCTTTGCTTTCTCCTCGTCACCCTCTGCGACTCCCCCCTCATCACTCTTTAACACGTTAAGGACCTATGACGAGTATACTCGTCATGGAGCACTGCTACTTAGTGCTCCATGACGAGTATACTTGTCATGGCATTAAACTGTCACCATGTCTGCAGACATGGTGACAGCGCTGAGTTCCCGGCTGTTAGACACAGCCAGGCACCCAGGGTCAATGCCGAGGAGGGTCCTGTGACCCCCTCCGTATCGGCGATCGCTGCAAACCGCAGGTCAATTCAGACCTGCGGTTTGCAGCGCTTTCTGTATTTTCTGATCAGAAACTTTAAAATGCCCAAAATAAAGATTTTTCACCCCCCTGCACCCTGAATGATTTTATGCGGTCGGTGGTACGGCGGGGGGGGATGATGCGGGTGGTGCGGCAGGTGGGATCGCGATCCCCCACCAGCCTCCCCCTGAATATTCATTGGTGTCCAGTGGTTATATACCAGAGTGTCAGCACATTGCTGACACTCTGGTATAAACAGCTGACATCGGTGCTGCGATGTCAGCCGTTTCACCCTTTCCATAACGCGGACCGTAAGATGTTTTTTTGTTTCAAAAATGAAATCATTGTGTAAAACTTACATAAATAAAAAAAAAGTATACATATTAGGTATCGCCGCATCCGTATCGACCGGCTATATAAAAATATCACATGACCTAACCTCTCAGGTGAACACCGTAAAAAAATAAAAGCGTGTAAAAAAAGCAATTTTTTGTCATCTTATGTCACAAAAAGTGTAATAACAAGCGATTAAAAAGTCATATGCACCCCAAAATAGTGCCAATCAAACTGTCATCTCATCCCACAAAAAATGAGATGCTACCTAAAATAATCGCCCAAAAACTGAAAAAACTATGGCTCTCAGACAATGGAGACACTAAAACATGATTTTTTGTGTAAAACTTACATAAATAAAAAATTTTATTACATATTAGGTATCGCCGCGTCCGTGACAACCTGCTCAATAAAAATACCATATGATCTAACCTGTCAGATGTATGTTGTAAATAACAAAAGAAACGCTGCCCAAAAAGCTATTTATTGTTACCTTGCCTCACAAAAAGTGTAATATAGAGCAACCAAAAATCATATGTACCCTAATCTAGTACCAACAAAACTTCCACCCTATCCTGTAGTTTCTAAAATGGGGTCACTTTTTTGGAGTTTTTACTCTAGGGGTGCATCAGGGGGGCTTTAAACAGGACATGGTGTCCAAAAATACAGTCTAGCAAAATCTGCCTTCCAAAAAGCGTATGGCATTCCTTTCCTTCTGCGCCCTGCCGTGTACCCGTACAGTGGTTTATGACCACATATGGGGTGTTTCTGTAAACTACAGAATCAGGGCCATAAATAATGAGTTTTGTTTGGCTGTTAACCCTTGCTTTGTAACTGGTAAAAAAATTGTCAAATGGAAAATTTGCCCAAAAATTTTAATTCTGAAATTTCATCTCTGTTTGCCAATAACTCTTGTGGAACACCTAAAGGGTTAACGATGTTTGTAAAATCAGTTTTAAATACCTTGAGGGGTGTAGTTTCTTAGATGGGGTCACTTTTATGGAGTTTCTACTCTAGGGGTGCATCAGGGGGGCTTCAAATGGGACATGGTGTCCAAAAAAACAGTCTAGCAAAATCTCCCTTCCAAAAACCGTATGGCATTCCTTTCCTTCTGCGCCCTCCCGTGCGCCCGTACAGCAGTTTACAACCACATATGGGGTATTTCTGTAAACTACAGAATCAGGGCCATAAATAATGAGTTTTGTTTGGCTGTTAACCCTTGCTTTGTAACTGGAAAAAAAATTGTAAAATGGAAAATTTGCCAAAAAATTGAAATTCTGAAATTTCATCTCTATTTGCCAATAACTCTTGTGGAACACCTAAAGGGTTAACAATGTTTGTAAAATCAGTTTTGAATACCTTGAGGGGTGTAGTTTTTTTTAGATGGGGTCACTTTTATGGAGTTTCTACTCTAGGGGTGCATCAGGGGGGCTTCAAATGGGACATGGTGTCCAAAAAAACAGTCTAGCAAAATCTGCCTTCCAAAAACCGTATATGGCATTCCTTTCCTTCTGCGTCCTACCGTGTGCCCGTACAGTGGTTTATGACCACATATGGGGTGTTTCTGTAAACTACAGAATCAGAGCAATAAATATTGAGTTTGGTTTGACTGTTAACCTTTGCTTTGTAACTGGGGAAAAAAAATATTAAAATGGAAAATCTGCCCAAAAAGTGAAATTTTGAAATTGTATCTCTATTTTCCATTAATTCTTGTGGAACACCTAAAGGGTTAACAAAGTTTGTAAAATCAGTTTTCAATACCTTGAGGGGTGTAGTTTCTAGAATGGGGTCATTTTTGGGTGGTTTCTATTATGTAAGCCTCACAAAGTGACTTCAGACCTGAACTGGTCCTTGAAAAGTGGGTTTTTGAAAATTTCTTAAGAATTTCTAGATTTGCTTCTAAACTTCTAAGCCTTGTAACATCCCCACAAAATAAAATGTCATTCCCAAAATGATCCAAACATAAAGTAGACATATGGGGAATGTAAAGCAATAACTATTTTTGTAGGTATTACTTTGTATTATAGAAGTAGAGAAATTGAAACTTGGAAATTTGCAATTTTTTACAAATTTTCGGTAAATTTGGTATAAAAAATACCAAATTTACCAAAAATTTATAAAAAATTGCAAATTTCCAAGTTTCAATTTGAAGTAAAAAAAACATTTTTATTTATAAAAAAATAAATAAAAATGTTTTTTTTTTACTTCATTTTACCAGTGTCATGAAGTACAATATGTGCCGAAAAAACAATCTCAGAATGGCCTGGATAAGACAAAGTGTTTTAAAGTTATCACCACATAAAGTGACACTGGTCAGATTTGCAAAAAATGGCCTGGTCCTGAAGGTGAAAATGAGCCCGGTCCTTAATGGGTTAAAGGGCTGACACCTTCAGATTTATACTTTTTAACATTTATATAATTGAAGAACATTTTAGGGTTTGTTTTACTCTCTTTGGCAATTCATCTCTCGGTCTCTAGTTTGGCCGCTTTTATTTGTTTTTTTCAAAATTTTTCCTTATAATTTTTCAGTGCTTCTGTGCTACGCTCCTGTTTTAGTGATTTATATGCTTTTTTTTTGTCATTTATTGCTTTCTTTACAGTTCTATTTATTAACATTGGTTTATTTTTGTCCCTTAACCTTTTCTTCCCATACGGTATGTACCTCTCACAATGAGATTTTAGGATGCTTTTAAAGATATCCCATTTTGTGGCTGTATTTTTATATTTGAGGACCTTGTACCAGTTAGTTAGGCCTATGGCCTCTCTTAGTTGGCTAAATTTAGCTTTTATGAAGTTTGGTATTTTTGTTTCTCCCTGTAGAAACGCTCTTTTGAATGATAATTGGAAGGTTATTACTTTATGGTCATTATTTCCCAGGAGTCCCCCATCCTGCACGTCTGTTGTTCTGTCAGGCCTATTGGTTAATACTAAGTCCAGTATGGCCGTCCCTCTAGTCGGGTCTTGAACCAGTAGGGAGAGGTAATTGTCTTTGGTTATTGCCAAGAACCTGTTTCCTTTATGAGATATACAAGTTTCAATTTCCCAGTCTATATCTGGGTAGTTGAAGTCCCCCATAATAACCACCTCATTATGATTTGCTGCCTTGTCTATCTTGTTTAGTAGTAGATTTTCTGTGGACTCTGGTATATTAGGTTGTTCATAGTAAACTCCTATTATTGTTTTTAACTCCATGTATCTCTACCCACAGTGACTCCACATGTTCATGTCCCTCTCTTATATCTTCACGGAATGTGGGCTTTAGACAAGACTTTACATAAAGGCAGACCCCTCCCCCTCTCCGGTTTTGACAATCCTTTCTAAACAGACTGTAACCTTGTACATTAACTGCCAAGTCATAGCTATCATCCAGCCATGTCTCAGTTATTGTATATAAAAATAGACAGGGCACTCAAAGAAAGCTGTGACCATGTGGTTTAAACAAGTAGTGCACTTTTATTATTTTTTGCTAAAAACAGCAATAGTTAGACAATAAGACTAAAACATAAAATATACTGTTATCCAAACAATCAGGTTAAATGGTAACCCTCCATGTAGTGAATGCTAACAATATTCAAAAAAAACACTAGTTCAAATGGATGGCTATTAACAATATTGAACTGGGTCTTCAATAACAATGTTCAATAAAATGCTGGCTCAAAGGATAAATGATAGCAATGATCCATACAATGGATGATTCAATCTTCAATGGATGATTGCTATCAATATTCAACAAATGTATGACAATATTCAATGTAGTACTGACTCAAGGAATATATAATCGTAATATTCTGCAAAATATTCTATGCCTATCGATATAACAACCAGTAAAACAATCGGTCCAATGAAAGTCACTGTAAAAACACCAAGTTGGAGCTCACCTCACCATACACCACCGAGGAGCACGGACACAGAACCGGAAGCAAGGCTGAGAAATAGCGAAAAAAGTAGATTGTCCAGCTTCACCTCGCAGTGCGTATTTTATTAGGAAACGTGCTTAAAAACCAAACTTTAGGCTTATTTCATCAACATGTTTCGGATCAACATAAATTACAGATCCTTCCTCATGACACAGAAAATAATACTGACAAATCTTATATAAAGAGTAAAAGCAGTGATTCAGCTGTGGATTATTAATTGGCAA
This sequence comes from Bufo gargarizans, assembly GCF_014858855.1. NCBI lineage: Eukaryota > Metazoa > Chordata > Amphibia > Anura > Bufonidae > Bufo > Bufo gargarizans. Next base: position 218,195,336 of record NC_058080.1, on the reverse strand, counting down.
TTAGACTGCTTTCACCCCACCCACAGCATATACCACTGAGACACAGGAACAGAACTGCAGAAACAGGAACAGAATTCTCTTTTCTCTTCCTTCCATGCAGGAACTGTTCCTAAAGGACAAGAGAAGAGGATACATCTAATAGTGCAATATTAAATCTTGTCTATGATTAAGGCCCAAAGGTATACAGGACTGAAATCTAAAAATCCAATAAGCTTCTCTATTGAGTAGAGCTTTCCTATGGTCTCCGCCCCGTTTAGGAAAATTAACTCGTTCAATGCCCTGAACTTTCATGCCAGCAATATTGCCCTGATGGCAAGAGGCAAAATGCTGGCTGACTACTGACACATTTTTTACCAAAGCACGAGATATATCTGAGATATGTCTGCATATCCGAACTTTGAGGGCATTGGACGTACATCCCACATATTGCAATTGACATGTAGAACGAGACACACAATACACCACATGTGTGGTATTACAGTTGATGTATTGTTGTATCTCAAATGACTGCTGTGCTGCAACTTAGGCCACAAGCAGTCCTGTTTGTACGACACTGCAACAAGTACAAATGCGGTGTCCGCATTTGAACATCCCTTTGGACCTAAGCCAACATTGTTGCGGTACCGTACCATCTGAAAACCGACTCTGACTAAGTTTTTGAGAAAGTGTTGGCACCTTGCGGGCAACACATTTTATTGCCTTGTCCACAATCGGTTTCCAGGTGGCATCTGTGCGCAAAACTGTCAGATTCTTTCTGACAATCTTGCAGACATCCAGATATTCAAGACTATAGTTAGTTATAAAGAATGGCATTGCGGTCTGGCCCCCTTGTTTTAAACCTCTGTATTTTTTATGTTTAGGAAAAACCAGGTCTCGCCTGGGTAATGCAAGAGCAGTTTTTTTAGCTGTGTCTATTAAAGACTGGCCGCAACCTCTGATCTGCAGCCGAGCAGTCAACTTTTCTGCCTCTCCAAGGAAGGTGGAATCATCTGAGCAGTTCCTCCTTAATCTGATAAATTCACCCCTAGGGATGTTTTTAACCACATGTTTCGGATGACAGGACAGGGCAAATAAAGTGGTATTGCCAGCTGTCTCTTTTCTATAAGTACAAGTGGTTATCTCAGATTTTTCCACATCACCATGGAGAGTGAGATCCAAAAATGAAATAGTATGCACATGAAAATCGACCGTAAAGCTCAGATTCATTTGATTATCATTGAGATATCTCTCAAACAGTGGTATGGCCGTCACATCCGACGACCGGATGAACAACAGGTCATCTATGTAACGGCCATACCACTGCAGGGAGGAAGACCACGGGTCACCACAGGAAAACAAAAAACGAGACTCCCACCAAGACATGTATATGTTCGCCAGTGAGGGCGAAAATGTATCCTTAGAGCCAGCATTTTATTGAACATTGTTTTTGAAGACCCAGTTCAATATTGTTAATAGCCATCCATTTAAACTAGTGTTTTTTTGAATATTGTTAGCATTCACTACATGGAGGGTTACCATTTAACCTGATTGTTTGGATAACAGTATATTTTATGTTTTAGTCTTATTAAGTGTTCTTGCATAGCAAGACCACTTAATGTTATCTCACATATACAGGTCCTTCTAAAAAAATTAGCTTATTGTGATAAAGTTCATTATTTTCTGTAATGTACTGATAAACATTAGACTTTCATATATTTTAGATTCATTACACACCAACTGAAGTAGTTCAAGCCTTTTATTGTTTAAATATTGATGATTTTGGCATACAGCTCATGAAAACCCAAATTTCCTATCTAAAAAAATTAGCATATTTCATCCGACCAATAAAAGAAAAGTGTTTTTAATACAAAAAAAGTCAACCTTCAAATAATTATGTTCAGTTATGTACTCAATACTTGGTCGGGAATCCTTTTGCAGAAATGACTGCTTCAATGCGGCGTGGCATGGAGGCAATCAGCCTGTGGCACTGCTGAGGTGTTATGGAGGCCCAGGATGCTTCGATTGCGGCCTTAAGCTCATCCAGAGTGTTGGGTCTTGCGTCTCAACTTTCTCTTCCCAATATCCCACAGATTCTCTATGGGGTTCAGGTCAGGAGAGTTGGCAGGCCAATTGAGCACAGTAATACCATGGTCAGTAAACCATTTACCAGTGGTTTTGGCACTGTGAGCAGGTGCCAGGTCGTGCTGAAAAATGAAATCTTCATCTCCATAAAGCTTTTCAGCAGATGGAAGCACGAAGTGCTCCAAAATCTCCTGATAGCTAGCTGCATTGACCCTGCCCTTGATAAAACACAGTGGACCAACACCAGCAGCTGACATGGCACCCCAGACCATCACTGACTGTGGGTACTTGACACTGGACTTCAGGCATTTTGGCATTTCCCTCTCCCCAGTCTTCCTCCAGACTCTGGCACCTTGATTTCCGAATGACATGCAAAATTTGCTTTCATCCAAAAAAAGTACTTTGGACCACTGAGCAACAGTCCAGTGCTGCTTCTCTGTAGCCCAGGTCAGGCGCTTCTGCCACTGTTTCTGGGGAATGCGGCTCCTGTAGCCCATTTCCTGCACACGCCTGTACACGGTGGCTCTGGATGTTTCTACTCCAGACTCGGTCCACTGCTTCCGCAGGTCCCCCAAGTTCTGGAATCGGCCCTTCTCCACAATCTTCCTCAGGGTCCGGTCACCTCTTCTCGTTGTGCAGCGTTTTCTGCCACACTTTTTCCTTCCCACAGACTTCCCACTGAGGTACCTTGATACAGCACTCTGGGAACAGCCTATTCGTTCAGAAATTTCTTTCTGTGTCTTACCCTCTTGCTTGAGGGTGTCAATGATGGCCTTCTGGACAGCAGTCAGGTCGGCAGTCTTACCCATGATTGCGGTTTTGAGTAATGAACCAGGCTGGGAGTTTTTAAAAGCCTCAGGAATCTTTTGCAGGTGTTTAGAGTTAATTAGTTGATTCAGATGATTAGGTTAATAGCTCGTTTAGAGAACATTTTCATGATATGCTAATTTTTTGAGATAGGAATTTTGGGTTTTCATGAGCTGTATGCCAAAATCATCAATATTAAAACAATAAAAGGCTTGAACTACTTCAGTTGTGTGTAATGAATCTAAAATATATGAAAGTCTAATGTTTATCAGTACATTACAGAAAATAATGAACTTTATCACAATATGCTAATGTTTTTTAGAAGGACCTGTATATTCTTATTCTTATTATAGCCAAATTTGCCACCCTAACTCCTCCCACAGTTTTTACACTACATAGACAAAAATTTACCAAAACGTGCAGATTGTTCCCGATCGGATTGCTATAACTTTGTGGAACGTTTCGCCGAATGGTTCACAGAATATCGCAGTTCTTGTGGCGAAAGTTGTCCCATAGGAGTGAATGGCAAAGCTAGAGTGGGAGCTGGCAAAAGCTGAAAAATCAGGACATGATTTCTAAACTGCCACCACTTCCTCATTTTCAGGCCCACTTACACAAATCTTATATCAAAACGTTCAGCTAGCCCTGCTGCCACTAAAAATGTCCACGGCTAAGCAATCCACGTTTTTCCCATTGACTTTGACAGGGAAAATTTTCAAATCGCTCCCAAGTCACTAAACTTGGGTCACTTAGTCATGGGGTCCGACCCTTAGGTGCACCCACTCCGACCCTTAGGTGCACTCACCCTAGTCATTAGGTGCACCCACCCCGACTGTTAGGTGCAACCACCCCGACCCTTAGGTGCACCCACTCCGACCCTTAGGTACAACCACCCCAACGATTAGGTGCACCCACCCTGACTTTTAGGTGCAACCAACCCAACCCTTAGGTGCACCCACTCCGACCCTTAGGTGCAACCACCGCAACGATTAGGTGCACCCACCCCGACCCTTAGGTGCAACCACCCCGACTTTTAGGTGCAACCACCCCGACCCTTAGGTGCAACCACCCCAACGATTAGGTGTACCCACCCGACCTTTAGGTGCAACCACCCCGACCCTTAGGTGCACCCACTCCGACCCTTAGGTGCAACCACTCCGACCCTTAGGTGCAACCACCCCAACGATTAGGTGCACCCACCCCAACCCTTAGGTGCACCCACTCCGACCCTTAGGTGCAACAACCCCAACGATTAGGTGCACCCACCCCGACCGTTAGGTGCAACCACCCCGACTTTTAGGTGCAACCACCCCAACCCTTAGGTGCAACCACCCCGACCCTTAGGTGCAACCACCCCAATGATTAGGTGCACCCACCCGACCCTTAGGTGCAACCACCCCGACTTTTAGGTGCAACCACCCCGACCCTTAGGTGCAACCACACCGACCCTTAGGTGCAACCACCCTGACCCTTAGGTGCAAACACCCCAACGATTAGGTGCACCCACCCCAACCCTTAGGTGCACCCAATCAGACCCTTAGGTGCAACCACCCTAACGATTAGGTGCACCCACCCCAACCTTTAGGTGCACCCACTCCGACCCTTAGGTGCAACCACCCTAACGATTAGGTGCACCCACCCCAACCTTTAGGTGCACCCACTCCGACCCTTAGGTGCAACCACCCCAACGATTAGGTGCACCCTCCCCGACCCTTAGGTGCAACCACCCCGACTTTTAGGTGCAACCACCCGACCCTTAGGTGCACCCACTCCGACCCTTAGGTGCAACCACCCCAATGATTAGGTGCACCAACCCCGACCCTTAGGTGCAACCACCCCGACTTTTAGGTGCAACCACCCCGACCCTTAGGTGCAACCACCCCGACCCTTAGGTGCAACCACCCCAACGATTAGGTGCACCCACCCCGACCCTTAGGTGCAACCACCCCGACTTTTAGGTGCAACCACCCCGACCCTTAGGTGCACCCACTCCGACCCTTAGGTGCAACCACCCCAACGATTAGGTGCACCCACCACGACCCTTAGGTGCACCCGCTCCGACCCTTAGGTGCAACCACCCCAACGATTAGGTGCAACCACCCCGACTTTTAGGTGCAACCACCCCGACCCTTAGGTGCAACCACCCCAACGATTAGGTGCACCCACCCCGACCCTTAGGTGCAACCACCCAGACTTTTAGGTGCAACAACCCTGACTTTTAGGTGCAACCACCGAGACCCTTAGGTGCAACCACCCCGACCCTTAGGTGCAACCACACCAACGATTAGGTGCACCCACCGACCCTTAGGTGCACCCACTCCGACCCTTAGGTGCAACCACCACAACGATTAGGTGCACCCACCCCGACCCTGAGGTGCAACCACCCCGACTTTTAGGTGCAACCATCCCGACCCTTAGGTGCACCCACTCTGACCCTTAGGTGCAACCACTCCGACCCTTAGGTGCAACCACCCCAACGATTAGATGCACCCACCCCGACCCTTAGGTGCAACCATTCCGACTTTTAGGTGCAACCACCCCGACCCTTAGGTGCAACCACCCCAACGATTAGGTGCACCCACCCGACCCTTAGGTGCACCCACTCCGACCCTTAGGTGCAACCACCCTAACGATTAGGTGCACCCACCCCAACCTTTAGGTGCACCCACTCCGACCCTTAGGAGCAACCACCCCAACGATTAGGTGCACCCTCCCCGACCCTTAGGTGCAACCACCCCGACTTTTAGGTGCAACCACCCGTCCCTTAGGTGCACCCACTCCAACCCTTAGGTGCAACCACCCCAACGATTAGGTGCACCCACCCCGACCCTTAGGTGCAACCACCCCGACCCTTAGGTGCAACCACCCCAACGATTAGGTGCACCCACCCGACTCTTAGGTGCAACCACCCCGACTTTTAGGTGCAACCACCCCGACCCTTAGGTGCACCCACTCCGACCCTTATGTGCAACCACCCCAATGATTAGGTGCACCAACCCCGACCCTTAGGTGCAACCACCCCGACTTTTAGGTGCAACCACCCCGACCCTTAGGTGCAACCACCCCGACCCTTAGGTGCAACCACCCCAACGATTAGGTGCACCCACCCCGACCCTTAGGTGCAACCACCCCGACTTTTAGGTGCAACCACCCCGACCCTTAGGTGCACCCACTCCGACCCTTAGGTGCAACCACCCCAACGATTAGGTGCACCCACCACGACCCTTAGGTGCACCCGCTCCGACCCTTAGGTGAAACCACCCCAACGATTAGGTGCAACCACCCCGACTTTTAGGTGCAACCACCCCGACCCTTAGGTGCAACCACCCCAACGATTAGGTGTACCCACCCCGACCTTTAGGTGCAACCACCCCGACCCTTAGGTGCACCCACTCCGACCCTTAGGTGCAACCACTCCGACCCTTAGGTGCAACCACCCCAACGATTAGGTGCACCCACCCGACCCTTAGGTGCACCCACTCCGACCCTTAGGTGCAACCACCCTAACGATTAGGTGCACCCACCCCAACCTTTAGGTGCACCCACTCCGACCCTTAGGAGCAACCACCCCAACGATTAGGTGCACCCTCCCCGACCCTTAGGTGCAATCCACCCCGACTTTTAGGTGCAACCACCCGACCCTTAGGTGCACCCACTCCAACCCTTAGGTGCAACCACCCCAACGATTAGGTGCACCCACCCCGACCCTTAGGTGCAACCACCCCGACCCTTAGGTGCAACCACCCCAACGATTAGGTGCACCCACCCGACTCTTAGGTGCAACCACCCCGACTTTTAGGTGCAACCACCCCGACCCTTAGGTGCACCCACTCCGACCCTTATGTGCAACCACCCCAATGATTAGGTGCACCAACCCCGACCCTTAGGTGCAACCACCCCGACTTTTAGGTGCAACCACCCCGACCCTTAGGTGCAACCACCCCGACCCTTAGGTGCAACCACCCCAACGATTAGGTGCACCCACCCCGACCCTTAGGTGCAACCACCCCGACTTTTAGGTGCAACCACCCCGACCCTTAGGTGCACCCACTCCGACCCTTAGGTGCAACCACCCCAACGATTAGGTGCACCCACCACGACCCTTAGGTGCACCCGCTCCGACCCTTAGGTGAAACCACCCCAACGATTAGGTGCAACCACCCCGACTTTTAGGTACAACCACCCCGACCCTTAGGTGCAACCACCCCAACGATTAGGTGCACCCACCCCGACCCTTAGGTGCAACCACCCTGACTTTTAGGTGCAACGACCCTGACTTTTAGGTGCAACCACCGAGACCCTTAGGTGCAACCACCCCGACCCTTAGGTGCAACCACACCAACGATTAGGTGCACCCACCCCGACCCTTAGGTGCACCCACTCCGACCCTTAGGTGCAACCACCACAACGATTAGGTGCACCCACCCCGACCCTTAGGTGCAACCACCCCGACTTTTAGGTGCAACCATCCCGACCCTTAGGTGCACCCACTCCAACCCTTAGGTGCAACCACTCCGACCCTTAGGTGCAACCACCCCAACGATTAGATGCACCCACCCCGACCCTTAGGTGCAACCATTCCGACTTTTAGGTGCAACCACCCTGACTTTTAGGTGCAACCACCCCGACCCTTAGGTGCAACCAGACCCTTAGGTGCAACCACCCCAACGATTAGGTGCACCCACCCGACCCTTAGGTGCAACCACCCCGACTTTTAGGTGCAATCACCTCGACCCTTAGGTGCACCCACTCCGACCCTTAGGTGCAACCACTCCGACCCTTAGGTGCAACCACCCCAACGATTAGGTGCACCCACCCCGACCCTTAGGTGCACCCACTCCGACCCTTAGGTGCAACCACCCCAACGATTAGGTGCACCCACCCCGACCCTTAGGTGCAACTACCCTGACTTTTAGGTGCAACCTTTCCACAGTTACTCCAGCCAATCCAACCACACAACAGTTACTCAAGCCACTCCACCCAGTTACTCCGCCCACTCCAGTTGTAAGCTAGGCAAGAACACTTCACACAATTTCCCCAGAAATTGTAGCTTTTCTAGTTGTCTAACTATTGCTGTTTTTAGCACAAAATAATAAAAGTGCACTACTTGTTTAAACCACATGGTCACGGCTTTCTTTGAGTGCCCTGTCTATTTTTATATACAATTTCGTTTTCCCTAATTTTGAAAGTGGTCTCATTTCGACAGGTGCACCTGGTTTGGTGTCCATTTCTCCTAGTGCGACATCCTATTTATAGATGTCTCAGTTATTCCCACTATGTCATAGTTCTCCCCTCACACTTCACTAATTCCAGCTCCCCAGTTTTATTAGTCAGGCTTCTGGCATTAGTATACATACATTTGAGAGATTTATGTATATTTTTTACCCTATACCTTTCCTTCTGAACTGTTCTAGTCCCTCCTTCCATTCCTCCCCCAGTCCCACTACTTTGTCCCTGGTCTCTATCTGCACTATCTTCCCCTCCTATAATGGAATTTCCTTCCCCCCAGTCCCTAGTTTAAGCACTCCTCCAACCTTCTAGCCATCTTTCTCCCCAACACAGCTGCCCCTTCCCCATTGAGGTGCAGCCCGTCCCTACGATAGAGCCTGTAGACGATAGCAAAGTATGCCCAGTTCTGCAGGAACCCAAACCCCTCCTTCCTACACAAGTTCTTGAGCCACTTGTTAATCTCATTTAATCTCCCGTTGCCTTTCTTGTGTGGCCCGTGGTACAGTCAGTATTTTGGAAAATACTACCTTTGAGGTCCTTGCCCTAAGCGTTTGACCTAAATCCCTGAAATCATTTTTAAGGACTCTCCACCTCCCTCTAACTTTGTCATTGGTTCCGATATAGACCATGACCGTTGGATATATTGTCCAGCCCCTCCAAGTAATCTGTCAACCCGATCCACGATGTGTCGAACTTTAGCACACTGTTCGGCGATCACAGTCTTTGTGACAGATTGCCCTATCTGTTCCCCTAATAGTGGAGTCTCCCACTACCAGCACCTGTCTGACCTGCCCTGCTCTCCTGGTTCCCTGCTTACTGGAGCTGACATTCCCCTGACTGGCAGAGGAAGTGTCCGGCTGCAGCAGTGCCGTCCCTGGACTGACATCCCCCCTCATCTGCCAAACGTGCAAACTTGTTGGGGTGTGTCAGATCAGGGCTAGCCTCCCTGGCACTCTTCCCTCTACCCGCTTTCTGTTACCCAGCTAGCTACCTCACTTTCCTCAGCCTCCTCTCTGTCACCCTCCCCCTCATCTACCCCAAAGAGTGCTTGCTTGGTGAGAAGCAAACCCTTTTGCAAATTGTCAATGCCTCTCAGTGTTGCAACTTGGCCGTTTAGAGACTCGATTTGTGATTCCAAACGGGCAATTTGCTCACATCTTTAACAAAGATATACACCCTCGAACGGCTGTTCCAGGACTGCATACATCATGCAAGAAGTGCACTGGACTGCGTTGTCAATTGTGCAACACATACTAAATGGGGATTACAACAGTAAAAAAGTTAAACAGTAAATATGATTTAGAATTAGACCCTGTCTGCAGTAGTTGAAGGACGAGCTAGAATCAAGCCAACAACACACAAGGAAATTCGATCCAAAATTAGTTTCCTGCTCCTTGTCTTAAACTCCTTTTCTTTAACTCCACTTAATAAGAAGCCCACTTAGTACAGCAAGCCTCAGGAAAAGCAATCTCTGGGAGAGTTCAGTGGTTCAATTTATAGCACCTGGTTGCCCAGACCACTCCCCTTCAAGCATAGAAAAAAAAATGGGTTCAAATGGCAATACACAGCAGAGAAAGGATCTCTGCTTCAAACCACACTCAGCCACCTGCATTCACTCCCACAAAATCACACTCAGCACCAGAAGTCCTTTTCTTTAACTCCGCTTAATAAGAAGCCCACTTAGTACAGCAAGCCTCTCCCTATTCTTACAAGCTGAACAGAAACCGCACCATGTGAATTGTTCTCTCTTTTTCCTTCCTTCCTTTTCTTCTGAAATCGCGCTGCAAACTAAATGGTTGCGGATATTCGGAGCTTTCTTAAAAATAATCTTTGGACAAACTGGGATTTGTTTGCCTATTACTGGGTCATTTTTTAGTGTAGCCCAGTTCTTTTTAATTGCTCTTCTCATTAACCCTGAATGTACTGTATACTGAGTCATGAAGGCAAATCTAAAATCCATACTTTCCTTTGTTCCTATTATTTTTTTTTTTTCCCCTTTAGCTGTTTCTTCCACTTGTTTACTACACCTTATTAGTAGAGTTGAGCGGACACCTGGATGTTCGGGTTCGATGGGTGCCGCCGAACTTCGGAAAAAAGTTCGAGTTCGGGACCCGAACTTGACCCGAACCCGAACCCAAATGAAGTCGATGGAGACCCGAACTTTTGAGCACTAAAATGGCTGTAAAAATGTCATGGAAAGGGCTAGAGGGCTGCAAATGTCGTCAAAATGTGGTTAGGAGCATGGCAAGTGGATAGGGAAATGACTTTAAATAACATAAAATACGTAAAAATAAAAAATAATAATCTTGATCTAGGAGGACGAGGTACATATGGAGTAGGAGGTTGAGGAGGCGGTGGATGTGGCGGTGTAGGTGGAAGTGGCGGTGGAGGAGGAGGAGGTAGCCTATACTGCTTTTTGGTTTAAAATGTATTTTTATTTTTTTAAATTAGGGTACACCCCAGAACATTGGGAAATATAACCCTCCAGTCGTGCTAAACACACTTTCATACAATACAATGGCTGCAGGGCAGGCCAGCACCTCCAAGGCGTAAAGGGCAAGCTCAGGCCATGTGCCCAATTTGGAGTCCCAGAAGTTGCAGGGGGTGACCCCTGTCAGTTAGTTCATGTAGTTATGTGCATACTTACTGCCCCACCATGTCGCACTTCCCTGTGATGTTTACAATCCAAATTGATATCTGCTCTATCAACTTTCGATGTTCTTTTATGCGCCTACCATGGTGATTACGGGTGGCGGGGAAGCAGGGTTCCAGGCCGGAGAGGGAGCGTGAGATAAAGAGACCAAATTTAAGGGAGATAAATTTATTTTAAAAAATTGGGATTGAGAAGAAATGTGGGAAAAGCTATTGAGGCGCAAATGTTGGCCAAAAGAGTATAGGGGAAATGTGGGACAAAGTGTTGAAGCTTAAATGTGGTACAACTTGTTTAAGTTTGCAAACGCTATAACTTTTACCCAAACCAATAAATATACACTTATTGCTTTTTTTTTTATCATAGACATGTAGAACAATACATTTAGAGAAAAATTTATATATAAATATAGTTTTATTTGAAACTGCAAAAATTTCAGTCAATTTTGATTAATATCAAAAAAAGTAAAAATGTCAGCAGCAATGAAATACCACCAAATGAAAGCTCTATTAGTGAGAAGAAAAGGAGGTAAAATTAATTTGGGTCAGTAAGTTGTATGACCGCGCAATAAACGGTGAAAGTAGTGTAGTGCAGAATTGTAAAAAGTGGTCTGGTCATTAAGGGGGTTTAAGCTAGGGGTGCTGAGGTGGTTAAACTTGAATTTAACACTTGCAGACCTGGAAAATACTGTTTTTCAAAGCCCAGAAAATGATAGGTGTATGATAGGTGTATTTCTAGCTTAAATGGCACACTGACTAACCAAGATGTTGTAGATTGCCCAAAAAGTTTTTTTGTTTTTTTTTGTAACAGAATATGAAATCTGTATATATTAAACTTGAATTTAACACTTGCAGATTTGGAAAATACATTTTTTTTTTTTAAAAGTGTGTTTTTTAAACCCCAGAAAATGATGGGTGTATTCCTAGCTTAAATTACACACTGACTAATCCGGATGTTGTAGATTGCCAAAAAAGTCTTTTTTTGGTAACAGAATATGAAAGCTGTATATATTAAACTTGAATTTAACACTTGCAGATCAGGAAAATACAAGTTTTTGGCAAAAAAGTGTGTTTTTAAAACTCCAGAAAATGATGGGTGTATTTCTACCTTAAATTGCACACTGACTAATCCAGATGTTGTAGTTTGCAAAAAAAAATGGTGATTTGCAATGTCCCAAAAGCTCAGATGCAGTACTGGTGCACTGAGCTTGCATAAAATGGCTGCCACTGCCACCCACCTAACTAACAGAATTATAAAAGTTATTTTTTTTGGTCAATGGGCTCAGGGCAGGGTAAAACGATTGTGCCCTGCACCCACACAACTATTTCGCTGTAGATCGCTGAGTTAGATTCTCTCCTATTCTCTCCCTGAAATCACAGGTCCAGCAGCATCCTCTCCCTACATTTGTAACTGCAGAGTGACGTGCAGCGCTACCTGACTCAAGCTTATATAGAGCCTGGGTCACATGCTGCACGGGCCAATCACAGCCATGCCATTAGTAGGCATGGCTGTGATGGCTTCTAAGGTCAGACAGTTAACAGCTTGTTGATTGGCTGCTCTGCAGCCTTTCAAAAACGCCAAGAAAGCGCCAAACACCAAACCCGAACCTGAACTTTTACTGAAATGTTCAGGTTCAGGCCCGGGGTCCAAAAATCCGAAAAGTTTGGTACAAACCCGAACTTTACAGTTCGGGTTCGCTCAACCCTACTTTTTAGCTGATCTTCAGAATACCCCTTTTCCACAACCCTATTCTGAATTATCTTACTTTGATCCCTGAAAACCGCAATGTCTAAACAGATTAAATAAATTCCAAGCATTTATAGATATCCATAAATACATTAGAAAATTAAATGTGGCAAAATATTGCATTAATAAACAATCTGGGATACTGCACTGACGCTGCACATCACTCTGCTCTGATTAGTCTAGGGATAGGATGCTGCTGATGTGAGGGAGAGAATAGGACAGAATCTTTCATCTGAAGTGCTTGTTAACTCAGTGATTTACCTAGATTTTGTTTTGTGGGTGCAGTGCACAATCTTTTTACCCTGCCCTGAGCCCAGTGACCCAGAAAAATAACTTTTAACCGTTAGTTAGGTGGGCGGCGGTGGCCATTTTATGCAAGTTCTGCGCACCAGCACAGCATATGTGCATTTGTGACAGACAAATAAAAGCTTGAAATACTGCAATTATATTCTGGGTTTAAAAAAATCCTAGGCCTATGCCACATTTGTCAGTGTGCAATTTAAACTTGAATTACAGCAATCATTTTTGGGGTTTTAAATAACACCCTTTTTGGGCAAAATGCTAAATTTTACAGCCCTTGCTGCATCTGTCAGTGTGAAATACAAGTGTTATATACTGCTATCATATTCTGATATTAATAAAACACCCATTTTGGGCCAAATACTAAATTTGCAGCCTTTGCTGCATCTGTCAGTGTGAAATACATGCGTTAGATACTGGTGTTCTATTCTATTATTTAAAAAAACACCCATTTTGGGCCAAATACTAAATTTGCCGGCCTTGGCTGCATCTGTCAGTGTGAAATACACGTGTTAGATACTGGTGTTCTATTCTGTTAATAAAAAACCCCACAAATGTTGGGCCAAATACAAAATTTGCAGCCTTGGCTGCATCTGTCAGTGAGAGATACAAGCTTAGTGTAGGGATAAATATGTGCAATAATAAAAATACTGCAATAATATTCTGGGTTTAAAAAAAACACCCATTTTTGGCAATACCCTACATCTGGGGCCTATGCTGCATTTAGTGTGACATACAAGCTAGAAATACTGCAATATTATTCTGGGTTTAAAAAAAAACACCCATTTTGGGCCAAATACTAAATTTGCGGCCTTGGTTGCATCTGTCAGTGTGAAATACACACGTTAGATACTGATGTTCTATTCTAATATTAATAAAACACCCATTTTGGGGAAAATACTAAATTTGCAGCCTTTGCTGCATCTGTCAGTGTGAAATACACACGCTAGATACTGGTGTTCTATTCTATTATTTAAAAAAAACACCCATTTTGGGCCAAATACTAAATTTGCGACCTTGGTTGCATCTGTCAGTGTGAAATACACTCGTAAGATACTGGTGTTCTATTCAGTTATTTTAAAAAAACACCCATTTTGGGCAAGATCCAAAATTTTCGGAGAATGAGGAGAGCGTAGAATAAGGGATGTGGCCCTGGTCGTGGTGCTGCTGGTGGAGCTCCTGTTGCAGGGAGAGGACGTGCGAGTAGGCGACAGAACCTTCAGCATTATTTGTTCGGGCCTAATGCGGCTCTACAAATGGTGAGGCCAGAACAAGTACAGGCGATAGTAGATTGAGTTGCTGACAATGCCTCCAGTTCCTTCACATTGTCTCCCACCCAGCCTCCTGCTGAAAGATCAGAGTTAGCAACTGCATCCGTTGTCCATCTGTCTTTCACCTCACCCCCTTGCAAATCAGCCAAACAGTCTGAGCCCCAAGTCATGCAGCAGTCTCTTCTGCTTTTTGATGACTCTGCTAGCAGGGTTTCCCAGGTCCACCCACATAGCCCTGGAAGAGATTGAGTGCACCGATGCCCAACCACTTATGTTTCAAGATGAGTACATGAGATGACCACCGCAGCACATCTCGGATGATGACGAAACACAGGTGCCAACTGCTGGGGCTTTCTAAAGTGTGCAGACCGATAAGGAGGGCAGGGGTGAAGACTTGGTGGAAGATAATGTGGAAGACGATGAGGTCCTCGACCCCACATGGAATCAAGGTCATGCTCGTGACCTGTGTAGTTCGGAGGAAGAGGCAGTTGTTGCACAGAGCCACCAGCACAGCACAAGAGGGAGCAGGGTGCAAAAGCAGACAGGGCGTCCCCTAGACAGTACGCCTGCTACTGCTCAACGCAGCAAGGGACCTAGCACACCAAAGCCAGCTCCAAGCAGTTCCCTGGCGTGGCAGTTCTTCAGACAATGTGCTGACGACAAGACACGAGTGATTTGCACGCTGTGCAATCAGAGCCTGAAGCGATGCATGAATGTTCTCAACCTGAGCACAACCTGCATGACCAGGCATCTAAATGCAAAGCATGAGCTGCAGTGGAGTAGACACCTCAAAAAACAAGAAAGGTCTCTGGCTCCTCCTGCTTCCTCTTTTACTGCAGTCTCGGCCTCTTGATTCACCTCTGGAGTGACAGTGCCACCTGCCACCCCGCAAACAGAGGATCTTCCAGCAACACCACCACCTGGGTCACCTAGCATCTCCACAATGTCCCATGGAAACGTTCAACTCTTTATCTCCCAAAAACAAGCGAAAGAGGAAGTACCCCCTACCCACCCACGATCCCTGGCCCTGAATGCCAGCATTTCAAAATTAATGGCCTTTGAAATGCTGCAATTCCGTTTGGTGGAGACAGAGAGTTTTAAAAGCCTTATGGTGGTTGCTGTCCCACAGTACGTTGTGCCTAGCCGCCACTACTTTTACAGGTGAGCCATCCCTTCACTGCACAACCAAGTGGGGGACAAAATCAGGTGGGCACTTTGCAACGCCATCTGTGGCAAGGTCCACCTAACTACGGATACGTGGACCAGTAACACAGTCAGGGACGTTATATCTCCCTAACAGCACATTGGATAACTGCAGTGGCGGCTGGGCCTGAGGCAGAAAGCAGTTTGACGCATGTCCGTCCACCACCGAGGATTGCAGGGCACTTCTCTTTGCCTCCTGTTGCTTCCTCCTCCTACTCCGCTTCCTCAACCTCTACCGCCTCCTCATCTGGTCAGCGTAACACCTTCACCAACAACTTCAGCACAGCCAAAGGTAAACGACAGCAGGCAGTTTTAAAACGTATCTGTTTGGGGGACAAACCCCACACTGCGCAGGAGCCGTGGACGGGCATTGAACAACAGACCGATGAGTGGATAAATTGCGGGCCGTCTGTGCGCACTTTCAGCGTTCTCACCCTGCTGCTGCTCGCCTGTCAGCCCTGCAGCGTAACTTCGGCCTTCCCGCTCACCGCCTCATATGCAACATGCTGACAAGGTGGAACTCCACCATGCACATGCTGGCCAGACTGTGCGAGCAGCAGCAGGCGATAGTGGAGTTTCAGCTGCAGCACGCACGGGTGAGTGGCTCTGCGGAACAGCACCACTTCACCACCAATGACTGGGCCTCCATGTGAGACCTGTATTCCTTGTTGTGCTGTTTTGAGTACTCCACCAACATGGCCAGTGCCGATAACGTTGTTCTCAGCATTACTATCCCACTTCTATGCCTGCTTGAAAAAACGCTTCTGGCGATGATGGAAGAGGATGTGGCACAGGAGGAGGAGGAAGAGGGATAATTTCATAGGGTTTCCAGCCAGTCATTCACAAGTGGCTCCGAGGGTGGGTTCCTGTGTTTTCTCAATGACCGCCGAGTTGCCCACATTCTAACCTGTGCTGATTACTGGGTGGCCATGCTGCTGGATCCCCGTTACAAAGACAATGTACTGTCCTTAATTCCGTCACTGGAGCGTGATCGTAAGATGCGCGAGTACAAGTGCACGCTGGTAGATGTGCTGCTGGTGGCATTTCCACCTGACAGCTGGGGCACAGTAAAAGCACAAGGCGAAGGCAGAGGAGGAGGAAGAGGTCGCCAACACAGCTGGGGCACCACCAGCACCTCAGAAGGCAGAGTTAGCATGGCCGAAATGTGGAAAAGCTTTGTCAGCACGCCACAACAACCAGCACCACCAGCTGATATGGAACGTCTTAGCATCAGGCAGCATTTCAGCAACATAGTGGAGCTGTATGTGTGCACACGCCTACACGTACTGAATGACGGGTCTGCCCCGTTCAACTTCTGGGTCTCCAAATTGGGCACATGGCCTGAGCTTGCCCTTTACGCCTTGGAGGTGCTGTCCTGTCCTGCGGCCAGTGTATTATCTTAACGTGTGTTTAGCACGGTAGGGGGTGTTATCGCAGTCAAGCGCAGCCGCCTGTCCACAGCCATTGTGGACAAGCTCACATTCATTAAAATGAACCAGGCATGGATCCCACAGGACTTGTCCGTACCTTGTGCAGAATAGACATGTACAGTCATGTGAAAAAATTAGGACACCCTTTGAAAGCATGTGGTTTTTTGTAACATTTTTAATAAAAGGTTATTTCATCTCCGTTTCAACAATACAGAGAGATTAAAGTAATCCGACTAAACAAAGAAAACTGAAGAAAAGTCTTTTCAAGATCTTCTGTAAATGTCATTCTACAAAAATGCCTATTCTAACTGAGGAAAAAGATAGGACACCCTTGCCCCTAATAGCGAGTGTTACCTCCTTTGGCTGAAATAACTGCAGTGAGACGGTTCTTGTAGCCATCTACCAGTCTTCGACATCGGTCTGAGGAAATTTTACCCCACTCCTCAATGCAGAACTTTTTCAGCTGTGAGATGTTTGAGGGGTTTCTTGCACGTACAGCCCTTTTCAAGTCACCCCACAGCATCTCAATGGGATTCAAATCTGGACTTTGACTTGGCCATTCCAGGACTCTCCATTTCTTCTTTTTCAGCCAATCTTTGGTTGATTTACTAGTATGTTTTGGGTCATTGTCATGTTGCATGGTCCAGTTCCGCTTCAGCTTTAATTTTCTAACTGATGGTCTCACATGTTCTTCAAGCACCTTCTGATACACAGTAGAATTCATTGTGGATTCTATGATGGTGAGCTGACCAGGTCCTGCTGCAGCAAAGCAGCCCCAAACCATGACACTTCCACCTCCATGCTTCACAGTTGGTATGAGGTTCTTTTCTTGGAATGCTGTGTTTGGTTTACGCCAAACATGTCCTCTGCTGTTGTGTCCAAATAATTCAATTTTGGACTCATCTGTCCAAAGAACATTATTCCAGAAGTCCTGGTCTTTGTCAACTTTATCTCTGACAAATGTCAGTCTGGCCTCGATGTTTCTCTTGGAAAGCAAAGGTTTCCTCCTTGCACACCTCCCATGCAAGTTAAACTTGTACAGTCTCTTTCTGATTGTAGAGGCATGTACTTCTACATCAACAGTAGCCAGAGCCTGCTGTAGTTCTCGAGATGACACTTTAGGGTTTTTGGAGACCTCTTTTAGCATCTTGCGGTCTGCTCTTGGGGTGAACTTGCTGGGGCGACCAGTCCTGGGCATGTTGGCAGTTGTTTTGAAAGCCCTCCACTTGTAGACTATCTTCCGGACAGTGGAATGGCTGATTTCAAAATCTTTAGAGATCTTTTTAAATCCCTTCCCAGACTCATAGGCTGCTACAATCTTTTTTCTGAAGTCCTCTGACAGCTTTTTTGCTCTCACCATGGTGCTCACTCTCACTTCAACAGTCAGGAGCACACCAAACTAAATGTCTGAGGTTTAAATAGGGCAAGCCTCATTCAACATGCAGAGTAACGATCTACTAATTATGTGCACCTGGTGTGATATACCTGTGTGAGATCTGAGCCAATTTAAGAGGGAATACATGTGAGGGTGTCCTATCTTTTTCCTCAGTTAGAATAGGCATTTTTGTAGAATGACATTTACAGAAGATCTTGAAAAGACTTTTCTTCAGTTTTCTTTGTTTAGTTGGATTATCTTAATCTCTCTGTATTGTTGAAACGGAGATGAAATAACCTTTTATTAAAAATGTTACAAAAAACCACATGCTTTCAAAGGGTGTCCTAATTTTTTCACATGACTGTATACCGGCCTTACCCAGTCATTGTTATACTACAGCGCAATTGCTCATTGTTGTATTTTTGATATTTCCCATTCCCAAAAACCAGTGTTGGCTACCTCGTCCTCCTCCACCGCCGCTTCCACCTACACTGCTACGTCCACCGCCTCCTCAACCTCCTACTCCATATGGACCTACACCTCATACATCAAGATAGTTTTTTTTTTATTTGTACGTATTTTATGTCATTTCACTAATTTGTCTGTTACAGTTTTGGGCGAAATTCATCAATTTCTGGCTGTGATATACCCCTGCTCTACCTAGTAGACAGGTAAACAAATTTCATTAATTTGTCTGTTACATTTTCGTGCGAAATTCACCAATTCTTGGCTGTGATATACCCCTGCTTGACCTAGTAGACAGTTTAATAAATTTCATATATTTTTCTGTTACATTGTCGGGTGACATTCACCATTTTTGGGCTGTGATATACCCCTGCTCTACCTAGTAGACGGGTTAATAAACTTTTTACCATTTTTGCAGTGAATAAACCCCTGCTCTGCATAGGTGATAGGGACCAAAATTTTAAAAAATCAACTGTTCCATTGGTGGGTGATATTAACCCATTTCTGGTGATGAAAAACCCCTGGTCTGCATTGGTGACGGGGACTTTAATTGGCCCCTTCATTTGATCCTTCTGCTTTAATAACTTGTCCCACATTTCCGCTGCTTGAGGAAAAAATTGAAACACTAACCCCCCTCCTTTCAAAATGCCAAATTCTTGAGCTAACTACTTCCCTCCAGCCAGAGGTGTAAATTGACCGGCATGCACTTTCTATAATACCTGGATCTTTGGGCCCCCTCGGGCTCCTGGGCCCGGTAGTGATTAGCCTGTAATTCTGTTTTGTAAGTGTACCCTATGAATTGTTAAGTGCTGCACAATATGGTGGTGCTAGCGCTTTATATAAATAACTATTATTATTATTATTATTATTGTTACCATTTCCTGCTTCTGGAGACTGATCATTAAGTAAAGACTTGTAGTGACTGAGATGCACCAGAACAGGAGCATCTCTTATTTTATACTGATTTAAGCTTGTCTTTTTTTGTTTCTTAAACTTTTAGAGTGCACTCACACATGGCAGAATTTTCCACCAGCAGATTTGCAACATCAAGACTTCCCCTACGTTATCCTAGAGGGCTGAAAATGGTCTTTCCCTGCATTGGGTTCTGCTGCAGAATTTACAGTCTGCAGCATAAAGAATGTTATGTTGCAGATTTCCTGTATGAGAAACTGATTTTGAAAAGGAAAAAACAGAGATTGCGCTGAAAAAATACCCACAGACTCAGAGGGTACACGATGCCACAAAGACACAAACAGCAGTTATTTTACAACACTTGCATTTACTAAACAATTACAGTGAACAAGTAGCTAAGCATACATAAACAGAATGGTAACAGAGCATAAACACACAGTAAGGATAATACTGCCTAACACTAACACTAGCCCAGTACTTGCGTAATTTTCCCCAATGTCCATAAAGCAGCCTGGCTGCGCCTGAATGTTCCTGAGCAAGCAATACCGTTAGGATGCACCCTAAGTATTGTGCAATAATATTTGTAATCCAAAGAAGGTGAAGTCTGTATCCTGCAGCTTTCATATATGTCCCAAAGTGTCACTGGAACAGTGAAATGTGATGTGACACGGCAAAGCCACACTTACAGTTCCTTGGATACTTAGGCAGACTCTTGGCATTCTCTCCCTGATCCACTGGTCCACTCAGAACCGGACCGCACAGTCACGTGATTCCCGGGTCCGATGCTACAAGTGTCTCCTTGGGGATGATGTTCATCTCCCCTGTGAGCCACAAATCCCTTTCTGACTTCTGGGATTCTCACTTGAAGTCCTCAGCAGCACCAGGCAGCCTCCTCCCCTTCAAGGGAGAGTGTGATGCAGTATGTTAATGTCTTCGTGCAGCCTCAAATCTACAATTACAGTTCTCTATTACCCTCCTGAGGGTACAACATCTGGATTAGTCAGTGTGCAATTTAAGCTAGAAATACAGCCATAATTTTCTGTGTTTTTAAAAACAACCTTTTCTGGCAAAATCCACTATTTTACAGATCTGCACGTGTGAGATTCAAGCGTAATATACAGCTTTCATACTCAGTTAGTATAAAAACACACTTTTTTTGGGCAATATACAACATATGGATTAGTCAGTGTGCAATTTAAGATAGAAATACAGCCATATTTTCAGGGTTTTTAACCACTTCAGCCCCGCTAGCTAAAACCCCCTTCATGACCAGGCCACTTTTTACACTTCTGCACTACACTACTTTCACCGTTTATCGCTCGGTCATGCAACTTACCACCCAAATGAACTTTACCTCCTTTTCTTCTCACTAATAGAGCTTTCATTTGGTGGTATTTCATTGCTGCTGACATTTTTACTTTTTTTGTTATTAATCGAAATTTAACGATTTTTTTGCAAACAAATTTCATTTTTCACTTTCAGCAGTAAAATTTTGCAAAAAAAACGACATCCATATATACATTTTTCGCTAAATTTATTGTTCTACATGTCTTTGATAAAAAAAAATGTTTGGGCAAAAAAAAAAAATGGTTTGGGTAAAAGTTATAGCGTTTACAAACTATGGTACAAAAAATGTGAATTTCCGCTTTTTGAAGCAGCTCTGACTTTCTGAGCACCTGTCATGATTCCTGATTTTCTACAATGCCCAAACAGTAGAAAAACCCCACAAATGACCCCATTTCGGAAAGTAGACACCCTAAGGTATTCGCTGATGGGCATAGTGAGTTCATAGAACTTTTTATTTTTTGTCACAAGTTAGCGGAAAATGATGATTTTATTTTAATTTATTTTTTTTCTTACAAAGTCTCATATTCCACTAACTTGCGACAAAAAATAAAAAATTCTAGGAACTCGCCATGCCCCTCACGGAATACCTTGGGGTGTCTTCTTTCCAAAATGGGGTCACTTGTGGGGTAGTTATACTGCCCTGGCAATTTAGGGGCCCATATGTATGAGAAGAAGTTTGCAATCAAAATGTGTAAAAAATGGCCTGCGAAATCCGAAAGGTGCACTTTGGAATATGTGCCCCTTTGCCCACCTTGGCTGCAAAAAAGTGTCACACATCTGGTATCGCTGTACTCAGGAGAAGTTGGGGAATGTGTTTTAGGGTGTCATTTTACATATACCCATGCTGGGTGAGAGAAATATCTTGGCAAAAGACAACTTTTCCATTTTTTTTATACAAAGTTGGCATTTGACCAAGATATTTTTCTCACCCAGCATGGGTATATGTAAAATGACACCCCAAAACACATTCCCCAACTTCTCCTGAGTACGGCGATACCAGATGTGTGACACTTTTTTGCAGCCAAGGTGGGCAAAGGGGCACATATTCCAAAGTGCACCTTTCGGATTTCGCAGGCCATTTTTTACACATTTTGATTGCAAAGTTCTTCTCACACATTTGGGCCCCTAAATTGCCAGGGCAGTATAACTACGCCACAAGTGACCCCATTTTGGAAAGAAAACACCCTAAGGTATTCCGTGAGGGGCATGGCGAATTCCTAGAATTTTTTATTTTTTGTCGCAAGTTAGTGGAATATGAGACTTTGTAAGGAAAAAAGAAAAAAAAAGAAAAATCATCATTTTCCGCTAACTTGTGACAAAAAATAAAAAATTCTAGGAACTCGCCGTGCCCCTCACGGAATACCTTGGGGTGTCTTCTTTCCAAAATGGGGTCACTTGTGGCGTAGTTATACTGCCCTGGCAATTTAGGGGCCCAAATGTGTGAGAAGTACCTTGCAATCAAAATCTGTAAAAAATGGCCTGTGAAATCTGAAAGGTGCTCTTTGGAATATGTGCCCCTTTGCCCACCTTGGCTGCAAAAAAGTGTCACACATGTGGTATCGCCGTACTCAGGAGAAGTTGGGCAATGTGTTTTGGGGTGTAATTTTACATATAACCATGCTGGGTGAGAGAAATATCTTGGCAAAAGATAACTTTTCCCATTTTTTTATACAAAGTTGGCATTTGACCAAGATATTTTTCTCACCCAGCATGGGTATATGTAAAATGACACCCCAAAACACATTGCCCAACTTCTCCTGAGTACGGCGATACCAGATGTGTGACACTTTTTTGCAGCCTAGATGCGCAAAGGTGCCCAAATTCCTTTTAGGAGTGCATTTTTAGACATTTGGATCCCAGACTTCTTCTCACACTTTCGGGCCCCTAAAAAGCCAGGGCATTATAAATACCCCACATGTGACCCCACTTTGGAAAGAAGACACCCCAAGGTATTCAATGAGGGGCATGGCGAGTTCATAGAAATTTTTTTTTTTTGCATAAGTTAGCGGAAATTGATTTTTTTTGTTTTTTTCTCACAAAGTCTCACTTTCCGCTAACTTAGGACAAAAATTTCAATCTTTCATGGACTCAATATGCCCCTCACGGAATACCTTGGGGTGTCTTCTTTCCGAAATGGGGTCACATGTGGGGTATTTATACTGCCCTGGCTTTTTAGGGGCCCTAAAGCGTGAGAAGAAGTCTGGAATATAAATGTCTAAAAATGTTACGCATTTGGATTCCGTGAGGGGTATGGTGAGTTCATGTGAGATTTTATTTTTTGACACAAGTTAGTGGAATATGAGACTTTGTAAGAAAAAACGAACAAAAAAATATATATATTTCCGCTAACTTGGGCCAAAAAAATGTCTGAATGGAGCCTTACAGGGGGGGGGGTGATCAATGACAGAGGGGTGATCAATGACAGGGGGGTGATCACCCATATAGACTCCCTGATCACCCCCCTGTCATTGATCACTCCCCTGTAAGGCTCCATTCAGACGTCCGTATGATTTTTACGGATCCATGGATCGGATCCGCAAAACACATGCGGACGTCTGAATGGAGCCTTACAGGGGGGTGATCAATGACAGGGGGTGATCAGGGTGATCACCCCCCTGTCATTGATCACCCCCCCTGTAAGGCTCCATTCAGACGTCCGTATGATTTTCACGGCTCCATGGATACATGGATCGGATCCGCAAAACACATGCGGACGTCTGAATGGAGCCTTACAGGGGGGTGATCAATGACAGGGGGTGATCAGGGTGATCACCCCCCTGTCATTGATCACCCCCCCTGTAAGGCTCCATTCAGACGTCCGTATGATTTTTACGGATCCATGGATCCATGGATCGGATCCGCAAAACACATGCGGACGTCTGAATGGAGCCTTACAGGGGGGTGATCAATGACAGGGGGGTGATCAATGACAGGGGGTGATCAGGGAGTGTATATGGGTGATCACCCGCCTGTCATTGATCACCCCCCTGTAAGGCTCCATTCAGACGTCCGCATGTGTTTTGCGGATCCGATCCATGTATCCGTGGATCCGTAAAAATCATACGGACGTCTGAACGGAGCCTGACAGGGGAGTGATCAATGACAGGGGGGTGAACAGGGAGTTTATATGGGGTGATCATGGGTGATCAGGGGTTCATAAGGGGTTAATAAGTGACGGGGGGGGCGTAGTGTAGTGTGGTGTTTGGTGCGACTTTACTGACCTACCTGTGTCCTCTGGTGGTCGATCCTAACAAAAGGGACCACCAGAGGACCAGGTAGCAGGTATATTAGACGCTGTTATCAAAACAGCGTCTAATATACCTGTTAGGGGTTAAAAAAATCAGATCTCCAGCCTGCCAGCGAGCGATCGCCGCTGGCAGGCTGGAGATCCACTCGCTTACCTTCCGTTCCTGTGAGCGCGCGCGCCTGTGTGCGCGCGTTCACAGGAAATCCCGGCCCTCGCGAGATGACGCGTATATGCGTCGTTGTGCGCAGGGCTGCCGCCTTTCGGACCGCACATCTGCGTTAGGCGGTCCGGAGGCGGTTAAAAACACCCTTTTTGTGAAAAATACACTATTTTGCATCCCTAGCTGCATCTGGATGTGTGAAATTCAAACGTTATATACAGATTTCATATTCTGTTAGTAAAAAAACACACTTTTTTGGCACTATCCAACATCTGGATTAGTTTGTGTGCAATTTAAGCTAGAAATACAGCCAAATTTTCTGGGTTTTTAAAAACACCCTTTTTTGGCAAAATACACAATTTTACAGCCCTTGAAGCATCAGCACATGTGAAATTCAAGGGTTATATACAGTTTCATATTCTGTTAGTAAAAAAACATTTTTTTGGGGCAATATCCAACATCTGGATTAGTGAGTGTGCAATTTAAGCTAGAAATACAGCCATAATTTTCTGGGTTTTTAAAAAATCCCTTCTTTTGCAAAATATGCAATTTTACAGCCCTTGCAGCATCAGCACGTGTGAAATTCAAGGGTTATATACAGTTTTTATATTCTGTTAGTAAAAAAACACACTTTTTTGGCAATATCCAACATCTGGATTAGTTAGTGTGCAATTTAAGCTAGAAATACAGCCATCATTTTCTAGGTTTTTAAAAACACCCTTTTTTTGGCAAAATACACAATTTTGCAGCCCTTGCAGCATCAGCACATGTGAAATTCAAGGGTTATATACAGTTTCATATTCTGTTTGTAAAAAAACATTTTTTTGGGGCAATATCCAACATCTGGATTAGTCAGTGTGCAATTTAAGCTAGAAATACAGCCATAATTTTCAGCGTTTTTAAAAACACACTTTTTAAAAACACACTCACCTACCTAAGGTGCCCAAGGGGACGTCGCTTCTTACAGGGTGCCCGGCTGCAGCCATCTCCGTCTGGTGCCCAGCACCGCCTTCCCACTAGAACTCGCCGCCCTCCCTGTGTATAGTGCCGCCTTCCTCACCTCAGCCCCGCCTCTGCAATCATCCGGACCCTCAGGTTATACCTAGTGCGCACGCGCGGGATCTGGCAGAGGGACCGGACGATTGCAGAGGCGGGGCTGTGGTGAGGAAGGTGTCGATTTCAACTGGGAAGGCGGCGCTGGTCACCAGATGGAGATGGCTGCAGCCGGGCACCCTGTAAGAAGCGACGTCCCCTTGGGCACCTTAGGTAGGTGAATGACAGGTTATGAAAACCTGTTTTATGTGCTAATAGAGCCACAGGCACATTTAATAAGTACAGTTTCGGATTCATGCTATTTGGACGGACCTGGCCATATGTTTAGGTTATAGGCCTAAAATGTCATGACAGAATCCCTTTAATTGCGGCCTAGTCTGTATCAGGATGTGTGAGATACACCCTTTACATACTGTGGTTCTTTTCAGTTATTTGAAATACAGACATTTTGGGTAATAATCTTTAATTGCGGCCTAGTCTGGATTAGGGCGTGTGAGATACATCCTTTTACATAATGTGGTTATATTCTTCTATTAATAAAACACCCTTATTGGGCAAAAATACACAAATTTTATGCCCTTGCAGCATCAGTATGTGTGAAATTCAAGGGTTATATACTGCTGTCATATTTTGTTATTAAACAAACCCGTTTGGGCAAAAAAGTAAATTTTGCAGCCTTTGCTGCATATGTCATTGTGAGATACACACTTTTGATACTGTGGTTATATTCAGTTATTTGAAAAACACCCATTTTGGGCACAAATCTATAATTGCGGCCTAGTCTGGATCAGGGCATGTGAGATACATCCATTAGATACTGTGGTGCTATTCAATTATTTGAAAAACAGCTATTTTGGTCAACAAACTTTAATTGCGGCCTAGTCTGTATCAGGATGTGTGAGATACACTCTTTACATACTGTGGTTCTATTCAGTTATTAAACAAACACCCATTTTGGGCAATTTTTTTTTATTGTGGAATAGTCTGCATCTGTAAGTGTGAGATCCAACCTTTATATACTGTCGTCCTATTCTGCTATTAATTAAACACCCATTTAGGGCAAGATCCTAAATTTGAGAAATATAAAAAGAGAGTTAAATAAGGGACGTGGCCCAGGTTGTGGTGCTGCTGGTGGAGCTCCTGGTGCAGGGAGAGGACGTGGTCGATCTGTGCTAGCTAAACGCACAAGTGAAACCCCTTCATCAGGTGCAAGTAGGCGACAGAACCTGCAGCGGTATTTGGTTGGGCCTAATGTGGCTCTACAAATGGTGAGGCCTGAACAAGTACAGGCGATAGTACTGTAGAATGGGTTTCTGACAGTGCCTCCAGTTCCTTCACATTGTCTCCCACCCAGTTCCTGCTGAAAAATCAGAGTTGGCACCTGCAACCAATGTCCATCAGTCTTTCACCTCACCCCCTTGCAAATCAGCCAAGCAGTCTGAGCCCCAATGCAGTCTCTTCTGCTTTTTGATGACTCTGCTAGCAGGGTTTCCCAGGGCCATCCACCTCTCCCTGCCCCAGAAGTGGAAGAGATTGAGTGCACCGATGCCCAACCACTTATCTTTCAAAATGAGTACATGAGAGGACCACCACAGTACGCCTCGGATGATGATGAAACACAGGTGCGTTCTAAAGTGTGCAGACCGACAAGAAGGGCAGGGGTGAAGACTGGGTGGAAGATGATGTGGAGGACAATGAGGTCCTCAACCCCATATGGAATCAAGTTCATGCGAGTGACGTATGTAGTTCGGAGAAAGAGGCGGTGGTCACACAGAGCCACCAGCACAGCAGAAGAGAGAGCAGGGTCCAAAAGCGGAGTAGCCATCCTCTAGACAGTACGCCTGCTACTGTCCACCGCAGCAAGGGACCAAGCACACCAAAGCCAGCTCCAAGGAGTTCCCTGGCGGGGTAGTTCTTCAGACAATGTGCTGACGACAAGACACGAGTGGTTTGCATGCTGTGCAATCAGAGCCTGAAGCGAGGCATAAACATTCTCAACCTGAGCACAACCTGCATGACCAGGCATTTTAAGTGCTAAGCACGAGCTGCAGTGGAGTAGACCCCTCAAAAACAAAGAAAGGTCTCGGGCTCCTCCTGCTTCCTCTTCTGCTACAGTCTCGGCCTCTTTATCCACCTCTGGAGTGACAGTGCCACCTGCCACCCTGCAAACAGAGGATCTGCCAGCAACACCACCATCTGGGTCACCAAGCATCTAAATAATATCAGCTCTCCATCTCCCAAACGCTGGAGAGGAAGAGGAAGTACCCCCCTACCCACCCGCGATCCCTAGCCCTTAATGCCAGCATTTCTAAATTACTGGCATTTGAAATGCTGTCATTCCGTCTGGTGGAGACGGATAGTTTTAGAGGCCTTATGGCGGTGTCTGTCCCACAGTACGTTGTGCCCAGACGCCACTACTTTTCCAGGCGAGCCATCCCTTCCCTGCACAACCAAGCGGGGGATAAAATCAGATGTGCACTGCGCAATGCCATCTGTGGCAAGGTGCACCTCACTACGGATACATGGACCAGTAAGCACGGTCAGGGACGTTATATCTCCATAACAGCACACTGGGTAAATGCAGTGGCGGCTTGGCCTGAGGCGGATAGCAGTTTGTGCATGTCCTTCCACCACCGAGGATTGCAGGGTGCTTTAGTTTGCCTCCTGTTGCTTCCTCCTCCTACTCCGCTTCCTCATCCTCTACTAGCTCCTCATCCGGTCAGCGTAACACCTTCACCACCAACTTCATCACAGCCAGGGGTAAATGACAGCAGACAGTTTTAAAACTTATCTCTTTGGGGGACAAACCCCAGACCGCGCAGGAGCTGTGGACGGGCCTTGAACAGCAGACCGATGAGTGGTTTGTGCCAGTGAGCCTCAAGCCCGGCCTGGTGGTGTGCGATAATGGGCGAAATCTCGTAGCAGCTCTGGGACTAGTTCTATGCACATCCCTTGCCTGGCGCATGTGCTGAATTTGGTGGTGCAGAGATTCCTTAAAAATTATCCTGATATGTCAGAGCTGCTGCATAAAGTGCGGGCCATCTGTGCGCGCTATCGGCGTTCTCACCCTGCTGATGCTCGCCTCTCAGTGCTGCAGCGTAACTTCGGCCTTCCCGCTCACCGCCTCATATGCGATGTGCCCACAAGGTGGAACTCCACCTTGCACATGCTGGCCAGACTGTGCGAGCAGCAGCAGGCGATAGTGGAGTTTCAGCTGCAGCACGCACGGGTGAGTTGCTCTGCGGAACAGCACCACTTCACCACCAATGACTGGGCCTCTAGGCGAGACCTGTGTTCCTTGTTGCGCTGTTTCGAGTACTCCACCAACATGGCCAGTGCCGATAACGATATTCTCAGCGTAACTATCCCACTTCTATGCCTCCTTGAAAAAACGCTGCTGGCGATGAAGGAAGAGGATGTGGCACAGGAGGAGGAAAAAGAGGGATCATTTCGTAGGGTTTCCGGACAGTCATTCACAAGTGGCTCCGAGGGTGGGTTCCTGCACCCACAAACGCCAGGTACACAATTGTCCAGCCAGGGCCCTGTTCTGGAGGATGACGAGGTGGAGGATAAGGAGATGGAGGAGGAGGAACCATGTTCACAGCAGGGTGGCACCCAGACCAGCTCATTGCCATCACTGGTGCGTGGATGGGGGATACAGAGGACAGACGATACACCTCCCACAGAGGACAGCTTTTCGTTGCCTCTGGGCAGCCTGGCACACATGAGTGCTTACATGCTGCAGTGTCTCTGCAACAACCGCCGAGTTGCCCACATTTTAACTTGTGCTGATTACTGGGTGGCCATGCTGCTGGATCCCTGTTACGATGACAATGTACCATCCTTAATTCCCTCACTGGAGCGTGATCGTAAGATGCACGAGTACAAGTTCACTCTGGTAGACGTGCTGCTGGTGTCATTCCCACCTGACAGCGGGGGCACAGTTAAAGCGCAAGGCAAATGCAGAGGACGCGTAAGAGGTCGCCAATGCAGCTGGGGCACCGCTAGCACCTCAGAAGGCAGGGTTAGCATGGCCAAAATGTGGAAAATCTTTGTCAGCATACCACAACAACCAGCACCACCAGCTGATATGGAACATCTTACCAGGAGGCAGCATTTCACCAACATGGTGGAGCAGTATGTGTGCACATGCCTACACGTACTGAATGACGGGTCTGCCCCCTTCAACTTCTGGGTCTCAAAATTGGGCACATGGCCTGAGCTTGCCCTTTACACCTTGGAGTTGCTGGCCTGCCCTGCAGCCATAGTATTATCTGAACGTGTGTTTAGCACGGTAGGGGGCGTCATCACAGACAAGCGCAGCCGCCTGTCTACAGCCAATGTGGACAAGCTGACGTTCATTAAAATGAACTAGGCATGGATCCCACAGGACTTGTCCATACCTTGTGCAGAATAGACATGTATACCGGCCTTAACCAGCCATTGTTATACTGCAGCGCAATTGCTCATTCTTGTAACTTGGATATTTCACACTCTTTTGGAGTGTACCGTAATAAAAAAATAATAATTAAAACCAGAATCCAGTGTCGGCTTCCGCGTCCTCCTCCCCCGCCGCTTCCACCTACACCGCTACGTCCACCGCCCCCTCAAACTACTCCATATGGAACTCCACCTCATAAATCAATTATTTTTTTATTTGTACGGATTTTATTTTATTTTATGTAATTTCACAACATTTTCGGGTGAGATTCACACATTTTTGGGTGTGATGTACCACTGCTATACCTAGTAGACAGGTTAAAAAAAATATAATTTGTCAGTTACATTTTCGGGTGAAATTCACCAATTTTGGGGTGTGATGTACCACTGCTATACCTAATAGACAGATAAAAAATTATTTGTTAGTTAAATTTTCGGGTGAAATTCACCAATTTTTGGGTGCGATGTACCCCTCCTCTACCTAGTTGACAGCTTAATAAATTTCAATCATTTTTCTTTTACATTTTCTGGTGACAATAAACATTTTTTTTTTCTGTCATAGACCCCTAATCTACCACGTAGACAGGTTAATACATTTCTTAAATTTTTCTGTTACATTATTGGGTTGACATTTTACAATTTTAGACGTGAATAAACCCCTGCTCTGCCTAGGTGACAGGGAATAAAATTTCATAAATTCTTCTTTAATTGATGCGCGCCACCTCCTTTCATTCAATGCTTAAACTTTAACAAGTTGTCCCACATTTGCGCTTCAATAATTTGTCCCACATTTGCGCTTTACTAATTTCTCCTACATTTGCGCTTCAATAATTTGTCCCACATTTGCGCTTTACTAATTTGTCCCACATTTGTGCTTCAATAATTTTTCCCACATTTGTACTTTAATAATTTGTCCCACATTTGCGCTTCAGTAATTTGTCCCACATTTGCGCTTCAGTAACTTTTACCATATTTCCTCTCAATCCCCAAAAATTTTAATACTTGTATCTCCCTTGGATGTGGTCTCTCTTTCTCACGCTCCCTCTCCGGCGTGGGACCCTGATTTGCCAATAACCTTGATCAACATGGTAGGCTCAGAAAAGAACATCAAAAGTTGATAGAGAAGATATGCAAATGGATGGTGGATGTCACTGGGGCACCTCTGCATAGGTGACAGGAACATACATTTTTTTAAAATCATCTGTTACATTGTAAGTTGACATTTTTTAAATTTTGACAGGAAATAGTTGACAGGAAATAAAATTGAATAAATTCTTCATTAATTGATGCGCGCCACCTCCTTTCATTCAATGATTAAACTTTTACAAGTTGTCCCACATTTGCGTTTTAATACTTTGTCCCATATTTCCACTCTATCGTATTTAATTTGAAACAATTAACCTCCCTTGGATGTGATCTCTCTTTATCACGCTCCCTCTCCGGGGTGGAACCCTGATTCGCCGATAACCGTGATCACCATGGTAGGCTCAGAAAAGAACATCGAAAGTTGATAGAGAAGATATCCAAATGGATGGTGGACGTCACAGGGACGTGCGATCAGGCAGAAGTTATCAGAGTCATCAAAGCGGCAGCAGGGCCTTTCCTGGCTAACGTTTCCAAATCCAAAATACCACAGAGACATTCCCTATAATTGTTTTATTAATCATTCCAATAACAGGGCATTTTAAGAGTCCTGTATTGTTATTTATCGTCACTACCTCCCCGAGTCGGGAGTGGGTAATTGCCGCGCGCCCCCTAATTTCCTCAAAATTCTTCCTTTTTAATAGCTTCTCTCACATTTCCGCTAGATCACAATTAAATTTCATCCATTGATCTCCCTTGGTCTCTCTTTCTCACGCTCCCTCTCCGGGGTGGAACCCTGATTCGCCGATAACCGTGATCACCATGGTAGGCGCAGAAAAGAACATCGAAAGTTGATAGAGCAGATATCCAATTGGATCGTGAACATCACGGGATGTGCGACATGGTGGGGCAGTATGTTTGCACACTCAAACACAAACTGACTGATGGTTCTGCCCCCTACAACTTCTGGGTCTCCAAATTGGGCACATGGCTTGAGCTTGCCCTTTACGCCTTGGAGGTGCTGGCCTGTCCTGCAGCCAGTGTATTGTCTAAACATGTATTTAGCACGACTGGAGGAGTTATCACAGGTTATATTTCCCAATGTTTTGGTGTGTACCCTAATTTTAGAAAAAAAAAATTTGATTTAAAACCAAAAAACTGTGTAGGCTACCTCCTCCTCCTCCACCGCCGCTTCCACCTACACCGCAACATCCACCGCCTCCTCAACCTACTACTCCATATGGACCTCGTCCTCCTAGATCACGATTATTATTTTTTATTTTTACGTATTTTATGTTATTTAAAGTCATTTCCCTATCCACTTTTGTATGCAGAGCACTTGCCTTGCTACAGCCATTTTAGTGCTCAAAAGTTTGGGTCCCCATTGACTTAAATGGGGTTCGGGGTCAAGTTCGGGTCCCGAACTCAAACTTTTTGGTGAAGTTCGGCTGAACCCGAACATCCAGGTGTCCGCTCAACTCTAGTTGTGGGGCGACCCTCTGAGAGACAAGGTCTGAGCATGTTACAGTGTAATCTTCGAGTTGGCCTATCAGAGTTTTCCCTTTGGACATCGTAGACTGGGCCTTCCGGAAAGACCTGCTGTTTCACAATATATGGCTGCGGTTCCCAGCGATCATCCAATTTATCTGCGGGCCGTTTAGCACGCATCAACACTCTGTCACCTGGCGACAAGGGTGTAACCTGCATCGGTTGGTTATCCCTAGGGATTTGCTGTTACAACTTCTCATTGACCAGCTGATGAACAGTCCTCAGTTTGTCTCGGTGCTCCTGCACCCATGAGTCAGCTGTCCTGGGGAACACTTCCGAAAGAGGTCCAAGGTTAATTTCGTCAACTTCTTGCCCTGGACGACCGAACAGCAGCATGTGTGGAGTGTAGCCGGTAGTATTATGAACATGATTATTATACACCCAGAGTA
This sequence comes from Bufo gargarizans, assembly GCF_014858855.1. NCBI lineage: Eukaryota > Metazoa > Chordata > Amphibia > Anura > Bufonidae > Bufo > Bufo gargarizans. Next base: position 218,162,620 of record NC_058080.1, on the reverse strand, counting down.
GTTCAGGCAAATACTCGGACCAACGCAGCTTACGTTCTTTTTCCAGAGTACGGAGCATCTGCAAAAGCATCCTGTTGAATCTTTCATAGACTGTGGGTGGTACAGTGTCGTCCTTGACTTCTGAATCCCAGACAACCGACACAGCTCTCCCACTCACAGACTGTCCGATCAAAATGTAATCAATCATTAGGATCTCCAGTGGCACAGATGTTTTAATCACTTGAATTGCAGCTCTCTGTTCAGGAGTAGTGATGAGCGGCAGGGGCAATATTCGAATTTGCAATATTTTGTGAATATTTTGGCGAATATTCGCATATATTTGAGAATTCGCAAATTCGTGATCTCCAGGCATTATTTTCTTGATTGAGAAAATCTGCATAAAATTTTCATGAACTGGTATTCAAAAAATGTTTTTAATATTTGCGATTACGAATATATTTTGCGATATTCTAAATATTCGCAAATTCTCAAAGTGCCGATATTCACGATTAAAATTCGCAATTTGAATATTCGTGATCAACACTATTCAGGAGGCTTCGCCAGCTGCTCCAACAGTGGACAATATACAAATCTCTTTATCCACTTGTATGTCTTCTCTGCTCCAAAGTGGGCACCCTTTTCATGTCCCTTGAAGGCCACTCTACGGGCCAGGCTACTGGGTATCACTATTTGCCACCTTTCTTCAAGATCAGTAGGTAGAAACACCCTCCGGTGCATGATTCCATTTCGGATTCTTAGCCGACCCACTGCTGCAGCAGCTTCCATCCATCTGAGGACAAGCGACTTCTCTCTTCAATCTTGGGCCATAGCCCAGTGTTCAACCAATGTTTGATCTTCTTTAAGTCAGGAGCATCATCTTGCACTGGAGCTCATTCTTCCTCAGTCTTCCCTAGCAACACCATGTAAACTGTGGCCACCCCACTTGCGCTGGCCATGGGTGACTGCTGAGGCACTCTGCCAAGATTGGGTATCTCAGTCCCTTCATCCTCTTGGTCTCTGAACAGTACATCCGCATTTGCGTTGTCCTTACCACCACAGTGTTTGATGGTATAATCAAATTTCACCAGCCTTGCCATCCATCTCTGTTCCAAGGCACCCAGCTTCACATTATGCAGGTGGGCCAATGGGTTATTGTCTTATCTTACTAGGATTTGTGCCCCGGTGAGATACCCTGAGAATTTTTGAGTCATGGCCCAGACTAACGCCAACAACTCAAGTTTGAAGGAACATTAATTTTCCGGATTGCGCTCAGAGTCCCATAGGGATCGACTAGCATATGCAATGACTCGTTCCTGCCTGCATTGTTTTTGGGCTAGTACTGCTCCCAATCCATGCAGGCTTCCATCCGTGTAGAGTGTGAATGGTCTGTCATATTGAGCATTAGTGTTGATTGCAAATATTCTAATTGCTAGTGTTGAGCGAGCACCCGAGCACAATGGAAGTTAATGGGGAAACCCTACGCACCCCCTGCTCTAAAGTTCGGCTTAGGAGTCCCTACTCTGACTCCATATATAGCTATATTCATATATGGAGTCTGTGCTTGGGGACACCCCAGTGTATTTAAATCTAATTTCTGAAAAGTTTCTGCTGGGATTTGAACTCCCAACATTGTACATTAGAGGCAAGGACCTTATCCACTATTAAGTTGAATGCTAAAATGTGTCAGAAAACCTCATAGTAGTAGTAGTTTCTGATTTAGTGAGTATTCCTATTCAGCAGAAGACTTATTTTATATTTCTGTGCAGGTTAACATGTAGCTATATAGTGTATTGATTAACATCCTTGCCTCTAATGTACAAGCTTGGGAATTTGAATCCAGGCAGAAACATTTCTGAAAAATATGTGTTTTTAGCCATAATATATTTACATATATTATTATACATTTAGAATATATAATATATTATAATATATGTAAATATATTATGGCTAAAAACATTAGTAGTACTTTCCCACATATTATGCATTCACATATATCAGAAGTATGATTTTATCTAAATATATATCAAATATATATATATATGTATATATATATATATATATATATATACACACACAGTATGTGTGTGTGTATATATATATATATATATATATATTTGTAATTACACATTTATTTTGTGCCATACATTTTTTACAATTACTAAAATACATGACACTTCCTCAGTTTGATCTTAAGACCATGAGCGTGGAGCCTACTTAACACTTGCCGTAATCTTCTCAAATGTTCTTCAAACGTAAGGGCATGGACTAATACGTCATCCAGGTAGATCAGAATCGACTCAAAGTTCAGTTCACCTAGACAGTGTTCCATTAGGAGTTGGATTGTACCCGGAGCATAAGTCAGCCCGAATGTCATTCTGTTGAGCTCGTACAGCCCCATTGGTAGGATAAAGGCTGTTTTCTGTCTATCTCTGGAACAGGTACTTGCCAGTATCCGCTCGCCAAGTCCAGAGTGGAGAAGTACTTTGCCTGCTGTAATGTCGTCAATGACTCGTCAATCCTGGGCAGGAAAGCATCCTTTACTGTGGCAGCATTTAACTTCCGATAATCCACACAGAATTGCAAGGACCCATCCTTCTACTGCACTAAGACCACTGGGTCGGCCCACAGGCTTTGGCTCTCTTTTACCACTCCACTGTCTAACTGTCACGGATGTAGTAGGGGAGAACACCAAAAGACAACAAGAAGGAAGGGAAAAGACACTAAGCCTCACCGCTAGGGAAGGAAAAAGGGTCACCACCTATAAAACCCTGTTCCTGGCACTAACTCCTATCCGTATGGGCACCTCTCGATGGTAGAGATGCCCATACACAGGAACCTAGAAAACCGTGGTGGCCCTCGAATACCCTAATGGTAATGACAGGGCAGAGACTACCTGCTCCTTCCCTGGTGAAGGAACCAGCGTCTTGCTGAGGCCTAGTAAACAACAAAGGTGGGGGTTAATGCAAAATATAACAAACAGAACCCTTAACTTCTGAGGCTGATGGATGATGGATGAACAGGACTTCAACTAGAACCACACTCCAGCTCTTCCAAAAAACAAATGAAGCTATCTAGAGCAAGGAGTGATGGGTAAGGTCAGACTAAATAGGGGAAGGTAAAGGTCAAATGATCCACACCTGAACAGGAGGTGTGGACATACCAGCAACACACAGACAAAGTTAACGCAAAGAGGCTGTCAGATCACTAACCTGCAAATAATCTTTCAGACCTTCTCAAATCTGTCACCGGTGTGACAGTACCCCCCCTTCTACGGGTGAACTCCGGGCACCCAGGACCGACCTTATCAGGATGAGCTCTGTGGAATGCTCTCACCATACGACTAGCATTAACATCGGTTGCTGGAACGCACATCCTCTCCTCTGGTCCGTACCCTCGCCAATGAACAAGATACTAGAGGGATCTCTGGAGAACTCGGGAGTCCACAATCCTGCTGATCTGAAATTCTAAATTACCGTCCACCATGACAGGAGCGGGAGGCAAGGAGGACGGCTCAACAGGTTCAACACATTTCTTTAACATTGATTTATGAAATGTGTTATGGATTTTCAATGCCTGAGGAAGTTCAAGACAGAAGGCTACAGGGTTAACAATGGCAGTGATCTTATATGGACCAATAAATCTTGGTCCCAACTTCCAAGAAGGCACCTTAAGTTTAATGTTTCTTGTAGACAGCCACACAGAATCACTCATACGTTTCCTGTCAGCCGCACGCTTATACCTGTTAAGCATCTTTTCCAGGTTATTTTGGATTTTCCGCTAAATAGAAGACAAAGAAGAAGAATATCATTCCTCCTCAGGAATGCCGGAATTATGAGCACCAGAACATGTACCAAACTGTGGATGGAACCGATATGCCCCCAAAACCGGTGACTTATCAGTGGATTCCTGTCTACGGTTATTTATAGCAAACTCAGCTAATGACAAAAATGAAGACCACTCTTCCTGATTCTCTGAAACAAAACATCTCAAGTAAGTCTCCAGATTCTGATTAGTGCGCTCCGTCTGTCCGTTCGACTGAGGATGAAAAGCCAAAGAGAAGGACAATTGTACACCCAGACAAGTACAGAACGCTCTCCAGAATCTGGAAACAAACTGAGTCCCTCTATCGGACACCACATCAGAGGGAATGCCATGTAATTTCACGATGTTGTCAACAAACACCTGCTCAAGAGTTTTAGCATTGGGTAGACTAAGTAATGCAATAAAGTGTACCATTTTACTAAAACGATTGACAACCACCAGAATCACGGTATTTCCCGAAGAATTCGGTAAATCCGTGATAAAATCCATGGACAAATGGGTCCAAGGTCTGGACGGGATGGGCAATGGAAGCAGAGATCCGGAAGGCCGAGTATGTGTCACCTTAGCATGTGCACAGGTACCACAGGCTGACACATAGTCCTCAATACACTTACGCAACTCCGGCCACCAGAGATGAGATCGACAGTCGATCTGCTCCCAGGGTGCCCAGCAAGCACCGTACAGTGATGTTCCTCGAACACCTTGTGATGTAATTCAGAGGGAACAAACAATTTACCCTGAGGACAAGAGTCCAGAGCATCCTCCTGTGCCTCCAACACCCTGGCCTCAAGATCAGGATAAAGAGTGGATATAACTACCCCTTCAGATAAAATGGGACTAGGGTCATTAGACGCACCCCCCCAGGAAAGCTACATGACAAAGCATCCGCCTTGACGTTCTTAACCCCAGGGCGGTAAGTGATGATGAAGTTAAATCTGGTGAAAAACAATGACCATCTGGCCTGCCTTGAGTTCAGTCTCTTAGCCGACTCCAAGTACGCCAGATTCTTGTGATCCGTAATTACCGTAATAGGATGAATTGCTCATTCCAACCAATGCCGCCATTCCTCGAACGCCAACTTAATGGCTAGCAATTCCATATTCACCACATCATAATTCTTTTCAGCAGTCAAGAGTTTTTTAGAAAAAAATGCACATGGGCACCATTTACTGGGTGAAGGACCCTGCAACAATATTGCTCCTACCCCAACCTCAGACACGTCAACCTCAACAATAAATGGCTGAGACACGTCCGGTTGCACCAGAATAGGGGCCGAAGCAAAACATTATTTCACAGCAGAAAAGGCCTGTAATTCCGCATCAGACCAGATAGAAATATCAGCACCCTTTCTAGTCATGTCTGTTAAAGGTTTAACCACCGATAAATAGTTCAAGATAAATTTACGGTAGTAGTTAGTAAACCATAAAAACCGCATAAGCGCTTTCAGATTTTTGGGTCGATCCCATTCCAACGTGGCACGGACCTTCTCAGGATCTATACAAAAACTTGAGGATGAGAGCAGGTAACCCAGAAATTCCTGTACAGCAAATACACACTTTTCCATCTTAGCATACAACTTATTCTCTCTTAGGATCTGTATCACCTGTCTCATATGATCCTGAGTCTCCATATTAGGCGAATAAATTAGTATGTCATCAAGGTATACAACGACAAACCTCCCCACCAGATGATGAAAGATGTCATTGACAAAGTGTTTAAAAACCGCAGGAGCATTGGTTAACCCAAAGGGCATGACCAGGTTTTCAAAATGACCCTCAGGGGTATTAAATGTGGTCTTCCACTCATCCCCCTCCTTGATCCTTACTAGATTATATGCCCCCCTCAGATCCAATTTAGAGAACACCTTGGCACCGACAATCTGACTAAACAAATCTGGAATCAAAGGAAGCGGGTAAGGATCACGGATGGTAATACGATTGAGCTCACGGAAGTCCAGACATGGTCTCAGGGTACCATCCTTTTTCTTTACAAAGAAAAATCCAGCAGCCACTGGGGACTTGGATGGTCTCTCGCTGATATACTCTTGCATAGCCTTTCTTTCGGGTTCCGAAAGATTATACAACCGAGATTTGGGCAATTTAGCTCCGAGATTGACGGGACAGTCATACTCCCGGTGTGGAGGCAACTCCTGATTACCACTCTCAGAAAACAGATCAGAAAATTCAGAAATGAACAAGGGTTCAGTTTTAGTGTTAACCATAGAGAACGATGCATTGAGACAGTTGTCCATGCAAAAATCACTCGAATCGAATCTGTCTCACTTGCCAATTGATGTTAGGGTTATGTTTGCTTCGTCTGAGGGCCGCACTAGACTTGGTAAAAATTTCGCGGGCCGGAACCAGGTAGCTTTGCCAGAAAGAAATGCAAATTCTGTGAGGGGGCATGTGTGAGTATTAGGCTACTTTCACACTTGCGTTCAGAGCGGATCCGTCTGAGACGGATTCGCTCATATACAGGGAGTGCAGAATTATTAGGCAAATGAGTATTTTTACCACATCATCCTCTTTATGCATGTTGTCTTACTCCAAGCTGTATAGGCTCGAAAGCCTACTACCAATAAAGCATATTAGGTGATGTGCATCTCTGTAATGAGAAGGGGTGTGGTCTAATGACATCAACACCCTATATCAGGTGTGCATAATTATTAGGCAACTTCCTTTCCTTTGGCAAAATGGGTCAAAAGAAGGACTTGACAGGCTCAGAAAAGTCAAAAATAGTGAGATATCTTGCAGAGGGATGCAGCACTCTTAAAATTGCAAAGCTTCTGAAGCGTGATCATCGAACAATCAAGCGTTTCATTCAAAATAGTCAACAGGGTCGCAAGAAGCGTGTGGAAAAACCAAGGCGCAAAATAACTGCCCATGAACTGAGAAAAGTCAAGCGTGACAGCTGCCAAGATGCCATTTGCCACCAGTTTGGCCATATTTCAGAGCTGCAACATCACTGGAGTGCCCAAAAGCACAAGGTGTGCAATACTCAGAGACATGGCCAAGGTAAGAAAGGCTGAAAGACGACCACCACTGAACAAGACACACAAGCTGAAACGTCAAGACTGGGCCAAGAAATATCTCAAGACTGATTTTTCAAAGGTTTTATGGACTGATGAAATGAGAGTGAGTCTTGATGGGCCAGATGGATGGGCCCGTGGCTGGATTGGTAAAGGGCAGAGAGCTCCAGTCCGACTCAGACGCCAGCAAGGTGGAGGTGGAGTACTGGTTTGGGCTGGTATCATCAAAGATGAGCTTGTGGGGCCTTTTCGGGTTGAGGATGGAGTCAAGCTCAACTCCCAGTCCTACTGCCAGTTTCTGGAAGACACCTTCTTCAAGCAGTGGTACAGGAAGAAGTCTGCATCCTTCAAGAAAAACATGATTTTCATGCAGGACAATGCTCCATCACACGCGTCCAAGTACTCCACAGCGTGGCTGGCAAGAAAGGGTATAAAAGAAGAAAATCTAATGACATGGCCTCCTTGTTCACCTGATCTGAACCCCATTGAGAACCTGTGGTCCATCATCAAATGTGAGATTTACAAGGAGGGAAAACAGTACACCTCTCTGAACAGTGTCTGGGAGGCTGTGGTTGCTGCGGCACGCAATGTTGATGGTGAACAGATCAAAACACTGACAGAATCCATGGATGGCAGGCTTTTGAGTGTCCATGCAAAGAAAGGTGGCTATATTGGTCACTGATTTGTTTTTGTTTTGTTTTTGAATGTCAGAAATGTATATTTGTGAATGTTGAGATGTTATATTGGTTTCACTGGTAAAAATAAATAATTGAAATGGGTATATATTTGTTTTTTGTTAAGTTGCCTAATAATTATGCACAGTAATAGTCCCCTGCACACACAGATATCCCCCTAAAATAGCTAAAACTAAAAACAAACTAAAAACTACTTCCAAAAATATTCAGCTTTGATATTAATGAGTTTTTGGGTTCATTGAGAACATGGTTGTTGTTCAATAATAAAATTAATCCTCAAAAATACAACTTGCCTAATAATTTCTGCACTCCCTGTAATGCAGACGGTGGATCCGTTCAGAACGGATCCGTCTGCATTATATTGGAAAAAAAAATTCTAAGTGTGAAAGTAGCCTGAACGGAGATGTCCAGACTTTACATTGAAAGTCAATGGGGGACGGATCCGTTTGAAGATTGAGCCATATTGTGTCATCTTCAAATGGATCCGTCCCCATTGACTTACATTGTAAGTCTGGACATATCCGCTTGCCTCCGCACGGCCAGGCGGACGCGGATCCGCGTCCACTCAGAATGCATTATGGCTGGACGGATGCATTCGGGGCCGCTTGTGAGCCCCTTCAAACGGAGCCTTACTACTGTGAAGAGGGCACATATCTGGCATAACTACTGTAAGGAGGCACATATCAGGGTATAACTACTGTGAGGAGGGCAAATATCAGGGTATAACTACTGTGAGCTGTGAGGAGGGCAAATTTCAGGGCATAACTACTGTGAGGGGGCACGAGTGAGCATTACTACTGTGAAGAGGGCACATACAGTTGCAAGAAAAAGTATATGAACCCTTTGGAATGATATGGATTTCTGCACAAATTGGTCATAAAATGTGATCTGATCTTCATCTAAGTCACAACAATAGACAGTCACAGTCTGCTTAAACTAATAACACACAAAGAATTAAATGTTACTATGTTTTTATTGAACACACCATGTAAACATTCACAGTGCAGGTGGAAAAAGTATGTGAACCCTTGGATTTAATAACTGGTTGAACCTCCTTTGGCAGCAATAACTTCAACCAAACGTTTCCTGTAGTTGCAGATCAGACGTGCACAATGGTCAGGAGTAATTCTTGATCGTTCCTCTTTACAGAACTGTTTCAGTTCAGCAATATTCTTGGAATGTCTAGTGTGAATCACTTTCTTGAGGTCATGCCACAGCATCTCAATCCGGTTGAGGTCAGGACTCTGACTGGGCCACTCCAGAAGGCGTATTTTCTTCTGTTTAAGCAATCCTGTTGTTGATTTATTTCTATGCTTTGGGTCATTGTCCTGTTGCAACATCCATCTTCTGTTGAGCTTCAGCTGGTGGACAGATGGCCTTAAGTTCTCCTGCAAAATGTCTTGATAAACTTGGGAATTCAGTTTTCCTTTGATGATAGAAATCCATCCAGGCCCTGATGCAGCAAAGCAGCCCGAAACCATGACGCCCCCACCACCATACTTCACAGTTGGAATGAGGTTTTGATGTTAGTGTGCTGTGCCTCTTTTTCTCCACACATAGTGTTGTGTGTTTCTTCCAACCAACTCAACTTTGGTTTCAACTGTCCACAGAATATTTTGCTAATACTGCTGTGGAGCATCCAGGTGCTCTTGTGCAAACTGTAAATGTGCAGCAATGGTTTTTTTTGGACAGCAGTGGCTTCCTCTGTGGTATCCTCCCATGAAATCCATTCTTGTTTAGTGTTTTACGTATCGTAGATTCGCTAACAGGGATGTTAGCATATGCCAGAGACTTTTGTAAGTCTTTAGCTGACACTCTAGGATTCTTCTTCACCTCATTGAGCAGTCTGCGCTGTGCTATTGCAGTTATCTTTACAGGACGGCCACTCCTAGTAGCAGCAGTGCTGAACTTTCTCCATTTATAGACAATTTGTCTTACTGTGGACTGATGAACAGCAATGCTTTTAGAGATACTTTTATAACCCTTCCCAGCTTTATGCAAGTCAACAATTCTTAATCTTAGGTCTTCTGAGAGCTCTTTTGTGTGAGGCATCATTCACATCAGGCAATGCTTCTTGTGAAAAGCAAACCCAGAACTGGTGTGTGTTTTTTATAGGGCAGTGCAGCTGTAACCAACACCTCCAATTTCATTTCATTGATTGGACTCCAGTTGGCTGACAGCTCACTCCAATTAGCTCTTGGAGATATCATTAGTCTAGGGGTTCACATACTTTTTCCACCTGCACTGTGAATGTTTACATGGTGTGTTCAATAAAAACATAGTAACATTTAATTCTTTGTGTGTTATTAGTTTAAACAGACTGTGATTGTCTATTGCTGTGACTTAGATGAAGATCAGATCACATTTTATGACCAATTTGTGCAGAAATCCATATCATTCCAAAGGGTTCACATACTTTTTCTTGCAACTGTATTTGGCATAACTACTGTGAGGGGGCACATATCTGGGCATAACTACTGTGAGGGGGCACATATCAGGGTATAACTACTGTGAGGAGGGCACATATCAGGGCATAATTACTGTGAAGAGGGCACATATCTGGGCATAACTACTGTGAGGGGGCACATATCTGGGCATAACTACTGTGAGGGGGCAGATATCTGGGCATAACTACTGTGAGGGGGCATGTGTGAGCATTACGTCTGTGAAGAGGGCACATATCTTGGCATAACTTCTGTGAGGGTGCACATATCTGGGCATAACTACTGTGAGGGGGCATGTGTGAGCATTACGTCTGTGAAGAGGGCACATATCTTGGCATTATTACTGTGAGGGGGCACATATCTGGGCATAACTACTGTGAGGGGGCATGTGTGAGCATTACGCCTGTGAAGAGGGCACATATCTTGGCATTATTACTGTGAGGGGGCATGTGATGTATAAATGTGTGTAATGTATGTAGTGCAGTGTGTGATGATCACACACTGCACTACATACATTACACACATGTATACATCACATACTGCGATGTCACCTTCTTCTTCTGGTCTACCTTGATGTCTGGTCTTTAGGCTTCGGTCAGATCCTCCACCGCCATGCTTGCGCCGTGTGCCCGACACCACCAGGAGCTGGCCCCTCCTCCTTTCATCTCCCGCCGGCTTCTCCTACAGCAGGGCGCTCTATCGCTTCAGTGCCCGCCCAATCTTAACAATCAGGGGCGTAGCTAGAAATGACTGGGCCCCATAGCAAAAAAAATGTATGGGCCCCCCCTCCTGGATCTTCCACCCCCACATACCTATCGGACCTGCCACCCCTTCCAGAGCTCCCACCCAAACACCCCTCCAGGACCTCCCACCCCAACATCCCCACACCCCTCCCTAGATCCCCCTCAGTGTCGTCCACAGATATCCCCCTCAGTGTCGTCCACAGATATCCCCCTCAGTGTTGTCCACAGATATCCCCCTCAGTGTCGTCCACAGATATCCCCCTCAGTGTTGTCCACAGATATCCCCCCTCAGTGTCGTCCACAGATATCCCCCCTCAGTGTCGTCCACAGATATCCCCCCTCAGTGTCGTCCACAGATATCCCCCCTCAGTGTCGTCCACAGATATCCCCCCTCAGTGTCCTCCACAGATATCCCCCCTCAGTGTCCTCCACAGATATCCCCCCTCAGTGTCCTCCACAGATATCCCCCCTCAGTGTCCTCCACAGATATTCCCCCTCAGTGTCCTCCACAGATATCCCTCCTCAGTGTCCTCCACAGATATCCCCCTCAGTGTCCTCCACAGATATCCCCCTTCAGTGTCCTCCACAGATATCCCCCCTCAGTGTCCTCCACAGATTTCCCCCCCTCAGTGTACTCCACAGATATCCCCCCCCCCTCAGTGTCCTCCACAGATATCCCCACCCTCAGTGTCCTCCACAGATATCCCCCCCCTCAGTGTCCTCCACAGATATCCCCCCCTCAGTGTCCTCCACAGATATCCCCCCTCAGTGTCCTCCACAGATATCCCCCCTCAGTGTCCTCCACAGATATCCCCCCTCAGTGTCCTCCACAGATATCCCCCCTCAGTGTTCTCCACAGATATCCCCCCTCAGTGTCCTCCACAGATATCCCCCCCACCCAGAGCCACTTCCTAAGCTAATTTATTCACTGCACTTGCCTCTGTGAAATTGAAGAGAAGCGCTGTAATCTCGCACAGGCGCACTGGCAGAGACCAGGAAGACGGTGCATGCGCACTTCGATACATCTGCCAGTGCGCCTGTGCGAGATTACATGACGAGGGTATTGGTTATCCCCGTTCGCCACTTTGCTTTCCCTTCGTACCCTCACCATACCACTTCACCACCAATACACTTCCCCACCACAGTGCCCCCATCCCAATAAAACTCGGACCACCGACTGGAAATGTAATGGCCACAGCAGCCGTTTATTAAATAACAATTACAAAATAACATAACATAATACTGTAAACCCAATGGGGGGAGGTCCTTGAAGCCCCAAAGCATCGAGCTGTCGAACCAGGGTGAGCCATTCTTGCCTCCAGCCGTAACGCCCAGCTCAAAGGCACCACCATATGACCCCCCCTCGATTCACCACAACCGCTCGGTCCACCTGGGAGTCTAGCCCCCACCGTGGGGCCCCCCCAATTGTTCTCAGCTTCCACCGTGACCAACTCCAAGGACCCCCCCCCACCGCCACCAACGACCGGACTTGACTACCTCATATCCGGGCGTTCCTCCACAACCTCAGGGCCACCTCAATGCCATCCTGCAACGCCAAACTCCACATATCTAGCCCCACCGCATTCAAATGCACTCCGTCCGCTCTCCAAAAAGCCCCTGTTCCCGCCTCCAAATCCCTATGCCTAACAACCACCGCCCCGTTCCTAGCCATAAAACGCCCCACCGCCCTATTCACCTTCACCCTCGCCTCATTCACCGCATCCACAGACCGAGCCTCCCTCCAAACCTGCCGGGGAACGATATCAGACCACACAGTCACCATACCAGGATTAAGGACCACAAACGTAAGAAGTCCCACTTGACCTCCTTAATCAGCTCCCGAATAGGCCTAGCCGCTAAGTCGTTGCCCCCAGCATGTACCACCAACACATCCGGCGCCCTATCCATCCTCACAAACCTATGAATCTCAGGCAGCACCCCCTTCCACACCATACCCCGCCTCCCAATCCACCTTACCACCGCAGACTCTCTACCAAATCCAAGCTGTTGACCGTCCGGCCGAACCGCTGCCCGGACAGCCCCCCAGAAGACAAAAGAATGCCCCAGAATCCACAGTGGGCGCCGCATCTGCAACGAGAGAAAGAAAAGAACAATACCGCAGCTTAACAACCCCCCAACAGAACCCCCAAAACACACAAAACACCCTTTTCCTCTATAAGCGATCCAGACGAACATAAGACTTAAACCTAGCCGACTCCCAGCGACCAATCCTCTTAATCACCTCCTCCCCAAGACCCCATCTAGCCGCTTCCGTCGCTGCCCCGATCCGGAAGGAGTGGCTGGAATACCCCACCTTATCCACCCCCGCCCGGCACAGACACCTCGCAAAAACCACAGAAAACTGAAAGCGAGACAAAAAGGTGCCATCCGCATGAACCAACAAGGGGGACCCTTCCCCCCCACCCAAACCATAGTCCCGCAAACACTGAACCGGGCACATATCACAACCCTCAACCCGGAAAAGCACCACCTTCCGACCTCTCCCCAGCGTATCCGTTTTCGACCGCCGGATAACGAATTCCACCCTATCCTCAAACCACTCAACATCCCCCCTCAAAAGTCCCCCCACCCGACCTACCGACGGGCAAACCAACTCCCCCACCCGCATTGCCCCAAAAAATGCCAGCGAGAAAGCCAACCGAAACAACCGCGCTTCCCCATCCGACCGGCAAACCGCCCGCAACTGCCCCCCCAACTGAAGCAACAACCCGAACGAGACCGGCCTCCTCCTATCCACCCCAGCACCCATCCTCCTCCACCCTTTCAACGCCTGCACCACCAAAAAGGATTTAGTAACATCCACCATCCGCCGAGCCTTAAAACCAAAGGCCAACCCAGCCATGTAACCATTCACCTTGCTAACCGACCAACCATGCTCCCTGCCATGACCCAAAAACATCAATAACGCCAACTCCGGCTCCTCCATCCCCCCACCCAAAACGGTACACCAATCCTCCCAGACCCTCCAAGCCCTCATATACATATCCCACGTACCCGGAGCCAAGGACGCCCAAATAAGCCCCATCACTTGTCCTCCAACAGCTCCCACAGGCAAGCCGGACACTCCAAACCAACCGCGTCCGCCTCCGGAGCCAACTGCCGAAAACGAGTCCACTGCGAACGAGAAAGGGCGTCAGCAATACAATTGTCCACCCCAGGTACATGCACTGCTACAACCCAAGCATTAAGCGACAAGCACTCCAACACCAACCGCTGCAGCAGCCGCACCACCAATGGCGACGACGCCGACAGACCATTGATCGCCTGAACCACCCCCATATTGTCGCAGTGAAAACGAACCTTCCTGTCACGAAACCGCTCACCCCACAACGAAACCGCCAGCACAATGGGGAACAACTCCAACAACGCCAAATTCCGCACCCAACCCCGTTCAACCCATACAGCCGGCCAAACCCCAGCACACCACTGACCTCCACAAAACGCCCCAAAACCGGAACCCCCTGCCGCATCAGTAAATAACTCAAAATCAAAAGCCTCAACTACCCCCCCCCCCCCATAAACAGCGAGCGACCGTTGTACCGGTCCAGAAAAGAACTCCAAACCTGTAGGTCCGCCCGCAGCTCCCTCCCTAACCGAATATAATGATGCGGAACCACCATCCCCCCGGTTGCCTGCGCTAACCGCCTACAGAACACACGACCCATGGGCATTATCCGGCAGGCGAAATTAAGCTTCCCCAACAGCGACTGAAGCTCCCTCAACTGCAACTTCTTAGCCCGCATTGCCCTAGCCACCAGACCTTTCAGATCCTCCAGCTTATCACCCGGCAACCGACACTCCATCCGCACCGAATCTATCACTATGCCAAGGAAGCTCAATTCCGTTACCGGTCCCACAGTCTTGCCCTCCGCCAACGGGACCCCAAACCTCCCAAAAACAAAACTCAAAGTCTCCAACAACAACGCGCAAACCGGCGACCCCAGGGGGCCAATACACAAAAAATCGTCCAGGTAATGAATCAATGATTCACAACCCGACGAGTCCACAACCACCCACTCCAAAAACGAACTGAACGCTTCGAAGTAAGCACACGACAGTGAACATCCCATGGGTAAACACTGATCCACAAAGAACCCCCATCCCAAAAACACCCCAACAAATGCTGACACTCCGGATGAACCGGCAACAACCGAAACGCCGCCTCAATGTCAGTCTTCGCCATTAACGCCCCCGCCCCAAAACGCTGCACCCAACTCACCGCCGCATCGAAAGATGTATACACCACCGAACAAACCGCAGGGTCAATGCCATCATTGACCGAGGAGCCCCTCGGAAACGACAAATGATGGATAAGGCGAAACTTATTCGCCTCCTTCTTAGGGACAACCCCCAACGGTGACACCCGCAAATTGCAAACAGGAGGCTCCAAAAACGGACCCGCCATCCGCCCAAGCAACACCTCCTTCCCCAACTTCTCCCCCACCACCTCCGGATGCTCCCTTGCAGACCGCAAATTCTTCCTGAGCAACACCGCATCCCCCGGCACGAACAGGATTCTAAACCCCTCAGCAAAACCCAAAACCAGCAAACCCGCCGCCTCCCTATTAGGGTACCTATCTAGGTACGGACGCATCTTTTCCAGCCGAACCGGCGTCACCCCCTTTTCCAAAACTATCCCCCCCTCTCTGCTTACCACCCTTAAAGCACCTCGCCGCCCCGTGAGACCCACCACAGCCTGAGCACTCGTGCTTAAATTTACACTTTGCTCCAAACCTACAACTGCCCTCATTGAAGGCAAAACACAATCCCCTCGCCGAGGCAACCGCTGTATTGCCTGCTCCTCCCCCACTCCCTTCCCCCCCGAAAGGGCTGCCCCGAACGCACTGGGGCCGTAACCTTTAACCACAAGGCAATATCCTTATGATCCCACCGCATCTCCGGGCGCACCGCCTTCCGCTGCCGGAACTGCTCATCGTAACGCAACCACGCTACCCCCCCATACACCCGATACGCCTCACCGATCGCGTCCAAATAGCAAAACAACCCCGAACAAGCCTCCGGCGCCTTCTCCCCAATCACACTTGCCAATATCGCGAACGCCTGCAACCAGTTAGCAAACGTCCGCGGTATTAACCTATAACGGCGCTTCTCCTCCTCCCTCTTACCATCCTCCCTGCGCACCCTATCTAAATTAAAACGCTCCAACGGAAGCAGGGAAAATATCTCTACATACTCCCCCTTCCACATATCTTGGCATTATTACTGTGAGGGGGCATGTGATGTATAAATGTGTGTAATGTATGTAGTGCAGTGTGTGATGATCACACACTGCACTACATACATTACACACATGTATACATCACATACTGCGATGTCACCTACTTCTTCTGGTCTACCTTGATGTCTGGTCTTTAGGCTTCGGTCAGATCCTCCACCGCCATGCTTGCGCCGTGTGCCCGACACCACCAGGAGCTGGCCCCTCCTCCTTTCATCTCCCGCCGGCTTCTCCTATAGCAGGGCGCTCTATCGCTTCAGTGCCCGCCCAATCTTAACAATCAGTGGCGTAGCTAGAAATGACTGGGCCCCATAGCAAAAAAAATGTATGGGCCCCCCCTCCTGGATCTTCCACCCCCACAAATCTAACGGACCTCCCACCCCTTCCAGAGCTCCCACCCAAACACCCCTCCAGGACCTCCCACCCCAACATCCCCATACCCCTCACTAGATCCCCCTCAGTGTCGTCCACAGATATCCCCCTCAGTGTTGTCCACAGATATCCCCCTCAGTGTCGTCCACAGATATCCCCCTCAGTGTTGTCCACAGATATCCCCCTCAGTGTCGTCCACAGATATCCCCCTCAGTGTCGTCCACAGATATCCCCCCTCAGTGTCGTCCACAGATATACCCCCTCAGTGTCGTCCACAGATATCCCCCCTCAGTGTCGTCCACAGATATCCCCCCTCAGTGTCCTCCACAGATATCCCCCCTCAGTGTCCTCCACAGATATCCCCCCTCAGTGTCCTCCACAGATATCCCCCCTCAGTGTCCTCCACAGATATTCCCCCTCAGTGTCCTCCACAGATATCCCTCCTCAGTGTCCTCCACAGATATCCCCCTCAGTGTCCTCCACAGATATCCCCCTTCAGTGTCCTCCACAGATATCCCCCCTCAGTGTCCTCCACAGATTTCCCCCCCTCAGTGTACTCCACAGATATCCCCCCCCCCTCAGTGTCCTCCACAGATATCCCCACCCTCAGTGTCCTCCACAGATATCCCCCCCTCAGTGTCCTCCACAGATATCCCCCCCTCAGTGTCCTCCACAGATATCCCCCCTCAGTGTCCTCCACAGATATCCCCCCTCAGTGTCCTCCACAGATATCCCCCCTCAGTGTCCTCCACAGATATCCCCCCTCAGTGTTCTCCACAGATATCCCCCCTCAGTGTCCTCCACAGATATCCCCCCCACCCAGAGCCGCTTCCTAAGCTAATTTATTCACTGCACTTGCCTCTGTGAAATTGAAGAGAAGCACTGTAATCTCGCACAGGCGCACTGGCAGAGACCAGGAAGACGGTGCATGCGCACTTCGATACATCTGCCAGTGCGCCTGTGCGAGATTACATGACGAGGGTATTGGTTATCCCCGTTCGCCACTTTGCTTTCCCTTCGTACCCTCACCATACCACTTCACCACCAATACACTTCCCCACCACAGTGCCCCCATCCCAATAAAACTCGGACCACCGACTGGAAATGTAATGGCCACAGCAGCCGTTTATTAAATAACAATTACAAATAACATAACATAATACTGTAAACCCAATGGGGGGAGGTCCTTGAAGCCCCAAAGCATCGAGCTGTCGAACCAGGGTGAGCCATTCTTGCCTCCAGCCGTAACGCCCAGCTCAAAGGCACCACCGAATGACCCCCCCTCGATTCACCACAACCGCTCGGTCCACCTGGGAGTCCAGCCCCCACCTTGGGGCCCCCCCAATTGTCCTCAGCTGCCACCGTGACCAACTCCAAGGACCTCCCCCCACCGCCACGAGCCGCCGTGACAAAACCACACCCACGAACAACACTCCCGACACCCCAACCCCCAATCCCTGCACCCTACATCCAGAAAAAAAGGGGAGGGTGGGTGGGAGCTTCTCTTCTCCTCAAAATGGCGCCCTAACTATTACTTCCCTGCTTATTTAACCCCTTAACTCCACCCCCCCTGCTCAAATTAACCTATCCTGACCCTACTCCCTACCCTAGCCCCCTCACTCTACTCTAGCCTAACCACCCCCCTTACCCGGCTCACTAAACCAAACCCCCGTCATGGGGGCCTCCCCTAAAGGGGGCTCCGCCTCCCCCCAGTCCGGCCATGCTTGACGAGGGTATTGGTTATCCCCGTTCGCCACTTTGCTTTCCCTTCGTACCCTCACCATACCACTTCACCACCAATACACTTCCCCACCACAGTGCCCCCATCCCAATAAAACTCGGACCACCGACTGGAAATGTAATGGCCACAGCAGCCGTTTATTAAATAACAATTACAAAATAACATAACATAATACTGTAAACCCAATGGGGGGAGGTCCTTGAAGCCCCAAAGCATCGAGCTGTCGAACCAGGGTGAGCCATTCTTGCCTCCAGCCGTAACGCCCAGCTCAAAGGCACCACCATATGACCCCCCCTCGATTCACCACAACCGCTCGGTCCACCTGGGAGTCTAGCCCCCACCGTGGGGCCTCCCCAATTGTTCTCAGCTTCCACCGTGACCAACTCCAAGGACCCCCCCCCACCGCCACCAACGACCGGACTTGACTACCTCATATCCGGGCGTTCCTCCACAACCTCAGGGCCACCTCAATGCCATCCTGCAACGCCAAACTCCACATATCTAGCCCCACCGCATTCAAATGCACTCCGTCCGCTCTCCAAAAAGCCCCTGTTCCCGCCTCCAAATCCCTATGCCTAACAACCACCGCCCCGTTCCTAGCCATAAAACGCCCCACCGCCCTATTCACCTTCACCCTCGCCTCATTCACCGCATCCACAGACCGAGCCTCCCTCCAAACCTGCCGGGGAACGATATCAGACCACACAGTCACCATACCAGGATTAAGGACCACAAACGTAAGAAGTCCCACTTGACCTCCTTAATCAGCTCCCGAATAGGCCTAGCCGCTAAGTCGTTGCCCCCAGCATGTACCACCAACACATCCGGCGCCCTATCCATCCTCACAAACCTATGAATCTCAGGCAGCACCCCCTTCCACACCATACCCCGCCTCCCAATCCACCTTACCACCGCAGACTCTCTACCAAATCCAAGCTGTTGACCGTCCGGCCGAACCGCTGCCCGGACAGCCCCCCAGAAGACATAAGAATGCCCCAGAATCCACAGTGGGCGCCGCATCTGCAACGAGAGAAAGAAAAGAACAATACCGCAGCTTAACAACCCCCCAACAGAACCCCCAAAACACACAAAACACCCTTTTCCTCTATAAGCGATCCAGACGAACATAAGACTTAAACCTAGCCGACTCCCCCACCCGCATTGCCCCAAAAAATGCCAGCGAGAAAGCCAACCGAAACAACCGCGCTTCCCCATCCGACCGGCAAACCGCCCGCAACTGCCCCCCCAACTGAAGCAACAACCCGAACGAGACCGGCCTCCTCCTATCCACCCCAGCACCCATCCTCCTCCACCCTTTCAACGCCTGCACCACCAAAAAGGATTTAGTAACATCCACCATCCGCCGAGCCTTAAAACCAAAGGCCAACCCAGCCATGTAACCATTCACCTTGCTAACCGACCAACCATGCTCCCTGCCATGACCCAAAAACATCAATAACGCCAACTCCGGCTCCTCCATCCCCCCACCCAAAACGGTACACCAATCCTCCCAGACCCTCCAAGCCCTCATATACATATCCCACGTACCCGGAGCCAAGGACGCCCAAATAAGCCCCATCACTTGTCCTCCAACAGCTCCCACAGGCAAGCCGGACACTCCAAACCAACCGCGTCCGCCTCCGGAGCCAACTGCCGAAAACGAGTCCACTGCGAACGAGAAAGGGCGTCAGCAATACAATTGTCCACCCCAGGTACATGCACTGCTACAACCCAAGCATTAAGCGACAAGCACTCCAACACCAACCGCTGCAGCAGCCGCACCACCAATGGCGACGACGCCGACAGACCATTGATCGCCTGAACCACCCCCATATTGTCGCAGTGAAAACGAACCTTCCTGTCACGAAACCGCTCACCCCACAACGAAACCGCCAGCACAATGGGGAACAACTCCAACAACGCCAAATTCCGCACCCAACCCCGTTCAACCCATACAGCCGGCCAAACCCCAGCACACCACTGACCTCCACAAAACGCCCCAAAACCGTAACCCCCTGCCGCATCAGTAAATAACTCAAAATCAAAAGCCTCAACTACCCCCCCCCCCCCCATAAACAGCGAGCGACCGTTGTACCGGTCCAGAAAAGAACTCCAAACCTGTAGGTCCGCCCGCAGCTCCCTCCCTAACCGAATATAATGATGCGGAACCACCATCCCCCCGGTTGCCTGCGCTAACCGCCTACAGAACACACGACCCATGGGCATTATCCGGCAGGCGAAATTAAGCTTCCCCAACAGCAACTGAAGCTCCCTCAACTGCAACTTCTTAGCCCGCATTGCCCTAGCCACCAGACCTTTCAGATCCTCCAGCTTATCACCCGGCAACCGACACTCCATCCGCACCGAATCTATCACTATGCCAAGGAAGCTCAATTCCGTTACCGGTCCCACAGTCTTGCCCTCCGCCAACGGGACCCCAAACCTCCCAAAAACAAAACTCAAAGTCTCCAACAACAACGCGCAAACCGGCGACCCCAGGGGGCCAATACACAAAAAATCGTTCAGGTAATGAATCAATGATTCACAACCCGACGAGTCCACAACCACCCACTCCAAAAACGAACTGAACGCTTCGAAGTAAGCACACGACAGTGAACATCCCATGGGTAAACACTGATCCACAAAGAACCCCCATCCCAAAAACACCCCAACAAATGCTGACACTCCGGATGAACCGGCAACAACCGAAACGCCGCCTCAATGTCAGTCTTCGCCATTAACGCCCCCGCCCCAAAACGCTGCACCCAACTCACCGCCGCATCGAAAGATGTATACACCACCGAACAAACCGCAGGGTCAATGCCATCATTGACCGAGGAGCCCCTCGGAAACGACAAATGATGGATAAGGCGAAACTTATTCGCCTCCTTCTTAGGGACAACCCCCAACGGTGACACCCGCAAATTGCAAACAGGAGGCTCCAAAAACGGACCCGCCATCCGCCCAAGCAACACCTCCTTCCCCAACTTCTCCCCCACCACCTCCGGATGCTCCCTTGCAGACCGCAAATTCTTCCTGAGCAACACCGCATCCCCCGGCACGAACAGGATTCTAAACCCCTCAGCAAAACCCAAAACCAGCAAACCCGCCGCCTCCCTACTAGGGTACCTATCTAGGTACGGACGCATCTTTTCCAGCCGAACCGGCGTCACCCCCTTTTCCAAAACTATCCCCCCCTCTCTGCTTACCACCCTTAAAGCACCTCGCCGCCCCGTGAGACCCACCACAGCCTGAGCACTCATGCTTAAATTTACACTTTGCTCCAAACCTACAACTGCCCTCATTGAAGGCAAAACACAATCCCCTCGCCGAGGCAACCGCTGTATTGCCTGCTCCTCCCCCACTCCCTTCCCCCCCGAAAGGGCTGCCCCGAACGCACTGGGGCCGTAACCTTTAACCACAAGGCAATATCCTTATGATCCCACCGCATCTCCGGGCGCACCGCCTTCCGCTGCCGGAACTGCTCATCGTAACGCAACCACGCTACCCCCCCATACACCCGATACGCCTCACCGATCGCGTCCAAATAGCAAAACAACCCCGAACAAGCCTCCGGCGCCTTCTCCCCAATCACACTTGCCAATATCGCGAACGCCTGCAACCAGTTAGCAAACGTCCGCGGTATTAACCTATAACGGCGCTTCTCCTCCTCCCTCTTACCATCCTCCCTGCGCACCCTATCTAAATTAAAACGCTCCAACGGAAGCAGGGAAAATATCTCTACATACTCCCCCTTCCACATATCTTGGCATTATTACTGTGAGGGGGCATGTGATGTATAAATGTGTGTAATGTATGTAGTGCAGTGTGTGATGATCACACACTGCACTACATACATTACACACATGTATACATCACATACTGCGATGTGACCTACTTCTTCTGGTCTACCTTGATGTCTAGTCTTTAGGCTTCGGTCAGATCCTCCACCGCCATGCTTGCGCCGTGTGCCCGACACCACCAGGAGCTGGCCCCTCCTCCTTTCATCTCCCGCCGGCTTCTCCTATAGCAGGGCGCTCTATCGCTTCAGTGCCCGCCCAATCTTAACAATCAGTGGCGTAGCTAGAAATGACTGGGCCCCATAGCAAAAAAAATGTATGGGCCCCCCCTCCTGGATCTTCCACCCCCACAAATCTAACGGACCTCCCACCCCTTCCAGAGCTCCCACCCAAACACCCCTCCAGGACCTCCCACCCCAACATCCCCATACCCCTCACTAGATCCCCCTCAGTGTCGTCCACAGATATCCCCCTCAGTGTTGTCCACAGATATCCCCCTCAGTGTCGTCCACAGATATCCCCCTCAGTGTTGTCCACAGATATCCCCCTCAGTGTCGTCCACAGATATCCCCCTCAGTGTCGTCCACAGATATCCCCCCTCAGTGTCGTCCACAGATATCCCCCCTCAGTGTCGTCCACAGATATCCCCCCTCAGTGTCGTCCACAGATATCCCCCCTCAGTGTCGTCCACAGATATCCCCCCTCAGTGTCCTCCACAGATATCCTCCTCAGTGTCCTCCACAGATATCCCCCCTCAGTGTCCTCCACAGATATCCCCCCTCAGTGTCCTCCACAGATATCCCCCCCTCAGTGTCCTCCACAGATATCTCCCTCAGTGTCCTCCACAGATATCCCCTCTCAGTGTCCTCCACAGATATCCCCCCTCAGTGTCCTCCACAGATATCCCCCCTCAGTGTCCTCCACAGATATTCCCCCTCAGTGTCCTCCACAGATATCCCTCCTCAGTGTCCTCCACAGATATCCCCCCTCAGTGTCCTCCACAGATATCCCCCCTCAGTGTCCTCCACAGATATCCCCCTTCAGTGTCCTCCACAGATATCCCCCCTCAGTATCCTCCACAGATTTCCCCCCCTCAGTGTCCTCCACAGATATCCCCCCCCCTCAGTGTCCTCCACAGATATCCCCACCCTCAGTGTCCTCCACAGATATCCCCACCCTCAGTGTCCTCCACAGATATCCCCCCCTCAGTGTCCTCCACAGATATCCCCCCCTCAGTGTCCTCCACAGATATCCCCCCTTAGTGTCCTCCACAGATATCCCCCCTCAGTGTCCTCCACAGATATCCCCCCTCAGTGTCCTCCACAGATATCCCCCCTCAGTGTCCTCCACAGATATCCCCCCTCAGTGTCCTCCACAGATATCCCCCCTCAGTGTCCTCCACAGATATCCCCCCCACCCAGAGCCGCTTCCTAAGCTAATTTATTCACTGCACTTGCCTCTGTGAAATTGAAGAGAAGCGCTGTAATCTCGCACAGGCGCACTGGCAGAGACCAGGAAGACGGTGCATGCGCACTTCGATACATCTGCCAGTGCGCCTGTGCGAGATTACATGACGAGGGTATTGGTTATCCCCGTTCGCCACTTTGCTTTCCCTTCGTACCCTCACCATACTACTTCACCACTAATACACTTCCCCACCACAGTGCCCCCATCCCAATAAAACTCGGACCACCGACTGGAAATGTAATGGCCACAGCAGCCGTTTATTAAATAACAATTACAAATAACATAACATAATACTGTAAACCCAATGGGGGGAGGTCCTTGAAGCCCCAAAGCATCGAGCTGTCGAACCAGGGTGAGCCATTCTTGCCTCCAGCCGTAACGCCCAGCTCAAAGGCACCACCGAATGACCCCCCCTCGATTCACCACAACCGCTCGGTCCACCTGGGAGTCCAGCCCCCACCGTGGGGCCCCCCCAATTGTCCTCAGCTGCCACCGTGACCAACTCCAAGGACCTCCCCCCACCGCCACGAGCCGCCGTGACAAAACCACACCCACGAACAACACTCCCGACACCCTAACCCCCAATCCCTGCACCCTACATCCAGAAAAAAGCTTCTCTTCTCCTCAAAATGGCGCCCTAACTATTACTTCCCTGCTTATTTAACCCCTTAACTCCACCCCCCCTGCTCAAATTAACCTATCCTGACCCTACTCCCTACCCTAGCCCCCTCCCTCTACTCTAGCCTAACCACCCCCCTTACCCGGCTCACTAAACCAAACCCCCGTCATGGGGGCCTCCCCTAAAGGGGGCTCTGCCCCCCCCAGTCCGGCCATGCTTTCTCTTCCACAGAGGCAAGTGCAGTGAATAAAATAGCTAGGAAGCGGCACTGGGCGGGGAGATTGCAGGCACAGGCAGCATCGCTTTGTTTTCACTTCTTGGTAGAGAGTAGGTGGGATCTGCCGGTACCTTTCTCGAATTGGGGGAGTAACCCCAGTAGGTATTTCATGTTGTATAGCCACTGTGCACCCGAAGTCCTCTTCACACCGGGAAAAGGTAGATTGAAACTCCCATAGTACTGCTTCAATCTTCTCCATCTGATCAGCAGTAAATTGGTTCGCATCATCCTGGGTTCACTCCTGAGCGTTCTGAAAGGAGCGCTCTGTATGCGCGTTTGTACCGGCGTTTGCAATCGCGCATACAGAGACAAGCGAACGCCCATTGTCGCGCGTTCCCGAAAGTCTATGTACGGGAACGCGCGACAAAACGCCTCAAAGAAGCTCAAGAACTTTTTTGAGCGTAGGGCGTTTTACAGCACGTTCAAACGCGCTGTAAAACGCTCAAGTGTGAACCAGGGCCATAGGGAAGCATTGGTTTTCATGTGTTGAGCATTTTACAGCGCGTTTGAACGCGCTGTAAAACGCTCAGGTGTGAACCCAGCGTCAATCTCCAATTGCTCCAAGATCCGCTGGCTATTCCACTTCTGGTCCACTGCCAGGGTCCAGGTGTCATTTTCAACAGCCCGTAGGGCGAATTAGCTACCTGCAAGTGGTTCTCCTTTCAGCGCATACAACTCAGCCACTTTTTCTCCAGCATGGAAGGTAACTTCATGGTCGTGTATGTTGACACACCGGACTAACACTTGGCCATCTATTACTGTCACAATGGTCCTAGCAACCACTGGGCTCCATCCAGCTTCCGACATGCCTAGAGGCTCTATCAGCACTCCTATCCCATTCAGTTTCCACTGACTTCGGACAGACATCCATATCATCTTCTCCTGTCGCGGAGATACAGTACAGGCTCCTCCATATTGGGCATACACTGCTCCCACTGGCTTATCTTCAGGGGTGCTTTTGCAGATACTGCACATCCGGATCAAGCACTGGAATGCCCTCTGGGTAGGCTTGTGGGCAGTCTTTTTCTTCCTGTCATTTAACACCTGAGATGCCCCATTGAATACCGATAATAGCATTTGAGAGTCACATTCAAACTATCAGAGATGTTAATCAGGGGTTTATCAGGGGTTAAAGAAATACATCATCCAGTCATCAACATGCAGGGCAGACGCAGTGACATCATCACTGATGATATCACCACTCCCCACCCAGTATGATGACATGGTGGCATTAAACGTCAGCGTGTCCGAGATTTGGCGCAATGGACTCTTCGCAATTTCTTCATTTCATTCACCCCGGCTGTTTGTGTGCAGTTTTCTTATGCATTTGCTTACACTGCTGCAGTTCTGACACATGAATGCAGCACTAGCTGCAATGATTTTATTCATTTAAAACTATATTGGTTCAAACAGTAATGGCTCATGCAAACGACTGTGTAGTTTCAATGCGGACCCATTAATTTCACTGTGGCTGCACAGCGTGATGCGGACAGCACACCGCGTGTTGTCTGCATCGATATGTCCGTTCTGGGGCACCTGAAAAAAATAGAACATATCCTATTATTGTCCATTTTATTGACAGGGATATGATTGTTTTATGGGGCAGGACATTCCGTTCCGCCAAATGCAGAATGCATACGTCCTGTGTTCATGTTTTGCGGTGATTTGAGGACCCAAAAACAACGGTCATGTGTTTAAGCCCTAAAGCTGATGATCTCATTTATGTTACAAAATACTAATACTGTCCAAGAAAAAGGCAGGAATCCAGCTTCCAATGAAAAAAGATAGCAGCTTTTTATTCAAAATAGTGCATAAAAAACCAGTGTTTATGCATTTCGGATCATAGAGTAAGGATCAGCACTCTATCATCTGAAACGTGTAGACATGAACACTCTGTTTTTTAATGAACTATTTTGAATAAAAAGCTGCTATCTTTTTGCATTGGAAGCTGGATTCCTGCCTTTTTTTTTTGGACATTGCCTCCACACCTTGTTCCTGGCGTGCTCCGTGCTTCCTTCATTACTAGCCAGGTGAGCCCACCTCTTTTCTTTTTTGTTCAAAATACTAATACTAATCTGTGAAATCATATACAGGCAAATGTTTTCTTTGTAGTTTCACTATAATTATATTGTCAAAGAATGTATAAAGCAGCATTGTTTCATGTCATTTTCTTCTAGGACATCTAAAAATTAAGACCTTCCTTAGCCATGGAGGACTGAATGGTATTTTTGAAGCCATGTACCATGGGGTTCCGGTAGTTGGAATCCCTCTTTTTGGAGACCATTATGATACTATGACAAGAGTGCAGGCTAAGGGTATGGGAATTCATCTGGATAGGAGTCGGATGACAACGGAAAGTCTATATGAGTCCCTCTCAGATGTTATCCACAATCCCAGGTAGCAAATACTGTACTTGTAAAACATGCCAAAATCATGTATGCCAGTGCTTATTTCAAATTGTAGTATTGGCTTGCTAGGTCATCTACAGATAAAAATAAACTTGGAAATCAAATTATAAGCATCTCAGGCAGCAGACAGCAATTCACATCACATACAATAATAATAAAAATAATAGCAAAGATTAAAAAAAAATGCATCAAAATCTGACCCTCAAATGATTTATACTTCAGATAAGACCTCAATGTGATTAACAGCCAATGAATGACATGGCACTCAAAGATGGTTGCCACCATGGCTCAACAGTCCTTGAGACATCATTTGATTTCTTAGGTGCCTAAGAAATTAATGGGAGTCTGAGAGCTCTTGTAGGAGTCTAGGAGATTTCCAATATTTTTTTTCTGGGACCATCATGCCAATTATGATTTAGATTTATCTAGTTACATAGTTACATAGTTTATACAGTTGAAAAAAGACAAACTTCCATCAAGTTTAACCAAGGGATAGGTGGGGACTCAATTCCCAGAAGGAAGATCTAATTTTTCATTCCCTCATTAGTGTAAGAGGCATCAGAAATATCTAGTGGTCATTTATCTCCTAAGCTCATGAACATTAATGAGACATAAAATAATAATTTGAAAGGTGTCCGTTGACTAGCTTTTGTAGATGTTTGGGATGCTTTAGGCAGGCATGCTCAACCTGCGGCCCTCCAGCTGTTGCAAAACTACAACTCCCTGCATGCCCGAACAGCCCACAGCTATCAGCCTACAGCAGGGCATTGTGGGAGTTGTAGTTTTACAACAGCTGGAGGGCCGCAGGTTGAGCATGCCTGCTTTAGGGTATGGCCACATTGGACAGATTTTCTGCTGATTAATTTCTTCCACCGATTTAACAGCGATTTTGCTGCTGGTGTGTGAACCCTATGTCTTGTAAAAGATAAAAATCTACAACATAAATTGACAATTGAGATTTAGAAGCTACAACGCCAGTCAACCTATGATGCAGATTTTCTAAACTCTTATTCACTTGCTTATCCTTACTATGTAGTGTGAAACTGGAAGAGTCACTTGTAGAGGAGGATTTGGGTGAATTTATAGATTACTGAATAACACCATGCAATGTCAGTCATCTGTACCTAAGGCTATCAGGATTTTGATATGAATGAAGCATGGATTCATAGGTCAGGAATATAATATGATCACTTTACAAAGTTTCAAAGCCTCATTTGGAATATGCAGTCCAGTCCTGGGCACCAGTTCATAGAAAGGATGCCCTGGAGCTAGAAAATATGATAAAGTGCAACAAAGCTGATAAGGGGCATGAGTGGTCTTGATAAAAATGTATTTTATTTAGTATTGAGAAGAGATGTTTAGCTTGATTTACTCATATAAATATATAAATAACCCATACAGAAAATATGGTGAAAAGCTGTAAAAATCCCTTCAAAAGACAAGGGGGCACTGCCTCCATTTGGTGAAGAATAGGTTCAGTCTCCAGAGGAGTCAAGGCTTCTTTACTGTATGAACTGTAAGTCCGTGGAATAGATTACCTTCGGATGTGGTCACTGTAGATACAGTGGACAGTTTTAATATAAAAGTCTTAGATGCTTTCTTAGAAGTAAATGAAACTAATGAATATGTGGCTATATAGGGGAAAATATCATGAGGGTAATATTTGAAGTTGGTTTTGCTTGAGTCTTTGTGGGCATACTTTGTGGCATGTTTAACATGTCACGTGTTGTTTGTTAAATTTGGTACATCTTTACACCTAAAACTTTTGTCTTGGAATGCTTCTCCAGTTTTTTATACCACCCCTACTGGAGTGAGTTTGTAACTCAATTTTTTTTAAGGCTACTTTCACACCAGCGTTTAGGCTTTCCATTTGTGGTATCCGTTCAGGGCTCTCACAAGTGGTCCAAAATGGATCAGTTTTGTCCTAATGCATTCTGAATGGAAAAGGATCCGCTCAGAATGCATCAGTTTGCCTCTGTTCAGTCACCATTCTGCTCTGGAGGCGGACACCAAAACGCTGCCTGCAGCGTTTTGCTGTCCGCCTGACGAAGCGGAGCCAAACGGATCTGTCCTGGCACACAATGTAAGTCAATGGGGAGGGATCAGTTTTCTCTGACACAATCTGGCACAATAGAAAATGGATCCATCCCCCCATGACTTTCAATGGTGAGCAAGACGGATTTGTTATGGCTATAGAAGACATAATACAACCGGATCCATTCAGGTCAGATGCATGCGGTTGTATTATTGTAACGGAAGCGTTTTTGCAGTTCTATGACGAATCCGCAAAAAACGCTAGTGTGAAAGTAGCCTAAGTTGCATTTATAAATCTGGAGCGATACTAATTAACATAGATAACCACATGCACTTCCACACCCACTTTTCAAAACGGAAGTAATTGGTGTAAAAATGCAATAAGTTTAAATATTGTGCAAATAAGTTCAAAATGTTGCAAAAAATTCCCCCGCCACACATAGAATCTTGGCTTCCCAAATTTGCATCTCCTCCTATCTCTTAAAATGAATGAGAATATGTCTTATTTTCAACCGTACTATGTAACTATGTTGAACATCACTGTACTTTGTCAGCTCCACACAACTAATCGGATTTATGTTCCATATTTTGTGCTTCTTCTAATAGTTATCGACAGCAATCACAGAAGTTATCAAGAATTCACAAGGATCAGACAGGTCATCCTGTCACCAGGGCAGCTTTTTGGATTGATTATGTCCTTCGGCACAATGGAGCTGAACATCTTCGTGCGGCCACCTATTGTGTTTCTATTGTCCAGTACTTCTTGGTTGATATTGTTTTCCTCACAGTGATTGTTGTTATTTCAGTATGGTATGTGATTTCTAAAATCAGGAAATATTTGTGGAAAAGGAAAGTTACAGACCATAGTACCACCAATGGATTCTACCATAATGGTCTATCAAATGGAAAGCACAAGAAGAACAATCACATTAAGAATAAAGAGAAAGTGAAATGAACCAACTCAAAAGTATACCAGGAACCACTGTAATACAGATTCTAACTCTTGTCAGTACTACTGGATAGTGTTGATCGCAAATATTCTAATTGCGAATTTTTATTGCGAATATCAGCACTTCAAGAATTTGCAAATATTTAGAATATAGTGCTATATATTCGTAATCACAAATATTCTATTTTTTTTTTTTTTTTAACCAGTACACAAGATCCCTGCCTGCTTCTTGCTGGTAGGCCAATGAGAAGGCTGCAATATCTTTGTCAGAGCTTAGCAAAATCCCTAGCAACCAACAGGAAAGTTGCCTACCCCTTACTATATAAGAACCTCCCCAGCAGCCATTATCTGCTGTTTTTTGCAGTTGTGAGAGAGAGAGGAGTGTCATTTCTGTGGTTTGCTGTGTCATTACATTAGATAGTTAGATAGCTCATATATATAATACAGATAGTTAGTGGGAGATACTCATTATAGGTTAGTTAGTGAATAGTGTAGCTGATAGCTTCCAGTACAGGGTGTTAGTTATATTAGATAGTTTGTTAGTTAGCTCATATATATATAATACAGATAGTTAGTGGGAGATAGTCAATGTAGTTTAGTTAATTAATAGTGTAGCTGATAGGTTCCAGTGCTAAGTGTTAGGTAGTGTGATAAGGATTACTGTGCTTTTATAGGGCTTGTGTTTAGTGTGCTGTTTTAGGAATTACTGTGCTAGTGTTTAGTGTCACCGTCTTTCATTCTAGAAAAAAACAAAAACAAAAAACATTTGCTGTCCATTTTTCTGTCACTGTCTTAGGGTTTAGTGTGCTAGTTTAGGAATTATGGCCTAGGGAGGGATTAGTGTCAATGTTGTTCGTCTTTGAAAATAAATAAAAAATTAATTTGCTGTCCGTTTTTCTCTCATTGTCTTAGGGTTTAGTGTGCTAGTTTAGGAATTACTGTGCGATGGAGGTATTAGTGTCACCGTTGTTCATCTTTGAAAAAAAAACAAAAAACATTTGCTGTCCGTTTTTCTGTCACTGTTAGGGTTGAGCGAACCCGAACTGTAAAGTTCTGGTTCGTACCGTATTTTCAGATTTTTGTACCACAGATCCGAACATTTCTGTAAAAGTTTGGGTTCGGTGTTCGGCGCTTTCTTGACGCTTTTTGAAAGCCTGCACAGCAGCCAATCAACAAGCTGTTAACTGTCTGACCTTAGAAGCCATCACAGTAGAGTTGAGCGAACACCTGGATGTTCGGGTTCGAGAAGTTCGGCCGAACTTCCCGGAAATGTTCGGGTTCGGGATCCGAACCCGATCCGAACTTCGTCCCGAACCCGAACCCCATTGAAGTCAATGGGGACCCGAACTTTTCGGCACTAAAAAGGCTGTAAAAAAAGCCCAGGAAAGAGCTAGAGGGCTGCAAAAGGCAGCAACATGTAGGTAAATCCCCTGCAAACAAATGTGGATAGGGAAATGAATAAAAATAAAAATAAAATAAATAAAAATTAACCAATATCAATTGGAGAGTGGTCCCATTGTCAGATATTTAGGCCCAGCACCCAGGCAGAGAAGAGAGGTCCCGTAACAGAGGATCTGGCTTCATGTCACCAGAGAATCAGTCTGCATGTCATAGCAGAGAATCAGGCTTCACGTCAGCCACCAGTGCAACAGTCCATTGTCAGATATTTAGTCCCAGGCACCCAGGCAGAGGAGAGAGGTCCCTTAACAGAGAATCTGGCTTCATGTCAGCAGAGAATCAGTCTTCATGTCATAGCAGAGAATCATGCTTCACGTCACCCAACACTGGAACAGTCCATTGTCAGATATTTAGGCCCCGGCACCCAGGCAGAGGAGAGAGGTCCCGTAATAGCGATTCTGGCTTCATGTCAGCAGAGAATCAGTCTGCATGTCATAGCAGAAAATCAGGCTTCACGTCACCCACCAATGTAACAGTCCATTGTCATATATTTAGGCCCAGGCACCCAGGCAGAGGAGAGAGGTCCCGTAACAGAGAATCTGGCTTCATGTCAGCAGAGAATCAGTCTGCATGTCATAGCAGAGAATCAGGCTTCACGTCAGCCACCACTGCAACAGTCCATTGGCATATATTTAGGCCCAGCACACAGGCAGAGGAGAGAGGTCCCGTAACAGAGAATCTGTCTTCATGTCAGCAGAGAATTAGTCTGCATGTCATAGCAGAAAATCAGGCTTCACGTCAGCCACCACTGCAACAGTCCATTGTCAGATATTTAGGCCCAGCACCCAGGCAGAGGAGAGAGGTCCCGTAACAGAGGATCTGGCTTCATGTCAGCAGAGAATCAGTCTGCATGTCATAGCAGAGAATCAGGCTTCACGTCAGCCACCACTGCAACAGTCCATTGGCATATATTTAGACCCAGCACCCAGGCAGAGGAGAGAGGTCCCGTAACAGAGACTCTGGCTTCATGTCAGCAGAGAATCAGTCTGCATGTCATAGCAGAGAATCAGGCTTCACGTCAGCCACCACTGCAACAGTCCATTGGCATATATTTAGGCCCAGCACACAGGCAGAGGAGAGAGGTCCCGTAACAGAGAATCTGTCTTCATGTCAGCAGAGAATCAGTCTGCATGTCATAGCATAGAATCAGGCTTCACGTCAGCCACCACTGCAACAGTCCATTGGCATATATTTAGGCCCAGCACACAGGCAGAGGAGAGAGGTCCCGTAACAAAGAATCTATCTTCATGTCAGCAGAGAATCAGTCTGCATGTCATAGCAGAGAATCAGGCTTCACGTCAGCCACCACTGCAACAGTCCATTGTCAGATATTTAGGCCCAGCACCCAGGCAGAGGAGAGAGGTCCCGTAACAGAGGATCTGGCTTCATGTCAGCAGAGAATCAGTCTGCATGTCATAGCAGAGAATCAGGCTTCACGTCAGCCACCACTGCAACAGTCCATTGGCATATATTTAGGCCCAGCACACAGGCAGAGGAGAGAGGTCCCGTAACAGAGAATCTGTCTTCATGTCAGCAGAGAATCAGTCTGCATGTCATAGCAGAGAATCAGGCTTCACGTCTGCCACCACTGCAACAGTCCATTGGCATATATTTAGGCCCAGCACACAGGCAGAGGAGAGAGGTCCCGTAACAGAGAATCTGTCTTCATGTCAGCAGAGAATCAGTCTGCATGTCATAGCAGAGAATCAGGCTTCACGTCAGCCACCACTGCAACAGTCCATTGGCATATATTTAGGCCCAGCACCCAGGCAGAGGAGAGAGGTCCCGTAACAGAGGAACTGGCTTCATGTCAGCAGAGAATCAGTCTGCATGTCATAGCAGAGAATCAGGCTTCACGTCAGCCACCACTGCAACAGTCCATTGGCATATATTTAGGCCCAGCACACAGGCAGAGGAGAGAGGTCCCGTAACAGAGAATCTGTCTTCATGTCAGCAGAGTATTAGTCTGCTTGTCATAGCAGAAAATCAGGCTTCACGTCAGCCACCACTGCAACAGTCCATTGTCAGATATTTAGGCCCAGCACCCAGGCAGAGGAGAGAGGTCCCGTAACAGAGGATCTGGCTTCATGTCAGCAGAGAATCAGTCTGCATGTCATAGCAGAAAATCAGGCTTCACGTCAGCCACCACTGCAACAGTCCATTGGCATATATTTAGGCCCAGCACACAGGCAGAGGAGAGAGGTCCCGTAACAGAGGAACTCGCTTCATGTCAGCAGAGATTCAGTCTGCATGTCATAGCAGAGAATCAGGCTTCACGTCAGCCACTGTCATGGAACCATGAACCAGACGTACAACAGAGATAGGTGGAATAAGAAGGCTTTATTGAAAATCAAGCCGTAGCTAAAGTCCAAACGGATGGCTAAACTGAAGCAGGGTCTTGCGTAGACGGAGGTCAGGAACCAGGAGGGTAGTCAGACGTAGCCAGGATCAGGAACCAACGGGGTAGTCAGACGAAGCCAGGATCGGGAACCAACGGGGTAGTCAGACGAGGCCAGGATCAGGAACCAGAAGCAGCAGCAGTCTTTGAAGCATGTGCACACAGGAGGACCAAGCAAGGAACTGAAGCCACAGACCTTCTATATATATGAGCTAGGCATCCAGCTCCTCCCAGTGGGAAGGAGGAGCCGCAGGGTGGGAGGCTACAAGAAACCCAGAAACCAAGATGGCCGCCAGCACATGTCAAACGAAGGAGAACAGTGAGAAGGTAAGACCATGACAGTACCTCCCCCTCAAGGGCCCCTCCTCCGCGGAGTAAGGAACGGTTTCAGAGGGAAGCGTGCGTGGAAGGCTCGGAGCAACGCAGGAGCATGGACATCTGTGGAGGGAACCCAGGAACGCTCCTCTGGACCATAACCACGCCAATGGACCAAAAACTGCAACCAACCGCGGACCAGGCGTGAGTCCAGGATATTGCTCACCTCATATTCCTCACGATTGCCCACTTGGACCGGACGGGGCCGAGGAACCGAGGAAGTGAAACGATTACACACTAATGGCTTCAACAGGGAGACATGAAACACGTTGGAGATCCGCATGCCAGGAGGAAGCGCAAGGGCATAGGCTACCGGGTTTACCCTGTGAAGCACTCGGAAGGGACCAACAAAGCGAGGCGCCAGCTTGGGAGTGGGCACTCGAAGGTTGAGGTTGCGGGTGGACAACCATACACGGTCTCCGACCTGGTAGGAAGGAGCGGGTGCTCGTCTGCGATTAGCCTGGAGTCTCTGGCGTTGCGCAGAGACCTCAAGGGACCTCTGGATCTGTACCCAAGAAGTACGTAGGACGGAAAGGTGATCCTCCACAGCCGGAGTATCCTGGGGAGAGAATACCTCCGGTAACACGGCAGGTTGGAACCCATAATTGGCCATGAAGGGAGACGTCCCAGAGGAAGAGTTCACCGCCGTGTTCCTGGCAAACTCAGCCCAAGGCAGGAGGTCAACCCAATTGTCTTGGTGATCGGAGACATAGCAACGAAGGAATTGCTCCAAGGCCTGATTGGATCGTTCTGCGGCCCCATTGGACTGAGGGTGGTAGGCCGAGGAGAAAGAGAGATGAATCCCCAACTGGGAGCAAAAGGCGCGCCAGAACCTGGACACAAACTGACTCCCCCGATCCGACACAATCTCCTTGGGCAAACCGTGCAACCGGAAGACCTCCCTGGCAAAAATCGAGGCCAACTCTTGTGCAGAGGGTAACTTCTTGAGAGGAACACAGTGGCACATTTTGGAAAACCGATTCACAATCATGAGAATGACCGTATGGCCTCGGGATGCAGGAAGGTCCACAATGAAATCCATCCCCAGGTGTGACCATGGACGCTCCCCGGTGGCTATGGGTTGCAAAAGGCCCAACGGAAGGTGCCGAGGGGACTTACTCTGGGCACAAACGGAGCATGCCGCTACATATGCGGCGATGTCGGAACGTAGAGAAGGCCACCAGAACAGACGTGAAACCGCCCAGGACAGCTGATTCTTTCCAGGGTGCCCCGCGGCCTTGGAGTTATGGTAGGTTCGCAACAACCGAGTGCGCAACTCCTCAGGCACAAAACATCTGCCGTTGGGTCTCCCAGAGGGAGCACCAGATTGAGCCGCCAAAATCTGCTCACCCAGAGGAGAGGTCAGGCTGGTGCGAATAGCAGCCAGGATCTGATTCGGGGGTATGACCGTAGTCGGAATCGACTCCTCCCCGGACAGCTCGGAGTACTGCCGTGATAAGGCATCCGCTCTGATGTTCTTGGAGCCGGGTAGGTAGGAGACCACGTAATTAAAACGTGACAAGAACAGAGCCCATCTGGCCTGACGTGGTGTCAATCTCTTGGCCTCAGAGAGGTAGGTCAGATTCTTGTGGTCCGTCAGGATGAGAACCGGAACCACCGAGCCCTCGAGCAAGTGCCTCCATTCTTTAAGGGCCTGCACGATGGCCAATAACTCCCTGTCACCAATCTGATAGTTGCACTCCGCGGAAGACAGTTTCCGGGAGTAAAACCCACAAGGAAGCAGAGGACCCTCTGGTGTTCTACGCTGAGACAGGAGGGCGCCTACTCCCGTCTCAGACGCGTCCACCTCGAGGACAAAAGGCAACCCAGGGTTGGGATGCGACAGAATCGGAGCCGACACAAAGGCGGACTTTAGAGCCTCAAAAGCTCGGATGGCCTCGAGCGGCCAGACCTGAGGATTACTGCCCTTCCTGGTCAGATCCGTGAGAGGCTTGGCTAGCATGGAAAAGTCCCTGATGAACTTCCGATAATAATTGGCGAAGCCCAAAAAGCGCTGCAGGGCACGAAGCCCACTGGGCTGGGGCCACTGTAAGACAGCCGAAACCTTCTCAGGATCCATGGAGAACCCCTCAGCGGAAATGATGTAACCTAAGAAGGTTACCTGGGATCGGTGAAATTCGCATTTCTCAAGCTTACCGAACAGCTTGTTCTCTCTTAAGCGTTGCAACACTCGTCTGACATCCAGAATGTGGGCCTCCATGGATGCAGAATATACCAAGATGTCATCCAAATAGACCACCACACACTGCTGCAACAGGTCACGGAAAACATCGTTGATGAATTCCTGGAAGACTGCGGGCGCATTGCACAACCCAAAGGGCATAACCAAGGATTCATAATGACCGGTCCTGGTGTTAAACGCGGTCTTCCACTCATCGCCCGCCTTGATCCTTACCAGGTTATATGCCGCCCTCAGGTCGAGTTTGGTAAAGACCGTGGCCCCTTTGAGGCGATCGAACAGCTCGGAAATCAAGGGTATCGGGTAAGCGTTCTTGATCGTGATGCGATTGAGACCCCTGTAGTCGATGCAAGGCCTCAACTCACCGCCCTTCTTTTTCACAAAGAAAAATCCAGCCCCTGCCGGGGACGAGGATTTGCGAATGTGTCCGCGTGAAAGCGCCTCCCTCACGTACTCCTCCATGGCCTCATTCTCCGCTACCGACAGTGGATAGACTTTGCCACGAGGAGGAACGGCACCAGATTGTAACTCTATGGCACAATCGTATGGGCGGTGCGGAGGTAGGGCAACCGCACGCACCTTATCGAATACATCCCGGTACTCCTCGTATTCAGGAGGCAACAGAGAGTCCGAGGAAGTACACAGCAACTTGACAGGCCCATGGATGCAACTAGCCCCACACTGCGGTGACCACGAGAGGATCTCGGCCGATCTCCAATCGAAAGTCGGATTATGCTTCTGGAGCCAGGGGTACCCCAAGACCACCGAGTAGTGTGGAGACGAAATAACCTGGAGACAGACCGACTCTCTGTGAACGGCACCAATGGCCATCCCCACTGGAAGGGTCTCCTGAGTCACGTGTGGCGGCAGAAGGGGTCTGCCGTCTATCGCCTCAAGAGCCAGTGGGGAACCTCGAGGCTGCAGAGGAATGGAATTGGCGGCGGCGAACACACTATCAATGAACAAGCCACCAGCACCAGAGTCCACCAACGCCTGGGTCGTCACCGAGCCCCCGACCCAGGAGAGGACAACAGTAATCAGTGGTTTGTCAACACGGGAAACCGGGGACGAGGAGACTCCACCCAAGATCTGCCCCCGACAGGATCTCAGGTGCGAGCGTTTCCCGGACGGTTCGGGCATGCCAACCGAAAATGCCCACCGAGACCACAGTACATGCATCGGCCCTCGCGTCTCCGGAGTACCCTCTCCCCCTCGGACAGGTGAGCAACCCCCAGCTGCATGGGTTGACCCCCAGACCAGTCATCCCCAGGAGGCGTGGGAGGAGAGGGAGGCACGGGTGGGACAGCAAACGTAGGCGCCAATCTGTTAGAAGGCCTCCGCAGGCTCTCCTTAAAGGAAGGTCTCTCCCTGAGTCTGGTGTCAATCAAAATCAGGAAAGAAATAAGGGACTCGAGCTCCACTGGTAGGTCCTTGGCTGCAATCTCATCCTTCAAGGCATCCGAGAGACCATGAGAGAAAGCAGCGACCAGAGCCTCATTATTCCAGCCCACCTCTGCTGCCAGGGTACGAAACTCAATGGCGTATTCAGCTACGGATCGTGAACCCTGTCTGATGGACATAAGGAGCTTCGCAGCAGAGGCAGCACGAGCCGGCACATCGAATACCTTCCGAAGAGAAGCAACAAAACCGGAAAACTCGGCAACCACCGGATTGTTGTTCTCCCATAAAGGGCTGGCCCAGGCCAAGGCCTTGTCCGAGAGCAGCGAGATCAAGAAGCCCACCTTTGATCTCTCAGTAGGAAAGGCATGTGGCAGCAACTCGAAATAAATGGCCACCTGGTTAAGGAAACCTCGGCACTGAGTTGGCTCTCCCCCAAAGCGCTGTGGAAGGGGGGCAGAACCGGTCATACCCCGAAACACCGCAGGTGCAGCAACAGGTGTCGGGGTAGACTCTGGCGCAACAACCGGAGCGGCAGTAGGAGCGGGCCCAGGAGCGACAACCGACCCATCGGCAACGGAAGCTAAATGAGCCGTGCGTTCAAGCAGGGTTTGTAACGCCACAGCGAACCGACCCAACAGGTGATCCTGCTGATCAAGTCTGGCAACCAGCGTAGGTAGCGAGGATGGCCCTGTACCGTCAGAATTCATGGCTTGGTCCTAATGTCATGGAACCATGAACCAGACGTACAACAGAGATAGGTGGAATAAGAAGGCTTTATTGAAAATCAAGCCGTAGCTAAAGTCCAAACGGATGGCTAAACTGAAGCAGGGTCTTGCGTAGACGGAGGTTAGGAACCAGGAGGGTAGTCAGACGTAGCCAGGATCAGGAACCAACGGGGTAGTCAGACGAAGCCAGGATCGGGAACCAACGGGGTAGTCAGACGAGGCCAGGATCAGGAACCAGAAGCAGCAGCAGTCTTTGAAGCATGTGCACACAGGAGGACCAAGCAAGGAACTGAAGCCACAGACCTTCTATATATATGAGCTAGGCATCCAGCTCCTCCCAGTGGGAAGGAGGAGCCGCAGGGTGGGAGGCTACAAGAAACCCAGAAACCAAGATGGCCGCCAGCACATGTCAAACGAAGGAGAACAGTGAGAAGGTAAGACCATGACAGCCACCACTGCAACAGTCCATTGGCATATATTTAGGCCCAGCACACAGGCAGAGGAGAGAGGTCCCGTAACAGAGAATCTGTCTTCATGTCAGCAGAGAATTAGTCTGCATGTCATAGCAGAAAATCAGGCTTCACGTCAGCCACCACTGCAACAGTCCATTGTCAGATATTTAGGCCCAGCACACAGGCAGAGGAGAGAGGTCCCGTAACAGAGGATCTGGCTTCATGTCAGCAGAGAATCAGTCTGCATGTCATAGCAGAAAATCAGGCTTCACGTCAGCCACCACTGCAACAGTCCATTGGCATATATTTAGGCCCAGCACACAGGCAGAGGAGAGAGGTCCCGTAACAGAGAA
Source organism: Bufo gargarizans (assembly GCF_014858855.1). Classification (NCBI taxonomy): domain Eukaryota; kingdom Metazoa; phylum Chordata; class Amphibia; order Anura; family Bufonidae; genus Bufo; species Bufo gargarizans. The sequence continues at coordinate 218,123,623 of NC_058080.1, read as the reverse complement.
TCTGTCTTCATGTCAGCAGAGAATCAGTCTGCATGTCATAGCAGAGAATCAGTCTTCACGTCAGCCACCACTGCAACAGTCCATTGTCAGATATTTAGGCCCAGCACCCAGGCAGAGAAGAGAGGTCCCGTAACAGAGGATCTGGCTTCATGTCAGCAGAGAATCAGTCTGCATGTCATAGCAGAGAATCAGGCTTCACGTCAGCCACCAGTGCAACAGTCCATTGTCAGATATTTAGGCCCAGCACCCAGGCAGAGGAGAGAGGTCCCGTAACAGAGGATCTGGCTTCATGTCAGCAGAGAATCAGTCTGCATGTCATAGCAGAGAATCAGGCTTCACGTCAGCCACCAGTGCAACAGTCCATTGTCATATATTTAGGCCCAGCACACAGGCAGAGGAGAGAGGTCCTGTAACAGAGACTCTGGCTTCATGTCAGCAGAGAATCAGTCTGCATGTCATAGCAGAGAATCAGGCTTCACGTCAGCCACCACTGCAACAATCCATTGTCATATATTTAGGCCCAGCACACAGGCAGAGGAGAGAGGTCCCGTAACAGAGAATCTGTCTACATGTCAGCAGAGAATCAGTCTGCATGTCATAGCAGAGAATCAGGCTTCACGTCAGCCACCACTGCAACAGTCCATTTTCAGATATTTAGGCCCAGCACCCAGGCAGAGGAGAGAGGTCCCGTAACAGAGAATCTGTCTTCATGTCAGCAGAGTATTAGTCTGCATGTCATAGCAGAGAATCAGGCTTCACATCACCCAACATTGGAACAGTCCATTGGCATATATTTAGGCCCCGGCACCCAGACAGAGGAGAGGTTCATTCAACTTTGGGTAGCCTCGCAATATAATGGTAAAATGAAAATAAAAATAGGATTGAATGAGGAAGTGCCCTGGAGTACAATAATATATGGTTAAGGGGAGGTAGTTAATGTCTAATCTGCACAAGGGATGGACAGGTCCTGTGGGATCCATGCCTGGTTCATTTTTATGATTGTCAGCTTGTCCACATTGGCTGTAGACAGGCGGCTGCGTTTGTCTGTAATGACGCCCCCTGCCGTGCTGAATACACGTTCAGACAAAACGCTGGCCGCCGGGCAGGCCAGCACCTCCAAGGCATAAAAGGCTAGCTCTGGCCACGTGGACAATTTAGAGACCCAGAAGTTGAATGGGGCCGAACCATCAGTCAGTACGTGGAGGGGTGTGCACACGTACTGTTCCACCATGTTAGTGAAATGTTGCCTCCTGCTAACACGTTGCGTATCAGGTGGTGGTGCAGTTGGCTGTGGCGTGTTGACAAAACTTTTCCACATCTCTGCCATGCTAACCCTGCCTTTAGAGGAGCTGGCCGTGACACAACTGCCTTGGCGACCTCTTGCTCCTCCTCTGCCTTGGCCTTGGGCTTCCACTTGTTCCCCTGTGACATTTGGGAATGCTCTCAGTAGCGCGTCTACCAACGTGCGCTTGTACTCGCGCATCTTCCTATCAGGAAGTAAGGTGGGCACATTGTCTTTGTAGCGTGGATCCAGCAGGGTGGCAACCCAGTAGTCCGCACACGTTAAAATGTGGGCAACTCTGCTGTCGTTGCGCAGGCACTGCAGCATGTAGTCGCTCATGTGTGCCAGGCTGCCCAGGGGTAAGGACAAGCTGTCCTCTGTGGGAGGCGTATCGTCATCGTCCTGCCTTTCCCCCCAGCCACGCACCAGTGATGGACCCGAGCTGCGTTGGGTGCCACCCCGCTGTGACCATGCTTCATCCTCATCCTCCTCCACCTCCTCCTCATTCTCGTCCTCCTCGTCCTCCAGTAGTGGGCCCTGGCTGGCCACATTTGTACTTGGCCTCTGCTGTTGCAAAAAAAACTCCCTCTGAGTCACTTCGAAGAGACTGGCCTGAAAGTGCTAAAAATGACCCCTCTTCCTCCTCCTCCTCCTCCTGGGCCACCTCCTCTTGCATCATCGCCCTAAGTGTTTTCTCAAGGAGACATAGAAGTGGTATTGTAACGCTGATAACGGCGTCATCGCCACTGGCCATGTTGGTGGAGTACTTGAAACAGCGCAACAGGGCACACAGGTCTCGCATGGAGGCCCAGTCATTGGTGGTGAAGTGGTGCTGTTCCGTAGTGCGACTGACCCGTGCGTGCTGCAGCTGAAACTCCACTATGGCCTGCTGCTGCTCGCACAGTCTGTCCAGCATGTGCAAGGTGGAGTTCCACCTGGTGGGCACGTCGCATATGAGGCGGTGAGCGGGAAGGCCGAAGTTACTCGGTAGCGCACACAGGCGAGCAGCGGCAGGATGTGAACGCCGTAAGCGCGAACAGACGGCCCGCACTTTATGCAGCAGCTCTGACATGTCGGGGTAGTTGTGAATGAACTTCTGCACCACCAAATTCAGCACATGCGCCAAGCAAGGGATGTGCGTCAAACCGGCTAGTCCCAGAGCTGCAACGAGATTTCGCCCATTATCGCACACCACCAGGCCGGGCTTGAGGCTCACCGGCAGCAACCACTCGTCGGTCTGTTGTTCTATACCCCGCCACAACTCCTGTGCGGTGTGGGGCCTGTCCCCCAAACATATGAGTTTCAGAATGGCCTGCTGACGTTTACCCCGGGCTGTGCTGAAGTTGGTGGTGAAGGTGTGTGGCTGACTGGATGAGCAGGTGGAAGAAGAGGAGGAGGAAGCCGAGAAGGAGGAGGTGGCAACAGGAGGCAAAGAATGTTGCCCTGCGATCCTTGGCGGCAGAAGGACGTGCGCCAAACAGCTCTCCGCCTGGGGCCCAGCTGCCACTACATTTACCCAGGGAGATATAGCGTCCCTGGCCGTGCTTACTGGTCCACGTATCTGTGGTTAGGTGGACCTTGCCACAGATGGCGTTGCGCAGTGCACACTTGATTTTATCGGATACTTGGTTGTGCAGGGAAGGCACGGCTCTCTTGGAGAAGTAGTGCCGGCTAGGAACAACATACTGTGGGACAGCAAGCGACATGAGCTGTTTGAAGCTGTCTGTGTCCACCAGCCTAAATGACAGCATTTAATAGGCCGGTAGTTTAGAAATGCTGGCATTCAGGGTCAGGGATCGAGGGTGGCTAGGTGGGAATTTACGCTTTCTCTCAAATGTTTGTGAGATGGAGAGCTGAACGCTGCCGTGTGACATGGTTGAGATGCTTGGTGATGGTGTTGGTGGTGGTGGTGGTGGTGGTGGTGGTGGTGGTGTTGGTGGTACATCCCCTGTTTGCTGGGCGGCAGGTGCCAACGTTCCTCCAGAGGCGGAGGAAGAGGCTGAGGCGGCAGCAGCAGAAGAGGCCGAGGCGGCAGCAGCAGAAGAGGTAGCAGGGGGAGCCTGAGTGACTTCCTTGTTTTTAAGGTGTTTACTCCACTGCAGTTCATGCTTTGCATGCAGGTGCCTGGTCATGCAGGTTGTGCTAAGGTTCAGAACGTTAATGCCTCGCTTCAGGCTCTGATGGCACAGCGTGCAAACCACTCGGGTCTTGTCGTCCTCACATTGTTTGAAGAAGTGCCATGCCAGGGAACTCCTTGAAGCTGCCTTTGGGGTGCTCGGTCCCAGATGGCGGCGGTCAGTAGCAGGCGGAGTCTCTTGGCGGCGGGTGTTCTGCTTTTGCCCACTGCTCCCTCTTTTGCTACGCTGTTGGCTCGGTCTCACCACTGCCTCTTCCTCCGAACGGTGAAAGTCAGTGGCACGACCTTCATTCCATGTGGGGTCTAGGACCTCATCGTCCCCTGCATCGTCTTCCACCCAGTCTTGATCCCTGACCTCCTGTTCAGTCTGCACACTGCAGAAAGACGCAGCAGTTGGCACCTGTGTTTCGTCATCATGAGAGACATGCTGAGGTGGTATTCCCATGTTCTCATAATCAGGAAACATAAGTGGTTGTGCGTCAGTGCATTCTATGTCTTCCACCGCTGGGGAAGGGCTGGGTGGATGCCCTTGGGAAACCCTGCCAGCGGAGTCTTCAAACAGCATAAGAGACTGCTGCATAACTTGAGGCTCAGACAGTTTCCCAGGTATGCATGGGGGTGATGTGACAGACTGATGGGCTTGGTTTTCAGGCGCCATCTGTGCGCTTTCTGCAGAAGACTGGGTGGGAGATAATGTGAACGTGCTGGATCCACTGTCGGCCACCCAATTGACTAATGCCTGTACCTGCTCAGGCCTTACCATCCTTAGAACGGCATTGGGCCCCACCAAATATCGCTGTAAATTATGGCGGCTACTGGGACCTAATGTAGTTGGTACACTAGGACGTGTGGCTGTGGCAGAACGGCCACGTCCTCTCCCAGCACCAGAGGGTCCACTAACACCACCACGACCATATCCGCGTCCGCGTCCTTTACTAGATGTTTTCCTCATTGTTATTGTTCACCACAACAACAAAAATATTATTTGACCCAATGTATTGAATTCAAATTCAGGCCTTTTTTTAAAGACAACTAACACTATCTGGCTATCTATTTAGGTACCGTATTACACTAATACAGGCACAGCAGTAACCACAGATTTAGCTGACTTTAAATTTGAGGCCTATTATTTAGGCGCTGAGTGACAGGTTTAGGTTTACTGACAGAATTAGACTTGGAAATGCACAGTAGCGTGTGGGTGAAGTTATTCAGAATGACCCTATGTGCACCTTGAATATTATATACCCTTTTAGGGATAGATTTCAAATAGCTCTGATACAGCAGAAACCACTAAATGAGGAAATTGCTAAATTGGGAATTGTATTTCAACCCAGAACAAAAAATGTGCTTTGACGGACACTAAATAACTTGACCAGCCACAACAGTACAGCAGTAACGACAGATTTAGCTGGATATAAATTTGAGGCCTAGTATTTAGGCTCTGGGTGACAGGTATAGATTTACTGACAGAATTAGACTTGGAAATGCACAGTAGCGTGTGTGTGAAGTTATTCAGAATGACCCTATGTGCACCTTGAATATTATATACCCTTTTAGGGATAGATTTCAAATAGCTCTGATACAGCAGAAACCACTAAATGAGGAAATTGCTAAATTGTATTTCAACCCAGAACAAAAACTGTGCTATGACGGACACTAAATAACTTGACCAGCCACAACAGTACAGCAGTAACGACAGATTTAGCTGGATATAAATTTGAGGCCTAGTATTTAGGCGCTGGGTGACAGGTATAGGTTTACTGACAGAATTAGACTGGGATATGCACAGTAGCGTGTGTGTGAAGTTATTCAGAATGACCCTATCAGCACCTTGAATCTTATATACCCTTTTAGGGATAGTTTTCAAATAGCTCTGATACAGCAGAAACCACTAAATGAGGAAATTGCTAAATTGGGAATTGTATTTCAACCCAGAACAAAAAATGTGCTTTGACGGACACTAAATAACTTGACCAGCCACAACAGTACAGCAGTAACGACAGATTTAGCAGGATATAAATTTGAGGCCTAGTATTTAGGCGCTGGGTGACAGGTATAGATTTACTGACAGAATTAGACTTGGAAATGCACAGTAGCGTGTGTGTGAAGTTATTCAGAATGACCCTATCAGCACCTTGATTCTGATATTCCCTTTTAGGGATGTATTTAAAGTAGGCCTGATACAGCAGAAACCACTAAATTAGGAAATTGCTAAATTGGGAATTGTATTTCAACCCAGAACAAAAACTGTGCTTTGACGGACACTAAATAACTTGCCCAGCCACAACAGTACAGCAGTAACGACAGATTTAGCAGGATATAAATTTGAGGCCTAGTATTTAGGCGCTGGGTGACAGGTATAGGTTTACTGACAGAATTAGACTGGGATATGCACAGTAGCGTGTGTGTGAAGTTATTCAGAATTACCCTATCAGCACCTTGATTCTGATATACCCTTTTAGGGATGTATTTAAAGTAGGCCTGATACAGCAGAAACCACTAAATTAGGAAATTGCTAAATTGGGAATTGTATTTCAACCCAGAACAAAAACTGTGCTTTGACGGACACTAAATAACTTGCCCAGCCACAACAGTACAGCAGTAACGACAGATTTAGCAGGATATAAATTTGAGGCCTAGTATTTAGGCGCTGGGTGACAGGTATAGGTTTACTGACAAAATTAGACTTGGAAATGCACAGTAGCGGGTGTGTGAAGTTATTCTGAATGACCCGTTGTGCACCTTGAATATGATATACCCTTTTAGGGATAGATTTCAAATAGCTCTGATACAGCAGAAACCACTAAATTATGAAATTGCTAAATTGGGAATTGTATATCAACCCAGAACAAAAAATGTGCTTTGACGGACACTAAATAACTTGACCAGCCACACCAGTAATGACAGATTTAGCTGGATATAAACTTGAGGCCTAGTATTTAGGCGCTGGGTGACAGGTATACGTTTACTGACAGAATTAGACTGGGATATGGCCAAAAAATAACCACACTATTGATGGTTAAATGCACTTGGTGTGACAGCTTGACCAACCACACTACTGAGGGTTAAATGCACTTGGTGACAGGCGCAGCTTGCCCCTGATGTAGTATATGGCCAAAAAATAAACAGACTATTGCTGGTTAAATGCACTTGGTGTGACAGCTTGACCAACCACACTACTGAGGGTTAAATGCACTTGGTGACAGGCGCAGCTTGCCCCTGATGTAGTATATGGCCAAAAAATAAACAGACTATTGCTTGTTAAATGCACTTGGTGTGACAGCTTCACCCTGATGTAGGCTTTAGCCAAAAACAACCACACCATTGAGGGTTAAATGCACTTGGTGACAGGCGCAGCTTGCCCCTGATGTAGTATATGGCCAAAAAATAAACAGACTATTGCTGGTTAAATGCACTTGGTGTGACAGCTTCACCCTGATGTAGGCTTTAGCCAAAAAACAACCACACCATTGAGGGTTAAATGCACTTGGTGACAGGTGCAGCTTGCCCCTGATGTAGTATATGGCCAAAAAATAAACAGACTATTGCTGGTTAAATGCACTTGGTGTGACAGCTTCACCCTGATGTAGGCTTTAGCCAAAAAACAACCACACCATTGAGGGTTAAATGCACTTGGTCGCAGCTTGTGCTGGCGCACCACAAGACACAAAATGGCCGCCGATCACCCCAGAAAAAAGTGACTGACAAACGGTCTGGGCAGCCTAAAAACAGTGAGCAATTGAGTATCAGCAGCACAATGATCCACAGCTGCAGATCGATCAATTAATCAAGTCTTTTGGAGGAGTTAATCTGCCTAATCTCGCCCTACTGTCGCAGCCGCAACCTCTCCCTACGCTAATCAGAGCAGAGTGACGGGCGGCGCTATGTGACTCCAGCTTAAATAGAGGCTGGGTCACATGGTGCTCTGGCCAATCACAGCCATGCCAATAGTAGGCATGGCTGTGATGGCCTCTTGGGGCAAGTAATATGACGCTTGTTGATTGGCTGCTTTGCAGCCTTTCAAAAAGCGCCAAGAAAGCGACGAACACCGAACCCGAACCCGGACTTTTACGAAAATGTCGAGTTCGAGTTCGCTCATCCTTACATCACAGCCATACCTATTAATGGCATGGCTGTGATTGGCCAGAGCAGCATGTGACCCTGGCTCTATATAAGCTTGAGTCATGTAGCGCTGCACTTCACTCTGCTGTTACAAGTGTAGGGAGAGGATGCTGCTGGTCTTGTGATTTCAGGGAGAGAATAGGAGAGACTCTAACTCAGCGATCTACATAGAAATAGTTATGTGGGTGCAGTTTTACCCTGCCCTGAGGCCATTAACCAAAAAAAAACCTTTTATAATTCTGTTAGGTGGGTGGCGGTGGCGGTGGCGGTGGCGGCGGCGGCGGCCATTTTATGCATGCTCAGTGCACCAGCACTGCATCTGAGCTTTTGGGACATTGCAAATCACCATTTTTTTGGGCAAACTAAAACATCTGGATTAGTCAGTGTGCAATTTAAGGTAGAAATACAGCCATCGTTTTCTGGGGTTTTAAAAACACACTATTTTTTTTTTTTTAAAACTGTATTTTCCAGATCTGCAAGTGTTAAATTCAAGTTTAATATATACAGCTTTCATATTCTGTTACCAAAAAAATACTTTTTTGGCAATCTACAACATCTGTATTAGTCAGTGTGCAATTTAAGCTAGAAATACACCCATCATTTTCTGTGGTTTGAAAAACACTTATTTTTTCAAAAAACAGTATTTTTTATATCTGCCAGTGTTAAATTCAAGTTTAATATATACAGCTTTCATATTCTGTTACCAAAAAAAGCTGCAGAGTACTTGTTTGCAATAGTGTACAGCGATTGTGCTGTTATCTCTCTATTGAGGATTAACCTTGTTGGCAACTAAGTTACAACAGCAGAGTACTTGTTTGCAACAGTGCATAGTTATTGTCGGAAACAGACACATTTTATAAAGCTTACTGAAAGCGCCGATTGCTCATTCATCTTTGAACTCCGTGGACACGGGACATTTCCAATATACAGAGATTTATGAGGTTAACCAGTTCCTGTCTGTATTATGAAAACGTGGGAATAGTACATGGAAGAGTCATATGAAATTTGACCTTTTAAGAGGAATATCATTGAAGGTGGCAGGAACCGACGGCATTACTGTCTCTCCAAGACAATAGTATATAATTGAAACCTAGGACCATTATAGGTCCATACTAGAAAAAGTGCCATCGGCTTCTGCACCGTCTCAGATTTTTTAGAATTTTTATTACATTGACATTGTGTTTTTGATTTATGATTGTATTAATATTGCATTTTATTAAGATTGTACATGTGACAGGCTGATTTTTATTTTTATCACAATAAACTATGTCTCTATTCCATATATGAGTGCCAGTCCTATACATAATATTAAAGTAGAAATACACCCATCATTTTGTGAGGTTTTAAAAACACCCAATTTTTTTTTTCAAAAGACAGTATTTTCCAGATCTTCAAGTGTTAAATTCAAGTTTAATACATACAGCTTTCATATTATGTTACCAAAAAAAGACTTTTTTTTATTTGCAATCTACAACATCTGGATTAGTCAGTGTGCAATTTAAGCTAGAAATACACCCATCATTTTCTGAAGTTTTAAAAACACACTATTTTTTTCAAGAAACAGTATTTTCCAGATCTGCAAGTGTAAAATTCAAGTTTAATATATACATCTTTCATATTTCTGTTAACAAAAAAACACAATTTTGGCCATCTACAACATCTTGATTAGTCAGTGTGCAATTTAACCACTTCAACCCCGCTAGCTAAAACCCCCTTAATGACCAGGCCACTTTTTACACTTCTGCACTACACTACTTTCACCATTTATTGCTCGGTCATGCAACTTACAACCCAAATGAATTTTACCTCCTTTTCTTCTCACTAATAGAGCTTTCATTTGGTGGTATTTCATTGCTGCTGACATGTTATTAATCGAAATTTAACGATTTTTTTGCAAAAAAATGACATTTTTCACTTTCAGCTGTAAAATTTTGCAAAAAAAAACGACATCCATATATACATTTTTCACTAAATTTATTGTTCTACATGTCTTTGATAAAAAAAAAATGTTTGGGCAAAAAAAAAATGGTTTGGGTAAAAGTTATAGCGTTTACAAACTATGGTACAAAAATGTGAATTTCCGCTTTTTGAAGCAGCTCTGACTTTCTGAGCACCTGTCATGTTTCCTGAGGTTCTACAATGCCCAAACAGTAGAAAAACCCCACAAATGACCCCATTTCGGAAAGTAGACACCCTAAGGTATTCGCTGATGGGCATAGTGAGTTCATAGAACTTTTTATTTTTTGTCACAAGTTAGCGGAAAATGCAGTTTTTATTTTTTTTTCTTACAAAGTCTCATATTCCACTAACTTGCGACAAAAAATAAAAAATTCTAGGAACTCGCCATGCCCATCACGGAATACCTTGGGGTGTCTTCTTTCCAAAATGGGGTCACTTGTGGGGTAGTTATACTGCCCTGGCAATTTAGGGGCCCAAATGTGTGAGAAGTAGTTTGCAATCAAAATGTGTAAAAAATGGCCTGCGAAATCCGAAAGGTGCACTTTGGAATATGTGCCCCTTTGCCCACCTTGGCTGCAAAAAAGTGTCACACATCTGGTATCGCCGTACTCAGGAGAAGTTGGGAAATGTGTTTTGGGGTGTCATTTTACATATACCCATGCTGGGTGAGAGAAATATCTTGGCAAAAGACAACTTTTCACATTTTTTTATACAAAGTTGGCATTTGACCAAGATATTTTTCTCACCCAGCATGGGTATATGTAAAATGACACTCCAAAACACATTCCCCAACTTCTCCTGAGTACGGCGATACCAGATGTGTGACACTTTTTTGCAGCCAAGGTGGGCAAAGGGGCACATATTCCAAAGTGCACCTTTCGGATTTCGCAGGCCATTTTTTACACATTTTGATTGCAAAGTTCTTTTCACACATTTGGGCCCCTAAATTGCCAGGGCAGTATAACTACGCCACAAGTGACCCCATTTTGGAAATAAGACACCCCAAGGTATTCCGTGAGGGGCATGGTGAGTTCCTAGAATTTTTTATTTTTTGTCGCAAGTTAGTGGAATATGAGACTTTGTAAGGAAAAAAGAAAAAAAATGAAAAATCATCATTTTCCGCTAACTTGTGACAAAAAATAAAAAATTCTAGGAACTCGCCGTGCCCCTCACGGAATACCTTGGGGTGTCTTCTTTCCAAAATGGGGTCACTTGTGGCGTAGTTATACTGCCCTGGCAATTTAGGGGCCCAAATGTGTGAGAAGTACCTTGCAATCAAAATCTGTAAAAAATGGCCTGCGAAATCCGAAAGGTGCACTTTGGAATATGTGCCCCTTTGCCCACCTTGGCTGCAAAAAAGTGTCACACATTTGGTATCGCCGTACTCAGGAGAAGTTGGGGAATGTGTTTTGGGGTGTCATTTTACATATACCCATGCTGGGTGAGAGAAATATCTTGGCAAAAGACAACTTTTCACATTTTTTTATACAAAGTTGGCATTTGACCAAGATATTTTTCTCACCCAGCATGGGTATATGTAAAATGACACCCCAAAACACATTGCCCAACTTCTCCTGAGTACGGCGATACCAGATGTGTGACACTTTTTTGCAGCCTAGATGCGCAAAGGTGCCCAAATTCCTTTTAGGAGGGCATTTTTAGACATTTGGATCCCAGACTTCTTCTCACACTTTCGGGCCCCTAAAAAGCCAGGGCAGTATAAATACCCCACATGTGACCCCACTTTGGAAAGAAGACATCCCAAGGTATTCAATGAGGGGCCTGGCGAGTTCATAGATTTTTTTTTTTTTGCATAAGTTAGCGGAAATTGTTTTTTTTTTTTTTTTTTTTCTCACAAAGTCTCACTTTCCGCTAACTTAGGACAAAAACTTCAATCTTTCATGGACTCAATATGCCCCTCAGCGAATACCTTGGGGTGTCTTCTTTCCGAAATGGGGTCACATGTGGGGTATTTATACTGCCCTGGCTTTTTAGGGTCCCTAAAGCGTGAGAAGAAGTCTGGAATATAAATGTCTAAATATTTTTACGCATTTGGATTCCGTGAGGGGTATGGCGAGTTCATGTGAGATTTTATTTTTTGACACAAGTTAGTGGAATATGAGACTTTGTAAGAAAAAACAAACAAAAAAAATATATATATTTCCGCTAACTTGGGCCAAAAAAATGTCTGAATGGAGCCTTACAGGGGGGGTGATCAATGACAGGGGGGTGATCAATGACAGGGGGGTGATCACCCCATACAGACTCCCTGATCACCACCCTGTCATTGATCACCCCCCTGTCATTGATCACCCCCCTGTAAGGCTCCATTCAGACGTCCGTATGATTTTTACGGATCCATGGATACATGGATCGGATCCGCAAAACACATGCGGACGTCTGAATGGAGCCTTACAGGGGGTGATCAATGACAGGGGGTGATCAGGGAGTGTATATGGGTGATCACCCCCCTGTCATTGATCACCCCCCTGTAAGGCTCCATTCAGACGTCCGTATGATTTTTACGGATCCATGGATACATGGATCGGATCCGCAAAACACATGCGGACGTCTGAATGGAGCCTTACAGGGGGGTGATCTATGACAGGTGGTGATCAGGGAGTGTATATGGGTGATCACCCCCCTGTAAGGCTCCATTCAGACGTCCGTATGATTTTTACGGATCCATGGATACATGGATCGGATCCGCAAAACACATGCGGATGTCTGAATGGAGCCTTACAGGGGGGTGATCTATGACAGGTGGTGATCAGGAAATATATATGGGTGATCACCCCCCTGTCATTGATCACCCCCCTGTAAGGCTCCATTCAGACGTCCGTATGATTTTTATGGATCCATGGATACATGGATCGGATCCGCAAAACACATGCGGACGTCTGAATGGAGCCTTACAGGGGGGTGATCAATGACAGGGGGGTGATCAATGACAGGGGGTGATCAGGGAGTGTATATGGGTGATCACCCCTCTGTCATTGATCACTCCCCTGTAAGGCTCCATTCAGACGTCCGCATGTGTTTTGCGGATCCGATCCATGTATCCGTGGATCCGTAAAAATCATACGGACATCTGAACGGAGCCTGACAGGGGGGTGATCAATGACAGGGGGGTGATCAGGGAGTTTATATGGGGTGATCATGGGTGATCAGGGGTTCATAAGGGGTTAAAAAGTGACGGGGGGGGTTTTAGTGTAGTGTGGTGTTTGGTGCGACTTTACTGAGCTACCTGTGTCCTCTGGTGGTCGATCCAAACAAAAGGGACCACCAGAGGACCAGGTAGCAGGTATATTAGACGCTGTTATCAAAACAGAGTCTAATATACCTGTTAGGGGTTAAAAAAAAACACATTCCAGAGGGGAAACAAACCAGGCTGGTGTAGTGAGCTGCATCTATATTTAGTTATATAAGGAGATATATAACGCGAGTTTGACCGCGACGCGTGGTTGATTTAAGTGTGGTTGCGTAAGTGTGACTTAAGATTAAGTGAGGGAGTATCTGAGAGCTAAATTATTTGTGGAGATTGAGTGGCTGTGTTTGACTGTATTGTATGCTGTGATAACACTTTTTTTTTCCTTCTCCAGGGGATGCACAGGTGAGTAATTAGGGTGTGGCTGTCTAATTCGGGTGTGGTTGTCTAATTAGGAGACTATAAAAACTCAGCAGTGTGAGCAGCACAGCCTCTTTGATTCCAGAGGGGAAACAAACCAGGCTGGTGTAGTGAGCTGCATCTATATTTAGTTATATAAGGAGATATATAACGCGAGTTTGACCGCGACGCGTGGTTGATTTAAGTGTGGTTGCGTAAGTGTGACTTAAGATTAAGTGAGGGAGTATCTGAGAGCTAAATTATTTGTGGAGATTGAGTGGCTGTGTTTGACTGTATTGTATGCTGTGATAACACTTTTTTTTTCCTTCTCCAGGGGATGCACAGGTGAGTAATTAGGGTGTGGCTGTCTAATTCGGGTGTGGTTGTCTAATTAGGAGACTATAAAAACTCAGCAGTGTGAGCAGCACAGCCTCTTTGATTCCAGAGGGGAAACAAACCAGGCTGGTGTAGTGAGCTGCATCTATATTTAGTTATATAAGGAGATATATAACGCGAGTTTGACCGCGACGCGTGGTTGATTTAAGTGTGGTTGCGTAAGTGTGACTTAAGATTAAGTGAGGGAGTATCTGAGAGCTAAATTATTTGTGGAGATTGAGTGGCTGTGTTTGACTGTATTGTATGCTGTGATAACACTTTTTTTTTCCTTCTCCAGGGGATGCACAGGTGAGTAATTAGGGTGTGGCTGTCTAATTCGGGTGTGGTTGTCTAATTAGGAGACTATAAAAACTCAGCAGTGTGAGCAGCACAGCCTCTTTGATTCCAGAGGGGAAACAAACCAGGCTGGTGTAGTGAGCTGCATCTATATTTAGTTATATAAGGAGATATATAACGCGAGTTTGACCGCGACGCGTGGTTGATTTAAGTGTGGTTGCGTAAGTGTGACTTAAGATTAAGTGAGGGAGTATCTGAGAGCTAAATTATTTGTGGAGATTGAGTGGCTGTGTTTGACTGTATTGTATGCTGTGATAACACTTTTTTTTTCCTTCTCCAGGGGATGCACAGGTGAGTAATTAGGGTGTGGCTGTCTAATTCGGGTGTGGTTGTCTAATTAGGAGACTATAAAAACTCAGCAGTGTGAGCAGCACAGCCTCTTTGATTCCAGAGGGGAAACAAACCAGGCTGGTGTAGTGAGCTGCATCTATATTTAGTTATATAAGGAGATATATAACGCGAGTTTGACCGCGACGCGTGGTTGATTTAAGTGTGGTTGCGTAAGTGTGACTTAAGATTAAGTGAGGGAGTATCTGAGAGCTAAATTATTTGTGGAGATTGAGTGGCTGTGTTTGACTGTATTGTATGCTGTGATAACACTTTTTTTTTCCTTCTCCAGGGGATGCACAGGTGAGTAATTAGGGTGTGGCTGTCTAATTCGGGTGTGGTTGTCTAATTAGGAGACTATAAAAACTCAGCAGTGTGAGCAGCACAGCCTCTTTGATTCCAGAGGGGAAACAAACCAGGCTGGTGTAGTGAGCTGCATCTATATTTAGTTATATAAGGAGATATATAACGCGAGTTTGACCGCGACGCGTGGTTGATTTAAGTGTGACTTAAGATTAAGTGAGGGAGTATCTGAGAGCTAAATTATTTGTGGAGATTGAGTGGCTGTGTTTGACTGTATTGTATGCTGTGATAACACTTTTTTTTTCCTTCTCCAGGGGATGCACAGGTGAGTAATTAGGGTGTGGCTGTCTAATTCGGGTGTGGTTGTCTAATTAGGAGACTATAAAAACTCAGCAGTGTGAGCAGCACAGCCTCTTTGATTCCAGAGGGGAAACAAACCAGGCTGGTGTAGTGAGCTGCATCTATATTTAGTTATATAAGGAGATATATAACGCGAGTTTGACCGCGACGCGTGGTTGATTTAAGTGTGGTTGCGTAAGTGTGACTTAAGATTAAGTGAGGGAGTATCTGAGAGCTAAATTATTTGTGGAGATTGAGTGGCTGTGTTTGACTGTATTGTATGCTGTGATAACACTTTTTTTTTCCTTCTCCAGGGGATGCACAGGTGAGTAATTAGGGTGTGGCTGTCTAATTCGGGTGTGGTTGTCTAATTAGGAGACTATAAAAACTCAGCAGTGTGAGCAGCACAGCCTCTTTGATTCCAGAGGGGAAACAAACCAGGCTGGTGTAGTGAGCTGCATCTATATTTAGTTATATAAGGAGATATATAACGCGAGTTTGACCGCGACGCGTGGTTGATTTAAGTGTGGTTGCGTAAGTGTGACTTAAGATTAAGTGAGGGAGTATCTGAGAGCTAAATTATTTGTGGAGATTGAGTGGCTGTGTTTGACTGTATTGTATGCTGTGATAACACTTTTTTTTCCTTCTCCAGGGGATGCACAGGTGAGTAATTAGGGTGTGGCTGTCTAATTCGGGTGTGGTTGTCTAATTAGGAGACTATAAAAACTCAGCAGTGTGAGCAGCACAGCCTCTTTGATTCCAGAGGGGAAACAAACCAGGCTGGTGTAGTGAGCTGCATCTATATTTAGTTATATAAGGAGATATATAACGCGAGTTTGACCGCGACGCGTGGTTGATTTAAGTGTGGTTGCGTAAGTGTGACTTAAGATTAAGTGAGGGAGTATCTGAGAGCTAAATTATTTGTGGAGATTGAGTGGCTGTGTTTGACTGTATTGTATGCTGTGATAACACTTTTTTTTTCCTTCTCCAGGGGATGCACAGGTGAGTAATTAGGGTGTGGCTGTCTAATTCGGGTGTGGTTGTCTAATTAGGAGACTATAAAAACTCAGCAGTGTGAGCAGCACAGCCTCTTTGATTCCAGAGGGGAAACAAACCAGGCTGGTGTAGTGAGCTGCATCTATATTTAGTTATATAAGGAGATATATAACGCGAGTTTGACCGCGACGCGTGGTTGATTTAAGTGTGGTTGCGTAAGTGTGTGACTTAAGATTAAGTGAGGGAGTATCTGAGAGCTAAATTATTTGTGGAGATTGAGTGGCTGTAGTTTGACTGTATTGTATGCTGTGATAACACTTTTTTTTTCCTTCTCCAGGGGTTGCACAGGTGAGTAATTAGGGTGTGGCTGTCTAATTCGGGTGTGGTTGTCTAATTAGGAGACTATAAAAACTCAGCAGTGTGAGCAGCACAGCCTCTTTGATTCCAGAGGGGAAACAAACCAGGCTGGTGTAGTGAGCTGCATCTATATTTAGTTATATAAGGAGATATATAACGCGAGTTTGACCGCGACGCGTGGTTGATTTAAGTGTGGTTGCGTAAGTGTGACTTAAGATTAAGTGAGGGAGTATCTGAGAGCTAAATTATTTGTGGACATTGAGTGGCTGTATTTGACTGTATTGTATGCTGTGATAACACTTTTTTTTTCCTTCTCCAGGGGTTGCACAGGTGAGTAATTAGGGTGTGGCTGTCTAATTCGGGTGTGGTTGTCTAATTAGGAGACTATAAAAACTCAGCAGTGTGAGTAGCACAGCCTCTTTGATTCCAGAGGGGAAACAAACCAGGCTGGTGTAGTGAGCTGCATCTATATTTAGTTATATAAGGAGATATATAACGCGAGTTTGACCGCGACGCGTGGTTGATTTAAGTGTGGTTGCGTAAGTGTGACTTAAGATTAAGTGAGGGAGTATCTGAGAGCTAAATTATTTGTGGACATTGAGTGGCTGTATTTGACTGTATTGTATGCTGTGATAACACTTTTTTTTTCCTTCTCCAGGGGTTGCACAGGTGAGTAATTAGGGTGTGGCTGTCTAATTCGGGTGTGGTTGTCTAATTAGGAGACTATAAAAACTCAGCAGTGTGAGTAGCACAGCCTCTTTGATTCCAGAGGGGAAACAAACCAGGCTGGTGTAGTGAGCTGCATCTATATTTAGTTATATAAGGAGATATATAACGCGAGTTTGACCGCGACGCGTGGTTGATTTAAGTGTGGTTGCGTAAGTGTGTGACTTAAGATTAAGTGAGGGAGTATCTGAGAGCTAAATTATTTGTGGACATTGAGTGGCTGTATTTGACTGTATTGTATGCTGTGATAACACTTTTTTTTTCCTTCTCCAGGGGTTGCACAGGTGAGTAATTAGGGTGTGGCTGTCTAATTCGGGTGTGGTTGTCTAATTAGGAGACTATAAAAACTCAGCAGTGTGAGTAGCACAGCCTCTTTGATTCCAGAGGGGAAACAAACCAGGCTGGTGTAGTGAGCTGCATCTATATTTAGTTATATAAGGAGATATATAACGCGAGTTTGACCGCGACGCGTGGTTGATTTAAGTGTGGTTGCGTAAGTGTGACTTAAGATTAAGTGACTTTAGATTCAGGGACTTCAGTGGG
Source organism: Bufo gargarizans (assembly GCF_014858855.1). Taxonomy (NCBI): domain Eukaryota; kingdom Metazoa; phylum Chordata; class Amphibia; order Anura; family Bufonidae; genus Bufo; species Bufo gargarizans. The sequence goes on along the minus strand of NC_058080.1, from coordinate 218,106,193 downwards.
GGACTGTAATTAGCCAGTTTCTTAGTACTACATTATATTGTATTTTTTGCTTTGCTGGTGTAATCCCCATTTCAGTATGTGTTGCACAATTGACAACGCAGTCCAGTGCACATCTTGCATGATGTATGCAGTCCTGGAACAGGAGTTCAAGGGTGCATATCTTTGTTCTAGATGTGAGCAAATTACCCGTTTGGAATCGCAAATCGAGTCTCTAAATGGGCAAATTGCAACACTGAGAGGCATTGACAATTTGCAAAAGAGTTTGCTTCTCACCGAGCAAGCACTCTTTGGGGTAGATGAGGGGGAGGGTGACAGAGAGGAGGCTGAGGAAAGTGAGGTAGCTAGCTGGGTAACATTAAGAAAGCGGGGTAGAGGGAAGAGTGTCAGGGAGGCTAGCCCTGATCTGACACACCCCAACAAGTTTGCACGTTTGGCAGATGAGGGGGATGTCAGTCCAGGGATGGCACTGCCGCAGCCAGACACTTCCTCTGCCAGTCAGGGGAATGTCAGCTCCGGTAAGCAGGGGCCCAGGAGAGCAGGGCAGGCCAGACAGGTGCTGGTAGTGGGAGACTCAATTATTAGGGGAACAGATAGGGAAATCTGTCACAAAGACCGTGATCGCCGAACAGTGTGCTGTCTTCCTGGCGCTAGAGTTCGACACATCGCGGATCGGGTTGACAGATTACTGGGAGGGGCTGGAGAAGATCCAGCGGTCATGGTCCATATCGGAAACAATGACAAAGTTAGGGGTAGGTGGAGAGTCCTTAAAAATGATTTCAGGGATTTAGGTCAAAAGCTGAGGGCAAGGACCTCAAAGGTAGTATTTTCCGAAATACTACCTGTACCACGGGCCACACAAGAGAGGCAGCGGGAGATTAGGGAAATTAACAAGTGGCTCAAAAACTGGTGTAGGAAGGAGGGGTTTGGGTTCCTGGAGAACTGGGCCGACTTCTCTGTCGGCTACAGGCTCTATCGTAGGGACGGGCTGCACCTCAATGGGGAAGGGGCAGCTGTGTTGGGGAGGAAGATGGCTAGAAGGTTGGAGGAGTGTTTAAACTAGGGACTGGGGGGAGGGTAATTATGTTATAGAATGGGAAGATAGTGCAGATAGAGACCGGGGGCAAGGTAGTGAGACTGGGGGAGGAATGGAAGGAGGGACTAGAACAGTTCAGAAGGAAAGGTGTAGAGTAAAAAATATACATAAACCTCTCAAATGTATGTATACTAATGCCAGAAGCCTGACTAATAAAACTGGTGAACTGGAATTAGTGATGTGTGAGGAGGACTATGACATAGTGGGAATAACTGAGACATGGCTGGATGATAGCTATGACTGGGCGGTTAATGTGCAGGGTTACAGTCTGTTTAGAAATGATCGTCAAAATCGGAGAGGGGGAGGGGTCTGCCTTTATGTAAAGTCCGGTCTAAAGACCACACTCCGTGAAGATATAAGTGAGGGACATGAACATGTGGAGTCACTGTGGGTAGAGATACATGGCGCTAAAAACAATAATAAATTACTAATAGGAGTTTACTATAAACCACCTAACATACCAGAGTCCACAGAAAATCTACTACTAAACGAGATAGATGAGGCGGCAAATCATAATGAGGTGGTTATTATGGGGGACTTCAACTACCCAGATATAGACTGGGAAACTGAAACTTGTATATCTCATAAAGGAAACAGGTTCTTGGCAATAACTAAAGACAATTACCTCTCCCAACTGGTTCAGGACCCGACTAGAGGGACGGCCATACTGGACTTAGTATTAACCAATAGGCCTGACAGAACAACAGACGTGCAGGTTGGGGGACACCTGGGAAATAGTGACCACAAAGTAATAACCTTCCAATTATCATTCAAAAGAGTGTTTCTACAGGAGGAACAAAAATACCAAACTTCAAAAAGCTAAATTTAGCCAACTAAGAGAGGCCATAGGACTAACGAAATGGGATAAAGTCCTCACAAATAAAAATACAGCCACAAAATGGGATATCTTTAAAAACATCCTAAAATCTCATTGTGAGAGGTACATACCGTATGGGAATAAAAGGTTAAGGAACAAAAAGAAACCAATGTGGATAAACAGAACTGTAAAGAAAGCAATAAATGACAAAAATAAAGCATATAAAACACTAAAACAGGAGGGTAGCACAGAAGCACTGAAAAACTATAAGGAAAAAAATAGAACATGCAAAAAACAAATAAAAGCGGCCAAACTAGAGACTGAGAGATTAATTGCCAAAGAGAGTAAAACTAACCCTAAAATGTTCTTCAATTATATAAATGTTAAAAAGTATAAATCTGAAGGTGTCGGCCCGTTAAAGAGTAATGAGGGGGAAGTCGCAGAGAGCGACGAGGAGAAAGCAAAGCTGTTAAATATTTTTTTCTCCAATGTATTCACTGAGGAAAATAAACTGTCAGATGACATGCCGAATGTTGAAATAAATTCCCCATTAAAAGTGTCCTGTCTGACCCAGGAAGAAGTGCAACAGCGACTTAGAAAGATTAAAATAGACAAATCGCCAGGACCGGATGGCATACACCCCCGTATCCTAAGGGAATTAAGTAATGTCATAGCCAGACCCTTATTTCTGATATTTGCAGATTCTATATTGACAGGGAATGTCCCACAGGATTGGCGCATGGCAAATGTGGTGCCAATATTCAAAAAGGGTCCAAAAACAGAGCCTGGAAACTATAGACCGGTAAGTTTGACATCTGTTGTGGGTAAACTGTTTGAAGGTTTTCTGAGAGATGCTATGTTAGAGCATCTTAACGGAAATAAGCAAATAATGCCATATCAGCATGGCTTTGTGAGGGATCGATCATGTCAAACAAATTTAATCAGTTTCTATGAGGAGGTAAGTTCTAGACTTGACAGCGGCGAATCAATGGATGTGGTGTATCTGGACTTCTCCAAGGCATTTGACACTGTACCACATAAAAGGTTAGTATATAAAATGAGAATGCTCGGACTGGGAGAAAACGTCTGTAAGTGGGTAAGTAACTGGCTCAGTGATAGAAAACAGAGGGTGGTTATTAATGGTAAATACTCAGATTGGGTCACTGTCACTAGTGGGGTACCTCAGGGATCAGTATTAGGCCCTATTCTCTTCAATATATTTATTAATGATCTTGTAGAAGGCTTGCATAGTAAAATATCAATTTTTGCAGATGACACTAAACTGTGTAAAGTAATTAACACTGAAGAGGACAGTATACTACTACAGAGGGATCTGGATAGACTGGAGGCTTGGGCAGATAAGTGGCAGATGAGGTTTAACACTGACAAATGTAAAGTTATGCACATGGGAAGGAATAATGCAAGTCACCCGTACTTATTAAATGCTAAAACACTCGGTAACACTGACATGGAAAAAGATCTAGGAATTTTAATAAACAGCAAACTAAGCTGCAAAAACCAGTGTCAGGCAGCTGCTGCCAAGGCCAATAAGATAATGGGTTGCATCAAAAGGGGCATAGATGCCCGTGATGAGAACATAGTCCTACCACTTTACAAATCATTAGTCAGACCACACATGGAGTACTGTGTATAGTTCTGGGCTCCAGTGAACAAAGCAGACATAGCAGAGCTGGAGAGGGTCCAGAGGAGGGCAACTAAAGTAATAACTGGAATGGGGCAACTACAGTACCCTGAAAGATTATCAAAATTAGGGTTATTCACTTTAGAAAAAAGACGACTGAGAGGAGATCTAATTAATATGTATAAATATATCAGGGGTCAGTACAGAGATCTATCCCGTCATCTATTTATTCCCAGGACGGTGACTGTGACGAGGGGGACATCCTCTGCGTCTGGAGGAAAGAAGGTTTGTACACAAACATAGAAGAGGATTCTTTACGGTAAGAGCAGTGAGACTATGGAACTCTCTGCCTGAGGAGGTGGTGATGGTGAGTACAATAAAGGAATTCAAAAGGGGCCTGGATGTATTTCTGGAGCGTAATAATATTACAGGCTATAGCTACTAGAGAGATATCGTTGATCCAGGGATTTATTCTGATTGCCTGATTGGAGTCGGGAAGGAATTTTTATTCCCCTAAAGTGAGGAAAATTGGCTTCTACCTCACAGGGGTTTTTTGCCTTCCTCTGGATCAACTTGCAGGATGACAGGCCGAACTGGATGGACAAATGTCTTTTTTCGGCCTTATGTACTATGTTACTATGTTACATCTCCAGCCTGCCAGCGAGCGATCGCCGATGGCAGGCTGGAGATCCACTCGCTTACCTTCCGTTCCTGTGAGCGCGCGCGCCTGTGTGCGCGCGTTCACAGGAAATCTCGGCCCTCGCGAGAAGACGCGTATATGCGTCACTCTGCGCAGGGCTGCCGCCTCCGGACCGCACATGTGCGTTAGGCGGTCCGGAGGCAGTTAAGCTAGAAATACAACAATAATTTTCTGGGGTTTGAAAAACACACTTTTTTGACAAAAAACACTATTTTCAGGCCTTGCAGCATCTGCACGTGAGAAATTACAGGCTTATATACTGCTGTCAAATTCAGTTGTTAAACAAACACTCGTTTGGGCACAAACAATTTAGTTGGCAGATTTTGATGCATATGTCATTGTGAGATACACCCTTAATACATTTGGGTTACATTCTGAGATTTTAAATACCGCCATTTGGTGCACCGATATTGAAGAGGAACCTATATATAGCCCAAACAAAGTTCAGGGCCCACCCCTAATTAAAGCATAGAAAACCGACCAGAAGGAGTGAGTCCAATCTATTACAAATAACACTAATAGTACTAGAATAGTCCAAAAATAGCATAATTTTTTGGGAAAATCACAAGAGGACACATGATTAACGCAAGTCACACAAAGACAATTGATACAGGTCACAATACATATTAAAAGCCAAGGGAACCGATGGTGAACTGCCGGTACGTATGAATAAAGTGCATGTGCATAAATCTTTCCAATTGGTCATCAATAAAAGGATATGTAATATCCACACACTATGGCTCAAAACTAACATAAATTACCTAAATGCATTATTTGTACAACAGATGCCAAAAAGTGGACGTGATAATGCACTTACTGCGCTACGATCGTCATCCAGGAGTGGCGGGCGGCGCCCCAGCCCGGCGCATGCGTGTAATGTCAGGCGCTCCGCAACCACCATGTTAGGTGAGGGCATGCGGACCGGCCGCTGTTACATATTTACATTATTCAGATCCAATGCAAGCAAGCCACCAATTTGTAAACAAATTGATATAATTTCATTTCAAATGGTAAATTTCAAATGCAGTATACAATATGATAATACGACATCCTAAAATAGAAGTAACATACATAGACACTCATCAAAATGGACAAGACACACAGCAAGTTAAATATCCCCATCACTGATCATAATTGGAATATAAAACCTATTGATGTTTTTAGGTTTTGGTTATTTTTAATATATATGTATACATATACAGACGTGGACAAAATTGTTGGTACCCTTTGGTCAATGAAAGAAAAAGTCACAATGGTCACAGAAATAACTTTAATCTGACAAAAGTAATAATAAATTAAAATTCTATAAATGTTAACCAATGAAAGTCAGACATTGTTTTTCAACCATGCTTCAACAGAATTATGTAAAAAAATAAACTCATGAAACAGGCATGGACAAAAATGATGGTACCCCTAGAAAACACAGAACATAATGTGACCAAAGGGACATGTTAATTCAAGGTGTGTCCACTAATTAGCATCACAGGTGTCTACAACCTTGTAATCAGCCATTGGGCCTATATATATGGCTCCAGGTAATCACTGTGTTGTTTGGTGATATGGTGTGTACCACACTCGACATGGACCAGAGGAAGCAAAGGAAAGAGCTGTCTCAAGAGATCAGAAAGAAAATTATAGACAAGCATGTTAAAGGTAAAGGCTATAAGACCATCTCCAAGCAACTAGATGTTCCTGTGAGTACAGTTGCACATATTATTCATAAGTTTAAGATCCATGGGACTGTAGCCAACCTCCCTGGACGTGGCCGCAGGAGGAAAATTGATGACAAATCTAAGAGACGGATAATCCGAATGGTAACAAAAGAGCCTAGAAAGACTTCTAAAGAGATTCAAGGTGAACTTCATGCTCAAGGAACATCAGTGTCAGATCGCACCATCCGTCGTTGTTTGAGCCAAAGTGGACTACATGGGAGACGACCAAGGAGGACACCATTGTTGAAAACGAATCATAAAAAAGCAAGACTGGAATATGCCAAACTACATGTTGACAAGCCACAAAGCTTCTGGGAGAATGTCCTGTGGACAGATGAGACAAAAATCGAAGTTTTTGCCAAGGCACATCAGCTGTATGTTCACAGACGAAAAAATGAAGCATATCAAGAAAAGAACACTGTCCCTACTGTGAAACATGGAGGAGGCTCTGTTATGTTCTGGGGCTGCTTTGCTGCGTCTGGCACAGGGTGTCTTGAATCTGTGCAGGGTACAATGAAATCTCAAGACTATCAAGGAATTCTAGAGAGAAATGTACTAGCCAGTGTCAGAAAGCTTGGTCTCAGTCGCAGGTCATGGGTCTTGCAACAGGACAATGACCCAAAACACACCGCTAAAAACACCCAAGAATGGCTAAGAGGAAAAAATTGGACTATTCTAAAGTGGCCTTCTATGAGCCCTGACCTCAATCCTATTGAGCATCTTTGGAAGGAGCTGAAACATGCAGTCTGGAAAAGGCACCCTTCAAACCGGACACAACTGGAGCAGTTTGCTCATGAGGAGTGGGCCAAAATACCTGCTGAGAGGTGCAGATGTCTCATTGACAGTTACAGGAAGCGTTTGATTGCAGTGATTGCCTCAAAAGGTTGCGCAACAAAATATTAAGTTAGGGGTACCATCATTTTTGTCCATGCCTGTTTCATGAGTTTATTTTTTTACATAATTCTGTTGAAGCATGGTTGAAAAACAATGTCTGACTTTCATTGGTTAACATTTATAGAATTTTAATTTATTATTACTTTTGTCAGATTAAAGTTATTTCTGTGACCATTGTGACTTTTTCTTTCATTGACCAAAGGGTACCAACAATTTTGTCCACGTCTGTATGTGTGGCGAAACCAACCTCGCCACTGGGTTTTGGAGAGGGCTGTTTAAAAGCCTCTTGCCTCAGGATTATGGCCCATAGTAACTGTAAAGGAGAAGACAGACCGGCCGCACAGCTTAAATCTGTCTGTAGAATTGTATTTTATGTTTATTATGCGTTCGGTTAAATTGTATGTTATGTGAGGGCACCCAGATAGCTAATATTATTGTATTCGTGTATTCTGAGTGCCATTCACCTAATGATATGCACTCAGACTTGAGCTATCTGGGGATATGTTAAATGTCTGTGTTTGCTGTGGGGGTGTGCCATTGTGTGTTTGGGTGGTGATTCCTGTCCTGTTGTCTCCACATGTGTATTGGTGATCTCCCTTTTGTCCTGAGAGATAATTGGATTGTGTTCGGTCGTCTCCAGGACAGAGGGGAGGAAACCATGATGCATTGTGGGGATATGTTGTATCTGTCCTGTATCTGCAACAAACTGCAATAAAAACCAGGCTGGGTGTGCCAGCACTTCAGATCACTGCTTGACCCTCAACACGGAGCCTTGTCTCGTTATTGGGGGATTCCCTGTATGCTGTTGGAGACTGATTGCCAGGAGTGTAAGCTGACGGATACGCTTTTCCTGTTCGTCTGCTGACAGCTATTTGCGAGGTTCCAGTTTGGAGTGCTATTTTGTATCCAGTTCGGGAGGTTGGTGTTCTGCAGTAGCTGTGCCTGTCTCTCGGAAAGGGGCATATCGCCTAAACGGATTTTAACCCCTTGTCTGCTGAAACGGTGCCGTTACAATATGTATATAACAATATAGTGCATAGATGTGCAGCGCTATTGCGCTATACACATACCACACACTGCACAGGGGTGGTTGTCATGTACACTGGATTATACAATAATTCAGTGTAGGAAAACTGGAACAGGAATACTGGGGGGGAAATAGTTTTGACGCTTGCGCATGTGAAAAACAATAATTCAATATATTTTTATATATTATCCGTGAAATCTGTGAAAGAAACATTTTTCTAAATCATGTTCTGATGACATTTTTACAGCCCCGGAGGAATTGGAGGCGCTTCGAATATTAGAAGAATTGTTGATGGAACAGGAGACAGGTGAGTCAAAATTTCCATCATTTACCCGTAGTCGGTCAGTCACGTTTCCACCCTTGTCACTCAGTCCGGCAATTGAGACATTTGTCAAGATGGTGGTGAAGGAATTATTTTCTCTTCCCATAAAACGTCTGTATGACAACTTGAGCTATCCTCAAAGATTAGCCCTAAAACAATTGCGAGCGATGAAAAATGTGGTATTCAAACCGGCTGACAAGGGTGGAAACGTGGTAGTCTGGCCTGTTGAAATGTATGAGGCGGAGGCCCATCGTCAGCTGCGTGATACTGATTTTTATAGGAGACTCACATCTAATCCTACCAATAACTATCAGATGCAAGTACAGGCTATTTTGACGGCAGCAGTGGAGTCATCGACTATCAATAAGACGGTATTTCATGGTTTGATGGTAAAACATCCAATATCCCCCACATTATATTTGTTACCCAAGGTCCATAAATCACCATCCAAGCCTCCCGGCAGATCAATAGTGTCGGGATGTGGGGGGTTGTGCGAACCCATCTGTCGCTTTTTGGACTTTTACCTCAAACCATGTGTAGAATGCCTGCCATCATATGTGCGTGACTCCACTGATGTGCTGAAATGTCTAGAAAATGTCCACATGGAGGATGATATGTATCTTGTGACATGCGACGTAGAGTCGCTTTATACCTGCATCCAACATGAGTTGGGATTGAGAGCTTCCATCTTTTTCCTGCGGACAAGGAACTTGTCACCAGATTTGGTGGAGTTTATATTGATCCTGCTGGATTTTGTCCTAACACATAACCATTTCCTGTTCAAGGATCGATATTACCTCCAATTGCGAGGTGTGGCGATGGGGGCGACTTGTGCGCCCTCATACGCCAATTTATTTATTGGCTTTTGGGAACGTGAGCATGTACAGCACATAATGGACGGAGCGAATGGTCAGGTTATATCCTGGATCCGCTTTATAGACGACATTTTGTTTGTTTGGCAGGGGTCTAGGACAGCATTGGAATCATTTCTGATACAACTTAATACGAATGATTGGAACATCAGGCTGACCCATACCATTTCTCAACATCAAATGACCTTTTTGGATATTAACATCAAGACATCTGCAAATGGTACCCTATCTACTGGAGTCCACCGTAAGGACACTGCTGTAAATGCTTTATTGCATGCCTCCTCTTTTCATCCCCAACATCAGAAGCGTTCCATACCAATTGGACAGTTTTTAAGAGCCAAGAGATTATGCACAACAACAGAGGATTTTGAAGATGAGTCAACTTTGCTTCGACAGGGCTTTAAACAAAGAGGCTACCACCCTGTGGTTATTGAACGGGGGTACCAACGGGCCTTAAATGCGTCTCGACAGGCCCTTCTTAAAACAAAGCCCAAGAAAGTGACAGATATCACATCTGATGGGACACGACCAATCTGCATGATTACGGATTACAGCACACAATGGAATAACATCAGAAAAACCTTTGTTAAATACTGGCCGATCCTGCAGACTGATCATGTTCTAAATTCAGTGCTCACCTCGAACCCCACTCTGGTATCCCGTCGTAGCAAGAACCTTAGTGACATTTTGGTATCCAGCCATTATGTCCCACCAAAATCTCAAGATTTCTTGTTTCAGTTCAAGGGGCCCAGATGGGGGTCGACATCTTGTGGGCATTGCAGCATTTGTAAGGCCATGGTCAAGAGTGATTCCTTTAATGACTCATCTGGCAAAAATGTATATAAGATTGTGCACTTTATTAATTGTAGTACTAGTGGCGTCATATACTATGCAACATGCCCGTGTGGATTAATCTACATTGGCATGACAACACGTGAATTGCGTATACGCATTCAGGAACATCAAAGCGATATACGCACGGCATTCAAAGTAGGTGATGATGACAGAGAACGGATAGTGAAGCTCAAACCAGTTGCGCGACACTTCTGTTTGAAACACAGTAATCGATGGCTGGACCTGAGGGTCCGTGGCATCGATAGAGTAAATTTAGGCTCTCGGGGCGGTGACCTCTTTTGGCGTCTTGAACAGGTTGAAAGTAAGTGGATAATTAAACTCCAGACCCAAGTACCATATGGGTTAAATGATAAGGTGCCTTTTGGATCCTTTTTGTGAATATCTCCTCCTTGAATCTCCTTGCTGTGTCCAGGTTCTTTTATGTTTTATGTGATTACCATGGATGTGTGTGTGATGGATTCTTGAGTGGGTTGTGGATCATGCGAGGGGTCAATCAACTCATGAGCATGCCTGCGTTATTGAGAATGGGTATACATGATGTGTTTTGCATGGGATTTTAAAGACAGACAGTGTATGTAATAATGCAACAAATAGATTTCGGGGTCATTTAGGGGGATGGTACTCATGTAGGAATGGGCGTGGTGATGTCATTGTGTCATGCGCTCATTTATAGTTAGGCTACTAGGAGGGGTTTTGACCCAATCACATAACAGCACTTTTTATATTATGTGTAACAGTTCACTTTTTGTACTTTTGTGCGTATATTATCATTATGGTTTTATTCATATTAATTACAATCTATTATCACATATAATATTGAATATTTTTCTGAAAATATTTTATCTTTGTGTGCACAATGTTGTGCATCACAGAGAGACAAATAGTTGAGCACAATCATTTCCAGCCTTGTTTTTGGCTGGGTTAGAATTGCTAATTCGGTCTTGCACAATCTATTATAATGTTGGGGTTGATTTATATTGCTAATCATATGTAATGGACTAGTGTATCATGTTATATGAGGCTGATTGCACGCATTAACCTTTAAATTTTCTTTCACAGATAATATATAAAAATTATTTTTGAATTATTGTTTTTCACATGCGCAAGCGTCAAAACTATTTCCCCCCCAGTATTCCTGTTCCAGTTTTCCTACACTGAATTATTGTATAATCCAGTGTACATGACGACCACCCCTGTGCAGTGTGTGGTATGTGTATAGCGCAATAGCGCTGCACATCCATGCACTATATTGTTATATACATATTTGTATACATATATATTAAAAATAACCAAAACCTAAAAACATTAATAGGTTTTATATTCCAATTATTATCAGTGATGGGGTTATTTAACTTGCTGTGTGTCTTGCCCATTTTGATGAGTGTCTATGTATGTTACTTCTATTTTAGGCTAGTTTCACACTAGTGTTCGTCGGTCCGCTCGTGAGCTCCGTTTAAAGGAGCTCACGAGCGGACCCGAACGCCTCCGTCCAGCCCTGATGCAGTCTGAATGGAGCGGATCCGCTCAGACTGCATCAGTCTGGCGGCGTTCAGCCTCCGCTCCGCTCGCCTCCGCACGGACAGGCGGACAGCTGAACGCTGCTTGCAGCGTTCAGCTGTCCGCCTGGCCGTGCGGAGGCGAGCGGATCCGTTCAGACTTACAATGTAAGTCAATGGGAATGGATCCGCTTGAAGAGGTCACCATATGGCTCAATCTTCAAGCGGATCCGTCCCCCATTGACTTTACATTGAAAGTCTGAACGGATCCGCTCAGGCATCTTGCGCACTTAGAAAATTTTCTAAGTTATTAATGCAGACGGATCCGTACTGAACGGAGCCTCCGTCTGCATTAATATGATCGGATCCGTTCAGAACGGATCCGATCAAGCGCTAGTGTGAAAGTAGCCTTAGGATGTCGTATTATCATATTGTATACTGCATTTGAAATTTACCATTTGGAATGAAATTACATCCATTCGATTACAAATTGGTGGCTTGCTTGCATTGGATCTGAATAATGTAAATATGTAACAGTGCTGCCCGCCACTCCTGGATGACGATCGTAGCGCAGTAAGTGCGTGACCTCCCTCCTCCGGACCGGCGTGGCCTGCAGCGTTGTGTTCATTGTGGAATGCCGGGCGCCATGTGTGGAGCACTCACCATGTGATAGCGTTCAGGTGAGTTGAAGCAGGCGGATGGCAGGCCAACCAATAACAACAGTGTTTTGGTAGAATGACAGGCCACTAGCAAATGAGATACAGTTATTCCACCTACTTAAGGCATCATCTTCACCACACCAACCAGTACCCCTTGAAAAAGCTGTACACGAAACGTGCGTTGGGGAGTGGACCGGTGGTGTTGCTGTTCGGTATACCATAATTGTGTGGTCAGTATTTTTTCTATGTGCTGGTTACAACTCTATTTACCTCATTGCCTCAGTTAGCCAAATGTGGTGTGTATTATCACGTCCACTTTTTGGCATCTGTTGTTCAAATAATGCATTTAGGTAATTTATGTTAGTTTTGAGCCATAGTGTGTGGATATTACATATCCTTTTATTGATGACCAATTGGAAAGTTTTATGCACATGCACTTTATTCATACGTACCAGCAGTTCACCATCGGTCCCCTTGGTTTTGAATATGTATTGTGACCTGTATCAATTGTCTTTGTGTGACTTGCGTTAATCATGTGTCCTCTTGTGATTTTATAATAATTATGCTATTTTTGGACTATTCTAGTACTATTAGTGTTATTTGTAATAGATTTGACTCACTCCTTATGGTCGGTTTTCTATGCATTAATTAGGGGTGGGCCCTGAACTTTGTTTGGGCTATATATAGGTTCCTTATCATTATCTGTGTTACAGATTTGCCCTATGTAATGGATTTATGCGCTAAAGAGACAGATTGGCTGGCGCAGGTCACAAGGATTTTCAAGGAGGAGAATATTCCCAATTCCAATTCCATGCAACCAGATGTATCAGAGACGCAGAAACTTCTGAAGAATTTGTACCGTAATAGAACCAAAACGTGGTGGAATAAGGCTGCGTTGGAACAGTACCTTACCAGAGATCTGGCTCCGAGGGGCCTTCGAGTTCAGGTATGTCCCTCTTTTCCACTAGAAGATGATGTCCTGAAACAGAGATGGGAGGAGGCTTGCAAGCTATGATCACAGACATTTATTGAGCTATTGATTGGATATGAAAAAAAGCAATTGGATGATATTGAGAAATCAATTACACCGCTACAGGATAAATTGCGGACGATAGGAAACCCGGATGTGATGACACGTTTTGAACAGGATTTGAATAATGACCAAACACGCTGAGATGAAGGCGAAAAAATTCCAGCGTGACATCTCTGATTATCGAAATGAACGGGTATTCTGGTGGCATTATAAACACAACACTGATCGCTCCGTCTCGGGCTCGGCTACGTCCACACGGAGTAACTACTCCCAACGTGCACAGGGACTAACCCCAGTGGTACCTACTATGGCTACATCTAAAACACCTACAAAACAGAAATATAACAACTTGGAGGACTCTAGAAGTGGAGAATTGAAGGTAATTAACCTTTCAGATATCTAACTTTCTGGCTCCCAGCTGGAGGTTCTGTCCCTGGGACTCTCCTTTAGTCCTGTGTCCCTGTACGGCAACTTTACTGCAATTAAGGATACATTCCTTTTTGCTAGGAAACTTGTCTACAGGAAACATTTTTCTAAATCATGTTCTGATGACATTTTTACAGCCCCGGAGGAATTGGAGGCGCTTCGAATATTTGAAGAATTGTTGATGGAACAGGAGACAGGTGAGTCAAAATTTCCATCATTTACCCGTAGTCGGTCAGTCACGTTTCCACCCTTGTCACTCAGTCCAGCAATTGAGACATTTGTCAAAATGGTGGTGAAGGAATTATTTTCTCTTCCCATAAAATGTCCGTATGACAACTTGAGCTATCCTCAAAGATTAGCCCTAAAACAATTGCGAGCGGTGAAAAATGTGGTATTCAAACCGGCTGACAAGGGTGGAAATGTCTGGCCTGTTGAAATGTATGAGGCGGAGGCCCATCGTCAGCTGCGTGATACTGATTGTTATAGGAGACTCACATCTAATCCTACCAATAACTATCAGATGCAAGTACAGGCTATTTTGACGGCAGCAGTGGAGTCATCGACTATCAATAAGACGGTATTTCATGGTTTGATGGTAAAACATCCAATAATTCATCCAGTCCAGTAATAGAGTCAACCCTCATGAAAAAATAAAACAAATTTTAATGAGAATCTAACACGTAAGACATGACAAACTCCACTATACTGTTTAAAGGGTAGACCCTCAAATAGCTGGGTGAGCTAATCGTGGGTGGGGGAATAGTACGCTGATACCCTGAGCTACACCTCAGCCCAGGGACACCCCCTAGTGGTGGGGACTCCCTGTCCTCGAGCCTAAACTACCGCCTCCTGCCGTTCAATAGAATGGTGACAGGTGGTGGATGCTGGCTAAGTGGTGGGCTACTGAAAAAAACAGACACACAAACATATAGAAAAGGTGCCCAATGTATACAGCCCTGATGATGTGTGACCACATGAAGAGGTACACGTTGCACCGAGTATTCTAAAAAAACACCCGATATTATGATAGTTAGGATAGTAATCAAAGAAAACCCTGATGTGTTTCCCCCACAGAGTGGGATCATCAGGGGGTGATGAAGTTAGATATATGGATAATCAAAGAAAACAGATAAACTTAAATAATCAAAAAACGGAGAGCAAGTAAATAAACCGAGCTCCGTTGAGCGAGTGCAAAGCACTGTTGTTGGTGCTTCGGTATCGTTTTATATTAGACCCAGAGATGATATGTATAGGAGAACGAAGCACATCCAATCAGGTGACCACTCAAAGAGCAGATAAGGGTCTCGTAGCGGTCATGAATAGAGGGAGGGCCTCTGTGAAAGAAAAAGACATGTATATACACACTTGTATATTGGAAATGCACAATATGGCCATCGCCAATAAGCACCGTAATGAGGGGGGCAACTCACTGTGTTTATAAGGTGCCCAGTGTCCAATTTAGTACAGCGTACTGGATAGTTGATAGTACGTAAAGTGTAGCTGTGATGGGTCACTTGGCATCCCTGTTTGTAACCCTGCGGGTCAAATCTCGGACCAGGTAGCGCGGCGGTGATGCTCGATAAGCGCATGCGTTCCACTGGTGGAACGCATGCCGAGGCGCCTACTTCCGGTGAGTGAGTCTTAGCTGTTCATATACGTGCGAAACCTGTCCGAGACGTCATTTCCGTCTGGCCATAGCATTGTCACTTCCGCTGGCCGGCGGTGATACTCAAATAAGCGCATGCGTTCCACTATGGAACACATGCCAAGGCGCCTACTATCGGTTAGTGAATCTTAGCTGTTCATACGCTGTGACGTGTATCCGGCCGTTGAACCGCACTGCGCTTCCTGTCCCTTGCCAACTGCGCTCCAGCTCGGATGGAGAGGGCGGATAAAACTGCAAGTGGGCGTACTTACGTAGAAGGGGAGAGGATGACACAGAACCAGAGAAGCGGCATAGTCCTTTATAGGACAGAAGCAGTTTATTAGGGAGGTGCAAAACAAAAACCCCTAAAAATGGGCCGGATAGAAGGGGGAGCATGGAGAAGGGGGAAAGGGGAGAGCAAACTAGTGATATAGAGGAGCATGTAAGATTCACTGGTATAAGCTGACCCTTCGTGATAAGAAGGGGACAGACAGGTGTAAAATGAACCAATTAATGTCCATTTAGTAAAAATTAAAACATTCGGGTGCTTTACGCACCCAGGCTAAGTTAAGGGGGGGCCTAGCTTTCCTGATGGCCTAACATGCTAGTGGGACTGAGGGAAGAAAAGGGAAGGGTAAGAAGGCCAGGGATATCCCGCCACTGGGCCAGAGGGTCAGGCACAGACAGTGATGATGATATTGGGGAAAAGTAAGCAAAAAAGGATTTATTAGGAAGATTTATTAAGAAGCAGGTAGGTGGATGGACCGGGGATAAGGGGGAGGAGGGAGAAGAGCGAAAGTACCCCCAGCCTAAATAGTCAGAGAAAACATGAAAATGTTAATCTCTCATTAAGGCCACGGGGGGACTGGGATCGAAGTCTGTGGATCCACTCGCTCTCCTTTTGTAGGATCCTCCTGTCCCGATCACCCCCACGAGGGGAAGGAGGTACCAGCTCAAGGACAGTTAATAGGAGGGACGTGGGGTCGCCCCCATGATACTCATTGACATGGGTGGCCACTGGTGTTACCTCCTTCTTGATCACATCGTTAATGTGCTCAAGTATCCGCCTTCTTAGCTCTCTCACGGTTTTCCCGACATAATCCATGGGGCACGGGCATTGGCATAGATATACAACACCTTTAGACTGACAATTGATAAAGTCTCGGACATGAAAGGATTGCCCCGTGGCAGAGCAGGTGATAATTTTGGCAGTGGACACGTAGTCACACGCCTTGCATCTGCCACATTTAAAAACACTCACGGGTTTGCGGTCTAGCCATGTACCCATTTTAGCGGGTGGTGAATAGTGGCTACAGACGAGACGGTCTTTCAGGCTCCTGCCACGTCTATAAGAAACAGCAGGATGCTCAGTAACAATGTCTGAGAGATCTGAGTCCATGCGTAAAATCGGCCAGTATTTGTCAAGCACCTGCCTGACTTCCCGGTTAGCGATATCGAAGTCGGCGATGATACGTGTCGGTTGGGGGCAGTCCACAGATCTACGTCTGGGGACTAACAAGTCAGTCCGAACGCTTGTCGATGCATGCTTGAATGCGTCTCGTAGTACTGGTTGTGGGTATCCCCTGGCCCTAAATCTCTCCTGCAAACCCTTTGCCTCACTGAAGAATGATGCATCATTGGAGCAGTTCCTCTTCACCCGGAGGTATTGGCCCCTGGGTATGCCTCGTTTGAGAGGAGTAGGGTGGTGATTGCTCCAGTGAAGCAAGGAGTTTGTGGCCGTGCTCTTCCTATAGATGTTGGTGGATAACCTATCCTCTAGTTTGGTGCTGGATCGAGTTCATAAGTGAACCTGAGACCTACCGCATTTTTATTGAGATCAGAGACAAACCATTTAAAATCTGTTGGTCCACCCTTCTACACCACGAACACGTCAATGTAGCGCGTCCAAAACTGGATGTTATTGGCCCACCAGACGACGTGATCGGGAAAGACGTGGGTGTCCTCCCTCCAGCCCAGGAAGAGGTTGGCATAAGATGGGGTGCATGGGCTGCCCATTGCCATCCCCCTGAGCTGGTGGTAGAAACGCGCGTTATAAAGGAAAAAGTTATGTCTCAGGGTGAACTCAAGCAGTTCCAGGATAAAGCCATTGTGTGAGACATATGGAATCCCCCTGGTCCGGAGGAAATATTCAACGGCTCTAAGTCCACATTGATGTGAGATGGAACTGTACAATGATTCGACATCAATGCTAGCCAACAGGCAATCTGGATCGAGGTTAAGGGTGTCAATTTTGTTGAGGAAGTTCATCGTGTCCCTCGTGTAGGCCGGGAGGGACACGACAAACTCTGCCAACACCCGGTCCAGATACACCCCACAGTTCTGGGTTAGGGAGTTAACGCCCAAGACTATTGGGTGACCTCTCAGGGGGGCTGTCCCCTTATGTATTTTGGGGAGCCCGTAAAAGGTGGCTATCAGATGTTTGGCCAGTAGAAGAAAGTCGAATTTGGTCGTACTAATGACTTTGTTGTTTAAGCCGGTTAGTAAAATCTGTCTCAGATCTTCTAGAAATGATTGGGTCGGGTTGGTGGGTAGGATCTCATAGCCCTCTTTGTCCTTCGGGAGATTTAGGCATCCAATAACCCCCACCCTATATTTGTTACCCAAGGTCCATAAATCACCATCCAAGCCTCCAGGCAGACCAATATTGTCAGGATGTGAGGGGTTGTGCGAACCCATCTGTCGCTTTTTGGACTTTTACCTCAAACCATGTGTAGAATGCCTGCCATCATATGTGCGTGACTCCACTGATGTGCTGAAATGTCTAGAAAATGTCCACATGGAGGATGATATGTATCTTGTGACATGCGACGTAGAGTCGCTTTATACCTGCATCCAACATGAGTTGGGATTGAGAGCTTCCATCTTTTTCCTGCGGACAAGGAACTTGTCACCAGATTTGGTGGAGTTTATATTGATCCTGCTGGATTTTGTCCTAACACATAACTATTTCCTGTTCAAGGATCGATATTACCTCCAATTGCGAGGTGTGGCGATGGGGGCGAATTGTGCGCCCGCATACGCCAATTTATTTATTGGCTTTTGGGAACGTGAGCATGTACAGCACGTAATGGATGGAGCGAATGGTCAGGTTATATCCTGGATCCTCTTTATAGACGACATTTTGTTTGTTTGGCAGGGGTCTAGGACAGCATTGGATTCATTTCTGATACAACTTAATACGAATGATTGGAACATCAGGCTGACCCAGACTATTTCTCAACATCAAATGACCTTTTTGGATATTAACATCAAGACATCTGCAAATGTTACCCTATCTACTGGAGTCCACCGTAAGGACACTGCTGTAAATGCTTTATTGCATGCCTCCTCTTTTCATCCCCAGCATCAGAAGCATTCCATACCAATTGGACAGTTTTTAAGAGCCAAGAGATTATGCACAGCAACAGAGGATTTTGAAGATGAGTCAACTTTGCTTCGACAGGGCTTTAACACAAAGAGGCTACCAACCTGTGGTTATTGAACGGGGGTACCAACGTGACTTAGGCTACTTTCACACTTGCGTTCAGAGCGGATCCGTCTGAGACGGATCCGCTCATATAATGCAGACGGTGGATCCGTTCAGAACGGATCCGTCTGCATTATATTGTAAAAAAAATTCGAAGTGTGAAAGTAGCTTCAGACGGATCCGTCCACACTTTACATTGAAAGTCAATGGGGGACTGGATCCATTTGAAAATTGAGCCATAGTGTGTCATATTCAAACGGATCCGTCCCCATTGACTTACATTGTAAGTCTGGACGGATCCGCCTGCCTCCGCACGGCCAGGCGGACACCCAAACGCTGCAAGCAGGGTTCAGGTGTCCGCCTGCTGAGCAGAGCGGAGGCTGAACGCTGCCAGACTGATGCATTCTGAGCGGATCCGCGTCCACTCAGAATGCATTAGGGCTGGACGGATGCGTTCGGGGCCGCTTGTGAGCCCCTTCAAACGGAGCTCACAAGCGGACACCCGAACGCTAGTGTGAAAGTAGCCTTAAATGCGTCTCGACAGGCCCTTCTTAAAACAAAGCCCAAGAAAGTGACAGATATCACATCTGATGGGACACGACCAATCTGCATGATTACGGATTACAGCACACAATGGAATAACATCAGAAAAACCTTTGTTAAATACTGGTCGATCCTGCAGACTGATCATGTTCTAAATTCAGTGCTCACCTCGAACCCCACTCTGGTATCCCGTCGTAGCAAGAACCTTAGTGACATTTTGGTATCCAGCCATTATGTCCCACCAAAATCTCAAGATTTCTTGTTTCGGTCCAAGGGGCCCAGATGGGGGTCGACATCTTGTGGGCATTGCAGCATTTGTAAGGCCATGGTCAAGAGTGATTCCTTTAACCTCCTCCCGTCACACTAACGCCGAAAGGCGTCAATGCTGCGGCGCTCCCAGGTCACACTAACGCCAATAGGCGTCATCTCGCGAGACGCGAGATTTCCTGTGAACGCGCGCACACAGGCGCGCGCGCTCACAGGAACGGAAGGTAAGCGAGTGGATCTCCAGCCTGCCAGCGGCGATCGCTCGCTGGCAGGCTGGAGATCCGAATTTTTTAACCCCTAACAGGTATATTAGACGCTGTTTTCATAACAGCGTCTCATATACCTCCTACCTGGTCCTCTGGTGGTCCCTTTTGTTAGGATCGACCACCAGAGGACTCAGGTAGGTCAGTACAGTCGCACCAAACACCACACTACACTACACTACACCCCCCCCTCCCCCCCGTCACTTATTAACCCCTTATAAACCCCTGATCACCCATGATCACCCCATATAAACTCCCTGATCACCCCCCTGTCATTGATCACCGCCCTGTCATTGATCACCCCCCTGTCAGGCTCCGTTCAGACGTCCGTATGATTTTTACGGATCCACGGATACATGGATCGGATCCGCAAAAAGCATACGGACGTCTGAATGGAGCCTTACAGGGGGGTGATCAATGACAGGCGGGTGATCACCCATATACACTCCCTGATCACCCCCTGTCATTGATCACTCCCCTGTAAGGCTCCATTCAGACGTCCGCATGATTTTTACGGATACATGGATCGGATCCGCAAAACACATGCGGACGTCTGAATGGAGCCTTACAGGGGGTGATCAATGACAGGCGGGTGATCACCCATATACACTCCCTGATCACCCCCCTGTCATTGATAACCCCCCTGCAAGGCTCCATTCAGACGTCCGCATGCGTTTTGTGGATCCGATCCATGTATCCATGGATCCGTAAAAAATCATGCGCATGTCTGAATGGAGCCTTACAGGGGGGTGATCAGTGACAGGGGGGTGATTACCCTGATCACCCCCTGTCATTGATAACCCCCCTGTAAGGCTCCATTCAGACGTCCGCATGCGTTTTGTGGATCCGATCCATGTATCCATGGATCCGTAAAAAATCATGCGGATGTCTCAATGAAGCCTTACAGGGGGGGTGATCAGTGACAGGGGGGTGATCACCCTGATTACCCTGATCACCCCCTGTCATTGATAACCCCCCTGTAAGGCTCCATTCAGACGTCCGCATGCGTTTTGTGGATCCGATACATGTATCCATGGATCCGTAAAAAATCATGCGGATGTCTGAATGGAGCCTTACAGGGGGGGTGATCAGTGACAGGGGGGTGATTACCCTGATCACCCCCTGTCATTGATAACCCCCCTGTAAGGCTCCATTCAGACGTCCGCATGCGTTTTGTGGATCCGATACATGTATCCATGGATCCGTAAAAAATCATGCGGATGTCTGAATGGAGCCTTACAGGGGGGGTGATCAGTGACAGGGGGGTGATCACCCTGATTACCCTGATCACCCCCTGTCACTGATAACCCCCCTGTAAGGCTCCATTCAGACGTCCGCATGCGTTTTGTGGATCCGATCCATGTATCCATGGATCCGTAAAAAATCATGCGGATGTCTGAATGGAGCCTTACAGGGGGGGTGATCAGTGACAGGGGGGTGATCACCCTGATTACCCTGATCACCCCCTGTCATTGATAACCCCCCTGTAAGGCTCCATTCAGACGTCCGCATGCGTTCTGTGGATCCGATCCATGTATCCATGGATCCGTAAAAAATCATGCGGATGTCTGAATGGAGCCTTACAGGGGGGGTGATCAATGACAGGGGGGTGATCAGGGAGTCTATATGGGTGATCACCCCCCTGTCATTGATCACCCCCCACCCCCTGGTAAGGCTCCATTCAGACATTTTTTTTGGCACAAGTTAGCGGAAATTTTTTGTTTGTTTTTGTTTTTGTTTTTTCTTACTAAGTCTCATATTCCACTAACTTGTGTCAAAAAATAAAATCTCACATGGACGCACCATACCCCTCACGGAATCCAAATGCGTAAACATTTTTAGACATTTATATTCCAGACTTCTTCTCACGCTTTAGGGCCCCTAAAAAGCCAGGGCAGTATAAATACCCCACATGTGACCCCATTTCGGAAAGAAGACACCCCAAGGTATTCCGTGAGGGGAATATTGAGTCCATGAAAGATTGAAATTTTTGTCCTAAGTTAGCGGAAAGTGAGACTTTGTGAGAAAAAAACAAAAAAAAATCAATATCCGCTAACTTATGCAAAAAAAAAAAAAAAAAAGGAACTCGCCATGCCCCTCATTGAATACCTTGGGGTGTCTTCTTTCCAAAGTGGGGTCACATGTGGGGTATTTATACTGCCCTGGCTTTTTAGGGGCCCGAAAGTGTGAGAAGAAGTCTGGGATCCAAATGTCTAAAAATGCCCTCCTAAAAGGAATTTGGGCCCCTTTGCGCATCTAGGCTGCAAAAAAGTGTCACACATGTGGTATCGCCGTACTCAGGAGAAGTTGGGGAATGTGTTTTGGGGTGTCATTTTACATATACCCATGCTGGGTGAGAAAAATATCTTGGTCAAATGCCAACTTTGTATAAAAAAATGGGAAAAGTTGTCTTTTGCCAAGATATTTCTCTCACCCAGCATGGGTATATGTAAAATGACACCCCAAAACACATTGCCCAACTTCTCTTGAGTACGGCGATACCAGATGTGTCACACTTTTTTTGATGCCAAGGTGGGCAAAGGGGCGCATATTCCAAAGTGCACCTTTCGGATTTTACCGGCCATTTTTTACACATTTTGATTGCAAGGTACTTCTTACACATTTGGGCCCCTAAATTGCCAGGGCAGTATAACTACGCCACAAGTGACCCCATTTTGGAAAGAAGACACCCCAAGGTATTCCGTGAGGGGCATGGCGAGTTCCTAGAATTTTTTATTTTTTGTCGCAAGTTAGTGGAATATGAGACTTTGTAAGGAAAAAAGATAAAAAAAAAAAAAATCATCATTTTCCGCTAACTTGTGACAAAAAATAAAAAATTCTAGGAACTCGCCATGCCCCTCACGGAATACCTTGGGGTGTCTTCTTTCCAAAATGGGGTCACTTGTGGCGTAGTTATACTGCCCTGGCAATTTAGGGGCCCAAATGTGTGAGAAGTACCTTGCAATCAAAATGTGTAAAAAATGGCCTGCAAAATCTGAAAGGTGCACTTTGGAATATGTGCCCCTTTGCCCACCTTGGCAGCAAAAAAGTGTGACACATCTGGTATCGCCGTACTCAGGAGAAGTTGGGGAATGTGTTTTGGGGTGTCATTTTACATATACCCATGCTGGGTGAGAGAAATATCTTGGCAAAAGACAACTTTTCCCATTTTTTTATACAAAGTTGGCATTTGACCAAGATATTTTTCTCACCCAGCATGGGTATATGTAAAATGACACCCCAAAACACATTCCCCAACTTCTCCTGAGTACGGCGATACCAGATGTGTCACACTTTTTTGCTGCCAAGGTGGGCAAAGGGGCACATATTCCAAAGTGCACCTTTTGGATTTCACCGGTCATTTTTTACACATTTTGATTGCAAAGTTCTTCTCACACATTTGGGCCCCTAAATTGCCAGGGCAGTATAACTACCCCACAAGTGACCCCATTTTGGAAAGAAGACACCCCAAGGTATTCCGTGAGGGGCATGGCAAGTTTTTAGAATTTTTTATTTTTTGTCGCAAGTTAGTGGAATATGAGACTTTGTAAGAAAAAATAAAAAAAATAAAATCATCATCATTTTCCGCTAACTTGTGACAAAAAATAAAAAGTTCTATGAACTCACTATGCCCATCAGCGAATACCTTAGGGTGTCTACTTTCCGAAATGGGGTCATTTGTGGGGGTTTTCTACTGTTTGGGCATTGTAGAACCTCAGTAATCATGACAGGTGCTCAGAAAGTCAGAGCTGTTTCAAAAAGCGGAAATTCACATTTTTGTACCATAGTTTGCAAATGCTATAACTTTTACCCAAACCATTTTTTTTTTTGCCCAAACATTTTTTTTTTATCAAAGACATGTAGAACAATAAATTTGGCGAAAAATGTATATATGGATGTCGTTTTTTTTGCAAAATTTTACAGCTGAAAGTGAAAAATGTCATTTTTTTGCAAAAAAATCGTTAAATTTCGATTAATAACAAAAAAAGTAAAAATGTCAGCGGCAATGAAATACCACCAAATGAAAGCTCTATTAGTGAGAAGAAAAGGAGGTAAAATTCATTTGGGTGGTAAGTTGCATGACCGAGCAATAAACCGCTAAAGTTGTGGAGTGCCGATTTGTAAAAAAGGGCCTGGTCACTAGGGGGGTATAAACCTGTGGTCCTTAAGTGGTTAATGACTCATCTGGCAAAAATGTATATAAGATTGTGCACTTTATTAATTGTAGTACTAGTGGCGTCATATACTATGCAACATGCCCGTGTGGATTAATCTACATTGGCATGACAACACGTGAATTGCGTATACGCATTCAGGAACATCAAAGCGATATACGCACGGCATTCAAAGTAGGTGATGATGACAGAAAATAGAGTAAATTTAGGCTCTCGGGGCGGTGACCTCTTTAGGCGTCTTGAACAGGTTGAAAGTAAGTGGATAATTAAACTCCAGACCCAAGTACCATATGGGTTAAATGATAAGGTGCCTTTTGGATCCTTTTTGTGAATATCTCCTCCTTGAATCTCCTTGCTGTGTCCAGGTTCTTTTATGTTTTATGTGATTACCATGGATGTGTGTGTGATGGAGTCTTGAGTTGGTTGTGGATCATGCGAGGGGTCAATCAACTCATGAGCATGCCTGCGTTATTGAGAATGGGTATACATGATGTGTTCTGCATGGGATTTTAAAGACAGACAGTGTATGTAATAATGCAACAAATAGATTTCGGGGTCATTTAGGGGGATGGTACTCATGTAGGAATGGGCGTGGTGATGTCATTGTGTCATGCGCTCATTTATAGTTAGGCTACTAGGAGGGGTTTTGACCCAATCACATAACAGCACTTTTTATATTATGTGTAACAATTCACTTTTTGTACTTTTGTGCGTATATTATCATTATGGTTTTATTCATATTAATTACAATCTATTATCACATATAATATTGAATATTTTTCTGAAAATATTTTATCTTTGTGTGCACAATGTTGTGCATCACAGAGAGACAAATAGTTGAGCACAATCATTTCCAGCCTTGTTTTTGGCTGGGTTAGAATTGCTAATTCGGTCTTGCACAATCTATTATAATGTTGGGGTTGATTTATATTGCTAATCATATGTAATGGACTAGTGTATCATGTTATATGAGGCTGATTGCACGCATTAACCTTTAAATTTTCTTTCACAGATAATATATAAAAATTATTTTTGAATTATTGTTTTTCACATGCGCAAGCGTCAAAACTATTTCCCCCCCCCCCCCCCCCCCCGATGTATTCCTGTTCCAGTTTTCCTACACTGAATTATTGTATAATCCAGTGTACATGACGACCACCCCTGTGCAGTGTGTGGTATGTGTATAGCGCAATAGCGCTGCACATCTATGCACTATATTGTTATATACATATTTGTATACATATATATTAAAAATAACCAAAACCTAAAAACATTAATAGGTTTTATATTCCAATTATGATCAGTGATGGGGTTATTTAACTTGCTGTGTGTCTTGCCGAGACTGTGGAGAATGAAACTACTGACCCTTTTAACACTTAGCAGCTAGAAATAATGACATGACAACCTTCTTTTGTTGGGTGAGAGTCGGTCACAGCTTTATTACTCATTTCTTTATCTTTTATACTCAAACCAACATCAACAAATTTTGGAGTCTCCAGAAGCGGTATGCCCCACAGACTCCCTCTGTGGGCAAGTCCGCCTTCTTCTCCATTTTGCTTTTAGCACCGACCTCCACGGAGGGGCCCGTGTATTCCTACACGGCGCACCGACCCCCACCCAACAAGAACTGGGCCTGCTCAACTCCATCCTGTAAACCGGATAAGAAAATATCTAACCCTATGTCATTTAAGTGGACACCATCAGGCCGCATCAATCGCCCGTTGTCGCCTTCCAACTGGCGATGGCGCACTACTACCCCCGCTCTGGATCGAATAAAACGTGAAATGCGATTATTGACCGTGCGCCTGGCCCTTTCTATGGCCGTGGCATCCCTGGCACCTTGCCACGTAACCCGGGGAATAATTTCCGACCATACAATGACCTCCTCCTGAAAGAAAGAGGGAAGTCTCTCTAGATCAGCCCTTATTAATGTGATCAATTCCGCTATCTTTAGCAGACACAGGTCATTGCCACCAGCATGTATAACCAATATCACCGGGGATCGCACTAGATGACTACATTCAACCGCTTCCGGGAGGACCTGGGACCAGCGTAAGCCCCGAACACCCCGCCAGCGTGCTTGAATATTTCGGAAGCCAAGGCATCGACCTCCCGGACGACTTTCCGCTCTCTGTCCCGCCCAAAAAATGTATGAGTGGCCGATGAAGCAAACCATAATCTGGGCAGCATCTAAAAGAAAATCAAATCAATAAATGAGGTCGCACATATGAAGCAAAGCAGGCAGATTTCCAACGGCCTATCCTCTAAACCTCAGCCTCTGGCAACCCAGCGCGAGCCGCCTCCGTGGCTGCACCAATTCTAAAAGAGTGCGTGCCAAATTCTGAAACTGGTAAGTGCAGAAAAAGGAGGCAACGGCGAAATATGGATCTAAACTGAAAACGAGTAAGGGGTGTGCCATCAGCATGTATCAGGAAGGTAGCTCCCTCAGGTCGAGTAGCCACGAACTGCGCCACAGCGGCATGGGGACAAACTGGGCCTCCAATCTTATGCAATAGAAGCCAGGCCCCACGCGCAAAAACGTCTGTTTTGGAGCGCCTGATGAAGACCCTTAAGGCCGAGTCGCTGATGAAAACGTCCGTAGCTGCCAGACCTCCTGCCCGAGTGAGGGAAGGGGAAACCAGCTCCCCAATCCGAAGGGCTGCAAAAAAGGCTAAGCAAAAAGCGGCCCTAAATAAACCCACCTCATAAGGAGATGAACAAATGGAAGGTAACAATTGACAAATGCTTGCCAACAAAGCAAATGACACTGGGCGGCGACATTCGCGGCGGACATGCTCCTTACGCCAACCCCTAATAGCTTGCCTAATCAAGAAACGCTGAGTCGCGTCCTGCCAACCTCGCATTTTAAGATAAAACGAAACGCCCCACAATTTTCGCTGCGCAACCAAAGCACTTACCCCTTTGTCTTTCAGGGACAAAATATAAGCAACAGTCACCTGTAAACATGCAGCTGGCAATATCACATTTGGCAACTCCTCCGCCACCGCCCTCCATTCTGCCCACGCCTTACCATGCGCTGACCATGTGGCTGGTGCCACCGACGCTTGTACCATACTCATCAGTCGCTGATCGGCAACTCCCAAAGCGTTGTCGGGCACGGGATCACATCTTGGATTGCCCCCGGCAACAGGAACCTGAATTCCTGCCAACGAAAACGAGAGAGAGCGTCAGCTATAGGATTGTTGACGCCTGGCACATGCCGAGCTCGGAACCAGACATTGAACTCCAAGCAACAGAGGACCAGGTGGCGGAGTAGCGAGAGAACTGGCAGGGAAGAAGAGGTTAATGAGTTAATACAGCAGACTACCGCCATGTTGTCCGTGTAAAAACAGACCCGCCTATTTCGAAAAAGGGGGCCCCACACGTTGACGGCCACAATAATAGGGAATAATTCCAGTAAAGTGATGTTGGCACAAAGACCACGCGAACGACAGGATTCAAGCCGTGGTGCCGCGCACCACTCCAGGCCTAATATTGCACCAAAACCGGTAGACCCAGCAGCGTCCGTAAATAATGACAAATCCGGAGATGAAATCTCTACAGATTGATAACAAGTGTGGCCATTATACTGAGTCAAAAAGGATTCCCAGACCTGCAAATCCAATTTCAGCTGCTTGGAGAACTGGATGTGGTGAAACGGCTTTTTAACCCCCCCCGCACGTGGACAGGGATAGTCTACGGGAAAAAACACGCGCCATCGGCATGATGCGACACACAAATACTAATAATCCTAATAACTCCAGCATTTGTCTTAACGTCACCGATTTTACTGACATGAAACCCAATATCAAAGCTGTTAATTTCTGCAATTTGTCGTTCGGTAGGCGGAAAACCATCAGGTTGGTATCAATTTCAATACCTAAAAACGTGATGATTGTCGCCGGACCAACCGTTTTATCCTCCGAGAGGGGAACACCAAAATGAGCCATGAAAAAACGAAATGTATCCAGGAGGAATTGACATTGTTTTGAATTGCCAGGGGAAACAAATAGAAAATCATCTAAATAATGGATAATATCCTGTGAGGCCGTTTCAAAACGTATGACCCATTCCAAAAAGGTACTGAACAATTCAAAATAATGGCATGATATAGAGCAACCCATCGGTAGACATGTGTCATAGTAATAGGCGCTATCCACCATACAACCTAATAGGTGATAACAATCAGGATGTACAGGGAGTAAGCGAAAAGCTGCTTCAATGTCAGATTTAGCCAACAATGCGCCCTTTCCGGCGCGACTAACCAAAGCTACTGCCCTATCAAATGACACATATGACACCGAAGATTCCTCCTTGGAAATACCATCATTCACAGATGAGCCCTTTGGAAAGGACAAATGATGTATCAATCTGAATGAACCTGGCTCTTTTTTAGGTATCAGACCTAAAGGGGAAATACGTATGTTTTTAAACGGAGGGGACTTAAACGGTCCTACTATACGCCCTAAAGAGACCTCTTTACCTACTTTGCTTCTTAGTTGTTCCGGGTTATCCTTTGCGGACTTCAAATTATCAGAAATTGTGGGTAGGGAAGAGAAATAAAATGGAATGAAAAAACCAGACGTGAAACCAGAACGCAGCTGAGCAGACGCCCGCTCATTGGGGTACTGGTCTAGCCACGGGGACATCGCGTGAATGCTCACCGGGGTCTTTCCCTCCGGCAGAAGCGTGGGCTTTATGTGCTGGCAGCTGGCGCTGGCATCGGATAGCAGCATGTGATCCTCCGCAGACGGAACACTCATGCTTGTACTTGCAGAGGGCAAAAAATTTACAATGTCCCTCGTTATATAACCAGCAGGCCCCTGGCCTGCGCACGGCCACTGCGCCATATGCATTTGCTGAAGGAGCAGTGGCCGCGGGAGGAAAGGGTTGCGGTCTCTGTGACATCATAAGCCGAAGCCATAAATCCGCTGCTTTAACCCCCCAACCTATCTCAGGCTGTAAGGCTAACCGTCGGCGGAACTCTTCGTCGTACCGCCACTATGCGGAACCGCCATGCGCCTTAAACGCACTATAGATAGAGTCCATGTAGACTAAAAGGTCCACCGAGAGTTCCGGCCGGCGCTGCGCCATGGTGTAACCTAAAACCGCAAATGCTTGTATCCAATTACCTATGGTACGCGCAACCTTTGGTCTGCGGTCAATAAATCGCTCAGCATTGGGGCGCCTCTTTTTATCCACCGTATGCTGATCCACCGAAATTAGCGACCAGATGTCAATATACTGGTTAGCCCATATTTTATTTTTAGTGTCTTCATCTAGGTGGGCTCCCAACGGCGTTAAGCCGCAAAATATGGAGTCCTTGCAATCGCTAGTGCAACACGCCAGACCTGCAGGGTATAGCGAAGTGAGGTCACGGTTATGGGCAATCGAGGGTTACTCACTGTATTGGAGAACCCTGGGCAGGCGCGTGGCAGTGAAGGAGAGGTAGACACGGTTCCTCTGGGGCACACTCTGTATGTAGGGACCAGGCCTGATGGTGGATGAGGTGCCCTGGATGTTACAGGTATTTTGAGTGCCTGGGGCAAGGTTCCTTTTGGATTCGTGACGCCAGTGCCTTTGACGGTGGCACACCGGTTGGTAGTTGGAATGATGGAGGTACACAGGTAGTATAGTGAACCAAACGTTACTTTACTGAACAGTCCAACTTTGTACAAGCAGGTGGTAACACAGTCCTTAAATCACAGTTTCACAAGTAGGCTTTCTCCACAAAATGGCAGGTATTAATTATGCAAGATACGCAGAGGGTAAATTCACAATGCACTCAGAAGCAGGTTGTACCTTTCCTCAGAAATAGTGTACACTGTTCTTTCTAGAACTCCTGTCTGGCTTTCTATCCCAAGGCCCGGATGCCTAAATGGTGGCTTAAATCCTTGGTAACTATCTCTTCCTCTGGTATTAATTAAATCCTTGCTTTACTTTCTACTGCATCTGCCCATCAGGGTTACTTATCTTTCCCTGGGATGTCCTTACTTGTTTGGTGAATGACCGTGGCTTTCTCCCAGGAGGTTCTGTCCTGCTACTGGGGTGTCTTCAGAGCTAACTAAGGCTCTCTTGGCTTCAGGCAGGCTGGATCTCCTCACTAGCCTCCTGGTCATAGCTAGCAGCCAGGGCTATCAAGCTGCATGTCAGGAGCAGGCTTCCTAACCTCTGTCTTCTCAGACTCCTGACTCTGCACACACTAACTCTCCCTGTCTGGGCCTGGACATTTATACTAGGGGCTCCCTATCTCCCTCTAGTGTCTGGGATGTCTAACTACACCCAACTAGGCCTGCTATTGCATCATACAGGGGAACATTGCATAGAAAAACACATTAGAACATACATTAAATGCACAATTAAATATGACATTTCTGTTCCTTGTGAGTAGGAGTAACGCGCACACCAATTGACCCTTGTGTAGTGCCCACCCCTACCTAGTGGGACACTACACTAGGTCCGGGTTTGCTGGACAAAGAAGCCTCTGTGGAGGGCTGTGTTAGAGAAGCACCGGGGTCTAATTGTGCTAGCAATGCCCTAAGCGCAGGGACCAAACCTTTGGCTACTGTATCTGCGCCCCATGCCCCAGTAAAATTGTACTCACCGGTAGCTGTATTCTGAAGTGAAGGAGTGACTAAACTCGCCTGAGGAACCGTTGTTGGAACCGCGCTGGCGGTCTCTGCCCCGCGGGAAGGCCTTCTTGACTGACATCTGGGGGCCCACGAACACCGAGCATGTGACATGCCGGAATCCGATCCGCAGGAGCTCAACTCTGAAGACGAAGGCGACCTCCATCTTGCTGATCTAGACCGTGTCGAACGGCTACTACGGCTATGGGCTCTGGAAGTATGACGGGAACGGCGGCAACGGTTAGAACACGACCTGCGCCTTTCTCGGCGGTCGTGGGAAGCTGCAGGTGATCTTCGCTGAGAAGGATAGCGTGGGGCCGCCTCCTGTCCAGGAGCGGTAGCCGGCATGGTCATTTGTACATTGGCAGTTGTAATTGGTGTGAGCAAAGGGGGGTTAGACTGCAATAGTGGCTGGGGGGTAGGAAACACCACTAGCCGGCAGCTGCATTGGAGGGCCTGAAAGGGGCATGCTCTGTGGCGTGAGCTGCGTCCCTTGCGGTGATAAAGCCACCGCAGTATTGACTAACGCTTCCACTGACTGATCCTCCGCCGTGGGGACAGGTGCCTGCTCTATGGGTGGATTCTCCTCAGCAGAGGAGCGCTCGCTGTGCTGATTGCCCATAATGGAATGTGCAGGGGGAGCAGGGAGGAGGGGCTGAGACACTGCCGGCGGGAACTGATACTGCTGGTCCCGCGGCGCCGGAAGCTGGTGAGTGGTGGGCGTGGCCTGCTGACGTGCAGGCCGAAGCGCTGGAGTCCTCCGAACCCTGGATGCCGGAGGAACCTCGCGCTGCTGCTGCCGCCGGCTCCTGATGCGGCGAGGTACAGGGGCAAGAGAGGGACTGAGACGGGCGGGTGGGCGGGTATTTCTGGTGGGCCGCCTGCCACCCGGCCGCTCCGGTGATATTGCGCAAGCAACGGGCGGGGGGATAGGTGGCTGGGGCACTTGTAAGCCCGCCAGCATGCGGGCAAGAAAAGCCGGGCCCTCATTCCTCAAATGTGCAGCGAGCGCTGCAAACAGCTGATCCTCTGTGGCCATACCTGCTGAGCTGAGCTGCCTGCTGGAGCCGTAGAGGAAGAGGCAGAGCCCTGCCGCAACCCCTATTTTACCCTGTGTGGTGCGTACCACTTATTATAACCAATCAGAGGGAAGGGGAGGATAAGCTAAGCAGCCCTAGAATATAATAATCCGCCCACCCATCCGGGGAGCTACCACCCCCTGTATAATGGAACTTCCAAACTAAAACTGCTAGCTGCAGAACCGCCTTAACCCTTTGTCTCCGTCTCCCCAGTCTATGCCGCCTTCGCTTAACCCCCTCGACGCCACGCATTTTGATGAGTGTCTATGTATGTTACTTCTATTTTAGGATGTCGTATTATCATATTGTATACTGCATTTGAAATTTACCATTTGGAATGAAATTACATCCATTTGATTACAAATTGGTGGCTTGCTTGCATTGGATCTGAATAATGTAAATATGTAACAGCGGCTGGTCCGCATTCCCTCACCTAACATGGTGGTTGCGGAGCGGCCGACATTCCACGCATGCGCCGGGCTGGGGCGCGGCCCGCCGCTCCTGGATGACGATCGTTGCGCAGTAAGTGCGTAACCTCCCTCCTCCGGACCGACGTGCGTGGCCTGCGGCGATGTGTTCATTGTGGAATGCCGGGCGCCATGTGTGGAGCACTCACCATGTGATAGCGTTCAGGTGAGTTGAAGCAGGCGGATGGCAGGCCAACCAATAACAACAGTGTTTTGGTAGAATGACAGCCCACTAGCAAATGAAATACAGTTATTCCACCTACCTAAGGCATCATGTTCACCACACCAACCAGTACCCCTTGAAAAAGCTGTACGCGAAACGTGCGTTGGGGAGTGGACCGGTGGTGTTGCTGTACAGTATACCATAATTGTGTGGCCAGTATTGGTCAGTATTTGTGGTCAGTATTTTTTCTATGTGCTGGTTACAACTCTATTTACCTCATTGCCTCACCTAGCCAAATGTGGTGTGTATTATCACGTCCACTTTTTGGCATCTGTTGTACAAATAATGCATTTATGTAATTTATGTTAGTTTTGAGCCGTAGTGTGTGGATATTACATATCCTTTTATTGATGACCAATTGGAAAGTTTTATGCACATGCACTTTATTCATACGTACCAGCAGTTCACCATCGGTCCCCTTGGCTTTTAATATGTATTGTGACCTGTATCAATTGTCTTTGTGTGACTTGCGTTAATCATGTGTCCTCTTGTGATTTTCTAATAAAATTATGCTATTTTTGGACTATTCTAGTACTATTAGTGTTATTTGTAATATATTTGACTCACTCCTTCTGGTAGTTTTTTTTTTTTTTTTCTGCACTGATATTGAATTCAGGCCTACACTGGTTCAGGCCCTGTGAGATACACCCTCTAAATACAGGGGTTTGATTCAGCCATATGAAATACAGCCCTTTGAGATACAGCCATTTTGTGCAAATATATATTTACTTCAGGCCAACACTGGTTCAGGCCCTGTGAGATACTCCCTCTACATAAAGGGGTTTGAATCAGGCATTTGAAATACAGCCATTTTGTGCAAAGAAATGTTTGCTTCAGGCCTACACTGGTTCAGACCGTGTGAGATACCCCCCTACATACAGGGGTTTGAATCAGGGATTTGAAATACAGCCATTTAGGGCAAATAAATATTTACTTCAGGCCTACACTGGTCTCAGACCGTGTGAGATACCCCATCTACATACAGGGGTTTGAATCAGGCATTTGAAATACAGCCATTTAGGGCAAATAAATATTTACTTCAGGCCTACACTGGTTTAGGCCCTGTGAGAAACTCCCTCTACATACAGGGGTTTTGATTAAGGGATTTGAAATACAGCCATTTGAAATACAGCCATTTTGTGCAAATAAATATTTACTTCAGGACTACACTGGTTCAGACCGTGTGAGATACCCCCTCTACATACAGGGGTTTGAATCAGGCATTTGAAATACAGCCATTTGAAATACAGCGATTTAGGGCAAATAAATATTTACTTCAGGTCTACACTGATTCAGACCCTGTGAGATACTCCCTCTACATACAGGGGTTTGATTCAGGGATTTGAAATACTGCCATTTGAAATACAGCCATGTTGTGCAAAGATATATTTACTTCAGGCCTACACTGGTTCAGGCCCTGTGAGATACTCCCTCTACATACAGGAGTTTGATTCAGTGATTTGAAATACAGCTATTTGAAATACAGCCATTTTGTGCAAATATATATTTACTTCAGGCCTAGACTGGTTCAGACCGTGTGAGATACCCCCTTACATATAGGGGTTTGAATCAGGCATTTGAAATATGGCCATTTGAAATACAGCCATTTTGTGCAAAGAAATATTTTCTTCAGGCCTACACTGGTTTAGACCCTGTGAGATACCTTCCTACATACAGGGCTTTGAATCAGGCATTTGAAATACAGCCATTTTGTGCAAAGATATATTTATTTCAGGCCTACACTGGTTCAGGCCCTGTGAGATACTACCTCTATATACAAGGGTTCTATGTACAAGGGTTTGAATCAGGCATTTGAAATAAAGCCATTTAAAAAAACTGCCATTTTGTGCAAATAAATATTTAGTTGAGGCTAACACTGGTTCGGGCCCTGTGAGATACCCCCCTACATACAGGGGTTTGAATCAGGGATTTGAAATACAGCCATTTAGGGCAAAGAAATATTTACTTCAGGCCTACACTGGTTTAGGCCCTGTGAGAAACTCCTTCTACACACAGGTGTTTGATTTATGGATTTGAAATACAGCCATTTTGTGCAAAAAAATATTTACTTCAGGCCTACACTGGTTCAGACCGTGTGAGATACCCCCCTACATACAGGGGTTTGAATCAGGGATTTCAAATACAGCCATTTAGGGCAAAGAAATATTTACTTCAGGCCTACACTGGTCTCAGACCGTGTGAGATACCCCCCTACATACAGGGGTTTGAATCAGGGATTTCAAATACAGCCATTTAGGGCAAAGAAATATTTACTTCAGGCCTACACTGGTCTCAGACCGTGTGAGATACCCCCTCTACATACAGGGGTTTGAATCAGGCATTTGAAATACAGCCATTTGAATATAGCCATTTTGTCCAAAGATATATTTACTTCAGGCCTACACTGGTTCAGGCCCTGTGAGATACTCCCTCTACATACAGGAGTTTGATTCAGTGATTTGAAATACAGCCAATTTGTGCAAATATATATTTACTTCAGGCCTACACTGGTTCAGACCGTGTGAGATACCCCCTTACATATAGGGGTTTGAATCAGGCATTTGAAAAATGGGCATTTGAAATACAGCCATTTTGTGCAAAGAAATATTTTCTTCAGGCCTACATTGGTTAAGGAAAAAAATGTGGGGGGTTCAGCCAGCACAACCTTGTATGCAGGTGTACATTGCTATGGCGAAATACAGATACAAACGCAAAAACACAAATGCAACCGCACTCTGCAACCAGCACTCTGCCCTGCCTCTATGCTGGATGTTGAATGAGGCATTAGTGTACATTTTGGCCAAAGCGTAATAAGCCACTCACCACGTCAAGGTCGCCTCCATGAGTGGTCCCTAACACTAGTTCCTACCTGTTAGGGGCCATGACAGCCACACAAAGTCCAGGGAGCGCAGGTACAGCATGCACACCAAGCACACTCTGCTTTTAACCCCGTCCGGTGCCATTACAGCTTCATCGGATCCAGGGATGCAAGTACCAACATGCATGCTGAGCCCACTATATACTTCTCCTGGAGCCAAATGGCTACTGGTAGGTGCTATGTAAGCAGACTCAGTTTTATACTGACTTTAAAACCAGCCTCCAGGGCAGACTAACTGGTCAGGTGTGCATGACTGCTTGGAGATCGCCACGCCTCCAATATGTACTACAAAGAAAAAAATGTGGGGGGTTCAGCCAGCACAACCGTGTATGCAGGTGCACATTGCTATGGTGAAATACAGATACAAACGCAAAAACACAAATGCAACCGCACTCTGCCCTGCCTCTATGCTGGATGTTGAATGAGGCATTAGTGTACATTTTGGCCAAAGCGTAATAAGCTACTCACCACGTCAAGGTCGCCTCCATGAGTGGTCCCTAACACTAGTTCCTACCTGTTATGGGCCATGACAGCCACCACAAAGTCCAGGGAGCGCAGGTACAGCATCCACGCCAAGCACACTCTGCTTTTAACCCCGTCCAGTGCCATTCAGCTATATTGGTTAAGGCCCTGTGAGATACCCCCTCTACATACAGGGGTTTGAATAAGGCATTTGAAATACCGCAATTTGAAATACAGCCATTTTGTGCAAAGAAATATTTACTTCAGGCCTACACTGGTTCAGGCCCTGAGAGATACCCCCTCTAAATATAGGGGTTTGAAACAGGCATTTTAAATACAGCCATTTGAAATACAGATATTTTGTGCAAAGATATAGTTACTTCAGGTTTACACTGGTACAGGCCCTGTGAGATACTCCCTCTACATACAGGGGTTTGATTCAGGGATTTGAAATACTGCCATTTGAAATACAGCCATTTTGTGCAAAGAAATGTTTACTTCATGCCTACACTGGTTCAGGCCGTGTGAGATTCACCCTTTACATACTGTCGTTTTATTCTCTTATTAATTAAACACCCGTTTAGAGCAAGATCCTAAATTCGAAAAATATGAGGAGAGGCCCAGGTCGTGGTGCTGCTGGTGGAGCTCCTGTTGCAGGGACCAAATACACGCACAAGTGAAACCCCTTCCTGTGGTGTGAGTAGGTGACAAAACCTACAGCGGTATTTGGTCGGGCCTAATGCTGCTCTACGAATGATAAGGCCTGAACAAGCACAGGCGATAGTAGATTTGGTTGCTGACAGTGGATCCAGTTCCTTCACATTGTCTCCCACGCAGTCTCCTGCTGAAAGACCACAGTTGGCACTGCAGCCCATGTCCATCAGTCTTTCACTCGACCCTTTGCAAATCAGCCAAGCAGTCTGAGCCCCTAAATCATGCAGCAGTCTCTTCTACTTTTAGATGACTCTGTTAGCAGGGTTTACCATGGCCATTCACCTAGCCCTGCCCCAGAAGTGGAAGAGAGTAAGTGCACCGATGCCCAACCACTTATCTTTTAAGATGAGTACATGGGAGGACCATCAGTGCACGTTTCGGATTATGACGAAACACAGGTGCCAACTGATGAGCCTTTCTAAAGTGTGCAGAAAGACAGGGAAGTCAGGAGTGACGACTGGGTGGAAGATGATGTGGAGGACGATGAGGTCCTCGACCCCACATGGAATCAAGGTCATGCAAGTGACCTATGTAGTTTGGAGGAAAAGGCGGTGGTCGCACAGAGCCACCAGCAAAGCAGAAGAGGGAGCAGGGTGCAAAAGCAGAGTGGCCGTCCTCTAGACAGTATGCCTCCTACTGCCCACCGCAGCAAGGGACAGAGCACACCAAAGCCAGCTCCAAAGAGTTCCCTGGCGTGGCAGTTCTTTAGACGAGTGGTTTGCACGCTGTGCAATCAGAGCCTGAAGCGAGGCATAAACGTTCTCAACCTGAGCACAATCTGCATGACCAGGCATTTAAGTGCAAAGCACGAGCTGCAGTGGAGTAGACACCTCAAAAACCAAGAAAGGTCTCTGGCTCCTCCTGCTTCCTCTTCTGCTGCAGTCTCGGCCTCTCCATCCACTTCTGGAGTGACAGTGCCACCTGGCACCCCGCAAACAGAGGATCTTCCAGCAATACCAACACCTGGGTCACCAAGCATCTCCACAATGTCCCACGGAAGCATTCAGCTCTCCATCTCCCAAACGCTGGAGAGGAAGAGGAAGTACCCCCCTACCCACCCGCGATCCCTAGCCCTGAATGCCAGCATTTCTAAATTACTGGCCTTTGAAATGCTGTCATTCTGGTGGAGACGGATAGTTTTAAAGGTCTTATGGCGGTGGCTGTCCCGCAGTACGTCGTGCCCAGACGCCACTACTTTTCAAAGCGAGCCATCACTTCCCTGCACTACCAAGTAGGGGACAAAATCAGGTGTGCACTGCGCAACACCATCTGTGGCAAGGTGCACCTGACTACGGATATGTGGACCAGTAAGCATGGTCAGGGCCATTATATCTCCATAACAGCACACTGGGTAAATGCAGTGGCGGCTGGGCCTGAGGCGGATAGCAGTTTGGCGCATGTCCTTCCACCACCGAGGATTGCAGGGCGCTTCAGTTTGCCTCCTGTTGCTTCCTCCTCCTACTCTTCTTCCTCATCCTCTACCAGCTCCTCATCCGGTCAGCGTAACACCTTCACCACCAACTTCAGCACAGCCAGGGGTAAACGGCAGCAGGCAGTTTTAAAACATATCTGTTTGGGGGACAAACCCCACACCGCGCAGGAGCTGTGGAAGGGCCTTGAACAACAGCAGTATGCACTGTAATGGCCGCCTATACAGGTCTTACCTGCTTCTAGGTGGGTTGAGATTTTCGTGTCCCAAGATACGGCATTACATGCCCGACATAAAAGCTGCTGCTGTGTTTGTTTCTCCATGCTGTTCAGGCAGACGCTGGCATATCACGTGGTCTGTATCAGGAAACAGGCTTGTATCTCACAGCAGGGTATCTCGGGAACATGGTGCCTAAAATATGATCCGAAGATGTTTTCTTATTTGGAGCGCTCCAATTCTTCGTAAGATTTTTTAATAATTTTATTAGATCATCCGTGTAAAGGCCTCTTGTCAGTCCGGTGGGAGTTCTCTGCTGATTACGCTAGACGCGTTTCGGACAGCTGCCACTGAGGAAGGGGTAAGAGGTCCCCAAAACGCGTCTGGCGTAATCAGCTGAGAACTCCCACCAGTTACAGTGCATACTAGTACTTGATTTACTATTATGGACAGGAACTAAGGTCTGGAAATTTAAACCGCAAGTAAATTGCAACTGTATCCAGGATTGTTTTTTCCATTTAAGGACATTTTGGCCTACAAGCCGCAAGCTACAATTACATGAATGCACCTCATGCGGACTTTTGAATTAACACAAAGATTCAGTTAGTCTCATTGGGAAGTAATCTTTATCTGTTTTAGAAATCACTTGCACATCTGATAGATATTGTGTGTTTTTTTCCCATTCAATATATAATGTGTGTTAGCTTACACGTGTTCAATTGATGTTTTTATGGAATTTTACAACAGTTTTATAGTGTTTTATTGATATTGGTTCATTTATTAAATTGAGTGTGATCACCTTATACAGTACAGACGAAAAGTTTGGACACACCTTCTCATTCAAAGAGTTTTCTTTATTTTCATGACTATGAAAATTGTACATTCACATTGAAGGCATCAAAACTATGAATTAACACATGTGGAATTATATACATAACAAACAAGTGTGAAACAACTGAAAATATGTCATATTCTAGGTTCTTCAAAGTAGCCACCTTTTGCTTTGATTACTGCTTTCCACACTCTTGGCATTCTCTTGATGAGCTTCAAGAGGTAGTCCCCTGAAATGGTTTTCACTTCACAGGTGTGCCCTGTCAGGTTTAATAAGTGGGTTTTCTTGCCTTATAGATGGGGTTGGGGCCATCAGTGGCGTTGTGGAGAAGTCAGGTGGATACACAGCTGATAGTCCTACTGAATAGACTGTCAGAATTTGTTTTATGGCAAGAAAAAAGCAGCTAAGTAAAGAAAAACGAGTGGCAATCATTACTTTAAGAAATGAAGGTCAGTCAGTCAGTCAGCCGAAAAATTGGGAAAACTTTAAAAGTAAGGGCTATTTGACCATGAAGGAGAGTGATGGGGTGCTGCGCCAGATGACCTGGACTCCATAGTCACCGGACCTGAGCCCAATCGAGATGGTTTGGGGTGAGCTGGACCGCAGAGTGAAGGCAAAAGGGCCGACAAGTGCTAAGCATCTCTGGAAACTCCTTCAAGACTGTTGGAAGACCATTTCAGGGGACTACCTCTTGAAGCTCATCAAGAGAATGCCAAGAGTGTCGAAAGCAGTAATCAAACAAAAGGTGGCTACTTTGAAGAACCTAGAATATGACATATTCTCAGTTGTTTGACACTTGTTTGTTATGTATATAATTCCACATGTGTTAATTCATAGTTTTGATGCCTTCATAGTCATGAAAATAAAGAAAACTCTTTGAATGAGAAGGTGTGTCCAAACTTTTGGTCTGTACTGTATATTGTGTATTCATTTGTAACCACACATACAGAGTGCCAGTCCGCAATTTATAAGCCATTCCTATAGTGGAGTTTCAGCTGCAGCACGCACGGGTGAGTCGCTCGGCGGAACAGCACCACTTCACCACCAATGACTGGGCCTCCATGCGATACCTGTGTTCCTTGTTGCGCTGTTTCGAGTACTCGACCAACATGGCCAGTGCCGATAACGCCGTTCTCAGCGTTACTATCCCACTTCTATGCCTTCTTGAAAAAACGCTGCTGGCGATGATGGAAGAGGATGTGGCACATGAGGAGGAGGAGGAGGAAGAGGGATCATTTCATAGGGTTTCTGGCCAGTCATTCCCAAGTGACTCCGAGGGTGGGTTCCTGCACCCACAAACCCAAGGTACACAATTGTCCAGCCAGGGCACAGTTCTAGAGGATGAGGAGGTGGAGGATGAGGAGGAGGAGATGGAGGTGGAGGAACGATGTTCACAGCATGGTGGCACCCAGACCAGCTCATGGCCATCACTGGTGCGTGGATGGGGGGATACAGAGGACACAGACGATACACCTCCCACAGAGGACAGATTTTCGTTGCCTCTGGGCAGCCTGGCACACATGAGCGACTACATGCTGCAGTGTCTCCGCAATGACCGTAGAGTTGCCCAGATTCTAACTTGTGCTGATTACTGGATGGCCACGCTGCTGGATCCCCGTTACAAGGACAATTTACCGTCCTTAATTCCGTCACTGGAGCGCGATCGTAAGATGTGCGAGTACAAGCGCACGCTGGTAGACGCGCTGCTAGTGGCATTCCCACCTGACAGCGGGGGCACAGTGGAAGCACAAGGCGAAGGCAGGGGACGAGGAAGAGATCGCCAACGCAGCTGGGGCACCTCCAGCACCTCAGAAGGCCGGATTAGCATGGCCGAAATCTGGAAAAGCTTTGTCAGCAAGCCTCAACAACCAGCACCGCCAGCTGATATGGAACGTCTTAGCAGGAGGCAGTATTTCACCAACATGGTGGAGCAGTATGTGTGCACTAGAGATGTCCCGAACTATTCGCCGGTGAACAGTTCCCAGCCAACATTGCTTGTTCGCGTTTTTCGCGGCCGGCGAACATATGCGATGTTCTGTCCGCCCCCTATACGTCATCATTGAGCAAACTTTGACCCTGTACCTCACAGTCAGCAGACACATTCCAGCCAATCAGCATACCCTCCCTCCCAGACCCTCCCACCTCCTATCAAAAAGGAAGGACAGTATCCATCTTAGATTCATTCTGAAGCTGCAGTGTTAGTTAGAGCAGGGAGAGTGCTGCTGCTGCTGCTGCTGAATTAATAGGGAAATCGTTAGCTAGGACAGCGTCCTGACAGCACCCCAAAAAGCCCTTTTTAGGGATGGTACATCAGTCTGCTTTTATTTTATTTTTTCTATATATATATTGCAGTTGCCTCCCCGTGTGTGAGAGGCCACAGGCCCACAGACTGTACTGTGTGCACACCACTCATATCGGGTGGCACAGTACCTTGCAGATAAAAAAAGTCATTTAATTTTTACACTTTAATATAATTGGAGTTGCCTGCCAGTGTGTGTTAGGCCTACAGACTGTACTGTGCCCACTGCCCACCACTCATATAGGGTGGCACAGCACCTTGCAGATAAAAAAAGTCATTACATTTTTTCTCTGTAATATAATTGCAGTTGCCTGCCAGTGTGTGTCAGGTGTCAGGCCCACAGACTGTACTGTGCCCACTGCCCACCACTCATATAGGGTGGCACAGCACCTTGCAGATAAAAAAGTCATTTAATTTTTCCTCTGTAATATAATTGCAGTTGCCTGCCAGTGAGTGTCAGGCCCACAGACTGTACTGTGCCCACTGCCCACCACTCATATAGGGTGACACAGCACCTTGCAGATAAAAAAAAGTCATTTAAATTTTCCTCTGTAATATAACTGCAGTTGCCTGCCAGTGAGTGTCAGGCCCACGGACTGTACTGTGCCCACTGCCCACCACTCATATAGGGTGGCACAGCACCTTGCAGATTAAAAAGTCATTTCATTTTTTTCTCTGTAATATAATTGCAGTTGCCTGCCAGTGTGTGTCAGGCCCACAGACTATACTGTGCCAACTGCCCACCACACATATAGGGTGGCACAGCACCTTGCAGATAAAAAAGTCATTTAATTTTTCTCTGTAATATAATTGCAGTTGCCTGCCAGTGAGTGTCAGGCCCACAGACTGTACTGTGCCCACTGCCCACCACTCATATAGGGTGGCACAGCACCTTGCAGATAAACAAGTCATTTCATTTTTTCTCTGTAATATAATTGCAGTTGCCTGCCAGTGAGTGTCAGGCCCACAGACTGTACTATGCCCACTGCCCACCACTCATATAGGGTGACACAGCACCTTGCAGATAAAAAAGTAATTTCATTTTTCCTCTGTATTATAATTGCAGTTGCCTGCCAGTTATATTACTCACAGACTGTACTGTGCCCACTTCCCACCACTCATATAGGGTGGCACAGCACCTTGCAGATAAAAAAGTCATTACATTTTTTCTCTGTAATATAATTTCAGTTGCCTGCCACTGTGTGTCAGGCCCAGAGACTGTACTGTGCCCACTGCCCACCACTCATATAGGGTGGCACAGTACCTTGCACGCATAGTACCACTAATCTAAAAAAAAATTACAGGCAGGGGCAGGCCACCCCGCAGGGGCTG
Organism: Bufo gargarizans; assembly: GCF_014858855.1. Classification (NCBI taxonomy): domain Eukaryota; kingdom Metazoa; phylum Chordata; class Amphibia; order Anura; family Bufonidae; genus Bufo; species Bufo gargarizans. Next base: position 218,063,705 of record NC_058080.1, on the reverse strand, counting down.
TCGTGGTCGTGGTACTGTGATTTCCTTTGGCCCTAGAATAATGCCCAGTGTTCAGAGGCCACGTAACCTGAACTAAAAAAATTCTGAGGACATAGTTGACTGGCTTAAACAGGACACCCAATCTTCTACAGCTTCCGCTCGGAACCTTGACGCACCATCCTCCTCCAGCTCAGCTTCGGGCACCTCTCAAGTTACCACTCGCCCGCCCGCCGCCACCACCAACACTAGCACCACAGCCGCTTCACTTGATCTGTCAGAGGAGTTATTTACAAATCAGTTGGAAGAAATCAGTGATGTGCAACCATTATTGCCAGCGGATGAAGATAACAGGGATATGTCTCAGTCAGGCAGCATTACACACATGGACGTACGGTGTGATGATGATGATGTTGTACCCGCTGCTGCTTTCTTTGCTGAGTTGTCAGATACAAGTGAAGCGGTTGATGATGACGATGTGTCCGTGGATGTCACGTGGGTGCCCGCTCGAAGAGAAGAAGAACAGGGGGAAAGTTCAGATGGGGAGACAGAGAGGAGGAGGAGACGAGTTGGAAGCAGGGGGAGGTAGTGGCACAGTCAGACAGCATGTATCGGCACCTGGGGTCAGCCAGACAGCACGCCAATCAACGCATGCTGTTGCCACCACCAGAATGCCGTCATTACAAAGCTCAGCAGTGTGGCATTTTTTTTGTCTGTCTGCCTCTGATAACAGCGATGCCATTTGCAACCTGTGCCAAAAGAAACTGAGTCGTGGGAAGTCCAACACCCACCTAGGTACAACTGCTTTGTGAAGGCACATGATCTCACATCACAAACGCCTATGGGATCAACACATGATGACGAGTACAAGCAGCACACAAACTCAAAGCCACCATCCTCCTCCTGGTCCAGCATCTTCAGCCACGTCAGTCACTGCTGTCCTCCTTGCCCCCTCTTAACCACCCGCCACTCCGCCTCTCACCTTCAGCAGTTCCTGCTCATCTGCCCACAGTCAGGTGTCTGTCAAGGAAATGTTTGAGCGTAAGAAGCCAATGTCACAGAGTCACCCCCTTGTCCGGCGTCTGACAGCTGGCTTGTCGGAACTCTTAGCCTGCCAGCTTTTACCATACAAGCTGGTGGAGTCTGGGGCTTTCAAAAAATTTGTAGCTATTGGGACACCGCAGTGGAAGGTACCAGGCCAAATTTTTTTTTCACAAAAGGCAATCCCCAACCTGTACTCTATTGTGGAAAAGGAAGTCATCGCATGTCTGGCACACAGTGTTGGGGCAAGGGTCCATCTGACCACTGATACCTGGTCTGCAAAGCACGGTCAGGGCAGGTATATCACGTACACTGCGCATTGGGTCAACCTGCTGACGGCTGCCAAGCATGGAATGCGTGGCTCTGCAGAGGAGTTGGTGACACCGCCACGACTTGCAGGCAAGCCTGCTGCCACCTCCTATACTCCTCCTACTCCATCCTCTTTGCTAACCTCCTCGGCTGAGTCCTCTTCTGCTGCTGCGTCTTGCTCCACATAAACTGCACTCCCTTAGCTCCCCAGGGGCTATTCCACATCCCGGATACGACAGTGTCACGCCGTCTTGGGGTTGACTTGCCTGAAAGCAGAGAGTCACAACGGACCAGCACTCCTGTCCGCCCTGAACGCACAGGTGGATCAGTGGCTGACCCCAAACCAACTGGAGATCAGCAAAGTGGTGTGTGACAACGGAAGCAATTTGTTGGTGGCATTGAATTTGGGAAAGTTTACACATGTGCCGTGCATGGCACATGTGTTGAATCTGATCGTACAATGCTTTGTGCATAAGTACCCAGGCTTACAGGACGCCCTCAAGCAGGCCAGGAAGGTGTGGGGCCATTTCAGGCGTTCCTACACGGCCATGGCACACTTTTCAGATATTCAGCGGCAAAACGACATGCCAGTGAGGCGCTTGATTTGCGACAGCCCAACACGTTGGAATTCAACAGTCCTAATGTTCGACCACCTGCTCCAACAAAAAAAAGCCGTCAACGAGTATTTGTAAGACCGGGGTGCTAGGACAGCCTCAGAAGAGCTGGGTATTTTTTTGCCACGTTACTGGACGCTCATGCGCAATGCCTGTAGGCTCATGCGTCCTTTTGAGAAGGTGACAAACCTATTCAGTCGCACTGAAGGCACCATCAGCGACATCATCCCATTTGTTTTCTTCCTGGAGCGTGCCCTGCGAAGAGTGCTGGATCAGGCCGTAGATGACAGTGAAGAGGAAGAGTTGTGGTCACCATCACCACCATAAACAGCCTTATCAGCATTACTTGCTGGACTTGCGGCAACGCTGGAAGAGGAGTCTGAGGAAGAGGAGTCAGAGGAGGAATATGGCTTTGAGGAGGAGGAAGACCGACCACAGCAGGCATCCCAGGGTGTTCGTTGTCACCTATCTGGTAACCGTGGTGTTGTACGTGGCTGGGGGGAAGAACAGACCTTCAATGAGATCAGTGAGGACGAGGAATGGACATTAGTAGCTCGGCATCCAACCTTGTGCAAATGGGATCTTTCTTGCTGTCATGCCTGTTGAGGGACCTTCGTATAAAAAAAGGCTGAAGGAGAACGACCTGTACTGGGAGGCCACGCTACTAGACCCCCAGTATAAGCAGAAAGTGGCTGAAATGTTACCGAATTACCAGAAGTCGGAAAGGATGCAGCAGTTCCAAAACAAGTTAAAAAGTATGCTTTACACAGCGTATAAGGGTGATGTCACAGCACAACGGGAATCTAACAGGGGAAGAGGTGAAAGTAATCCTCCTCCTACCACGACCACGCCGGCAATGACAGGACAATTTACAGATGTGTTGTTGATGGAGGACATGCAGAGCTTTTTAAGTCCTACGTATTGCCACAGCCCTTCGGGGTCCATCCTCAGAGAACGACTCGACCGACAGGTAGCAGACTACCTCGCCTAAACTGCAGATATCAACAATCTGAGGAGCGATAAACCCCTTGACTACTGGGTGTGCAGGCTTGAGCTGTGGCCTGAGCTATCCCAATTTGCGATAGAACTTCTGGCCTGCCTTGCTTCAAGTGTCCTGTCAGAAAGGACCTTCAGCGCAGCAGGAGATATTGTCACTGAGAAGAGAAGTCGCCTAGGTCAAAAAAGTCTAGATTACCTCACCTTTATTAAGATGAATGAGGCATGGATCCCGAAGGGACTGACAGTGGGGGATGCATTTGACTAAAAAACGCCTGATGAGATGCCTTGGGCTAAAAATGGTCCACCCGCTGCTGTATTTAATCTCTGCATGCCAGATGACTAGCATGACTTCTCCGCCACCAACTAGGGTTCAAGCCGCAATGTTTTAGTGCACTTTCTGCCTGGGAAACATACATTTTTCCTGCAACAATACCTAATATTTCAGGAATGTGTACATGCCTAATTTTTCTGGCCTCTGGTGCTGCACTGTGGCTGCAAAAGCGAAACAAAAAAAAAAGTCACATACATGTGTCAATTCCCCTTCGTGATCGTTACCTTGTTGTGGTGAAGGGGCTTGCGTATCACAATGAAGCGACCACCTCTATGAGTGTGTTGGCAATGTTGGCACACCCCAGATGATAAGGTCATTGCTTCATTGTGAAATAGAAATCTGTAATAATCTGTTGTAGAAAAATTAATAGTGTAATCAGCTTGCATCAAAGTTTGTGTAAGGAAAAAGGTAAATCCATTCTCCATCAGCTGCAGTTAGAGACACCCAGTCGTTACCATCATGATTGAATTCTGCTGAGCCTCTCCTCCCGCCTTGCTCAGTGTATTCACTTTTATTAACTAAACAAAAGGTGTAAAAGGGGCTGGCCCAAGACAAGGATACAGGAAGTGATGACATACAGGAAGTGATGACATAGAAAGACAAGCATTTAGATACAATAATCACCCATTTCCACTGGAGCAAACTTTATCCAGCCTTGCTCAGTGATCAATGCCAGATAAAGTTACTATGATCCACATGCAGGTTTATTTACAGGACAACGTCATTATCTCCAGCGGCTGATCAGGCGCACTAGAGACAACAAATGCACGTTCCTTTTGTTTATATTGTTCTCTTAACAAATGCATCCACGCCAAGCCAATAAATCCGCGTCTTGCGCGGGGGCCCTAGCCGGCGGCAATACATGAGCCAACAAAACCCTGCTCTGCTGAACACATCAGTCTCCCCCGGCCCACAGCCCAGCGCTTAGCACATGGACCATTCGCCGATGGAGACCCCTACGCCCAGCAGCTGTGACAGGACATACACGGGAAGATATCCACTCCAATGGTTTACCCTGACACTGAGAGACATGATGACAATACCCAATATATCAAATACACATCCTAATAACATTTCCACAACAGTCCCTCTTCTTTGTCATATGCTCCCCAGTGTCCCTTGACGAATCTCGATCTTCTTCTTTGGAAAAAAACTGTCTTGTCTACGAAAAGTTCTGAATCCATAAAACAAAACAGATGATGGAAAACAGAAAGTCAATCTTGACACGTAGCTTAAAACAAATCTTGACTCAGAGATTCTTTTCTTCGGGAGCTGACTCAGGGGGTGGTGTTTCGCGCTGGTCGCCGGCTGGTTTGGAATCCTCTGCATCTGGTCCTTGGTCTTCAGGGTATCTTGTCTGTTCGGGATTAGACATCAGGAACATCTCACTCCGGCGTATAGAAGGAATGGAAACAAAAAACATAAGTACATGTCCTATTTCCTTTCGCCCGGATCCAATGGCAAGCCAGTGAGCCCCAAGACCTCCCAAAGCTTTAAAAAGGATTCCAACCCTCACTAGTCATAGCTCTGCCCTGCTCCTGTCAGTATGGGCCTGACCCTTGTCAATGGTGTCTGCTAGCAAGGCATAACAGTCATCTTATTTACAGAAACCCTCCTCTGGACGCTCTACTGATGTTTCTCGGGGATCTCTCTCACTGCCTCAACGGTTTCTTTGAACATCTCATCCACTATGGACGAGGAATTGTTCAATCGCTTCATAAGTCCAACTCCCCATCCCGTCCAGCCACAAAACAAATCCCTTCCAGCTCTCCCTGCCCTTCTTACCTCCTTCCACACCATCAGTTTCTCCCAATCGGCTGCAAAGTAAGATGCAGGGACAAGCTTCACCAGGACACATGAACCTCTGGCATTAGGGGGAATTACCTTATAAGTGGCTAAACCGCATAGGAAATAGTACGGACCCGTCAACTCCACACAAGAAATTCTGACGGTCAAGGGGCTTCCAGTAATAACTGAATAGACTGAGGGATCGCTCCCTGAGTCTGAACGTCACACCCTTCTTTCCAGCAGATATAATCTGGTCTATGGGTGTTATTAAAGAGATCGGGGGTTTCATTAGTAAGGTTGTCCGTTATACCTTCCTCACAACTGGATCCCACAAACTTATGCCCTTTACCACATCTACGGGCCGCCTAGCTGCCCGGACACCCATACAGGATTAACAAGCGAGGAGCAGGAGCCAGAGCTATTATTAAACCTATAGCTGATATTACCCAATAGGAATCTAAAACCAGTGCTATCAACAAACATTAAACTAAACAAATAAACAAAAGTGATACTCTGCATTCTTTGACGTAGTTGAGTAGCTTCTTGCAGTGACCGGTGTGGATCCAGTTGTCTCGTCCCTCGAACTTCAGAGAGGTTGTCGTCATCAACAGCACCTGGAATGGCCCAAGATATCTTGGCTCTAGTCCCGTCCTCGGATGTTTCTTTAGCACGACCAAATCACCTGGTTGACTAAAAATGAACACTGGTTATTGAGTCTGGGTCCGGGATAGAGTCCCGAACCCGGTGGTGGACAATCGGGTGATAACCCGTGGGGCTGCCTGTGGGCATACCTGATGGAATAAAGGGTTACAGCTAAACATTCAGGCCATGGATCGGCCGTGATTTTTACCTTCTTTGCAAAAATCTGACCCAAGTACCAGCAAAGAAAAAGCAGTTGTGATGGTTTAGAAATTGATTGACATTTGAGAGGTTAGAAAGTTTGAAGATCGTTGTTTTCTGCACCACTTTTCCCCCCTTCTCATCGTCCTTAAAACCAGGATGAAGAGAAGCTGGATTAAACAAAACATGGTGCATGGTCTCAAGGTTAGATGGAGAGATAATGGAGGGATGAGAGAGAGAGAGAGAAAAGCAACCCTTTCAGTAGTGGAGGTGGAAGTGACAGTTAGGGACTCACTTACCTCGGGTACTGGTTGTTTCAGTAGGCCCAGGTTTAGTGGATTCGGCCTGTTTCAGCAAAGTCAGCCCAGATAGAGCCTCCTCTGCTTCCTGCATCGGATCCCTAAACTCAGTTTACCCCTCAGGCCAGGCCGTACATCACTCGGTTCTTCCGGATTAAAACTGGGTTCTGTACGCCCTGCTTAATTACCATGATTGACTTTTGCAGCCACAATTGCGCTACCTAACGTCCAGAGGGATACTCCAATTAGTTCCCTTGGACCACCTACTCCATTCTTTAAGGGGCTTTGTGGCCTTCACCCCATAACTAGATCTCATGTACTGAGCAGCCGTCTGACCCCACGAGGGGAACTATGTTTCCCCCCCCCCCCCCGAAAATGGATCTACCACAACCCATCCTTGGTTAACCAAGCCTTACCAGTGTTGCCTGCGTCCAGGGACACGCTTTTGACCGTACATGGAGGGTACCGCCCGGCTCATTCTTACGGTACGTCTGCCCGACCCCGACTTTTACACAGCCTATGTCGGACAGCTAGAAATCTCCTGCACTGAGGGCGGCCTATTGCTACTCTCAATGCTATTTCCACTCCCACAGGGCATTTAAGCCAAAGCTCCTTTTGCTGGATTCCCAGTATGCCTCCTAAAGGGCTATACACACAGCTGAGCTACGCCTGTGTTCGGCCAGTACGACAAGCCAATAATTGAGACCTGCTTTACTCCAGCTCAATGTGGCTCCTCCAGTCAATCTCCTGCTGATAAAGTAAAAATAAATACGGGGTTAACCTCTGGTTGTTAAAGAGAGAAGAGTCCTGGAGTGGAGAACCGTCACTTGGAAAAGAGAAATAGAAGGAAAAAAGTATGTTAAAGATTGACTATAGTACTGCAGAAAAATGTCAATGTAAATTAATCAAAGAAATACCCAAACAAAAATAGACAAAAATTACTGTAAAATAAAAAAGGAAAAAAAAACACTTGATTACATACATTGAGCTTCAGTAAAAAGTTAATTTTAACATAAAACCCAACACTCAAATACAAAACCTAAACCCTTAGGAACACATACAATTGTATAGGACTGATTTAACAAATCAATGTCCTGGAGGGTTCCCCTGAAACCGTACAAGAGAAACTCTACCCACCCAGTAATTGAAATGTTAATTTGCCCAGCCCCAAACAGCTTCAGATTCATTTGACCAGAGAAGCAGGATTTAACATCACAAGGTCCCAAAACCGGTTTCTTTCGCATTTTAACCGTTCATATTGTGATTTAAAATCTGCTTCATTGATCCAAGACCTTGGCTGTCCCTGGGTTCTCTGCCTTTGCAAAGAAGCATATCTGGGACCATTACCCCATCTCGCCGAATAAGCCACTTTACTTCTAGGTGTGGTTCTGGGGTACTTAACATACCTGTGTCTGTTGCCATTAGCAACATTACAATATCGTGCAATGTGACCGTATTCCCTGCATGCGAAACAAAGGATAGCTCGCCTCCCTCCACAATAACTTGCACATGGCGATTTGAATTGGCGCACAACATTAACCATCCTAGCATGAGTAGCTCCCACATTACGATCTGTATTGAGTCCACTTACCACGGACTCATCTGAGGAATCTTCTGGCATTGTGTTAACACCAGGGTCAGACACATTGTCCATCTCCATCCCTAATTAAGATCCACCATGCGACCCACAGTCCTCAGACTTCTCCATGCTTACAGCCCATACATTGCCTCTAATCCCAGACACATTACTCTCCAACGGTTGTTTCAATAACTCTGGCAATTCCCTTACAGCACCCTGTGCATGCCTCAGGCTTTCAGATAAACTTTCATTCTCCTTGCGCAGCGCAGTATTACACCTCACAGTACATTCATACTCAGCGCTAGCTTCAGCTGCCTGCTGGACAAGAGTTTTCAATTTACCAATTTCCACTTTTAAATCCTCTACTTCTCCTTCCAAACTCAGCTTCAGCCTACAAGACTCCTGATATTTATCTGCTATCCACCCAGCAGCAAAAATCAGAGCATACTTGCCTTTCCTTTTGCGCCATTTTTTTGTACTGATCAGGTTTTCTACACAATTCTGGGCCTGCAGCCATGGATCAGTAGATCCCTGCATAGCCTGAAGAATGGCCGCCGTGTCCTTCAACTTTGTTACTTCTTTAAAAATACTTTCCATTGTTACCAGAAAACAAACACCACAATGGTTGCTACAAAATACAACACACTAGAAACCAATTTCTAGTGGTTGTCCCAATACTTTTGACACAGAACCTTTCTACACTGTAGTACCCGTATTAATTATGCCAAGCAAGTCTACAATCCAGTGTAACAGCCACAGATATACAAACATTCAGCAGAATCATCCACTATAGGACGATTTCACCACTAAACTGCCACTAATGCTCACACGATGATTCCTGTATCAGACTGGTCACTGAGCTATAACATAACCGAACACTAAACCGATATCAGCACAAAACTTTATCAAAACAAAATCAAACTGTACATATAAAGGTTACAAAAAGACAAGATAACTATTCTGGACAAAACTAACATTTCAGGCAACAACAATCAAATCGACTCCATAGCAAACTAACTAAGATGGCCGACAAACTTAAAGATGGCCGACAAGCATGGTCAAGATGGCCGACAAGCACATGGTCATACACACACTAAAACCAATTGCTGCCTCTATAAAATTGCCTCTTACAAAATCACAGTAACATAAAAGTTAAGAAATTACAAAAAAAACACAATTCCCTGTACTGCTCATCATACAATCTCATCATACAATCAACTCAGATCCATAAAAAACTACACTATGAAAAAACTCTTACCTTATCCTTACACAAATAGAGCGAAAAATGTTCTTTTAACAAGCAGAAATTTTCTCTGACGCAGCAGACAAAACTACAGTTTCCCTCCTTTTACCTGCTGTGCAGAGAAAAAAATCTGTTGAATCCACCTAGCTCGCCATCTGAAATAGAAATCTGTAATAATCTGTTGTAGAAAAATTAATAGTGTAATCAGCTCGCATCAAAGTTTGTGTAAGGAAAAAGGTTAAATCCATTCTCCATCAGTTGCAGTCAGAGACACCCAGTCGTTACCATTAGAGTTGAGCGGACACCTGGATGTTCGGGTTCGAGAAGTTCGGCCGAACTTCCCAGAAATGTTCGGGTTCGGGATCCGAACCCGATCCGAACTTTGTCCCGAACCCGAACCCCATTGAAGTCAATGGGGACCCGAACTTTTCGGCACTAAAAAGGCTGTAAAACAGCCCAGGAAAGGGCTAGAGGGCTGCAAAAGGCAGCAACATGTAGGTAAATCCCCTGCAAACAAATGTGGATAGGGAAATGAATTAAAATAAAAATAGCATGTCATAGCAGAGAATCAGGCTTCACGTCACCCAACATTGGAACAGTCCATTGGCATATATTTAGGCCCAGGCACCCAGGCAGAGGAGAGAGGTCCCGTAACAGAGAATCTGTCTTCATGTCAGCAGAGAATCAGTCAGCATGTCATAGCAGAGAATCAGGCTTCACGTCACCCACCACTGCAACAGTCCATTGTCATATATTTAGGCCCAGCACCCAGGCAGAGGAGAGAGGTCCCGTAACAGAGAATCTGGCTTCATGTCAGCAGAGAATCAGTATGCATGTCATAGCAGAGAATCAGGCTTCACGTCAGCCACCACTGCAACAGTCCATTGTCATATATTTAGGCCCAGCACCCAGGCAGAGGAGAGAGGTCCCGTAACAGGGAATCTGGCTTCATGTCAGCAGAGAATCAGTCTGCATGTCATAGCAGAGAATCAGGCTTCACGTCAGCCACCACTGCAACAGTCCATTGTCATATATTTAGGCCCAGCACCCAGGCAGAGGAGAGAGGTCCCGTAACAGAGAATCTGGCTTCATGTCAGCAGAGAATCAGTCTGCATGTCATAGCAGAGAATCAGGCTTCACGTCACCCAACATTGGAACAGTCCATTGGCATATATTTAGGCCCAGGCGCCCAGGCAGAGGAGAGAGGTCCCGTAACAGAGAATCTGGCTTCATGTCAGCAGAGAATCAGTCTGCATGTCATAGCAGAGAATCAGGCTTCACGTCAGCCACCACTGCAACAGTCCATTGTCATATATTTAGGCCCAGGTACCCAGCCAGAGGAGAGAGGTCCCGTAACAGAGAATCTGGCTTCATGTCAGCAGAGAATCAGTCTGCATGTCATAGCAGAGAATCAGGCTTCACGTCAGCCACCACTGCAACAGTCCATTGTCATATATTTAGGCCCAGCACCCAGGCAGAGGAGAGAGGTCCCGTAACAGAGAATCTGTCTTCATGTCAGCAGAGAATCAGTCTGCATGTCATAGCAGAGAATCAGGCTTCACGTCAGCCACCACTGCAACAGTCCATTGTCATATATTTAGGCCCAGAACCGAGGCAGAGGAGAGAGGTCCCGTAACAGAGAATCTGGCTTCATGTCAGCAGAGAATCAGTCTGCATGTCATAGCAGAGAATCAGGCTTCGCGTCACCCAACATTGGAACAGTCCATTGGCATATATTTAGGCCCCGGCACCCAGACAGAGGAGAGGTTCATTCAACTTTGGGTTGCCTCGCAATATAATGGTAAAATGAAAAAAAAAATAGGATTGAATGAGGAAGTGCCCTGGAGTACAATAATATATGGTTAAGGGGATGTAGTTAATGTCTAATCTGCACAAGGGATGGACAGGTCCTGTGGGATCCATGCCTGGTTCATTTTTATGAACGTCAGCTTGTCCACATTGGCTGTAGACAGGCGGCTACGTTTGTCTGTAATGGCGCCCCCTGCCGTGCTGAATACACGTTCAGACAAAACGCTGGCCGCCGGGCAGGCCAGCACCTCCAAGGCATAAAAGGCTAGCTCTGGCCACGTGGACAATTTAGAGACCCAGAAGTTGAATGGGGCCGAACCATCAGTCAGTACGTGGAGGGGTGTGCACACGTACTGTTCCACCATGTTAGTGAAATGTTGCCTCCTGCTAACACGTTGCGTATCAGGTGGTGGTGCAGTTAGCTGTGGCGTGTTGACAAAACTTTTCCACATCTCTGCCATGCTAACCCTGCCCTCAGAGGAGCTGGCCGTGACACAGCTGCCTTGGCGACCTCTTGCTCCTCCTCTGCCTTGGCCTTGGGCTTCCACTTGTTCCCCTGTGACATTTGGGAATGCTCTCAGTAGCGCGTCTACCAACGTGCGCTTGTACTCACGCATCTTCCTATCACGCTCCAGTGCAGGAAGTAAGGTGGGCACATTGTCTTTGTACCGTGGATCCAGCAGGGTGGCAACCCAGTAGTCCGCACACGTTAAAATGTGGGCAACTCTGCTGTCGTTGCGCAGGCACTGCAGCATGTAGTCGCTCATGTGTGCCAGGCTGCCCAGGGGTAAGGACAAGCTGTCCTCTGTGGGAGGCGTATCGTCATCGTCCTGCCTTTCCCCCCAGCCACGCTCCAGTGATGGGCCCGAGCTGCGTTGGGTGCCACCCCGCTGTGACCATGCCTCATCCTCATCCTCATCCACCTCCTCCTCATCCTCGTCCTCCTCGTCCTCCAGTAGTGGGCCCTGGCTGGCCACATTTGTACCTGGCCTCTGCTGTTGCAAAAAACCTCCCTCTGAGTCACTTCGAAGAGACTGGCCTGAAAGTGCTAAAAAGGACCCCTCTTCCTTCTCCTCCTCCTCCTCCTCCTGGGCCACCTCCTCTTCCATCATCGCCCTAAGTGTTTTCTCAGGGAGACATAGAAGTGGTATTGTAACGCTGATAACGGCGTCATCGCCACTGGCCATGTTGGTGGAGTACTCGAAACAGCGCAACAGGGCACACAGGTCTCGCATGGAGGCCCAGTCATTGGTGGTGAAGTGGTGCTGTTCCGTAGTGCGACTGACCCGTGCGTGCTGCAGCTGAAACTCCGTGCTGCAGCTGCTGCTCGCACAGTCTGTCCAGCATGTGCAAGGTGGAGTTCCACCTGGTGGGCACGTCGCATATGAGGCGGTGAGCGGGAAGGCCGAAGTTACGCTGTAGCGCAGACAGGCGAGCAGCGGCAGGATGTGAACGCCGGAAGCGCGAACAGACGGCCCGCACTTTATGCAGCAGCTCTGACATGTCGGGGTAGTTGTGAATGAACTTCTGCACCACCAAATTCAGCACATGCCCCAAGCAAGGGATGTGCGTCAAACCGGCTAGTCCCAGAGCTGCAACGAGATTTCGCCCATTATCACACACCACCAGGCCGGGCTTGAGGCTCACCGGCAGCAACCACTCGTCGGTCTGTTGTTCTATACCCCGCCACAACTCCTGTGCGGTGTGGGGCCTGTCCCCCAAACATATGAGTTTCAGAATGGCCTGCTGACGTTTACCCCGGGCTGTGCTGAAGTTGGTGGTGAAGGTGTGTGGCTGACTGGATGAGCAGGTGGAAGAAGAGGAGGAGAAAGCCGAGTAGGAGGAGGATGCAACAGAAGGCAAAGAATGTTGCCCTGCGATCCTTGGCGGCGGAAGGACGTGCGCCAAACAGCTCTCCGCCTGGGGCCCAGCTGCCACTACATTTACCCAGTGTGCAGTTAGGGAGATATAGCGTCCCTGGCCGTGCTTACTGGTCCACGTATCTGTGGTTAGGTGGACCTTGCCACAGATGGCGTTGCGCAGTGCACACTTGATTTTATCGGATACTTGGTTGTGCAGGGAAGGCACGGCTCTCTTGGAGAAGTAGTGCCGGCTAGGAACAACATACTGTGGGACAGCAAGCGACATGAGCTGTTTGAAGCTGTCTGTGTCCACCAGCCTAAATGACAGCATTTCATAGGCCAGTAGTTTAGAAATGCTGGCATTCAGGGCCAGGGATCGAGGGTGGCTAGGTGGGAATTTACGCTTTCTCTCAAATGTTTGTGAGATGGAGAGCTGAACGCTGCCGTATGACATGGTTGAGATGCTTGGTGACGGAGGTGGTGGTGTTGGTGGTACATCCCCTGTTTGCTGGGCGGCAGGTGCCAACGTTCCTCCAGAGTCGGAGGAAGAGGCCGAGGCGGCAGCAGCAGAAGAGGCCGAGGCGGCGGCAGCAGCAGAAGAGGCCGAGGCGGCAGCAGCAGAAGAGGTAGCAGGGGGAGCCTGAGTGATTTCCTTGTTTTTAAGGTGTTTACTCCACTGCAGTTCATGCTTTGCATGCAGGTGCCTGGTCATGCAGGTTGTGCTAAGGTTCAGAACGTTAATGCCTCGCTTCAGGCTCTGATGGCACAGCGTGCAAACCACTCGGGTCTTGTCGTCAGCACATTGTTTGAAGAAGTGCCATACCAGGGAACTCCTTGAAGCTGCCTTTGGGGTACTCGGTCCCAGATGGCGGCGGTCAGTAGCAGGCGGAGTCTCTTGGCGGCGGGTGTTCTGCTTTTGCCCACTGCTCCCTCTTTTGCTACGCTGTTGGCTCGGTCTCACCACTGCCTCTTCCTCCGAACTGTGAAAGTCAGTGGCACGACCTTCATTCCATGTGGGGTCTAGGACCTCATCGTCCCCTGCATCGTCTTCCACCCAGCCTTGATCCCTGACCTCATGTTCAGTCTGCACACTGCAGAAAGACGCAGCAGTTGGCACCTGTGTTTCGTCATCATCAGAGACATGCTGAGGTGGTATTCCCATGTCCTCATCATCAGGAAACATAAGTGGTTGTGCGTCAGTGCATTCTATGTCTTCCACCGCTGGGGAAGGGCTGGGTGGATGCCCTTGGGAAACCCTGCCAGCGGAGTCTTCAAACAGCATAAGAGACTGCTGCATAACTTGAGGCTCAGACAGTTTCCCAGGTATGCATGGGGGTGATGTGACAGACTGATGGGCTTGGTTTTCAGGCGCCATCTGTGCGCTTTCTGCAGAAGACTGGGTGGGAGATAATGTGAACATGCTGGATCCACTGTCGGCCACCCAATTGACTAATGCCTGTACCTGCTCAGGCCTTACCATCCTTAGAACGGCATTGGGCCCCACCAAATATCGCTGTAAATTATGGCGGCTACTGGGACCTGAGGTAGTTGGTACACTAGGACGTGTGGCTGTGGCATAACGGCCACGTCCTCTCCCAGCACCAGAGGGTCCACTAACACCACCACGACCATGTCCGCGTCCGCGTCCTTTACTAGATGTTTTCCTCATTGTTATCGTTCACCACAACAACAAAAATATTATTTGACCCAATGTATTGAATTCAAATTCAGGCCTTTTTTTAAAGACAACTAACACTATCTGGCTATCTATTTAGGTACCGTATTACACTAATACAGGCACAGCAGTAACCACAAATTTAGCTGACTATAAATTTGAGGCCTATTATTTAGGCGCTGGGTGACAGGTTTAGGTTTACTGACAGAATTAGACTTGGAAATGCACAGTAGCGTGTGTGTGAAGTTATTCAGAATGACCCTATGTGCACCTTGAATCTGATATACCCTTTTAGGGATAAATTTAAAGTAGGCCTGATACAGCAGAAACCACTAAATTAAGAAATTACTAAATTGGGAATTGTATTTTACCCCAGAACAAAAACTGTGCTTTGACGGACACTAAATAACTTGACCAGCAACACCAGTAACGACAGATTTAGCTGACTATAAATTTGAGGCCTATTTTTTAGGCGCTGGGTGACAGGTATAGGTTTACTGACAGAATTCGACTTGGAAATGCACAGTAGCGTGTGTGTGAAGTTATTCAGAATGACCCTATGTGCACCTTGAATCTTATATACCTTTTTAGGGATAGATTTAAAATAGCTCTGATACAGCAGAAACCACTAAATTAGGAAATTGCTAAATTGGGAATTGTATTTCAACCCAGAACAAAAAATGTGCTTTGACGAACACTAAATAACTTGACCAGCCACAACAGTACAGCAGTAACGACAGATTTAGCTGGATATAAATTTGAGGCCTAGTATTTAGGCGCTGGGTGACAGGTATAGGTTTACTGACAGAATTAGACTTGGAAATGCACAGTAGCGTGTGTGTGAAGTCATTCAGAATGACCCTATGTGCACCTTGAATCTTATATACCCTTTTAGGGATAGATTTAAAATAGCTCTGATACAGCAGAAACCACTAAATTAGGAAATTGCTAAATTGGGAATTGTATTTCAACCCAGAACAAAAACTGTGCTTTGACGGACACTAAATAACTTGACCAGCCACACCAGTAACGACAGATTTAGCTGGATATAAACTTGAGGCCTAGTATTTAGGCGCTGGGTGACAGGTATAGGTTTACTGACAGAATTAGACTTGGAAATGCACAGTAGCGTGTGTGTGAAGTTATTCAGAATGACCCTATGTGCACCTTGAATCTGATATACCCTTTTAGGGATAAATTTAAAGTAGGCCTGATACAGCAGAAACCACTAAATTAGGAAATTGCTAAATTGGGAATTGTATTTCAACCCAGAACAAAAACTATGCTTTGACGGACACTAAATAACTTGACCAGCCACACCAGTAACGACAGATTTAGCTGGATATAAACTTGAGGCCTAGTATTTAGGCGCTGGGTGACAGGTATAGGTTTACTGACAGAATTAGACTTGGAAATGCACAGTAGCGTGTGTGTGAAGTTATTCAGAATGACCCTATCAGCACCTTGAATCTGATATACCCTTTTAGGGATAAATTTAAAGTAGGCCTGATACAGCAGAAACCACTAAATTAGGAAATTGCTAAATTGGGAATTGTATTTCAACCCAGAACAAAAACTGTGCTTTGACGGACACTAAATAACTTGACCAGCCACACCAGTAACGACAGATTTAGCTGGATATAAACTTGAGGCCTAGTATTTAGGCGCTGGGTGACAGGTATACGTTTACTGACAGAATTAGACTGGGATATGGCCAAAAAATAACCACACTATTGATGGTTAAATGCACTTGGTGTGACAGCTTGACCAACCACACTACTGAGGGTTAAATGCACTTGTTGACAGGCGCAGCTTGCCCCTGATGTAGTATATGGCCAAAAAATAAACAGACTATTGCTGGTTAAATGCACTTGGTGTGACAGTTTCACCCTGATGTAGGATTTAGCCAAAAAACAACCACACCATTGAGGGTTAAATGCACTTGGTGAATGCTTGCCCCTGATGTAGTATATGGTCAAAAAATAAACAGACTATTGCTGGTTAAATGCACTTGGTGTGACAGCTTCACCCTGATGTAGGATTTAGCCAAAAAACAACCACACCATTGAGGGTTAAATGCACTTGGTGAATGCTTGCCCCTGATGTAGTATATGGCCAAAAAATAACCAGACTATTGCTGGTTAAATGCACTTGGTGTGACAGCTTCACCCTGATGTAGGATTTAGCCAAAAAACAACCACACCATTGAGGGTTAAATGCACTTGGTGGCAGCTTGTGCTTGCACACCACAAGACACAAAATGGCCGCCGATCACCCCAGAAAAAAGTGACTGAAAAACACTCTGGGCAGCCTAAAAACAGTGAGCAATTCAATAGCAGCAGTTCAATCATCCACAGCTGCAGATCGATCTCTGAATGAAGTCCTTTGGAGGAGTTAATCACTGCCTAATCTCGCCCTAACGTCGCGGCTGCAACCTCTCCCTATGCTGATCAGAGCAGAGTGACGTGCGGCGCTACGTGACTCCAGCTTAAATAGAGGCTGGGTCACATGGTGCTCTGGCCAATCACAGCCATGCCAATAGTAGGCATGGCTGTGACGGCCTCTTGGGGCAAGTAGTATGACGCTTGTTGATTGGCTGTTTTGCAGCCGTTCAAAAAGCGCCAAGAAAGCGACGAACACCGAACCCGAACCCGGACTTTTACGAAAATGTCCGGGTTCGGGTCCGTGTCACGGACACCCCAAAATTCGGTACGAACCCGAACTATATAGTTCGGGTTCGCTCATCCCTAGTTACCATCTTGATTAAATTCTGCTGAGCTTCTCCTCCCGCCTTGCTCAGTGTATTCACTTTTATTAACTAAACAAAAGGTGTAAAAGGGGCTGGCCCAAGACAAGGATACAGGAAGTGATGACATACAGGAAGTTATGACATAGGAAGACAAGCATTTAGATACAATAATCACCCATTTCCACTGGAGCAAACTTTATCCAGCCTTGCTCAGTGATCAATGCCAGATAAAGTTACTATGATCCACATGCAGGTTTATTTACAGGACAACGTCATTATCTCCAGCGGCTGATCAGGCGCACTAGAGACAACAAACGCACGTTCCTTTCGTTTATATTGTTCTCTTAACAAATGCATCCACGCCAAGCCAATAAATCCGCGTCTTGCGCGGGGGCCCTAGCTGGCGGCAATACATGAGCCATCAAAACCCTGCTCTGCTGAACACATCAGTCTCCCCCGGCCCACAGCCCAGCGCTTAGCACATGGACCATTCGCCGATGGAGACCCCTGCGTCCAGCAGCTGTGACAGGACATACACGGGAAGATATCCACTCCAATGGTTTACCCTGACACTGAGAGACATGATGACAATACCCAATATATCAAATACACATCCTAATAAAATTTCCACAACAATTGTGAACAGACCAAAAGCGATCGGCTGGATAATTTTCATAGAAAAAACTTTAATTTTCGTTATGATCATCTAAGGTGATCATTAAAGCCTACTAGGCCAACAATGGGCCCACACTGCAGAATCATTGTTTTTTGGGTCATTTAACTGTCACTGAACTACCTCAGCATGACCATAAGCTTTGAAAACCGCCATCGCCTGCAATCTCCCAAACGTGCGCACGAGCACAGTCATCACTACACCAAGATTGACACATAGAGGAAAAAAATTTATGTCATGAGTGTGTCAACTATTGACAACTCTTTGCGGTTGTCTAAAATCTATTCCATACACGTCCCCTAATAGGGAACGTAACAGGGATTAAACTGATAAGAATAGTACTACTTAACACACCACTCATATAGGGTGGCACAGTACATTGCACGGCGCACGCACCGTGCCCCAAATTGAAAGTGGGAGGACCGACCAACCATCTTTTTTCATCTCCCGGTTCCTAAAATCTACTCCATACACCGGCCCCTGATAGGGGACGTAACAGGGATTAAACTGATAGGAATAATACTACTTAACACACCACTCATATAGGGTGGCACAGTACAATGCACAGCGCACGCACAGTGCCCCAAATCGGAAGTAAGAGGACCGACCAAGCATCTTTTTCCATCTCCCGGTTCCTAAAAATTATTCCATACACCGGCCCCTGATAGGGGAAAAAACAGAGATGAAACTTGTAAGAACAAGTTTTTTAATTAAAAAAAAAGAGGACAGCCTCTGCGGCGCTGGCTATTTTTTTGGCCGCATTACTGAACGCTCATGCACAATGGCTGTAGGCTCATGCGTCCTTTTGTGGAGGTGACAAACCTGGTCAGTCAAACGCAAGGCAACATCATCAACCTCATCCCATATGCGTTTTTTCTGGAGCATGCCCTGCGAAGAGTGCTGGATCAGGCCGTAGATGAGCATGAAGAGGAAGAGTTGTGGTCACCATCACTACCAGAAGCACTCTTGTCGTTGTCGATTGCTGGACCTGCGGCAACGCAGAGAGACGAGTCTGAATAAAAAGAGTCAGAGGAGGAAGGTGGCTTTGAGGAGGTGGAAGACCAACCACAGCAGGCGTCCCAGGGGGCTTGTTGTCACCTTTTGGGGACCCTTGGTGTTGTACGTGGCTGGGTGGAGGAAGAGACCTTCAATGACGTCAGTGAGGACAAGGAACGGGACATGGCTAGCTTGGTATCCAACCTTGTGCAAATGGGGAGTTTGGGGTTGTGCAAATGGACTGTTTGCGGTTGTTTGCAGTGCGTTAAACGGGGAGTTTGGTCTGTCAGAGTTTGGTCTGTCACTGTGAAGCGGGTGTAACCCTTACACTACCTGATCGATACAACATCATACCTGATCGTATACACACACTGGATGTTTTAAAGCACACTATTCCAAACAATTTAGGAATGTTAAGTGATTTATGCCCTTTATGGATTAAAACCCGACTCTGCGTCAACTACGCAATTTTCCATGGGAGTTTTGCCATGGATCCCCCTCCGGCATGCCACAGTCCAGGTGTTAGTCCCCTTGAAACAACTTTTCCATCACTATTGTGGCCAGAAAGAGTCCCTGTGGTTTTTAAAATTCGCCTGCCTATTGAAGTCTATAATGGCTCTCCCGATTCGCCAATTCGCGAACATTTGAGGAAATCCGTGTTCGCAGCTCGCAAACGGAAAATTTTATGTTTGCGACATCTCTAGTGTTCACACGCTTACACGTACTGAATGACGGGTCTGCCCCCTTCAACTTCTGGGTCTCCAAATTGGGCACATGGCTGAGCTTGCCCTTTACGCCTTGGAGGTACTGGTCTGCC
Source organism: Bufo gargarizans (assembly GCF_014858855.1). Taxonomy (NCBI): domain Eukaryota; kingdom Metazoa; phylum Chordata; class Amphibia; order Anura; family Bufonidae; genus Bufo; species Bufo gargarizans. The sequence goes on along the minus strand of NC_058080.1, from coordinate 218,044,105 downwards.
CTGCAGCCAGTGTATTATCTGAACATGTGTTTACCACGGCAGGGGGCGTCATCACAGACAAGCGCAGCCGCCTGTCCACAGCTAATGAACCAGGCATGGATCCCTCAGGACTTGTCCGTACCTTGTGTAGAATAGACACGTATACAGGCACTAACCAGTCATTGTTATTCTGCAGCGCAATTTCTCATTCTTGTATTTGGGATATTTCACACTCTTTTAGAGTGTACCCTAATTTAAAAAAATATATAATTAAAACCAAAAACCTGTGTTGGCTACCTCTTCCTCCTCCACCGCCGCTTCCACCTACACCGCTAAGTCCACCGCCTCCTCAAACTCCTACTCCTTATCGAACTCCAACTCATGAATCTATTTTTTTTATTTTATTTGTATGAATTTTATTTTATATAATTTCACTACTTTGTCAGTTACATTTTCTGGTGAAATTCAGCATTTTTTGGGTGTATAGTACTACTGCTATACCAAGTAGACAGGTTTAAAAAAAATAAAAACTTGTCATTTACATTTTCGGATGAAATTCAGCAATTTTTGGGTGTATAGAACCACTGCTATACCTAGTAGGCTAGTTTAAAAAACAAACAAAAAAAAACATTTGTCAGTTACAATTGAGGGTCAAATTCACCAATTTTTGGGTGTAATATAACCCTCCTCTACCTAGTTGGCATCTTAATAAATTTCAATAATTTTTATTTTACATTTTCGGGTGACAATAAACAATTGTTTTCTGTCATAGACCCTGCTCTACCAAGTAGATAGGTTAATAAATTTCTGTAATTTTTCTGTTACATTCTTGGGTTGACATTATACAATTTTAGACGTGAATAAACCCCTGCTCTGCATAGGTGGCAAGGAATAACATTTCTGAAATGCTTCTGTAATGGATGCTCACCACCTCTTTTGATTCAATGCTTAAACTTAAACAAGTTGTACCACATTTGCACTTCAATAATTTGTCCAACATTTCCACCAAACTCTTTTGGCCAACATTTGCGCCTCAATATCTTTGCACACATTTCCGCTTTACTCTTTTGGCCCACATTTTGGCTTCTGTAATTTGTCCCACATTTGCGCCTCAATAGCTTTTCCCACATTTTTTCTCGATCCCCAACTTTTTTTAATAAATTTATCTCCCTGAAATTTGGTCTCTTTTTCTCACGCTCCCTCTCCAGCCTGGAACCCTGATTCCCCGCCACCTGTGATCACCATGGTAGACGCAAAAAAGAACATCGAAAGTTGATAGTGCAGATATCTAATTGGATCGTGAACATCACGGGGACGTGCGACATGGTGGGGCAGTAAGTTTGCACAGGCCTACACAAACTAACTGACAGCTCTACAAATTATATCCCTGGATGGCTCAGAGTCTTTCGGCCTCTGTCTGAGGGCTCTATGGGCCCTTTCCATGTTAACAGAGGCAGAGTCGTTGTTCCCCGGGAAAGAGTCCGTGATTTTTTTGACGGCAGCCATAATTTCCTCGTTAGTCACAGACTCAGGTATTCCCCTGAAGCAGAGGTTGTTCCTCCGACTGCGATTCTCCTGACCTTCAATCCCTAATTAAAAAGTAGTTAATGTGTTGTTGACAAAAAGCCAGGGCAGTGTGATACAGCTAAGCTGGCTGTCTGGGTGGATTCCAGAGATTCCACTTTGTGGCCAATGATCTGGAATTCTTGTGTCAACGCAGAGAGATCATGTTTAAGTGGGGATAGAGATTCTGCTAAAGCTTGCCTAATAAATCTTCTTGACACAGGTAATGAGGGAGAGCTCACAGACTCACCCCCATTCCTGTCTCCTTCAGAGAAACCTTCCTCTGTGCATCCAGAAACACTCTCCTCCGCAGGCGCCATCTTGGATTCTTTGGTAGCAGACGCTCCTGTTTGTTTTTTTGTTTTTTAATTTAGCCATTTCAGCTCCTGGATTAAGTCCCTTGGGGATTGCAGCAGGGTCAGCAGGTCTCTGACCTCCGATTTTCACCATTTTAAGGTCTCTAGGCTGATGCAAGCGGATCCCTTAACAAAGCAGTTAACAGAGCTCAGCAAAGCATGTCTATTCAGCAATGGCACAAGCTCCGTCCCCCAGTGTGGGCTTTTTTTTAACGTGTCCGCTGCTGACAATAGTATTACCCTCTGCAGCCTGTGCTGTCAATGCATATGTCGCGGTAAGCCCAACACTCACTTAGGCATGATCGCCTTAGAAGGCACCTGGCCTCCCATCACCGAGCACAGTGGGAGCCACACCGTCAGGACCCACAAAGCCACACTCCCGGCTCTCCTCGTCCTGCCTCTTCTCCTTCCCCTCCACCCTCCCATTTGTCCTCCATTCCACTCTCCACTGTGCTGTCGTCGCGTTTATCTGGCAAAAGGCAGGCTTCCGTGGCCCAAATGTTCGAGCGTAAAAAGATGATGACGCCGGATAACCCTCATGCACAATGTCTGACTGCCGGCTTGTCAGAACTGCTAGCCCACCAACTACTGCCATATAAACTGGTGGACTCAGAGGCCTTTAAAAAATTTGTGGCCATTGGCACACCACAATGGAAGGTCCCCAGAAGGAACAAGGAAGGGCATCCCGGAGCTATATGGCCACGTTCAGCGGCAAGTGAATGTATCTCTGGCACACAGTGTCGGTGCCAATATACATCTGACCACAGACATGTGGTCTAGCAAATACGGGCAGGGAAGGTACATAACTTTTACTGCCCACTGGGTGAACCTTCTGATGGCCGTCAAGAATGTAACCCTTGGGACCTGTGTGGATTTGGTGTTAACGCAACGGATTGCATGCAGGCCTGCCTCTTCTTCTCCTCCTCCTACTCCATCCTCTGTCTCCAATTGCTACCGCCTCTTCCACTGTACCCCCCAAGCTCCCCAGAACCTATTCGACATGCCAGGTGAGACATTGCCATGCTGTGCTGCGGATGTTGTGACTGGAAGGCAAGAGCCACACCAGTTCTGATTTCCTTTCAGCTCTGTGGTCACAGGCCAATCAGTGGCTAACCCTGCTCAATTTGACAGTTGTTAAAGTGGTGTGCGACAATGGTGCCAATCTGCTGAGCATGCTGAAATAGGGCAAAATGACACACGAGCCGTGCATTGCACACATCCTGAACTTAGTTGGCGCACGCGCAGTGCCCCAAATTGGAAGTAAGAGGACCGACCAACCAAAACACAGATTAAACTGGTAAGAACAGATTTAAAAAAAAAAAAAAAAAGAGGATAGCCTCTGCGGAGCTGGGTCTTTTTTGGCAGCGTTACTGAACGTTCATGCACAATGGCTGTAGGCTCATGCGTCCTTTTGCGGAGGTGACAAACCTGGTCAGTCAAACCCAAGGCAACATCATCGACCTCATCACATATGCGTTTTTTCTGGAGCGTGCCCTGTGAAGAGTGCTGGATCAGGCCGTAGATGAGCATGAAGAGGAAGAGTTGTGGTCACCATCACCACCAGAAGCAGCCTTGTCGTCGTTGATTGCTGGACCTGCGGCAACGGAGAGAGAAGAGTCTGAAGAAAAGGAGTCAGAGGAGGAAGGGGGCTTTGAGGAGGTGGAAGACCAACCACAGCAGGAGTCCCAGGGGGCTTGTTGTCACCTTTTGGGGACCCTTGGTGTTGTACGTGGCTGGGTGGAGGAAGAGACCTTCAATGACGTCAGTGAGGACAAGGAACGGGACATGGCTAGCTTGGTATCCAACCTTGTGCAAATGGGGAGTTTGGGGTTGTGCAAATGGACTGTTTGCGGTTGTTTGCAGTGCGTTAAACAGGGAGTTTGGTCTGTCAGAGTTTGGTCTGTCACTCTGAAGCGGGCGTAACCCTTACACTACCTGATCGATACAACATCATACCTGATCGTATACACACACTGGAAGTTCTAAAGCACGTTATTCCAAACAATTTAGGAATGTTAGGTGATTTATGCCCTTTATGATTTAAAACCCGACTCTGCGTCAACTACGCAATTGTCCATGGGAGTTTTGCCATGGATCCCCCTCCGGCATGCCACAGTCCAGGTGTTAGTCCCCTTGAAGCAACTTTTCCATCACTATTGTGGCCAGAAAGAGTCCCTGTGGGTTTTAAAATTAACCTGCCTATTGAAGTCTATGGTGGCTCGCCCATTCGCGAACATTTGCGGAAATTCGTGGTCGCTGTTCGCGAACGGCAAATTTTATGTTTGCGACATCTCTAGTGTTTACACGCCTACACGTACTGAATGACGGGTCTGCCCCCTTCAACTTTTGGGTCTCCAAATTGGGCACATGGCTGAGCTTGCCCTTTACGCCTTGGAGGTGCTGGCCTGCCCTGCAGCCATTGTATTATTTGAACATGTGTTTACCACGGCAGAAGACGTCATCACAGACAAGCGCAGCCGCCTGTCCACAGCTAATGAACCAGGCATGGTTCCCTCAGGACTTGCCGTACCTTGTGTAGAATAGATACGTATACAGGCACTAACCAGTCATTGTTATACTGCAGCGCAATTGCTCATTCTTGTATTTGGGATATTTCACACTCTTTTAGAGTGTATCCTAATAAAAAAAGAAAAAAAGAATTAAACCAAAAACCTGTGTTGGCTACCTCTTCCTCCTCCACCGCCGCTTCCACCTACACCGCTACGTCCACCGCCTCCTCAAACTCCTACTCCATATCGAACTCCACCTCATAAATGAATTTTTCTTATTTTATTTGTATGAATTTTATTTTATATCATTTCACTACTTTGTCAGTTACATTTTCTGGTGAAATTCAGCAATTATTGGGTGTATAGTACCACAGCTATACCTAGTTGGCTGGTTAAAAAAAAACAAAAAAAACCATTTGTCAGTTACAATTAAGGGTCAAATTCACCAATTTTTGGGTGCAATATAACCCTCCTCTACCTAGTTGACATCTTAATAAATTTCAATAATTTTTATTTTACATTTTCGGGTGACAATAAACAATTGTTTTCTGTCATAGACCCTGCTCTACCAAGTAGACAGGTTAATACATTTCTGTAATTTTTCTGATACATTCTTGGGTTGACATTATACAATTTTAGACGTGAATAAACCCCTGCTCTGCATAGGTGGCAGGGAATAACATTTCTGAAATGCTTCTGTAATGGATGCTCACCACCTCTTTTGATTCAATGCTTAAACTTAAACAAGTTGTACCACATTTGCACTTCAATAATTTGTCCAACATTTCCACCAAACTCTTTTGGCCAACATTTTCGCCTCAATATCTTTGCACACATTTTCGCTTTACTCTTTTGGCCCACATTTAGGCTTCTGTAATTTGTCCCACATTTGCGCCTCAATAGCTTTTCCCACATTTTTTCTCGATCCCCAACTTTTTTTATAAATTTATCTCCCTGAAATTTGGTCTCTTTTTCTCACGCTCCCTCTCCAGCCTGGAACCCTGATTCCCCGCCACCTGTGATCACCATGGTAGACGCATAAAAGAACATCGAAAGTTGATAGTGCAGATATCTAATTGGATCGTGAACATCACGGGAACGTGCGACATGGTGGGGCAGTAAGTATGCACAGGCCTACACGAACTAACTGACAGCTCTACAAATTATATCCCTGGATGGCTCAGAGTCTTTCGGCTTCTGTCTGAGGGCTCTATGGGCCCTTTCCATGTTAACAGAGGCAGAGCCGTTGTTCCCCAGGAAAGAGTCCGTGATTTGTTTGACGGCAGCCATAATTTCCTCGTTAGTCACAGACTCAGGTATTCCCCTGAAGCAGAGGTTGTTCCTCCGACTGCGATTCTCCTGACCTTCAATCCCTAATTAAAAAGTAGTTAATGTGTTGTTGACAAAAAGCCAGGGAGTGTGATACAGCTAAGCTGGCTGTCTGGGTGGATTCCAGAGATTCCACTTTGTTCACAATGATCTGGAATTCTTGTGTCAACGCAGAGAGATCATGTTTAAGTGGGGATAAAGCTTCTGCTAAAGCTTGCCTAATAAATCTTCTTGACACAGGTAATGAGGGAGAGCTCACAGACTAACCCACATTCCTGTCATCCAGAAGCACGCTCCTCCGCAGGCGCCATCTTGGATTCTTTGGTAGCAGACGCTCCTGTTTGTTTTTTTTGTTTTTTAATTTAGCTATTCCAGCTACTGGATTAAGTCCCTTGGGGATTGCAGCAAGGTCAGCAGGTCTCTGACCTCCGATTTTCACCATTTTAAGGTCTCTAGGCTGATGCAAGCGGATCCCTTAACAAAGCAGTTAACAGAGCTCAGCAAAGCATGTCTATTCAGCAATGGCACAAGCTCCGCCCCCCAGTGTGGGCTTTTTTTTAACGTGTCCGCTGCTGACAATAGTATTACCCTCTGCAGCCTGTGCTGTCAATGCATATGTCGCAGTAAGCCCAACACTCACCTAGGCATGATCGCCTTAGAAGGCACCTGGCCTCCCATCACCGAGCACAGTGGGAGCCACACCGTCAGGACCCACAAAGCCACACTCCCGGCTCTCCTCGTCCTGCCTCTTCTCCTTCCCCTCCACCCTCCCATTTGTCCTCCATTCCACTCTCCACTGTGCTGTCGTCGCGTTTATCTGGCAAAAGGCAGGCTTCCGTGGCCCAAATGTTCGAGCGTAAAAAGATGATGACGCCGGATAACCCTCATGCACAATGGCTGACTGCCGGCTTGTCGGAACTGCTAGCCCACCAACTACTGCCATATAAACTGGTGGACTCAGAGGCCTTTAAAAAATTTGTGGCCATTGGCACACCACAATGGAAGGTCCCCAGAAGGAACAAGGAAGGGCATCCCAGAGCTATATGGCCACGTTCAGCGGCAAGTGAATGTATCTCTGGCACACAGTGTCGGTTCCAATATACATCTGACCACAGACATGTGGTCTAGCAAATACGGGCAGGGAAGGTACATAACTTTTACTGCCCACTGGGTGAACCTTCTGATGGCCGTCAAGAATGTAACCCTTGGGACCTGTGTGGATTTGGTGTTAACGCAACGGATTGCATGCAGGCCTGCCTCTTCTTCTCCTCCTCCTACTCCATCCTCTGTCTCCAATTGCTACCGCCTCTTCCACTGTACCCCCCATGCTCCCCAGAACTTATTCGACGTGCCAGGTGAGACATTGCCATGCTGTGCTGCGGATGTTGTGCCTGGAAGGCAAGAGCCACACCAGTTCTGATTTCCTTTAAGCTCAGTGGTCACAGGCCAATCAGTGGCTAACCCTGCTCAATTTGACAGTTGTTAAAGTGGTGTGCGACAATGGTGCCAAGCATGCTGAAATAGGGCAAAATGACACACGAGCCGTGCATTGCACACATCCTGTACTTAGTTGGCGCACACACAGTGCCCCAAATTGGAAGAAAGCGGACCGACCAACCATCTTTTTCCATCTCCCGGTTCCTAAAATCTATTCCATACACCAGCCCCTGATAGGGGACGTAACAGGGATTAAACTGATAGGAATAATACTACTTAATACACCACTTATATAGGGTGGCACAGTACATTGCACGGCGCACGCGCAGTGCACCAAATTGGAAGTAAGATGACCGACCAACCATCTTTTTCCATCTTCCAGTTCCTAAAATCTATTCCATACACTGGCCCCTGATAGGGGACAAAACAGAGATTAAACTGGTAAGAACAGATTTTTTTAATAAAAAAAAAAAAGAGGACAGCCTCTGCGGAGCTGGGTCTTTTTTGGCCGCGTTACTGAACGTTCATGCACAACGACAGACAGACCAAACTCTGACAGACCAAACTCCCCCGTTTAACACACGGGGACGTGCGACATGGTGGGGCAGTAAGTATGCACAGGCCTACACGAACTAACTGACAACTCTACAAATTATATCCCTGGATGGCTCAGAGTCTTTCGGCTTCTGTCTGAGGGCTCTATGGGCCCTTTCCATGATAACAGAGGCAGAGTCGTTGTTCCCCAGGAAAGAGTCCGTGATTTTTTTGACGGCAGCCATAATTTCCTCGTTAGTCACAGACTCAGGTATTCCCCTGAAGCAGAGGTTGTTCCTCCGACTGCGATTCTCCTGACCTTCAATCCCTAATTAAAAAGTAGTTAATGTGTTGTTGACAAAAAGCCAGGGAGTGTGATACAGCTAAGCTGGCTGTCTGGGTGGATTCCAGAGATTCCACTTTGTGGCCAATGATCTGGAATTTTTAGGTCAACGCAGAGAGATCATGTTTAAGTGGGGATAGAGCGTCTGCTAAAGCTTGCCTAATAAATCTTCTTGACACAGGTAATGAGGGAGAGCTCACAGACTCACCCCCATTTCTGTCTCCTTCAGAGAAACCTTCCTCTGTGCATCCAGAAGCACGCTCCTCCGCAGGCGCCATCTTGGATTCTTTGGTAGCAGACGCTCCTGTTTGTTTTTTTTGTTTTTTAATTTAGCTATTCCAGCTCCTGGATTAAGTCCCTTGGGGATTGCAGCAGGGTCAGCAGGTCTCTAACCTCCGATTTTCACCATTTTAAGGTCTCTAGGCTGATGCAAGCGGATCCCTTAACAAAGCAGTTAACAAAGCTCAGCAAAGCATGTCTATTCAGCAATGGCACAAGCTCCGCCCCCCAGTGTGGGCTTTTTTTTATCGTGTCCGCTGCTGACAATAGTATTACCCTCTGCAGCCTGTGCTGTCAATGCATATGTCGCGGTAAGCCCAACACTCACCTAGGCATGATCGCCTTAGAAGGCACCTGGCCTCCCATCACCGAGCACAGTGGGAGCCACACCGTCAGGACCCACAAAGCCACACTCCCGGCTCTCCTCGTCCTGCCTCTTCTCCTTCTTCTCTCTCCTCCCATTTGTCCTCCATTCCACTCTCCACTGTGCTGTCGTCGCGTTTATCTGGCAAAAGGCAGGCTCCGTGGCCCAAATGTTCGAGCATAAAAAGATGATGACGCCGGATAACCCTCATGCACAATGGCTGACTGCCGGCTTGTCGGAACTGCTAGCCCGCCAACTACTGCCATATAAACTGGTGGACTCAGAAGCCTTTAAAAAATTTGTGGCCATTGGCACACCACAATGGAAGGTCCCCGGAAGGAACAAGGAAGGGCATCCCGGAGCTATATGGCAACGTTCAGCGGCAAGTGAATGTATCTCTGGCACACAGTGTCGGTGCCAATATACATCTGACCACAGACATGTGGACTAGCAAAAACAGGCAGGGAAGGTACATAACTTTTACTGCCCACTGGGTGAACCTTCTGATGGCCGTCAAGAATGTAACCCTTGGGACCTGTGTGGATTTGGTGTTAACGCAACGGATTGCATGCAGGCCTGCCTCTTCTTCTCCTCCTCCTACTCCATCCTCCGTCTCCAATTGCTACCGCCTCTTCCACTGTACCCCCCAAGCTCCCCAGAACCTATTCGACGTGCCAGGTGAGACATTGCCATGCTGTGCTGCCGATGTTGTGACTGGAAGGCAAGAGCCACACCAGTTCTGATTTCCTTTCAGCTCTGTGTTCACAGGCCAATCAGTGGCTAACCCTGCTCAATTTGACAGTTGTTAAAGTGGTGTGCGACAATGGTGCCAATCTGCTGAGCATGCTGAAATAGGGCAAAATGACACACGAGCCGTGCATTGCACACATCCTGAACTTAGTTGACGCACGCGCAGTGCCCCAAATTGGAAGTAAGAGGACCGACCAACCAAAACACAGATTAAACTGGTAAGAACAGATTTAAAAAAAAAAAAAAAAAAAAAAAAAAAGAGGATAGCCTCTGCGGAGCTGGGTCTTTTTTGGCAGCGTTACTGAACGTTCATGCACAATGGCTGTAGGCTCATGCGTCCTTTTGCGGAGGTGACAAACCTGGTCAGTCAAACCCAAGGCAACATCATCGACCTCATCACATATGCGTTTTTTCTGGAGCGTGCCCTGTGAAGAGTGCTGGATCAGGCCGTAGATGAGCATGAAGAGGAAGAGTTGTGGTCACGATCACCACCAGAAGTAGCCTTGTCGTCGTCGATTGCTGGACCTGCGGCAACGGAGAGAGAAGAGTCTGAAGAAAAGGAGTCAGAGGAGGAAGGGGGCTTTGAGGAGGTGGAAGACCAACCACAGCAGGAGTCCCAGGGGGCTTGTTGTCACCTTTTGGGGACCCTTGGTGTTGTACGTGGCTGGGTGGAGGAAGAGACCTTCAATGACGTCAGTGAGGACAAGGAACGGGACATGGCTAGCTTGGTATCCAACCTTGTGCAAATGGGGAGTTTGGGGTTGTGCAAATGGACTGTTTGCGGTTGTTTGCAGTGCGTTAAACGGGGAGTTTGGTCTGTCAGAGTTTGGTCTGTCACTGTGAAGCAGGCGTAACCCTTACACTACCTGATCGATACAACATCATACCTGATCGTATACACACACTGGAAGTTCTAAAGCACGTTATTCCAAACAATTTAGGAATGTTAGGTGATTTATGCCCTTTAAGATTTAAAACCCGACTCTGCGTCAACTACGCAATTTTCCATGGGAGTTTTGCCATGGATCCCCCTCCGGCATGCCACAGTCCAGGTGTTAGTCCCCTTGAAACAACTTTTCCATCACTATTGTGCTCAGAAAGAGTCCCTGTGGGTTTTAAAATTAACCTGCCTATTGAAGTCTATGGTGGCTCGCCCATTCGCGAACATTTGCGGAAATTCGTGGTCGCTGTTCGCGAACGGAAAATTTTATGTTTGCGACATCTCTAGTGTTCACACGCCTACACGTACTGAATGACGGGTCTGCCCCCTTCAACTTTTGGGTCTCCAAATTGGGCACATGGCTGAGCTTGCCCTTTACGTCTTGGAGGTGCTGGCCTGCCCTGCAGCCAGTGTATTATTTGAACATGTGTTTACCACGGCAGAAGGCGTCATCACAGACAAGCGCAGCCGCCTGTCCACAGCTAATGAACCAGGCATGGATCCCTCAGGACTTGTCCGTACCTTGTGTAGAATAGATACGTATACAGGCACTAACCAGTCATTGTTATACTGCAGCGCAATTGCTCATTCTTGTATTTGGGATATTTCACACTCTTTTAGAGTGTATCCTAATAAAAATAAAAAAAAGAATTAAACCAAAAACCTGTGTTGGCTACCTCTTCCTCCTCAACCGCCGCTTCCACCTACACCGCTACGTCCACCGCCTCCTCAAACTCCTACTCCATATCGAACTCCACCTTATAAAAGAATTTTTCTTATTTTATTTGTATGAATTTTATTTTATATCATTTCACTACTTTGTCAGTTACATTTTCTGGTGAAATTCAGCAATTATTGGGTGTATAGTACCACAGCTATACCTAGTAGGCTGGTTAAAAAAAAACAAAAAAAAAACATTTGTCAGTTACAATTAAGGGTCAAATTCACCAATTTTTGGGTGTAATATAACCCTCCTCTACCTAGTTGACATCTTAATAAATTTCAATAATTTTTATTTTACATTTTCGGGTGACAATAAACAATTGTTTTCTGTCATAGACCCTGCTCTACCAAGTAGACAGGTTAATACATTTCTGTAATTTTTCTGATACATTCTTGGGTTGACATTATACAATTTTAGACGTGAATAAACCCCTGCTCTGCATAGGTGGCAGGGAATAACATTTCTGAAATGCTTCTGTAATGGATGCTCACCACCTCTTTTGATTCAATGTTTAAACTTAAACAAGTTGTACCACATTTGCACTTCAATAATTTGTCCAACATTTCCACCAAACTCTTTTGGCCAACATTTTCGCCTCAATATCTTTGCACACATTTTCGCTTTACTCTTTTGGCCCACATTTAGGCTTCTGTAATTTGTCCCACATTTGTGCCTCAATAGCTTTTCCCACATTTTTTCTCGATCCCCAACTTTTTTTTATAAATTTATCTCCCTGAAATTTGGTCTCTTTTTCTCACGCTCCCTCTCCAGCCTGGAACCCTGATTCCCCGCCACCTGTGATCACCATGGTAGACGCATAAAAGAACATCGAAAGTTGATAGTGCAGATATCTAATTGGATCGTGAACATCACGGGGACGTGCGACATGGTGGGGCAGTAAGTATGCACAGGCCTACACGAACTAACTGACAGCTCTACAAATTATATCCCTGGATGGCTCAGAGTCTTTCGGCTTCTGTCTGAGGGCTCTATGGGCCCTTTCCATGTTAACAGAGGCAGAGTCGTTGTTCCCCAGGAAAGAGTCCGTGATTTGTTTGACGGCAGCCATAATTTCCTCGTTAGTCACAGACTCAGGTATTCCCCTGAAGCAGAGGTTGTTCCTCCGACTGCGATTCTCCTGATCTTCAATCCCTAATTAAAAAGTAGTTAATGTGTTGTTGACAAAAAGCCAGGGAGTGTGATACAGCTAAGCTGGCTGTCTGGGTGGATTCCAGAGATAGCACTTTGTTCACAATGATCTGGAATTCTTGTGTCAATGCAGAGAGATCATGTTTAAGTGGGGATAGAGCTTCTGCTAAAGCTTGCCTAATAAATCTTCTTGACACAGGTAATGAGGGAGAGCTCACAGACTAACCCCCATCCCTGTCTCCTTCAGAGAAACTTTCCTCTGTGCATCCAGAAGCACGCTCCTCCGCAGGCGCCATCTTGGATTCTTTGGTAGCAGACGCTCCTGTTTGTTTTTTTTGTTTTTTAATTTAGCTATTCCAGCTACTGGATTAAGTCCCTTGGGGATTGCAGCAGGGTCAGCAGGTGTCTGACCTCCGATTTTCACCATTTTAAGGTCTCTAGGCTGATGCAAGCGGATCCCTTAACAAAGCAGTTAACAGAGCTCAGCAAAGCATGTCTATTCAGCAATGGCACAAGCTCCGCCCCCCCAGTGTGGGCTTTTTTTTATCGTGTCTGCTGCTGACAATAGTATTACCATCTGCAGCCTGTGCTGTCAATGCATAAGTCGCGGTAATCCCAACACTCACCTAGGCATGATCGCCTTAGAAGGCACCTGGCCTCCCATCACTCGGCACAGTGGGAGCCACACCGTCAGGACCCACAAAGCCACACTCCCGGCGCTCCTCGTCCTGCCTCTTCTCCTTCTCCTCTCTCCTCCCATTTGTCCTCCATTCCACTCTCCACTGTGCTGTCGTCGCGTTTATCTGGCAAAAGGCAGGCTTCGTGGCCCAAATGTTCGAGCATAAAAAGATGATGACGCCGGATAACCCTCATGCACAATGGCTGACTGCCGGCTTGTCGGAACTGCTAGCCCGCCAACTACTGCCATATAAACTGGTGGACTCAGAAGCCTTTAAAAAATTTGTGGCCATTGGCACACCACAATGGAAGGTCCCCAGAAGGAACAAGGAAGGGCATCCCAGAGCTATATGGCAACGTTCAGCGGCAAGTGAATGTATCTCTGGCACACAGTGTCGGTGCCAATATACATCTGACCACAGACATGTGGTCTAGCAAAAACAGGCAGGGAAGGTACATAACTTTTACTGCCCACTGGGTGAACCTTCTGATGGCCGTCAAGAATGTAACCCTTGGGACCTGTGTGGATTTGGTGTTAACGCAACGGATTGCATGCAGGCCTGCCTCTTCTTCTCCTCCTCCTACTCCATCCTCCGTCTCCAATTGCTACCGCCTCTTCCACTGTACCCCCCAAGCTCCCCAGAACCTATACGACTAGCCAGGTGAGACATTGCCATGCTGTGCTGCCGATGTTGTGACTGGAAGGCAAGAGCCACACCAGTTCTGATTTCCTTTCAGCTCTGTGTTCACAGGCCAATCAGTGGCTAACCCTGCTCAATTTGACAGTTGTTAAAGTGGTGTGCGACAATGGTGCCAATCTGCTGAGCATGCTGAAATAGGGCAAAATGACACACGAGCCGTGCATTGCACACATCCTGAACTTAGTTGGCGCACTGCACATGGCACCAGTCTACCTTCCCTACTTAACGTAAGCCAAGTCCTTTTTTGTGGCAATTTTATAAATTTTTATAAATTTTTATACATAAATTTTTATACATTTTTATGTTTTTTGTGGAATTGTATGGGACTTTTACAGAAACACTATAAAAATTATAAAAACATTTATATGGAGGGTGTTTTACACAGAAACATTTTACAGAGAAATATTTTATATAGAAGCAAACTTTTAAATATAATTATTAAGTGTATATATAAGGTTTCTGGAACTCTAGAATAGATCCCATTACAAACTAACATGTGACAACACATATTAATATTTATATATATTTATTGATTTTCACAGGCACATAGATATATAACTCTTCAGATGTATGGATGCATGTTTTTCTAGGATCAGAATATACACGTAGTGCTAGCTCTGAGTCATTTGTACTTTTCAATGTCTACTTGACTGGGAAAGTATCTCCCTCTTTCCTTCCTCCTTCTTTTTAACCCTTTTAGTTTTTACACCTTTTCCTCTTTCCATTCCTCCCTTTATAGAGATGTTTTGAATATAGCGGTTAAATGCACATATATATGTGGAAAATACTTTTTGAAATGCTCTTTATACAGGATATATTATTTATTCATATGTGTAATATTGAATATGCAATGATTTAGGTGGTTAGTGGTGACAACAAAAAACGCAAATGAATCGCAATGATATTGTATAGTTTTTACTTATCGGAGCAAGCTTATAAGAGATCCATGAATTCAAAGATGTGGATACACACTGATAACAGTCCAAATAAAACAGAATAAGAAAAACGGCAATGTGATACTAATAAGGGAAACATTTCCCGACTGAACAATGACTTTTACAGGACTTCCGGAACCAGAATCCGAGTCGGGTTTTGCAAAGTTCCTTTGTAGAGTATAAAAGAATGGTCTTTTGGGGAGGTCAGATAGCCACTGAGGAAGGGGATACTCTAACCCCGAAACGCGTCTGGTCTGACCCCCCAAGTATAATTTCCTGCGAGTGCACCGCATCTACTTCATCTAGGAATAACTCTGAACCAACTTATAAAGCGCAGCCGGTCTGAAACCTCTACCCGGAAGGTTGGGACACTTCATCTGGATTCAAACAAGCGGGACCTCGTGCAGTGATCTAACTGGAAACAGGTGATCCACACTATCAACCGCAATTTCCTGACCGCAATAAGAAAGCCGGGAATAGGTTTCGATAGACGGCAGAGGTATCTCTCAAATGTGAGAACCTCCAACATCGGTAAGAGTGTTCCTCTATTAACTACTGCCTTACTGTTGGATTGATTCTGGACCGAAAGCGGGACGACGCTGGGCCAATGACTGAGTAAACCAATATACTTCACTGCCGCAAATATATTATACAATATCATCTTGTTACTTCAAATTGGCAACAAGTGCTTGTGAGCACCTTTTGATACATTTGAGCGCCTTTTGATATATTTGGATATTTAGAACCTTTCAAGCCAAGCGAACTTTTACCTTATTTTATTGTCACCTGACTTTATATCCTATTACCATCTGATTTTATATCCCACTGCCATCGGATTATTATTGTATTTTTTCCGCCAATATATTGTTTTATTTCCATCTGTTTTATTCCACTGAACACATTATATATCTCGTGCACTTCATTTTTCTGCTTATGTTGGGATTGAAGTGAGGCTGATGGGTCGCAATAACAATAGTGAGTGACCGTTCAGCTTCATCCCAACCACAATCAAGCAGAATTTAATTTATTATATTAAGAATTACTCTATTTTAGTTTGAATGTTGTCAAATAGCGTGGCAGTGATTTAAGCTATACTTTGATACTTTATATCGCTATTTTATAACTATTCTAATTATTTCAATAAATATTAGTTACAAATATCTTAGGTGTGCCCAGTCATTTCCTTTATATTTTCTGTTTTTCTTAGCAGCAGGGTGACGCTGCAAGACTGAGAGCACCCTGTTTGGTGCATCAACCAGCCTGTGCATCTAACTAATATACTATTATTGAATTTTATCTCGTCCCCCTAGTAGATAGCACGGTTGGCTGATCCACCATGGATATTTGGGATCATATGGAGATCAAAAAACAAAAAGTTGACAATTTTCTCTTTGACAATATCAACATAGATATTCCCAATTCCGAAATATGTATAACTAATACCTTTAGAGAATTGGAAACATTATTAATCCGCCAGCTAAAACAGCGGTGGGAAATAAAAACATTAAGAAGATGTATTGAAATTGATAAAATCCCTAAAGGGTTAATGATTATCAAAAATCCTGCACAAGATTTATGCAGTATTGAATTTAACAAGGAATGGGAAGACTTACTCCATGAACAGTCGGTCGCATGTACAAAACTAATTATTAAAAGACGTACAGAGATACTGGAGGAGACTACTAAACGTATCTCCGACCTAAGACTAATAATAGATAAATTTACTAGGAATGAAGAAATTAACATAATTCAGACTAATATATGTAAAAACTTAGATAGAATAGAACAAGAAATAATAGAGAAAAAGGTAAAGAAACTGAATTATAAAAAAAGAGGAAGAACTGATAGGGAAATTACTAATAGGGAAGAACGTGAAGAGCACGTATCAATGATAGGAGCATTTAGCAACACGGAAAAAGAGACAGACACGAATGAACAAGGACCAATAAGAAATGAACACTTTAACATACCCACATATAATAGATTTAAAATGTTAGAAAAAACAAATCATTTTTTAGATCGCACTCCCCCACACCACCGTTCACATATAAGACACAGATCACCCCCACCGAAAACACAAATCACACAGAAAAACATGCACACAGATCACCAATACAATTTGAGAAACAAAACCCAGAATGCGTCACAAACACACAAGACCCCAAATATGAGGAGACACAACTCACAGGACGAGTATCACAATCACAACCACACACACAGAGCAAGACATTACGACACAGAAAGGGGAAGACACGAAGAGGAACAAGGCGAAAAAAGACAGCATCACTACAGATATCACCCATAATCACAAATGATGCTATCATTAACTTAAGTTCAGTAACCCTATCAGATACACAGAAACAGCTTCTCAATAAGGGCTTAAAATTTGCGCCAACAAAACCACTCAATAAGTTTGAAACTTTTATTGGAGTGGAAAAATTTATAAGGAAACTATGTTTAAAAAAATATTTCCTAAAAAACCCAGTGAATCGAGAAACTACTCCCTCTATAAATAATGATTCAATTATACATACCTCTCTGAAAAATAAATCAAAAAAATATCCGAGAAATGAACTCAGTCAAGAACTGATCACATTTAAAGAATGTGTGATGAAGGATGTAAAAAAGATAAAAAGTAATTCGAAGTATAAACGCAATAATTTGACACAAAAAGAAATTACAGCACTCAAACACTTACAAAAGGAGAACAGCATTATAATCCGTCCAGCGGACAAAGGAGGCTCAATAGTGATTCAAGATACGGAAAAATATAATGCGGAATGCCTACGTCAACTGGCGGATACTAGCACATATCAAATTTTAAAAAACGACCCAACTGATCAATTTTATATAGAGTTAGGGAATCTTTGTAAAAGAGGAATGGATAGTGGAATTTTAAATAATGAGGAACATGATTTCATTTTAAATAAACACCCACGAATACCGGCGTTTTATTGCATCCCAAAAATTCATAAAGATAAATCAAATCCACCAGGACGCCCCATTATCTCAGGGATTGAATCATTAACAGCAAATCTCTCAATGTATATTGACATTTTACTTCAAACTAAAGTAAAAAATACACCCTCATATGTCAAAGACACAACGCAGATTATAAATAAAATAGAAAATATGCAATTTGAAAAACATTGGATAATGGGTTCCTTAGATGTCCAATCTTTGTATACGGTCATTGACCATGAACAAGGCAAAAATGCAACAAGAGAACAACTTATAACGGAGGGTAGATTAACAGAAAAACAGATAGATTTTTTAATTGAGGGAATTGATTTTATCTTAAATCACAATTATTTTTATTTTAATGGATCTTTTTATTTGCAGATTCGGGGCACTGCCATGGGCACCAGGTTCGCCCCCAGTTATGCTAATTTATTTATGGCAAATTGGGAGGAAAAATTTGTGGCCTCCAGACTGGGGTCGGACCTGGTGCTCTGGCAGAGATATATTGATGATGTGTTTTTTATATGGCAATCAGGCCCTGAATCACTTAGACAGTTTTTAGAGGATATTAATCATAATGATTTTAATCTTAAATTTTCGGGAATCAGCAGCAAAGAAAATTTAGAATTTTTAGATTTGAAAATTTATGTAGATGAGGATGTTCTTAAAACTTGCACGTTTATTAAGCCCTCAACGCGGAATAGCTATATTTTATTTAATAGTTGCCACCTACCAAGTTGGCTTACTAATATTCCACAGGGCCAATTCCAGAGATTAAGAAGAAATTGCACAATGATGGACCAATTTGAAATAGAGGCGGATAAAATGAAATCAGAATTAAAAAAAAAAAGAATACCCAGAGGAAATTTTAAACCTGGCATTAGACAAAGTCACTAAAATGGACAGAAAAGAGTTTTTTAAGGGTAAAACCAACAACCATAAAGAAAAAATAGACAATCAAATTAAAATAATATTACCATATAGTAGTGAACATGGCAAGATAAAAAACATCATTTATAAACATTGGGACATTATTAAAAAAGAAAAAACTATAGGCACGATAATCCCATTAAAACCCTTGATTGTTTTTACTAAAGCACCTACATTAGGAAATAAGATAGCTCCTACAGTCAAGGAGGATGAACAACGAAAAAATACCCCATCAATACAAAAATGGATGGATCTTAAAGGTTTTTTCAGGTGTGGCCAATGCAGTAATTGCAAGTTAACATCATTCACAAAACAAACAAAAGAAATAATTGCAACGACAAATGGACATAAACACACTATAAAAGAATTTTTAACCTGTAGTACAGAAAATGTCATCTATATGATAGAATGTCCTTGTAAACGTCAATACATAGGCAGGACCAAAAGGAGCCTTAAAGGGGTTGTCCCACTTCATAAAATAGCTTTTATCTAATCTATTTACCCCCAAACAACAAATCTTCCTATTCATCTTATAACTAGAGTTGAGCGAACACCTGGATGTTCGGGTTCGAGAAGTTCGGCCGAACATCCCGGAAATGTTCGGGTTCGGGATCCGAACCCGATCCGAACTTCGTCCCGAACCCGAACCCCATTGAAGTCAATGGGGACCCGAACTTTTCGGCACTAAAAAGGCTGTAAAACAGCCCAGGAAAGAGCTAGAGGGCTGCAAAAGGCAGCAACATGTAGGTAAATCCCCTGCAAACAAATGTGGATAGGGAAATGAATTAAAATAAAAATTAAATAAATAAAAATTAACCAAAATCAATTGGAGAGAGGTTCCATAGCAGAGAATCTGGCTTCCCGTCACCCACCACTGGAACAGTCCATTCTCAGATATTTAGGCCCCGGCACCCAGGCAGAGGAGAGAGGTCCCGTAACAGAGAATCTGTCTTCATGTCAGCAGAGAATTAGTCTGCATGTCATAGCAGAGAATGAGGCTTCACGTCAGCCACCACTGCAACAGTCCATTGGCATATATTTAGGCCCAGCACACACACAGGCAGAGGAGAGAGGTCCCGTAACAGAGAATCTGGCTTCATGTCAGCAGAGAATCAGTCTGCATGTCATAGCAGAGAATCAGGCTTCACGTCAGCCACCACTGCAACAGTCCATTGTCATAAATTTAGGCCCAGCACCCAGGCAGAGGAGAGAGGTCCCGTAACAGAGAATCTGGCTTCATGTCAGCAGAGAATCAGTCTTCATATCATAGCAGAGAATCAGGCTTCACGTCACCCACCACTGTAAGAGTCAATTTTCATAAATTTAGGCCCAGAACCCAGGCAGAGGAGAAAGGTCCCGTAACAGACAATCTGGCTTCATGTCAGCAGAGAATCAGTCTTCATATCATAGCAGAGAATCAGGCTTCACGTCACCCACCACTGTAAGAGTCAATTTTCATAAATTTAGGCCCAGAACCCAGGCAGAGGAGAAAGGTCCCGTAACAGACAATCTGGCTTCATGTCAGCAGAGAATCAGTCTTCATATCATAGCAGAGAATCAGGCTTCACGTCACCCACCACTGTAAGAGTCAATTTTCATAAATTTAGGCCCAGAACCCAGGCAGAGGAGAAAGGTCCCGTAACAGACAATCTGGCTTCATGTCAGCAGAGAATCAGTCTTCATATCATAGCAGAGAATCAGGCTTCACGTCACCCACCACTGTAAGAGTCAATTTTCATAAATTTAGGCCCAGAACCCAGGCAGAGGAGAAAGGTCCCGTAACAGACAATCTGGCTTCATGTCAGCAGAGAATCAGTCTTCATATCATAGCAGAGAATCAGGCTTCACGTCACCCACCACTGTAAGAGTCAATTTTCATAAATTTAGGCCCAGAACCCAGGCAGAGGAGAAAGGTCCCGTAACAGACAATCTGGCTTCATGTCAGCAGAGAATCAGTCTTCATATCATAGCAGAGAATCAGGCTTCACGTCACCCACCACTGTAAGAGTCAATTTTCATAAATTTAGGCCCAGAACCCAGGCAGAGGAGAAAGGTCCCGTAACAGACAATCTGGCTTCATGTCAGCAGAGAATCAGTCTTCATATCATAGCAGAGAATCAGGCTTCACGTCACCCACCACTGTAAGAGTCAATTTTCATAAATTTAGGCCCAGAACCCAGGCAGAGGAGAAAGGTCCCGTAACAGACAATCTGGCTTCATGTCAGCAGAGAATCAGTCTTCATATCATAGCAGAGAATCAGGCTTCACGTCACCCACCACTGTAAGAGTCAATTTTCATAAATTTAGGCCCAGAACCCAGGTAGAGGAGAAAGGTCCCGTAACAGACAATCTGGCTTCATGACAGCAGAGAATCAGTCTGCATGTCATAGCAGAGAATCAGGCTTCACGTCAGCCACCACTGCAACAGTCCATTGTCATAAATTTAGGCCCAGCACCCAGGCAGAGGAGAGAGGTCCCGTAACAGAGGATCTGGCTTCATGTCAGCAGAGAATCAGTCTGCATGTCATAGCAGAGAATGAGGCTTCACGTCAGCCACCACTGCAACAGTCCATTGGCATATATTTAGGCCCAGCACACACACAGGCAGAGGAGAGAGGTCCCGTAACAGACAATCTGGCTTCATGTCAGCAGAGAATTAGTCTGCATGTCATAGCAGAGAATGAGGCTTCACGTCACCCACCACTGCAACAGTCCATTGGCATATATTCAGGCCCAGCACCCAGGCAGAGGAGAGAGGTCCCGTAACAGAGGATCTGGCTTCATGTCAGCAGAGAATCAGTCTGCATGTCATAGCAGAGAATGAGGCTTCACGTCAGCCACCACTGCAACAGTCCATTGTCATAAATTTAGGCCCAGCACCCAGGCAGAGGAGAGAGGTCCCATAAAAGAGGATCTGGCTTCATGTCAGCAGAGAATCAGTCTGCATGTCATAGCAGAGAATCAGGCTTCACGTCAGCCACCACTGCAACAGTCCATTGTCATAAATTTAGGCCCAGCACCCAGGCAGAGGAGAGAGGTCCCGTAAAAGAGGATCTGGCTTCATGTCAGCAGAGAATCAGTCTGCATGTCATAGCAGAGAATCAGGCTTCACGTCAGCCACCACTGCAACAGTCCATTGTCATAAATTTAGGCCCAGCACCCAGGCAGAGGAGAGAGGTCCCGTAACAGAGGATCTGGCTTCATGTCAGCAGAGAATCAGTCTGCATGTCATAGCAGAGAATCAGGCTTCACGTCAGCCACCACTGCAACAGTCCATTGTCATAAATTTAGGCCCAGCACCCAGGCAGAGGAGAGAGGTCCCGTAACAGACAATCTGGCTTCATGTCAGCAGAGAATTAGTCTGCATGTCATAGCAGAGAATCAGGCTTCATGTCAGCCACCACTGCAACAGTCCATTGGCATATATTTAGGCCTAGCACACAGGCAGAGGAGAGGTTCATTCAACTTTGGGTAGCATCGCAATATAATGGTAAAATGAAAATAAAAATAGGATTGAATGAGGAAGTGCCCTGGAGTCCAATAATATATGGTTATGGGGAGGTAGTTAATGTCTAATCTGGACAAGGGACGGACAGGTCCTGTGGGATCCATGCCTGGTTCATTTTTATGAACGTCAGCTTGTCCACATTGGCTGTAGACAGGCGGCTGCGTTTGTCTGTAATGACGCCCCCTGCCGTGCTGAATACACGTTCAGACAAAACGCTGGCTGCCGGGCAGGCCAGCACCTCCAAGGCATAAAAGGCTAGCTCTGGCCACGTGGACAATTTAGAGACCCAGAAGTTGAATGGGGCCGAACCATCAGTCAGTACGTGGAGGGGTGTGCACACGTACTGTTCCACCATGTTAGTGAAATGTTGCCTCCTGCTAACACGTTGCGTATCAGGTGGTGGTGCAGTTAGCTGTGGCGTGTTGACAAAAGTTTTCCACATCTCTGCCATGCTAACCCTGCCCTCAGAGGAGCTGGCCGTGACACAGCTGCCTTGGCGACCTCTTGCTCCTCCTCTGCCTTGGCCTTGGGCTTCCACTTGTTCCCCTGTGACATTTGGGAATGCTCTCAGTAGCGCGTCTACCAACGTGCGCTTGTACTCGCGCATCTTCCTATCACGCTCCAGTGCAGGAAGTAAGGTGGGCACATTGTCTTTGTAGCGTGGATCCAGCAGGGTGGCAACCCAGTAGTCCGCACAGGTTAAAATGTGGGCAACTCTGCTGTCGTTGCGCAGGCACTGCAGCATGTAGTCGCTCATGTGTGCCAGGCTGCCCAGGGGTAAGGACAAGCTGTCCTCTGTGGGAGGCGTATCGTCATCGTCCTGCCTTTCCCCCCAGCCACGCACCAGTGATGGACCCGAGCTGCGTTGGGTGCCACCCCGCTGTGACCATGCTTCATCCTCATCCTCCTCCACCTCCTCCTCATCCTCGTCCTCCTCGTCCTCCAGTAGTGGGCCCTGGCTGGCCACATTTGTACCTGGCCTCTGCTGTTGCAAAAAACCTCCCTCTGAGTCACTTCGAAGAGACTGGCCTGAAAGTGCTAAAAATGACCCCTCTTCCTCATCCTCCTCCTCCTCCTCCTGGGCCACCTCCTGTTCCATCATCGCCCTAAGTGTTTTCTCAAGGAGACATAGAAGTGGTATTGTAACGCTGATAACGGTGTCATCGCCACTGGCCATGTTGGTGGAGTACTCGAAACAGCGCAACAGGGCACACAGGTCTCGCATGGAGGCCCAGTCATTGGTGGTGAAGTGGTGCTGTTCTGTAGTGCGACTGACCCGTGCGTGCTGCAGCTGAAACTCCACTATGGCCTGCTGCTGCTCGCACAGTCTGTCCAGCATGTGCAAGGTGGAGTTCCACCTGGTGGGCACGTCGCATATGAGGCGGTGAGCGGGAAGGCCGAAGTTACGCTGTAGCGCAGACAGGCGAGCAGCGGCAGGATGTGAACGCCGGAAGCGCGAACAGACGGCCCGCACTTTATGCAGCAGCTCTGACATGTCGGGGTAGTTGTGAATGAACTTCTGCACCACCAAATTCAGCACATGCGCCAAGCAAGGGATGTGCGTCAAATTGGCTAGTCCCAGAGCTGCAACGAGATTTCGCCCATTATCACACACCACCAGGCCGGGCTTGAGGCTCACCGGCAGCAACCACTCGTCGGTCTGTTGTTCAATACCCCGCCACAACTCCTGTGCGGTGTGGGGCCTGTCCCCCAAACATATGAGTTTCAGAATGGCCTGCTGACGTTTACCCCGGGCTGTGCTGAAGTTGGTGGTGAAGGTGTGTGGCTGACTGGATGAGCAGGTGGAAGAAGAGGAGGAGGAAGCCGAGAAGGAGGAGGTGGCAACAGGAGGCAAAGAATGTTGCCCTGCGATCCTTGGCGGCGGCAGGACGTGCGCCAAACAGCTCTCCGCCTGGGGCCCAGCTGCCACTACATTTACCCAGTGTGCAGTTAGGGAGATATAGCGTCCCTGGCCGTGCTTACTGGTCCACGTATCTGTGGTTAGGTGGACCTTGCTACAGATGGCGTTGCGCAGTGCACACTTGATTTTATCGGATACTTGGTTGTGCAGGGAAGGCACGGCTCTCTTGGAGAAGTAGTGCCGGCTGGGAACAACATACTGTGGGACAGCAAGCGACATGAGCTGTTTGAAGCTGTCTGTGTCCACCAGCCTAAATGACAGCATTTCATAGGCCAGTAGTTTAGAAATGCTGGCATTCAGGGCCAGGGATCGAGGGTGGCTAGGTGGGAATTTACGCTTTCTATCAAATGTTTGTGAGATGGAGAGCTGAACGCTGGCGTGTGACATGGTTGAGACGCTTGGTGACGGAGGTGGTGGTGGTGGTGTTGGTGGTACATCCCCTGTTTGCTGGGCGGCAGGTGCCAACGTTCCTCCAGAGGCGGAGGAAGAGGCCGAGGCGGCAGCAGCAGAATAGGCCGAGGCGGCAGCAGCAGAAGAGGTAGCAGGGGGAGCCTGAGTGACTTCCTTGGTTTTAAGGTGTTTACTCCACTGCAGTTCATGCTTTGCATGCAGGTGCCTGGTCATGCAGGTTGTGCTCAGGTTCAGAACGTTAATGCCTCGCTTCAGGCTCTGATGGCACAGCGTGCAAACCACTCGGGTCTTGTCGTCAGCACATTGTTTGAAGAAGTGCCATGCCAGGGAACTCCTTGAAGCTGCCTTTGGGGTGCTCGGTCCCAGATGGCGGCGGTCAGTAGCAGGCGGAGTCTCTTGGCGGCGGGTGTTCTGCTTTTGCCCACTGCTCCCTCTTTTGCTACGCTGTTGGCTCGGTCTCACCACTGCCTCTTCCTCCGAACTGTGAAAGTCAGTGGCACGACCTTCATTCCATGTGGGGTCTAGGACCTCATCGTCCCCTGCATCGTCTTCCACCCAGTCTTGATCCCTGACCTCCTGTTCAGTCTGCACACTGCAGAAAGACGCAGCAGTTGGCACCTGTGTTTCGTCATCATCAGAGACATACTGAGGTGGTATTCCCATGTCCTCATCATCAGGAAACATAAGTGGTTGTGCGTCAGTGCATTCTATGTCTTTCACCGCTGGGGAAGGGCTAGGTGGATGCCCTTGGGAAACCCTGCCAGCGGAGTCTTCAAACAGCATAAGAGACTGCTGCATAACTTGAGGCTGAGACAGTTTCCCTGGTATGCATGGGGGTGATGTGACAGACTGATGGGGTTGGTTTTCAGGCGCCATCTGTGCGCTTTCTGCAGAAGACTGGGTGGGAGATAATGTGAACGTGCTGGATCCACTGTCGGCCACCCAATTGACTAATGCCTGTACCTGCTCAGGCCTTACCATCCTTAGAACGGCATTGGGCCCCACCATATATCGCTGTAAATTCTGGCGGCTACTGGGACCTGAGGTAGTTGGTACACTAGGACGTGTGGATGTGGCAGAACGGCCACGTCCTCTCCCAGCACCAGAGGGTCCACTAACACCACCACGACCATGTCCACGTCCGCGTCCCTTACTAGATGTTTTTCTCATTGTTATGGTTCACCACAACAACAAATATATTATTTGGCCCAATGTATTGTATTCAAATTCAGCGGGATATAAATTTGAGGCCTAGTATTTAGGCGCTGGGTGACCGGTATGGATTTAGTGACAGAATTAGACTTGGAAATGCACAGAAGCGTGTGTGTGAAGTTATTCTGAATGACCCAATGTGCACCTTGAATATTATATACCCTTTTTGGGATAGATTTCAAATAGCTCTGATATAGCAGGAACCACTAAATTATGAAATTGCTAAATTGGGAATTGTACTTCAACCCAGAACAAAAAATGTGCTTTGACGGGCACTAAATAACTTTCCCAGCTACAACAGGACAGCGGTAACGAGAGATTTAGAGGGATTTAAATTTGAGGCCTAGTATTTAGGCGCTGGGTGACAGGTATGGGTTTAGTGACAGAATTAGACTTGGAAATACACAGTAGCGGGTGTGTGTGAAGTTATTCTGAATGACCCAATGTGCACCTTCAATATTATATACCCTTTTTGGGATAGATTTCAAATAGCTCTGATATAGCAGGAACCACTAAATTATGAAATTGCTAAATTGGGAATTGTACTTCAACCCAGAACAAAAAATGTGCTTTGACGGACACTAAATATCTTGCCCAGCAACAACAGTACAGCGGTAACGAGAGATTTAGCGGGATATAAATTTGAGGCCTAGTATTTAGGCGCTGGGTCACCGGTATGGATTTAGTGACAGAATTAGACTTGGAAATGCACAGAAGCGTGTGTGTGAAGTTATTCTGAATGACCCTATGTGCACCTTCAATATTATATACCCTTTTAGGGATAGATTTCAAATAGCTCTGATATAGCAGAAACCACTAAATTATGAAATTGCTAAATTGGGAATTGTACTTCAACCCAGAACAAAAAATGTGCTTTGACGGACACTAAATATCTTGCCCAGCAACAACAGTACAGCGGTGGGTAACGAGAGATTTAGAGGGATTTAAATTTGAGGCCTAGTATTTAGGCGCTGGGTCACCGGTATGGATTTAGTGACAGAATTAGACTTGGAAATGCACAGAAGCGTGTGTGTGAAGTTATTCTGAATGACCCTATGTGCACCTTCAATATTATATACCCTTTTAGGGATAGATTTCAAATAGCTCTGATATAGCAGAAACCACTAAATTATGAAATTGCTAAATTGGGAATTGTACTTCAACCCAGAACAAAAAATGTGCTTTGACGGACACTAAATATCTTGCCCAGCAACAACAGTACAGCGGTGGGTAACGAGAGATTTAGAGGGATTTAAATTTGAGGCCTAGTATTTAGGCGCTGGGTCACCGGTATGGATTTAGTGACAGAATTAGACTTGGAAATGCACAGAAGCGTGTGTGTGAAGTTATTCTGAATGACCCTATGTGCACCTTCAATATTATATACCCTTTTAGGGATAGATTTCAAATAGCTCTGATATAGCAGAAACCACTAAATTATGAAATTGCTAAATTGGGAATTGTACTTCAACCCAGAACAAAAAATGTGCTTTGACGGACACTAAATATCTTGCCCAGCAACAACAGTACAGCGGTGGGTAACGAGAGATTTAGAGGGATTTAAATTTGAGGCCTAGTATTTAGGCGCTGGGTCACCGGTATGGATTTAGTGACAGAATTAGACTTGGAAATGCACAGAAGCGTGTGTGTGAAGTTATTCTGAATGACCCAATGTGCACCTTCAATATTATATACCCTTTTACGGATAGATTTCAAATAGCTCTGATATAGCAGAAACCACTAAATTATGAAATTGCTAAATTGGGAATTGTACTTCAACCCAGAACAAAAAATGTGCTTTGACGGACACTAAATATCTTGCCCAGCAACAACAGTACAGCGGTAACGAGAGATTTAGAGGGATTTAAATTTGAGGCCTAGTATTTAGGCGCTGGGTGACAGGTATGGGTTTAGTGACAGAATTAGACTTGGAAATACACAGTAGCGGGTGTGTGTGAAGTTATTCTGAATGACCCTATGTGCACCTTCAATATTATATACCCTTTTAGGGATAGATTTCAAATAGCTCTGATATAGCAGAAACCACTAAATTATGAAATTGCTAAATTGGGAATTGTACTTCAACCCAGAACAAAAAATGTGCTTTGACGGACACTAAATATCTTGCCCAGCAACAACAGTACAGCGGTGGGTAACGAGAGATTTAGAGGGATTTAAATTTGAGGCCTAGTATTTAGGCGCTGGGTCACCGGTATGGATTTAGTGACAGAATTAGACTTGGAAATGCACAGAAGCGTGTGTGTGAAGTTATTCTGAATGACCCTATGTGCACCTTCAATATTATATACCCTTTTAGGGATAGATTTCAAATAGCTCTGATATAGCAGAAACCACTAAATTATGAAATTGCTAAATTGGGAATTGTACTTCAACCCAGAACAAAAAATGTGCTTTGACGGACACTAAATATCTTGCCCAGCAACAACAGTACAGCGGTGGGTAACGAGAGATTTAGAGGGATTAAATTTGAGGCCTAGTATTTAGGCGCTGGGTCACCGGTATGGATTTAGTGACAGAATTAGACTTGGAAATGCACAGAAGCGTGTGTGTGAAGTTATTCTGAATGACCCTATGTGCACCTTCAATATTATATACCCTTTTAGGGATAGATTTCAAATAGCTCTGATATAGCAGAAACCACTAAATTATGAAATTGCTAAATTGGGAATTGTACTTCAACCCAGAACAAAAAATGTGCTTTGACGGACACTAAATATCTTGCCCAGCAACAACAGTACAGCGGTGGGTAACGAGAGATTTAGAGGGATTTAAATTTGAGGCCTAGTATTTAGGCGCTGGGTCACCGGTATGGATTTAGTGACAGAATTAGACTTGGAAATGCACAGAAGCGTGTGTGTGAAGTTATTCTGAATGACCCAATGTGCACCTTCAATATTATATACCCTTTTAGGGATAGATTTCAAATAGCTCTGATATAGCAGAAACCACTAAATTATGAAATTGCTAAATTGGGAATTGTACTTCAACCCAGAACAAAAAATGTGCTTTGACGGACACTAAATATCTTGCCCAGCAACAACAGTACAGCGGTAACGAGAGATTTAGAGGGATTTAAATTTGAGGCCTAGTATTTAGGCGCTGGGTGACAGGTATGGGTTTAGTGACAGAATTAGACTTGGAAATACACAGTAGCGGGTGTGTGTGAAGTTATTCTGAATGACCCAATGTGCACCTTCAATATTATATACCCTTTTTGGGATAGATTTCAAATAGCTCTGATATAGCAGGAACCACTAAATTATGAAATTGCTAAATTGGGAATTGTATTTCAACCCAGAACAAGAAATGTGCTTGAACGGACACTAAATAACTCGCCCAGCTACAGCACTAGGGACAGATTTAGCTGGATATAAATTTGAGGCCTAGTATTTAGGCGCTGGGTGACCGGTATGGATTTAGTGACAGAATTAGACTGGGATATGGCCAAAAAATAAACAGACTATTGCTGGTTAAATGCACTTGGTGTGACAGCTTCACCCTGATGTAGGCTTTAGCCAAAAAACAACCACACCATTGAGGGTTAAATGCACTTGGTGACAGGCGCAGCTTGCCCCTGATTTTGTATATGGCCAAAAAATGAACAGACTATTGCTGGTTAAATGCACTTGGTGTGACAGCTTCACCCTGATGTAGGCTTTAGCCAAAAAACAACCACACCATTGAGGGTTAAATGCACTTGGTGACAGGCGCAGCTTGCCCCTGATTTTGTATATGGCCAAAAAATGAACAGACTATTGCTGGTTAAATGCACTTGGTGTCACAGCTTCACCCTGATGTAGGCTTTAGCCAAAAAACAACCACACCATTGAGGGTTAAATGCACTTGGTGACAGGCGCAGCTTGCCCCTGATTTTGTATATGGCCAAAAAATGAACAGACTATTGCTGGTTAAATGCACTTGGTGTGACAGCTTCACCCTGATGTAGGCTTTAGCCAAAAAACAACCACACCATTGAGGGTTAAATGCACTTGGTCGCAGCTTGTGCTGGCGCACCACAAGACACAAAATGGCCGCCGATCACCCCAGAAAAATGAGACTGACAAACGGTCTGTGCAGCCTAAAAACAGTGAGCAATTGAGGATCAGCAGCTCAATGATCCACAGCTGCAGATCGATCAGTTAATCAAGTCCTTTGGAGGAGTTAATCTGCCTAATCTCGCCCTACTGTCGCAGCCGCAACCTCTCCCTACGCTAATCAGAGCAGAGTGACGGGCGGCGCTATGTGACTCCAGCTTAAATAGAGGCTGGGTCACATGGTGCTCTGGCCAATCACAGCCATGCCAATAGTAGGCATGGCTGTGATGGCCTCTTGGGGCAAGTAGTATGACGCTTGTTGATTGGCTGCTTTGCAGCCTTTCAAAAAGCGCCAAGAAAGCGTCACAAAAGCGCCAAGAAAGCGACGAACACCGAACCCGAACCCGGACTTTTACGAAAATGTCCGGGTTCGGGTCCGTGTCACGGACACCCCAAAATTCGGTACGAACCCGAACTATACAGTTCGAGTTCGCTCATCCCTACTTATAACCCAAAAGCTACCTTTCCTTCAAAAAATCTTGAAAAGCGATTCCATTGTTGATTTCTGTCTCCCTGGGATACGGCCACTTTCCTCCGGCCGAATCGCTGTGCCGCGCCTGCGCACAACGGCCCTACAAATTATCGTGCCGCCTCTCCCTTCCTCTGAGTACGCACACGTTCGCGCATGCACTGTTTATCCTGTGTGTCGGAGATAGCACAGCGCATGCGCGAACATCCGAACAGTTCGGGCGAGTCTGCGGAACGAGAGGACGGACGTCGGAGGCTCTCGATATTTTTATAAAAGGTAAGTATAAGATCTAGTGGCCCACTCACCACCGAATATCGAGTATTGGACAATAAAGGGGGCATTTTTAGTGACACTGTGGGCAACAATATAGGGTTTTTAGTGACACTGGTGGCAACTATCCGAATTTTAGGGACACAGGGGGCAACAATATAGGGTTTTTAGTGACACTGGGGGCAACTATCTTAATTTTAGGGACACAGGGGGCAACAATATAGGGTTTTTAGTGACACTGGGGGCAACTATCTTAATTTTAGGGACACAGGGGGCAACTCTATGAATTCTAGGGACACTGGGGGCAACAATATAGGGTTTTTAGTGACACTGGGGGCAACTATCTTAATTTTAGGGACACAGGGGGCAACTCTATGAATTCTAGGGACACTGGGGGCAACAATATAGGGTTTTTAGTGACACTGGGGGCAACTATATGTATTTTATGGACACTGGGGGAAATATATGTATTTTATGGAGACTGGGGGCAAATATATGTATTTTATGGAGGCTGGGGGCAAATATATGTATTTTATGGACACTGGGGGCAACTATATGTATTTTATGGAGGCTGGGGGCAACCATACAAATTTTTGGGACAATGGGGGGAAATATATGAATTTTATTGAGCCTAGGGGCAAATATATGAATTTTATGGACACTTGGGACAACTATATGTATTTTATGGAAGCTGGGGGCAACCATATGAATTTTTGGGACAATGGGGGGAAATATACGAATTTTATGGAGGCTGGGGGCAAATATATGAATTTTATGGACACTTGGGACAACTATATGTATTTTATGGAGGCTGGGGGCAAATATATGTATTTTATGGACACTGGGGGCAACTATATGTATTTTATGGAGGCTGGGGGCAACCATATGAATTTTTGGGACAATGGGGGGAAATATATGAATTTTATGGAGGCTGGGGGCAACTATATGTATTTTA
The DNA here is from genome assembly GCF_014858855.1 of Bufo gargarizans. NCBI lineage: Eukaryota > Metazoa > Chordata > Amphibia > Anura > Bufonidae > Bufo > Bufo gargarizans. Next base: position 218,012,782 of record NC_058080.1, on the reverse strand, counting down.
CGGAGGCTGGGGGCAACTATATGTATTTTATGGAGGCTGGGGGCAAATATATGTATTTTATGGACACTGGGGGCAACTATATGTATTTTATGGAGACTGGGGGCAACTATATGTATTTTATGGAGGCTGGGGGCAACCATATGAATTTTATGGACACTTGGGACAACTATATGTATTTTATGGAGGCTGGGGGCAAATATATGTATTTTATGGACACTGGGGGCAACTATATGTATTTTATGGAGGCTGGGGGCAACTATATGTATTTTATGGAGGCTGGGGGCAAATATATGTATTTTATGGACACTGGGGGCAACTATATGTATTTTATGGAGGCTGGGGGCAACCATATGAATTTTATGGACACTTGGGACAACTATATGTATTTTATGGAGGCTGGGGGCAAATATATGTATTTTATGGACACTGGGGGCAACTATATGTATTTTATGGACACTGGGGGCAACTATATGTATTTTATGGAGGCTGGGGGCAAATATATGTATTTTATGGACACTGGGGGCAACTATATGTATTTTATGGAGGCTGGGGGCAACCATATGAATTTTATGGACACTTGGGACAACTATATGTATTTTATGGAGGCTGGGGGCAAATATATGTATTTTATGGACACTGGGGGCAACTATATGTATTTTATGGACACTGGGGGCAACTATATGTATTTTATGGAGGCTGGGGGCAACCATACGAATTTTTGGGACAATGGGGGGAAATATATGAATTTTATTGAGGCTGGGGGCAAATATATGAATTTTATGGACACTTGGGACAACTATATGTATTTTATGGAGGCTGGGGGCAACAATATGAATTTTTGGGACAATGGGGGGAAATATATGTATTTTATGGAGGCTGGGGGCAAATATATGTATTTTATGGACACTGGGGGCAACTATATGTATTTTATGGAGGCTGGGGGCAAATATATGTATTTTATGGACACTGGGGGCAACTATATGTATTTTATGGCGGCTGGGGGCAACCATACGAATTTTTGGGACAATGGGGAGAAATATATGAATTTTATTGAGGCTGGGGGCAAATATATGAATTTTATGGACACTTGGGACAACTATATGTATTTTATGGAGGCTGGGGGCAAATATATGTATTTTATGGACACTGGGGGCAACTATATGTATTTTATGGAGGCTGGGGGCAAATATATGTATTTTATGGACACTGGGGGCAACTATATGTATTTTATGGAGGCTGGGGGCAACCATATGAATTTTATGGACACTTGGGACAACTATATGTATTTTATGGAGGCTGGGGGCAAATATATGTATTTTATGGACACTGGGGGCAACTATATGTATTTTATGGAGGCTGGGGGCAACCATATGAATTTTTGGGACAATGGGGGGAAATATATGAATTTTATTGAGGCTGGGGGCAACCATATGAATTTTATGAACACTTGGGACAACTATATGTATTTTATGGAGGCTGGGGGCAAATATATTTATTTTATGGACACTGGGGGCAACTATATGTATTTTATGGAGGCTGGGGGCAAATATATGTATTTTATGGACACTGGGGGCAACTATATGTATTTTATGGAGGCTGGGGGCAACCATATGAATTTTATGGACACTTGGGACAACTAAATGTATTTTATGGAGGCTGGGGGCAAATATATGTATTTTATGGACACTGGGGGCAACTATATGTATTTTATGGAGGCTGGGGGCAAATATATGTATTTTATGGACACTGGGGGCAACTATATGTATTTTATGGACACTGGGGGCAACCATATGAATTTTTGGGACAATAGGGGGGGAAATATATGTATTTTATGGAGACTGGGGGCAAATATATGTATTTTATGGACAATGGGGGCAACTATATGATTTTCTGCACATAGATTCACTGACAATATGAGTATAAGGGTCATTGAATAACGCACTTTATTTTATTGATACAAAGGGGACACATTTACCTAATATACAGACACAGAGTGGGTTATAAATTGTATTGTAGGGACAATGAAAGACCACAATATTTTAGGGACACAAAGAGGACACATTTACATAATCTACTGACAAACAGTGTCTAACAAATTGTATTGTAGGTGCAATGAAAGACAACACTATTGTGTGGAACAAAGGGGACACATTTACATAATTCTGGGACAGAGGGGTACTAACAAATACAATAGGTGTGGCACACTGGAGACAGTAATTTTGACATCAATATAGAATATAGGGACACAGGGGAAAACTGTATGATATGGATGGACAAAGGGGACCAGTGTATGGGATGTAGGGACTAACAGGACAACTGTATGGGATGTCGGGACTCAGGGGACGAGTGTATAATATGGACGGCTGGTGGTGATAAAATTAGGCAATATAATAGACACTGTGGACTATTCAATTGTATTTAGAGAATTTTTGAACAATTTTATGTATTGTATGCTGTGTGTTAGTACAATGAAAATTGTTTTGTAAATATATTTAACATTTATTGTATGTATCTGATACAGTACCACATAACAGTGATTGCAGTGATTTAAAATTCGATTCACGAGTGTCATCAAGGTGTTTCTTGAAACCAATCAACTAACAGACATCGGTTGAAAAAAGATTCTTACGTCTGGCACGTTTAAAAGGTAAAGTATTATTATTTTGGTAACACCATTTTCTCATGAACCTCTGCGCTCCTTCTTTGTCTTGCGATCCTCTATGGTTCATTTAAAAAAGCATTTGCTTAGTTGAGTGCCCATTATACCTCACGGATGTATTAAATTTTTTTGCAATGCTTCAAAAAATCCAGAGATGCTCAACAGAAGCATGTAACATAACCTAATAGAAGCACTAAAGAGTGATTCCGTGGGGTTGGCTCCCGTACTTCCGTTCAGCCACAAATAAAAATATTTATTTGTAAAAATAATTTTTATGATTTGACCAATGTTCTTTATGGGTGTACAATCTGGTGCAGCTGCCAAAATTGTTGGTGTATGATAGCACGCAATTATAAAGCTGTAATAAGGCCATCCATTGTCAAGTGGGTAATAATGATATCAATATGCACTCATTGTTTTGAAATGATATATTCATATTTTATTTAACTGTATATGAAATTTAACAAAATTGTAATAATTTCTTTTTTCACATTATAGATAATTACAAAAAACAAAAACCATGCCTTCCTGTATAATAAATGGTTGTAGAAAAACCCGGAGTGACAAAGGGAAAAATATAATAATGCATGTTTTTCCGAAAGATCGCGGGATTATCCGTAAATGGATTGAACAGGCACCGGATCATTTCCCCAATATTGAAGAATGGGTAGAAAAAATATTTGAGTCAAAAAAAAAAAATGACAATTACCGATTGTGCTCTCAACACTTTGATTTTCATGCTTACGAAGAAGGTGGTTTACAGAAAAGATTACGTCGAAACGCGATTCCAACCATTTTCCCACCAATAACTGACAGTACCCAAGATTCTTCAGAGACATATGCAGGGACAGTAGAAGAAAGGCAGTCTAGCTCTGAATCATTCACGAGTTCTGTCTCACGATCATCTACACCTTCTGCAAATTTTTCGGATACTCAAGACGAATCTTTAACAGTGCCCATCTTACAGACTATGCCATCTGTGAAAAGCAGGCCTAAGAAAAGAAAGGTGTCTAATCTGCCTCCAATTCAAGTTAGTTCTGATGCAGGAACATCTACTGGTAACAGTATATTTGCCAGCAAAAAGAATTTGGTGGGAAGCACTATACAATTGAATCTTCCTTTGTCGGCTACTGTAAGTGATATGGATGTACAAATTGCTCCTCCCAGTCAACACCAAAAACAGGACAAATCGACCAATACAGATTTGTATTGGTCCAAATATCATAAGACATTTGTTTTGGATACAAGTTTCGTGAAAAAAACCAATATCGGTATACAAACTAAAAAAATAAGTCGAAGGCAACGAGGAACACAGTGCCGTTTATTGTTGGACCCGATCAAATTTCAAAAGGAACCCGTCTCTTTAAAGAGTAAGAGAAAACAAAAAAAATTACAGGAAAAAATTAAGACAAAAGTAATTGAACAACCAGAATTGGAGGAAAACTGAATCTTCCGAAAATGAGGACATCGAACTCTGTATATTAGAAAAAGTTGAAAAATCAAACCAATCAGACAGTAGCAATATAGAATCCCTCCCTGAATCCATAGACCAATCGCCTGGTATTTTATCATCGACACCATTGTGTGCTGCCAAAAATTCAAGGAGATTAGAAATCCCTACTTTGTCTACTTTAAAAAAACCAATTACCAGACTTTGTAATAAAATTCACCTTGTAAAAGAACAGGATATTGCCATAGAAGCAGAGGAGGACCCAGAGTTTTCTTTGGGTGAAGATTTGGAGTCAGAAGGAGAAGAGGATGAAGATTTATCAGCCTATATTGATGACTTGGATGATGAGGTAGAACCACTTGAGGAAATTACTAGTGCTACTGATCTAATGGAAATTCTAACTGGCAAAAAAAAAGATCCTGTATTAGAGAAAAAATATATTGTGTTTCAAAGTTGTATTGAAAGTTTGGTAGCAATGATACCGTGTCAGTATAGAAAAACCTGTGGTTCTATAATAACCCATATAAAGATCAGAGAGAAAGGATCATCGATAAACCTTGATGTTAAATGTGTAAGAGGACACATACAACAACTGTGGACCAGTCAGCCAAGAGTCAATAGAATTCCTGCAGGAAACCTTATATTATCTAGTGCTATAGTCCTTAGTGGTAGCCATTTCAACAAAGTAAAATATTTCTTTCAGCTGATGAACGTGCCTATTATATCCAAAACAACACATTACAGATACCAGCCCAAATTTGCTTTTCCAATGATAAGCGAAGAATGGCAAGACGAACGGAAAAACATAATATCCACACTGGGAAGTATACCAGTATGCTTGGCAGGGGATGGTCAATCGGACAGCCCAGGATTTTCGGCAAAATATTGTATTTATACACTGATGGATACAGAACTCGGTAAAATTATTGACTTTAGTGTTCAACAAATAATTCCACCAGCCAATTCTGTAAGCCTGGAGAAGACAGCCTTTAAAGAAACTATAGACCGTGTTATAGATAGCAATGTCAACGTGCGAATAGTGGCAACGGATAGGCATGTGGGCATAAGAAAACTGATACGAGAAGAATATCCCCGGATCATACATCAATTTGATGTATGGCACCTTGCAAAGTCTGTTGGACAGAAGCTGCTAGCTGCATCAAAAAACAGAGATTGTGCCACAATTGCACCATGGATAGCTTCAATAAAAAATCATCTTTGGTGGTGCGCAAGAAATTGTGACGGAGACCCAGCAGAACTGTTGATCAGATGGAAATCATTATTACAACATGTACTAAACATCCATGAATGGGAATCAGATGAAAACTACTACAGGTGCCATCATGAAACAGGTCTACAGGATACAAAGTGGCTCTCAGATGACTCTGCAGCATATGATAAACTGAAAAATATACTTATAAATAAGGCACTACTAAAGGACCTAGAACATCTTTCTTTTTTTTGCCACACAGGTGAATTAGAAGCTTTCCATTCAAGTGTGCTAAAGTATAGACCAAAAAGGGTACATTTCTATTTTGATGCAATGGTTGCTAGAACCACGCTAGCAGTTTTGGACCATAATTCTAATGTGGGCAGAGTTCAGGCTGTTTTGAAAGAATTTGCTGACACGGATGGTGAGGAGGCAACAAAAAGATTTAGATTTGAGTACAGTAAGGCACGGAAAGCATGGGTCGTAAAAATACTCTATGAACCAAGATCAAATGAATTTCTAAAGCCTATACTCTCTCGAATTTTGGACTTTGTGGAAGGAAAAACAGATACAACATGGCAATCAGCCATGCTTGGTTTGCCCAAAAATATAGCTCCAATAGAAAGGCCGCCGAAAGAGGATTTGATTCGTAGACATTTGTTCCGCAAATAAAAAATTCATAACTTACAATGTTGAATTATTGTTTAAAAAATGTTTCCATGATTGTAAAATTTGAGTTTGGTAGAAAATTGAAATGTTTTAAAATATAATGTTTTTCCTTTCTAAATAAATAATTTCGAATAAAAATGTTTTTTGTTTCAATTTTTTTAAATGTCATGAATGCAAGTGTGTTACATGAATGTTGATCAATAATCAAAAAAATTTATATAAAATTTGTCTATTCAAATTCAGTCTGAATCAGGAGTAATCCGTTCTAGAAGAATGAGTTTAGAGTGTTTTTAAAAAAAATTTAAGATGTACGATAAAGGTTTTTCTTCATAAAAAAAAAAATTGAAGAAACAAAATAATTATATCACATGTCAAAAACTAATTTATAAATTATTTATTTAGAAATAAATTATTATAAATTATTAGAAAATATAACAATTCCGTAGCAACAAATCAGTAGCATAATGTTTTAACAAAGAACTTTATAAAATAAAATAAATACAACATGGTTTATGCTAACTTTTAAAAATTCAAATCAAAATCTGCTGAAGCAAGGGGAACATCCTGATAGTATCGGAAACAAGTATATCTTCCTTCAGGGTCTGGAAATGTCTCCCTTATTCTTCTTGTTACACAAGAGGGAATAGGTATTCGTACATGTTTCCCAAGAAATCCATAGATCCAGGTAGTAAACTGCCGATATGCTGTTAGTCTAAGACAGCTTAAAATAAAAAATAAATAATTAAATTATGTAAAACATTATGCTTTAAACATCATATTCCCTTACACTGTGAATTTTGGTTACCAAGAAGAAAATATACTAATATGATAAAGGGGTATTCTATTTTAACAAAACGGGGGCCAACATTGTCTGATAGGGTCGGGTACCACGTCTGCAACACATAAATATATTGCAAACGTGGGCCCGTAAGTAATGGTGGAGAGATATTACAGGTGTAGGACTGACATAAAATGGATATGTAGCAGAGCTAGGTCTGCGCTGGTACATTCACAGTGATTGGTGTGGTGGGGATTATCAATATATGGCATATAAAGAATGGTGGAGAGATATTACAGGTGTAGGACTGAGATAACAGGGATATGTAGCAGAGCTAGGTATGCGCTGGTACATTCTCAGTGATTGGTGAGGTGGGGATTATCAATATATGTGATATAAAGAATGGTGGAGAGATATTACAGGTGTAGGACTGAGATAACAGGGATATGTAGCAGAGCTAGGTATGCGCTGGTACATTCTCAGTGATTGGTGAGGTGGGGATTATCAATATATGGCATATAAAGAATGGTGGAGAGATAGGGTAATACATTGATATGTGGCTGAGTTGAATATGCACGTTATTACTCTAATGTAGTACAGCTCTAATGGTAACAAATCTGCATCTGTGCTGTTCAGTGATTTTTTTTTTATAGGAGACAAAAAAACTAATCATATGGATACAAGCAGACATGCATTTGGGCTGCAGTAAATTACAGTTTCTGCTGCACAGATAGGCTTTGGAATAGATATGAAAAATTTTATGTGTAGTTAGTATTCAGGTCATCTAAATGGTAGTCAATAAAATCACTGACCATTGCTCCACGGATTGATGTGAGTCCACAGCAGGAGAGATGAGCTTCACAGACACTTCCTGGTGCCAGCCAAACTGGTGAGTCATACTTTTCACATGAACGAGCACGTAGGAATCAGCTCTCAGTGTGAGGTCATAAGGAGGCGTGGCCAGCCTTCACTCTAGCTACCTAAGCCCGCCCAGCCTTATCTGTAGAAAACCAGGAAGTTACCAGCAGAGTGACTGCAGCTCAGGCTGATTTAGCAAAGTGGGACAACCCCTTTAAGAAACGCCTCTCTGAACATATATCAAACATTAAAAAGGGTGTAGAAACCCACACACTTTCTAAGCACTTTAAAATTGTTCACAACAGTGACCCGTCTAAATTAAAATTTGCGGCCATAGATAAAGTGCCAAAGAGCTGGAGAAAAGGGAACCACATCAGTAAAATGTCGAGATTAGAAACACAGAGAATCTTTGAAATGGAGACTATGATTCCCGATGGTCTAAATGCTGAATATGAACTTTTTGGCTTTTTATAAATATGGGTTGGGGCCTACCTTTGAGGGTGAGCTTTGCCGAGTAGCTTTCTGCCCCGGCTGGTTCCCCCCTCGACGGTAGTTCCTTATCTTGTACCACTGACCGACTGCACATGGCACCAGTCTACCTTCCCTACTTAACGTAAGCCAAGTCCTTTTTTGTGGCAATTTTATAAATTTTTATAAATTTTTATACATACATTTTTATATATTTTTATGTTTTTTGTGGAATTGTATGGGACTTTTACAGAAACACTATAAAAATTATAAAAACATTTTATATGGAGGGTGTTTTACATAGAAACATTTTACAGAGAAATATTTTATATAGAAGCAAACTTTTAAATATAATTATTAAGTGTATATATAAGGTTTCTGGAACTCTAGAATAGATCCCATTACAAACTAACATGTGACAACATATATTAATATTTATTTATATTTATTGATTTTCACAGGCACATAGATATATAACTTGTCAGATGTATGGATGCATGTTTTTCTAGGATCAGAATATACACGTAGTCAGAGGCGTACATAGGAATCACTGGGCCCCATAGCAAAAATCTGAATTGGGCCCCTTAACCCCGCCCACTACCCACCATGGCCCCTCCCACTTCCTGACTTTGCTCCTCCCATGCCACACCCCCATTAAATAAATTTATACATGACCTACAGAAACTGTTAGGGGTTTCCTGGGGGTGACCTGTCACATGGGATATCTGCTGCAGCCTGCAGGTCTCCTTATTTGGGGTGCCATGTTAGGCTACTTTCACACTTGCGTTCGGGTCTCCGCTTGTGAGTTCCGTTTGAGGGCTCTCACAAGCGGCACCGAACGGATCCGTCCAGCCCTAATGCATTCTGAGTGGATGCGGATCCGCTCAGAATGCATCAGTATGGCTCCGTCTGTCCTCCGCTCAGCAGGCGGACACTTGAACGCTGCTTGCAGCGTTCGGGTGTCCGCCTGGCCGTGCGGAGGCAAACGGATCCGTCCAGACTTACAATGTAAGTCAATGGGGACGGATCCGTTTGAAGTTGACACAGTATGGCTCAATTTTCAAACGGATCCGCCCCCCATTGACTTTCAATGTAAAGTCAAAACGGATCCGTTTGCACTATCATGAACAAAAAAAAAAATATGTTTTTTTTTTTTTTTTGTTCATGTTAATGCAAACGGATCCGTTCTGAACGGATCTAAGCGTTTGCATTATAGGTGCGGATCCGTCTGTGCAGACACCAGACGGATCCGCTCTGAACGCAAGTGTGAAAGTAGCCTTAAAGGGAATCTGTCACTAGCAATTTACCCCCAATTTTTTTTTCATGAATCCATGTTTAACAGAGTACCTGTTTTCCATCTGTCTTGTTCTTTTGATTGTGAGTCTTGTCATGTCTTCAAAAAATCGATTCTTATGATATGTAAATGAAGCTGTAAGGAGCCCAGAGGGGCGTTATTCTTTCTCCACGGTTCCCAGGAACGCCCCTCTGAAATGCCGTGCCCGGCTAAGTTTGAAAACGAATAACGCCTCCAAGTTCATCTAAATCGCCTCCCAGAGGCGCGGCTAAGTGCTCAAAACCCCCCCTCCTCAGTGCCGCGCTCTGCGGCAAACACCCCGATCCTCCTCTCGCCGGCATCCCAAATCCCGCGCAGGCGCAGTGCCGTCAGTCATCTTATCATAGCGCAGGCAATCGCCGGCACTGCGCCTGCGCGGGATTTGGGATGCCAGCGAGAGGAGGATCGGATTTGGGAGGCGATTTAGATGAACTTGGAGGCGTTATTAGTTTTCAAATTTAGCCGGGCACGGCACTTCAGAGGGGCGTTCCTGGGCACAGTGGAGAAAGAATAACGCCCCTCTGGGCTCCTTACAGCGTCATTTACATATCATAAGAATCGATTTTTTGAAGAAATGACAAGGCTCACAATCCAAAGAACAAGACAGATGGAAAAAAGGTACTCATGGATCCATGTTTAATAAAGTACCTTTTTTCCATCTGTGTTCTTCTTTTCCATGTCAGTCTTGTCCTTTCTTCTAAAAATCGATTCTTAGGACATGCAAATGACGCTGTAAGGACTGGAGCCCAGAGGGGCGTTTTTCTTTCTCCACGGTGCCCAGGAACGGTGCCCCTCTGATTAGTGCCGTGCCCGCCTAAATATGAAAACTACTAACGCCTCCATCATTTAGCTGAATCGCCTCCCAGAGGCGCGGCTAAGTCCTCAACACCCGCCCCCCTCCTCAGCGCCGCGCTCTGCAAACACCCGATCCTCCTCTCGTCGGCGTCCCAAATCCCGCGCAGGCGCAGTGCCGGCGATTGCCTGCGCCTGCGCTCTGATAATACGGCTGAGGGCAACAGCTTCAACATCGTCACTGGGCTCGGCGCATGCCCAGTGACGATGTTGAAGCTGTTGCCCTCAGCCGTATTATCAGAGCGCAGGCGCAGGCAATCGCCGGCGCTGCGCCTGCGCGGGATTTGGGACGCCGACGAGAGGAGGATCGGGTGTTTCAGAGCGCAGCGCTGACGAGGGGGGCGGGTGTTGAGGACTTAGCCGCGCCTCTGGGAGGCGATTCAGCTAAACATGGGGGGGGGGCCCTGGGGAGAAAAGCAGCCGCATAGCCGGCTGCAGGTCATCAGTGGGCGGGGCCTTATCTGCGCTACGGGCCCCCCAGTGCCGCGGGCCCCATAGCAGTGGCGTGGTCTGCCTCTATGGGCGGTACGCCACTGCACGTAGTGCTAGCTCTGAGTCATTTGTACTTTTCAATGTCTACTTGACTGGGAAAGTATCTCCCTCTTTCCCCCCTCCTCTTTAACCCTTTTAGTTTTTACACCTTTTCCTCTTTTCCATTCCTCCCTTTATAGAGATGTTTTGAATATAGCGGTTAAATGCACATATATATGTGGAAAATACTTTTTGAAATGCTCTTTATACAGGATATATTATTTATTCATATGTGTAATATTGAATATGCAATGATTTAGGTGGTTAGTGGTGACAACAAAAAACGCAAATGAATCGCAATGATATTGTATAGTTTTTACTTATCGGAGCAAGCTTATAAGAGATCCATGAATTCAAAGATGTGGATACACACTGATAACAGTCCAAATAAAACAGAATAAGAAAAACGGCAATGTGATACTAATAAGGGAAACATTTCCCGACTGAACAATGACTTTTACAGGACTTCCGGAACCAGAATCCGAGTCGGGTTTTGCAAAGTTCCTTTGTAGAGTATAAAAGAATGGTCTTTTGGGGAGGTCAGATAGCCACTGAGGAAGGGGATACTCTAACCCCGAAACGCGTCTGGTCTGACCCCCCCAAGTATAATTTCCTGCGAGTGCACCGCATCGACTTCATCTAGGAATAACTCTGAACCAACTTATAAAGCGCAGCCGGTCTGAAACCTCTACCCGGAAGGTTGGGACACTTCATCTGGATTCAAACAAGCGGGACCTCGTGCAGTGATCTAACTGGAAACAGGTGATCCACACTATCAACCGCAATTTCCTGACCGCAATAAGAAAGCCGGGAATAGGTTTCGATAGACGGCAGAGGTATCTCTCAAATGTGTTCCTCTATTAACTACTGCCTTACTGTTGGATTGATTCTGGACCGAAAGCGGGACGCCGCTGGGCCAATGACTGAGTAAACCAATATACTTCACTGCCGCAAATATATTATACAATATCATCTTGTTACTTCAAATTGGCAACAAGTGCTTGTGAGCACCCTTTGATACATTTGAGCGCCTTTTGATATATTTGGATATTTAGAACCTTTCAAGCCAAGCGAACTTTTACCTTATTTTATTGTCACCTGACTTTATATCCTATTACCATCTGATTTTATATCCCACTGCCATCGGATTATTATTGTATTTTTTCCGCCAATATATTGTTTTATTTCCATCTGTTTTATTCCACTGAACACATTATATATCTCGTGCACTTCATTTTTCTGCTTGTGTTGGGATTGAAGTGAGGCTGATGGGTCGCAATAACAATAGTGAGTGACCGTTCAGCTTCATCCCAACCACAATCAAGCAGAATTTAATGTATTATATTGAGAATTACTCTATTTTAGTTTGAATGTTGTCAAATAGCGTGGCAGTGATTTAAGCTATACTTTGATACTTTATATCGCTATTTTATAACTATTCTAATTATTTCAATAAATATTAGTTACAAATATCTTAGGTGTGCCCAGTCATTTCCTTTATACATCCTGAACTTAGTTGTGCAGCTATTCGTTGCCAAATACTCCGGACGTCATGCGGCAGTCTCGGAAAGTCTCTGGCCATTTTAGAAGATCTTACACAGCCATGGCTCGCCTTGCTGATGTTCAGCGGCCACTCCACCACCTCCGTTTTAGAAGTCTGACTTGTGACTGCCGGACGCGCTAGAATTCCACCATAATTATTCATACACCTGGCAAATTTTGACTTAAAGTTACTTTTATTCAACCAGCAAGTAATTTTTTCACGGGACATGACATAGGTGTCTCCCAAAAGATACTAAGACGATGTACAAGAGGCATTATTGTGGAAAAAAAATAACATTTCTCAGCTTTTATTTACATTTGAGCAAACTTGCTGGTTGAATAAAAGTAACTTTAAGTTAAAATTTGCCAGGGGTATGAATAATTATGGGCAGCACTGTATTTGCTTGATAGGCTTCTCCAGCAGAAACGTGCCTTTAACAACTACCTGTACGAACTCTGTGGTAGGACAGGTTCTGGGGAGCTTGGTTATTGTTCACCGCACCAGTGGCTGCTCTTCCCTTTAAGACGCATAAAAATGTCCCCAGAATAAGATACATATTTATTGTTGGAATTTTTGTCATTGATCCCGCTCTAGTATGTCACTGTCCATGTTGTGGGACTATTTGTGCACTTCTACAAAGTATTCGGTGGCTGCAATTATGAGCTGAAGGTTTTTCAGGTTTGCCTGCCATTAAAGTGAATGGGGCCTGCCGCGAACTTGCGGTTCGCCAACATTTAATCGCGTTCACGCGATTGCGTTTGCGAACTGTCCCGAGTGATGTTTGTCTATCACTAATTACTAAGATACCAGTTTAATTATTGATTATATCTATATCTTATAGATTATTTTGTTTTCTTGATTGCATATGGTTCATTATTATTCTTGAATTGTCACCAATTTTATATTGTCTTATTTTAAATTTTATTGTTAATAAATATATTATTATTATTAATAAATATATATGTTATCATGCCAGAAACATTATTCTTATATTCTTCCTAGAAACCAAGAGTTCGCTCATCTGGCATTGAATACTTATCATGCATATTTATATTAATGCTAAAGAGTACCTCAAAGAGTAACCCTCAAGGGCAGTCTGCTAAGCAAGGCAACTTTCTCTTGAGACATTGGGCCAGATTTATCATTAGCTCAAGTCAGAATAATGGAGTGAAAAAGTCGCAAATTTTTGCGCAATCACTAAAACTGCGCAAAAATTTGTGACTTTTTTCTGCTCTGCACTATGCTGGCCAGTTTTCTGAAAGTGGGCGTGTTTTCTTATGTAAATTAATCTCTAGACAGATTTACTATTGTGACTATTTAAAAAGTCGCAAAAAAGTCGCAAAAAATTGTGCAATTTCACTCCAGTGAGGACCATGCTTTTCTTATGAGACTTTTTAATAGAACATGCGACTTTTTCGTAAAGATGTGCGACTTTTGTTAAGCTGCTTACTGACAGATAAACTGCTACCGTCAAACCACATTTATTACAGTCTTAAAGGGCCGTTCATAAATCTGACTTGGCTAAAACTGACTTTAGCCATATGTGAAAGTGGAGTGAGCTGTCAGAGTAATGATAAATCTGGCCCATTATGTTTTAGTTTTTTTGTCCTTCTACAATAGTAACATAGTACACAAGGACAAAAAAATACATTTGTCCATGCAGTTCGGCCTGTCATCCTGCAAGTTGATCCAGAGGAAGGTAAAAAAAAAAACATGTGAGGTAGAAGCCAAATTTCCCCACCTAGGGGAATAAAAAAATCAGGCAATCAGAATAACTCCCTGGATTAATGACCTCTCTCTAGTAGCTATAGCCTGTAATATTATTACACTCCAGAAATACATTTAGGCCCCTCTTGAATTCCTTTATTGTACTCACCATCACCACCTCCTAAGGCAGAGAGTTCCATAGTCTCACTGCCCTTACCGTAAATACTCTACATCAGGCATGCTCAACCTGTTGCCCTCCAGCTGTTGTAAAACTACAACTCCCACAATGCTCTGCTGTAGGCTGATAGCTGTAGGGTGTTCGGGCATGCTGGAATCACAAAAAATGTTTGGTGAATTTTTGTGAAATTGATTTGCTCTTATACCAGATCAAATAATATGAAGGCTGACAAGTTTGCAATTCGTTACTTTAACAAGAGGACGACTAAAAATCAATACTCAAAACATCCACTATGGGATGCAGTGACTGTATTTGCACCTGGGCCCCCCTTTACCTGATTGGTCCATTGACCAATCTACCGCATAGGATGATGCCTATTATATATTACTATCAATTACATATAATAGGTGAAGAGCTGGCACAGATTTTGCATCTGCCCCAGGAGCTTTAAGTTTTACCTCTGATTCTATTTACATACACCCAAAGGGCATGCAAATTAGCTCCCTCCCAGAAGGAAGAAAACTGTCTCACTAGTGTTACCTATTGGTAGCTACCCTGTAAGTCATGGTTTGACCTATATAAGAGCCTTTAAACTTGACTTTATTAGCTTAAACAGACACCCATTTGAAGATAGCTGTTTCATGTCTTATGCTACTCAACAGTACAGAGAAGGTTAGTGGTTGACTAGAAGCGTTGCCTTTAACACAGCTCTTAGGAGTTCTGATTCTCATTGAAGAGATTAAAGAGGACCTTTCACCGATCCTGACATTGTGAACTAAGTATACAGACATGGAGAGCGGCGCCCGGGGATCTCACTGCACTTACTATTATCCCTGGGCGCCGCTCTGTTCTCCCGCTATGCCCTCCGATATCTTCGGTCACTAAGTTATGGTAGGCGGAGATTTCGGTCACTAAGTTATGGTAGGCGGAGTCTGCCCATGTTCTGCTGTAGCTCTGGCCAATCGCAGCGCAGAGCTCACAGCCTGGGAGCCACTGCATTTCATTGCTGTCATTAAAGGACCTGCTGAGATCATTTCAGTAATCTTCTTGTTAACTCAGGTGAGAATATTGACGAGCACAAGGCTGGAGATCATTATGTCAGGCTGATTGGGTTAAAATGGCAGACTTGACCTGTTAAAAGGAGGGTAATGCTTGAAATCATTGTTCGTCCATTGTTAACCATGGTGACATGCAAAGAAACGTGTGCAGCCATCATTGCGTTGCATAAAAATGGCTTCACAGGCAAGGATATTGTGGCTACTAAGATTGCACCTCAATCAACAATTTATAGGATCATTCAAGGAAAGAGGTTCAATTCTTGTTAAGAAGGCTTCAGGGCGTCCAAGAAAGTCCAGCAAGCGCCAGGATCGTCTCCTAAAGAGGATTCAGCTGCGGGATCGGAGTGCCACCAGTGCAGAGCTTGCTCAGGAATGGCAGCAGGCAGGTGTGAGCACAGCAGGCAGAGGAAGGGCAGAAAAGAAGCCACTTCTCTCCAAAAAAAACCCATCAGGGACAGATTGATCTTCTGCAGAAAATATGGTGAATGGACTGCTGAGGACTGGGTCAAAGTCATATTCTCCGATGAAGCCTTTCCGATTTTTTGGGGCTTCAGGAAAAAGGCTTGTCCGGAGAAGAAAAGGTGAGCGCTACCATCAGTCCTGTGTCATGCCAACAGTAAAGCACCCTGAGACCATTTATGTGTGGGGTTGCTTCTCATCCAAGGGAGTGGGCTCACTCACAATTTTGCCCAAAAACACAGGCATGAATAAAGAATGGTACCAAAACACCCCCCAACAGTAACTTCTTCCAACAATCCAACAACAGTTTGGCCAAGAACAATGCATTTTCCAGCACGATGGAGCACCGTGCCATAAGGCAAAAGTGATAACTAAGTGGCCCGGGGACCAAAACATTGACATTTTGGGTCCATGGCCTGGAAACTCCCCAGATCTTAATCCCATTGAGAACTTGTGGTCAATCCTCAAGAGGCGGGTGGACAAACAAAAACCCACTAATTCTGACAAACTCCAAGAAGTGATTATGAAAGAATGGGTTGCTATCAGTCAGGAATTGGCCCAGAAGTTGATTGAGAGCATGCCCAGTCGAATTGCAGAGGTCCTGAAAAAGAAGGGCCAACACTGCAAATACTGACTCTTCGCCTAAATGTCATGTAATTGTCGATAAAAGCCTTTGAAACGTATGAAGTGCGTGTAATTATATTTCACTACATCACAGAAACAACTGAAACAAAGATCTAAAAGCAGTTTAGCAGCAAACTTTGTGAAAACTAATATTTGTGTCATTCTCAAAACTTTTGGCCATGACTGTACATCATCTGAAACTTCTAAGCCTAAGAAATTTCCCTTACAGCGTTACTCATGTAAATTGCTACCTCAGTCTGTGTTAATTTAACATCACAATTTGTTACTTAATTCTTGATATAGCAAAATAATCAGTCTGAAGAAGCATATTGGAAAGATGTTCTATGTACAATATATCTGTCATTATATACTTTTTTTGTGTACAAGGCTGCTTTCTTGTAGAAACAGTGCCACTCTTATTGTTTGGCTGTGTCTGGTATTGCAGTTCAGCCTCTTACTAAATCGGGCTGAGCTGCGAAACAACTTAAAGCCCACGCACAAGACTGGCATAGTTTTTGAAAGAAGATATTTTTTTCACTCAACTCATTTTCTGAGACATTTTGGATAAATCCAAATGTTTTATACATGAGCTTCAAAATGTTATTCTTAGGAATACATTGCACTGCAAACTCCAATTATATGCACATTTAAAGAGGATTTGTCATAAAGTTATGCCATGTGCACAAAGCAAAGAATAAATACATGGGAAAGAGAAATATGAAGGACATTTATCAGACCACATATGTCAGGTTTTTGGTGTAAAATGTTTTTAGCATTAGTTATTGGTATTTCAGTTACATTATCAAGTTCTTTTGCTTCAGTTTTCATCAGTTCAAAACAGTCATGGTCATCACTTGTAGTACCATCCTGCTCTACCTGGTCTGACTCTGGAAGTAAGGAAGCTGGATTCAGGATTGTTATGTTTGGTGGAGTAAGAAGTGTCACTTCATATTTTTTTTTGTCTTACCATTGATAAATGTCAAATCTTTGCCTGTGACAACATTTTCTGGACAGCATGAGGCACATATATTGTCAGTGTATGATCCAGAACTATGTCAGCAACTTTTCCAGTCAGAAGTGCACAGGCTGCTACTGCCTGCACACATGAGGGGGCGCCCCTAGCTACTACATCTAGTTGTACTGTACTACTGAGTAGTAGCCCAGTGGGCGGCGTTTACCCCCATGTAACTGTGTCAGAACTCCTTCGGCATGTCCTGTGTTTTCATAACAGAATAGGTTGAAATCAAGCTCATAATTTGGTATTCCCAAACATGGAGAAGATAGGATGGCTTGTTTCAACCCCTTGTACCCCTCTTTTGATTCTGGTGTAAGCAAATAGGGCTGCCCTTTCTTGCAAGCTGCCAAGACATCAAAGAGTGGCTGCATGAGAGATGAAGCAGATGGAATCCACTCTCTGACATAACTGACTAGGCCCACAAATGTCCTCAATTCTCGGACACTAGCAAGCTCAGTCAGCTGAGCGACTGCCTTCTTGCGATCAGGTGTTATGTGTTTTTTCTGCTGAGAAATGCAATGTCCCAAAAACACTCCTTTAAGTTTAGCAACTTGCAGTTTATCCTTTGAGACTCTACATCCCTCCAGCTTCAAGAATAGCAAAAGTGAATATGTTTCCTTGAGACAGATTGTCTTATTGGTAGTACACAGAAGCAAGTCATCTACATATTGAAGCAATTGAGTGTTCCCATCCTCTGGATGCCAGGAAAGGAGCCCTCTCGCCATCACATCAGAAAACTCAGAGGGAGATGTAGCCTTTCCCTGAGGTAATCAAGTCCAACATTACTACTTCCCATTTAAGGTGAAAGCCAGAAGTAACTGACTTTCTTCCTCCACGGGAACTGAAAAGAAAGCATTTGCCAAGTCAATGACCGTGAAGAACACAGAATTTGAGGGAATCTGATTAAGCAAAGTATGTGGGTTCGGTACAATGGGAGTATCTATAATCATTAATTTGTTTCTCTGAGATCATGTATCATCCTGTATGCATGGGGCTTTCCTGGCTTGGGTTTCTTTTTTATTAGAAAAAGTGGTGTATTATAAAGGTATTGGCACTCTCTTACAACCCCCATTATGATGTATTCCTCTAACTGCAGTGGTATTGAGGCAGATTGGTCAGGGAATACTGTTTCATTTTAATAGGCACTACACCAGGCTTCAATTTGATCTTTACTGGAGTTACCTGAGGTAGGCCAACATCAGTTTTTACCCATAAATCTGGAGGAACTTTGGCAAGCATGTAATCCACCTTCTTGTCTGGGGGAGAATCTTCTCCTCCTAAAGGCTCTCTTTTAAGCGAGTTAATCATATCACTTAGTACTGTCAGGACAGGTTCCATAAGGGGCCCTGTTACCAATACCCCTTTCTTCCCAAATCTGTAGATTGCATTGATTGCATTCAATACATCTGCTCCAAGCAAATTCACAGGGCAACTTTTCGATACTAATAAATACATACAAATGTTAGGCCTCTTTCACACGAACGTCACAGATTAAGTCCAGATGTGTTCAGGGTGCTTTCATTGATAATGGCTCGATTTTGCTTGCATCTGGCGTCTGTTTTGTATGCGAGTACGTTATGTTATTGCATTTTTCCCACGCGGATGACATGCAGATTGCATGCGTTTTTAATGTGCATGAAAAAAAAAAAGATCTATTCTCTAGATTCATCTGTTACTGCAAACACATATAAATACCAACAGCATGCATTGGTTTTTTAGACAGCTCCATTTGTTTGGGGAGTGTTTGTCGTTTGGTTGGTGTGTGTATTTGGTTATTGGATTTCCCTTTGCAGGATGTCCACTTTCGCTGTGTGATCCACTGACCATGTGTATTTGCATTGGCTGGTCTTCTGCTGTTTTGGAGACCGGCCAGAAATGATAGAGGAGGAACAGTGGAGGAAGCAAATGTGGGTGCATCCTATTATTTTGCAGCGGGCCAGCAAAGGGCAATTTGTTGGTTTGTACTCTGACCTCTGTGCACATCCTGTGAAGTTTTTGGGGGGAGTTGAGGCCTTCCTTGACTTTCCAGGACACCAACATGTGGCGGAGTGTGTCACCTGAAGAATGTCTCATTATAACTTTAAGGTAAAACTATATTATCAGACTCATACATGAATGACCCACTGTTTGCCAATACATAGTAGCTTGGTCTATGGCCTGGGTAATCTTCTATGTATAAGTACGTAATAGTAGTACACATGTATTGTATATAGTACATTATAAGTAAGAAAGTGTGTGGCTTTTGGGCCGGCCACTTTGTATAAAGTCACTTGGTGTACTACCAAGTGATTTATTAAGTCACACCAGAATCAAGTTCCGCGGGGGTTAATCTTTATAATCCTGGCTGTAATGATGAGGATATGTCACCTGTGTATGTCATCTGGTAATGGTCTGGAAGTTGATGTAGCTAACGGGTTTCCTTACTTTAAAGTATATATCAATATCAAGTATTCAGTCCAAATCTTGGAGAATGGCCTAATGTTATTTCAACTTGCCAGACACATTGCCATTAAATAGTGTAAAGTAATGTATTAGAATTAAAAACATGTGATATTTTGTGTATTCATTTTTATTTTATTTTTTCATTTCAGATATCTGGTGACTGGCAATTTGTTTTCTTCTTTAAATTTTGAATGTAGAATGGGGATCTCCACAATTGCTGGCATGGTACTGGCTACATGTGCCACCATTTTGTTGAGACTCAAAGCTTTTGTGCTGTCACATCCAACCAGGCAGCGGTGGCTTGATATAACCCAGGGCTTCCAGGAGAGGGCTCAATTCCCAAATTGTATTGGTGCCCTTAACGGGAAGCACATACGGGTTAAGAAGCCATCGAACTCAGGGTCCCGATACTATTATTATAAACTGTAAAGAAAAAAGGGGTCAGTCAGCATATCCCAAAGCGCAGGTGCACGTTGCTATGGCTAAAAACACAACATAGAACATTTGTTCTATGTTGTGTTTTCAGCCATAGCAACGTGCACCTGTGCATTGGGATGTGCTGACTGACCAGCTTTTTTTCTTTGCAGTTTGTACTGGAGGTGTGGCTGACACCTCAGTCGTGCACTCCTGACCAGCTCGTCTGCTCCATAGGCAGATTTTAATTAGTGTGAGTATAAAGCTTACCCTGCTCTCCCTCACTCACTGGAAGCCATTTGGCTCCAGGAGAGGTATAGGGTGGACTCTCATTGCATTCGTTGGTGGCCATTTGGCACCAGGAGAGGTGTGAGTGGGCTCAGCATGCATGTTGGTACCTGCATTCCCTGGATATCATATCACTTAGTACTGTCAGGACAGGTTCCATAAGGGGCCCTGTTACCAATACCCCTTTCTTCCCAAATCTGTAGATTGCATTGATTGCATTCAATACATCTGCTCCAAGCAAATTCACAGGGCAACTTTTCGATACTAATAAATACATACAAATGTTAGGCCTCTTTCACACGAACGTCACAGATTAAGTCCAGATGTGTTCAGGGTGCTTTCATTGATAATGGCTCGATTTTGCTTGCATCTGGCGTCTGTTTTGTATGCGAGTACGTTATGTTATTGCATTTTTCCCACGCGGATGACATGCAGATTGCATGCGTTTTTAATGCGCATGAAAAAAAAAAAGATCTATTCTCTAGATTCATCTGTTACTGCAAACACATATAAATACCAACAGCATGCATTGGTTTTTTAGACAGCTCCATTTGTTTGGGGAGTGTTTGTCGTTTGGTTGGTGTGTGTATTTGGTTATTGGATTTCCCTTTGCAGGATGTCCACTTTCGCTGTGTGATCCACTGACCATGTGTATTTGCATTGGCTGGTCTTCTGCTGTTTTGGAGACCGGCCAGAAATGATAGAGGAGGAACAGTGGAGGAAGCAAATGTGGGTGCATCCTATTATTTTGCAGCGGGCCAGCAAAGGGCAATTTGTTGGTTTGTACTCTGACCTCTGTGCACATCCTGTGAAGTTTTTGGGGGGAGTTGAGGCCTTCCTTGACTTTCCAGGACACCAACATGTGGCGGAGTGTGTCACCTGAAGAATGTCTCATTATAACTTTAAGGTAAAACTATATTATCAGACTCATACATGAATGACCCACTGTTTGCCAATACATAGTAGCTTGGTCTATGGCCTGGGTAATCTTCTATGTATAAGTACGTAATAGTAGTACACATGTATTGTATATAGTACATTATAAGTAAGAAAGTGTGTGGCTTTTGGGCCGGCCACTTTGTATAAAGTCACTTGGTGTACTACCAAGTGATTTATTAAGTCACACCAGAATCAAGTTCCGCGGGGGTTAATCTTTATAATCCTGGCTGTAATGATGAGGATATGTCACCTGTGTATGTCATCTGGTAATGGTCTGGAAGTTGATGTAGCTAACGGGTTTCCTTACTTTAAAGTATATATCAATATCAAGTATTCAGTCCAAATCTTGGAGAATGGCCTAATGTTATTTCAACTTGCCAGACACATTGCCATTAAATAGTGTAAAGTAATGTATTAGAATTAAAAACATGTGATATTTTGTGTATTCATTTTTATTTTATTTTTTCATTTCAGATATCTGGTGACTGGCAATTTGTTTTCTTCTTTAAATTTTGAATGTAGAATGGGGATCTCCACAATTGCTGGCATGGTACTGGCTACATGTGCCACCATTTTGTTGAGACTCAAAGCTTTTGTGCTGTCACATCCAACCAGGCAGCGGTGGCTTGATATAACCCAGGGCTTCCAGGAGAGGGCTCAATTCCCAAATTGTATTGGTGCCCTTAACGGGAAGCACATACGGGTTAAGAAGCCATCGAACTCAGGGTCCCGATACTATTATTATAAACTGTAAAGAAAAAAGGGGTCAGTCAGCATATCCCAAAGCGCAGGTGCACGTTGCTATGGCTAAAAACACAACATAGAACATTTGTTCTATGTTGTGTTTTCAGCCATAGCAACGTGCACCTGTGCATTGGGATGTGCTGACTGACCAGCTTTTTTTCTTTGCAGTTTGTACTGGAGGTGTGGCTGACACCTCAGTCGTGCACTCCTGACCAGCTCGTCTGCTCCATAGGCAGATTTTAATTAGTGTGAGTATAAAGCTTACCCTGCTCTCCCTCACTCACTGGAAGCCATTTGGCTCCAGGAGAGGTATAGGGTGGACTCTCATTGCATTCGTTGGTGGCCATTTGGCACCAGGAGAGGTGTGAGTGGGCTCAGCATGCATGTTGGTACCTGCATTCCCTGGATATAATGGAGGCCATTTTGGCACCAAAGATGATAAAAATGAATGTGGGCCCAGCATGCATGTGGAACCTACACTCCCTGAATTGTATGGTAGCCGTGATGGCACATAACAGGTAGAATTTAGTGTTAGGTTCCCGTCTTACAGAGATCGCCTTGACGTGTGGCAGACGGGCTCAGATAGTTTTGTACAAAATATATTTGCCAAGCATCTCTAATTTATAAGCATAGCATTAGCAATCATAATGCATTTTTGTACTTGATTTGGTTTGCAGAGAGCTGTTGTATTGTATGTTTTGTTTTTGATTCTATAATTATAAGCAGTTTTTCTCTGAAGTTTTGTTGGCCTTGGCTGACACAAACTACAGGTTTATAATTGTAGATATTGGGTCCTATGGAAGTACTGCAGATGCTAGCATCTTCAGGGCTTCCAGAATGGGTTGGTGGCTTCAGTCCAACCAACTAGACATACCACAGCCAGCAAACCTTCCTGGCTCCTCTGGCTCACCAGCGCCTTATGTGGTTGTAGGGGATTAGGGTTTTGCCCTTTCTACAAACCTCATGCGTCCCTTTCATAGGCGAGGTTTGGATGCAAACAGGCGCAATTTAAATTATCGGTTAAGTAGGGCCAGAATGTTTGTGGAGAGTGCCTTTGGTATTTTTTCTAGTAAATGGAGGGTTTTTCTTTCGTCCATACAGCTGACCTCAGAAAATGTTAATGTGGTCATAAAAGCGTGTGTAGTGCTGCATACCTACATACGTACACCTGATGAGTCGACACCTGATGAAGACTATAGGCCGCCATCAGGAATATGCACTTTACAACTCAGAAGATCTGGATCTGCTGGACTGAGAGTGCGGGATATATTTTCTGATTATTTTATGTCCCCTATCGGTTCTTTCCCTTTTCAGCAGTAGAACTCGACTCATGGACATTTTTTTTTTTTTTGCCAGTTATTTTTTTTACCTGGATGGATATATTTATGTTAGCTTTTGTATTTTGTAGTTAGGGACTCGCAAGATAATGAGGACCCTTGATGTGGTATTTTGCTTACATACAGACGTGGACAAAATTGTTGGTACCCTTTGGTCAATGAAAGAAAAAGTCACAATGGTCACAGAAATAACTTTAATCTGACAAAAGTAATAATAAATTAAAATTCTATAAATGTTAACCAATGAAAGTCAGACATTGTTTTTCAACCATGCTTCAACAGAATTATGTAAAAAAATAAACTCATGAAACAGGCATGGACAAAAATGATGGTACCCCTAGAAAACACAGAACATAATGTGACCAAAGGGACATGTTAATTCAAGGTGTGTCCACTAATTAGCATCACAGGTGTCTACAACCTTGTAATCAGCCATTGGGCCTATATATATGGCTCCAGGTAATCACTGTGTTGTTTGGTGATATGGTGTGTACCACACTCGACATGGACCAGAGGAAGCAAAGGAAAGAGCTGTCTCAAGAGATCAGAAAGAAAATTATAGACAAGCATGTTAAAGGTAAAGGCTATAAGACCATCTCCAAGCAACTAGATGTTCCTGTGAGTACAGTTGCACATATTATTCATAAGTTTAAGATCCATGGGACTGTAGCCAACCTCCCTGGACGTGGCCGCAGGAGGAAAATTGATGACAAATCTAAGAGACGGATAATCCGAATGGTAACAAAAGAGCCTAGAAAGACTTCTAAAGAGATTCAAGGTGAACTTCATGCTCAAGGAACATCAGTGTCAGATCGCACCATCCGTCGTTGTTTGAGCCAAAGTGGACTACATGGGAGACGACCAAGGAGGACACCATTGTTGAAAACGAATCATAAAAAAGCAAGACTGGAATATGCCAAACTACATGTTGACAAGCCACAAAGCTTCTGGGAGAATGTCCTGTGGACAGATGAGACAAAAATCGAAGTTTTTGCCAAGGCACATCAGCTGTATGTTCACAGACGAAAAAATGAAGCATATCAAGAAAAGAACACTGTCCCTACTGTGAAACATGGAGGAGGCTCTGTTATGTTCTGGGGCTGCTTTGCTGCGTCTGGCACAGGGTGTCTTGAATCTGTGCAGGGTACAATGAAATCTCAAGACTATCAAGGAATTCTAGAGAGAAATGTACTAGCCAGTGTCAGAAAGCTTGGTCTCAGTCGCAGGTCATGGGTCTTGCAACAGGACAATGACCCAAAACACACCGCTAAAAACACCCAAGAATGGCTAAGAGGAAAAAATTGGACTATTCTAAAGTGGCCTTCTATGAGCCCTGACCTCAATCCTATTGAGCATCTTTGGAAGGAGCTGAAACATGCAGTCTGGAAAAGGCACCCTTCAAACCGGACACAACTGGAGCAGTTTGCTCATGAGGAGTGGGCCAAAATACCTGCTGAGAGGTGCAGATGTCTCATTGACAGTTACAGGAAGCGTTTGATTGCAGTGATTGCCTCAAAAGGTTGCGCAACAAAATATTAAGTTAGGGGTACCATCATTTTTGTCCATGCCTGTTTCATGAGTTTATTTTTTTACATAATTCTGTTGAAGCATGGTTGAAAAACAATGTCTGACTTTCATTGGTTAACATTTATAGAATTTTAATTTATTATTACTTTTGTCAGATTAAAGTTATTTCTGTGACCATTGTGACTTTTTCTTTCATTGACCAAAGGGTACCAACAATTTTGTCCACGTCTGTATATTGTTTCCAACACGGTATGTGAAATATGTAATAATACCTCATTCATACACATTTTTAAAATGTTGCAAAACATGTATGCATGATTCCCCATCATCATAAATAAAGTTGTACTTGGCCTCATTATGATGTGCCACAAAAATATCATTACATGTGTCATGGCACATAACTGTATTGTGTTTACTATAGTGTGCTTAAAGGACATTATATTGTGGAAAACATGTTATGTACAGTATATATGTATAAATATTAAAAATATGTAGAATAAAGTTTATAAATTTTAAGATATAGGTGAAAACAACAATTATGATAGTCTCTGTACAGTGATCTAAAAAACAATCTACACAACAAGTATATATATAGTTAAGTGTATTTGGGTAAGATTACTGTATAGTATATTACAGTATATCTTACTATACAGTATACTTACAGTACTATACTATACTATTGTACTATACTATACAATACTATACTATTCAGTAGACTATTATTATTGTGGTGTATGTCTTGGTGATACATAAATATAAATATGCAATGGATATAATAAAGAGAAGTAACAATATAAATTGGGTAAATAAAACTCTGTTTATTATAAAATAAACATATTAGTCATAGCAACTTTATTGTAATAAGGTTTTGAAAATAAACTAAATAAAGATTTTTTTTTTTACAAATTCGTATAACACCTAGATGGCTAGGGTGGGCCCTGAAACTGAGGGCCAGGGTAGGCTGGTTGGGAAGGGGGGCCCGAGTACTGCAATGGGGCAGCTTGTGAGGAGGTGGGTACAGGCTGCCCATATGAGGACTCCACATGATAATGTGGGCCATATGGGCGAGTAGGTGGCCCATAATGACCCCTTGGAGGGTGGAATTGTGGAGGAGGCAGTGGTGGAGGCTGTGAGCCCTGAGAAATTGGCATTTGCTGGGGCCAAACTTGTTTCCATGAAGGCGCCAATTTTCCAGGGCCCCAAAAATGTTGGTAGGGTTGTTGGGGGGAGTGGCTGCATCCAGAACGATTCTGAGAGCCAATTTGGTTCTCAGTACTCGTTCTGGAGGTAGCTGGTGCAAATAAGAGGCCAGACTATGGGCATAAAGGTCAAACTCTTCCTCCTGCCGGGCTCTCGATAAATGATCAAGAACCTGAGTGTTTATGAGAGATTCGGCAGGAGGCACTGCCCATCGTCTGGCCCGGCTGGGTAGAGCCAAAGGTGGTAGGGGGAAAAAATCGCCTCTGGAAACAGGTGGTGACCTGGATGGTGCCATGCTGGATCCTGGTGCAGTATCTGCCTGCGCTGGCCCTTAGGGAGTGTCTTCCTCACAGGCATTTGATTGCTGCAGAGCTGACTCATGACCTTCCTCCTGTAGGTTGTCCTCCGTTCTTCAAAAATAGAACACAAATAGTACATTACTAGATAAACAGTATTTTGTTTTATAACTATTCACGTCACATATTACTATAATCATCAAATTACTTATTGCACATAGTACTACATGAACTACCCAACATATTACATATGGGGTCATTTAGCTACATTGGGGAAATTAGAACTTGTCATGTTGGTCACCTAATTTCGCTCATGAAAGGAGTAATTTGAAAGGATGTAATTGGCAAATATGCCTTTTCAACATGACATTTTTTTACCAATAACATTACCTACATAGTCTACATACAGTGTGTATGGATAAACATGTAGTGGTCATTGTGTAGAGTTAACTTACGAACCCAGCTCCATGACCTCATGGAGGAACATGAGTTGTTCCATAAACATATATGGCCTTTTCTTTGGAGGCCTGGAACCACTCCACCCCTGGTGGTGCATTTCTTTGTAGAACTGATCCCTGCAGCTCCCTCAACGATTCCTAACCTCATCGACTTGTAATAAAAATACAAGAAAGGAAAATTAACCTAAATATACAGTCCAACAGATTATAACTAGAGATGAGCGAATTTCTCAGAAACTGAATTCGGCCGGTTCGCCGAATTTTCCGAAAAATTTGCTTCGATCCGAATATATTTGCAAATCGTGATAAAAAACAGCTATTTCTGGGCTGCATAGAGCCTTTATATGGGTGTAGAACACTGTGCCTTGCAGTAACACGCATAGGGAGTGTGCTGGTGTAGTGAAATAACATGCAGATGACAGGCGTCGCTATTAGAATCACACTTTACTTATTTGGGCAGTCACGGGGCCAAAACCGACCAAATAACTCAAGTATTAATTCAGCCTTGCGGGTCGATGTTAGTGTAAAGAAGAAGCACGCTCCTTTTACACCCTCGTTAGCTGATTCCACATAGATGTCTACAGAACCTGTTCTATTAAACGCTTATAAAAGTAGAGCCGCCCCCCCGACAGAATGGAGAGGATGTCAGTAGTTTGTGTTAATGTCACTGATTAATTTGCCCTTCCTCTGATCCGTCAAAACAATAACCCACAAAAAAAACGGATCCTGTCTGTGGCGCATCCGCCTTCACTCGGTCAGCATTTGGTTAGTAATCCATCAGTATTGCTAATGCCCAAAAAAAAACAGGAGTGGATCTAAAACAGAGATGACACGTGAATGAAATATTTGCATGTCTTCTGTGTTTTGTACCCACTCCTGCTTTTGGCTACCAAATCATAAGCCAATTCTGATGGGACCATACAGGCCTTACAGCTGCTACACAGACAGAATTTACTTCCTTCTGACAGATCAAAAGAAAGGTAAAAAAAAGGATGATGTCAGCCAGGCCGAAAGCCAAAATAGTGGACCAGTGATGAAGTGTGGAGGGTGGGAACAGCATGAGAAGTCCACAGAGTGGACCTATGACATAGTGGTGAGGTGGAAGAAGTATGAAGAGGCCACCAAGTGGCACAAAGACAGAGTCTGGAGTTGGCAGCAGCATGAGAAGGCCACCGAGTGGCACAATGACAGAGTCTGGAGGTGGCGAATGCAGCAGCAGCATCATGAGAAGACCACTGAGTGGCACAATGACAGAGTCTGTAGATGGCAGCAATATGATAAGGCCAGCGAGTGGCAAGGTGACATAGTGTGGATACAGCATCAGCATGAGGAGATCACAGAGTGGCAAGGTGATGTAGTGTGGAGATGGCAGCAGCAGGAGGAGACCACAGAGTCGCAAGGTGACATAGTGTGCAGATGGCAGTAGCAGCAGGTTCCTACAGAGTGGCAAGGTGACAGTGTGGTGATGCCAGCAGCAGCAGGATCCCACAGAGTGGCAAGGTGACATAGTGTGGAGATGGCAGTAGCAGCAGCAGCATAAGGAGGATACCAGAGAGTGGCAAGTTGACATAGTGTGTAGATGGCAGCAGCAGCATGAGGAGACCACAGAGTGGCAAGTTGACTTAGTGTGGAGATAGCAGCAGCATCAGCAATAGCATCAGGAAAATACCACAGAGTGGCAAGGTGACATAGTGTGGAGATTGCAGCAGCAGCATGAGGTGACCACAAAGTGGCAAGGTGACATATTGTGGAGATGGTAGCAGCAGCTGCATCAGGAGACCTAAAAGTGACCCGGTAACAGAGTGGGGTGGTGGGTGGCAATACCAGTAACCGCTGACAAAAGTGGGTGAAATAAGGAGCACTTGCCATCAGATGTGTGGCATCAGACGGGTTTCAGCATCAAAGTAGTAGCTGAGGCAGGTAGTCAGAAGCAAACGGTCTCTTGTATCAAAGTGTTGGTGTAGCACCATGGATAATCTAGTCTGATGCATCAGGAATTGGTGGTTGAAAATGCTTGGTGATCCACGCCTGATTCATCTTGACAAAGGTCAGTCTCTCCACATTTTAGGTGGAGACGCGAGTTCTCCGTGGGTTAACTATGGCACCCGCAGCACTAAACACCTGCTATGATGCCACATTACTGGCCAGGCAGGACAGCTTTTCCATCGACAAACTCTGCTAGTTGAGGCCACAAATCCAGTTTGGTAACCCGGTAGTCTAGCGGATCTTGAATCTGAGGTGGCAGGGTGCTGTCCAAGTATGCCACCACCTGCTGGTTCAGGTCCTGCTCCAGGTCTATCTGCTGCTGCTGGTGAGTAGATTCTTCACTATGCGGGTGAATAAAGCAACTCATCAGCTACTCTAGACCCACGTTGCTGCTGCTGGAGCTGGTACTGCTCCAGCCACCCCACTCCTCCCCAGCAGCCATGGCAGTGGAATGTGAGCACAGAGGGCCCCCGGTCAGAGCTGCGAGAGGATGGACGATGGGGCCGATAGGCAGCGGCCAACTGACTACATAGGGTGTCTCTGTAGTAGTTTAGTTTGTCCCCCCTCTCGGTGGGTGTATAAAAGGCCCCCATTCTGGACCGGTAGCAGAGGTCCAACAAGGTGGAGAGCCAGAATTCATCCCTCTGGCGAATGGTGACAATTCGGCTGGCACTACGCAAGCAAGTGAGCATGCAGCGGGCCATTTGTGCAAGTGACTCGGAGGGACTCCCTGTCTCCATCACCACTGCATACTGCCACAGTGTGTCTGGGTCCTCTGTCTTGTCTTCCTCATCGTCCTGTAGCTCCTCTGGCTGCTCCTGTCCTATCAGCTGAAAAAACACCCATTTGGCTACACATTGCCTGTGCTCCAATGTCCTCCTCCCCCCTCCTCTTCCAGTTCAGCCCCCACAGGGCTCATGTGGCTGTGAGATCAAGGCGCCATGTCTCCTGTCCCCTGACCAGCCATTGTTACCATCATCTGTTCCAGGACATGAAGCAGTAGAATGATGACGTTCATCCCATAGTCCTGGCGACTGACAAAATAATGTGGCGCTCTCAAAGGGCCTGAGCAAACGGCAGGTGTCACGGATGAGCTGCCGCTGGCTGACATCGAAGTTACACAAGGGGAGCACTGCTATCCGCTTGCATCATCAAGAAATCATTGAAGGCCTCTCTCTGTTCGTATACTTGGTCCAACATATGGAGGGTGGAATTCCAAACGGTGGAAACGTTGCATATCAGCCTATGTTGGGGGATGCCGTTCTGCCGCTGCAACTCAAGGAGGGTGTGCTTTGTGGTATACGAGTGGCTGAAGTGCATGCAAAGTTTCCTGGCCATTTTTTGGATGTCTTGCAGATGGGTGGAAGACTTCAGGAACCGCTGAACAACCAGATTCAACACGTGTGCAATGCAGGACGCATGGCTCAGCCTTTCTTGACGCAGTGCCAACACAATGTTCTTACCATTGTCGGTCACCATAGTTCCGATTTTGAGTTGTCAGAAAGCCAGGATTCGATTTCTTGACGAAGGACACGGAGCAGTTCCTCCCCTGTGTGACTCCGTTCACCAAGGCAAGTCAGGTGTAGGACTTGACAGACAGCTCCCTTCGGCTGAGGTGGTGGAGCCTTGACTGGCTGAAACTGGGTGTGTGCCACTGGGTGATGCAGCGGTTGCTGCAGCAGGCTGGACCACCACATCAGAGCCACAGTTCTCCCAGACCACTGTATGGCGATGCTGCATATGTTAACGCAGGGCCATAGTGCCAACATTGGCACCCTGGACACGCTTTACCTTCTGCCCAAAGATGCCACATATGGCCACGTTCACCTCCTCTGGCGCAATGGAAAAAAAAACTGCCACACCGCAGAGTAGGTGATATTCCCCCCAACAGTCCGCACTGACTGATTGCTACTGCCGCCGCATCCGTCATCCCCTTCACCACTACTTCCCGGACAGGTAGGCTGCTGCAAAGCAGGAGGTCTACCCCGGCCATGTTTGGCTCCCGACCACCCACTGCTGCCACCCTGCTGACTTCCAGCCATGCTACTACCTTGCTGGCTCTGCCGCTGCCTCATGGGCAAGCTGCCACCCTCTTCTCCTGATGATGATGATGAAGCCCCTTCTGCACCCGGCTCCCAAGTGCGATCGACTTCATCATCATCAATTAGTGTCTGCACATCACTTATGTCCTCCTTAACGGCCTCTGGGTCAGGAGCCTGACCAATCACAGCACAAGCTCCCATGCCACTCTCCTCATCACTACTTGCCCGACTAGAAGAGGAAGTGGCGGATATCTCCTGCAGATCTTTGCTGGGCAGTAGCTGCTGACTGTCCTCTAGTAGCCTGTTCCTCACTGAAAAGTGGAGCAGAGCCTACAGCATATACTACTTTTTGCGGTGAGGGAACAGAAAAGGACAGAGGCAGGTTGAGGTCAGGTGAGGGCACAGGGCATGCTCCCAGGACATGCCAACTAAGGCTTGTGTCTGACGAACCCACCGACTATTGGCTGGCTGTGTCTGATGTCACTTGGGATGACGTGGATGACTGAGTTAACCAATCAAGAATAGCTGGGTTGTTGGTCATGACACGACGGCTAGATGACACCGGGAGCTAAGGTCTCTCGCTGCGACTCCTGCTGCCACGACCCCTTACTCTGTTGCTTGCACCAGAAACATTCATGCCTCTGCCACTCCTCTGTGCATGGCCTGGCACTTCTCTGCCGGACATACTTGTAGCTGAACTAAACAAATGAAACAGAAATTAAAACACCCCTAAAAGCAACAAATATATTTTTCTTTTTGTACTAAAATATTCCACTAAATTATTTCTGTGCAAGTAACAGCAAACATGAACTGAGTATATATTTCTCGTATTGTAGTGAAATAGGCCACAATTTTTTTTCTGAACAAATACAAGCACACGTTAACTGCGTATATATTTCTCGTTTGGACTAAAATAGGCCACTAACGATTTCAGAATAAATAACAGAAAAAGTGAACTGCGTATATTTTTCTCTTTTTCTACAGAAATATGGCAATAAACACTTTTAGCGCAAATAACACCAAATGTGAACTGCGTTTATTTTTCTCGTATTGTAGTGAAACATATCAAGAAATGCTTTTAGCGCAAATAACACCAAATATGAACTAAGTCTATTTTTCTCTTTTTCACTAGAAATATGGCAATAAGCGCTTTTAGCTCAAATAACACCAAATGTGAACTGCATCTATTTTTCTCATTTTGAAGTGAAATATGACAAGAAACGCTTTTAGCACAAATAACAGCAAATATGAACTAAGTCTATATCTCTCTTTTTCTCTAGAAATATGGCAATAAACGCTTTTAGCGCAAATAACACCAAATGTGAACTGCGTCTATTTTTCTCGTATTGTAGTGAAATATAACAAGAAACGCTTTTAGCGCAAATAACACCAAATGTGAACTGCGCCTATTTTTCTCGTATTGTAGTGAAATATGACAATAAACGCTTTTAGCGCAAATAACACCAAATGTGAACTGCGTCTATTTTTCTCGTATTGTAGTGAAATATGACAAGAAACCTTTTAGCGCAAATAACCGCAAATATGAACTTAGTCTATTTATCTATTTTTCTCTAGAAATATGTCAATAAACATTTTTAGTGCAAATAACACAAGATATGAACTGCATCTATTTTTCTCATATTGGAGTGAAATATGACAAGAAATGCTTTTAGCGCAAATAACACCAATGAACTGCGCCTATTTTTCTCATATTGTAGTGAAATATGACAAGAAACACTTTTAGGGCAAATAACACCAAATGTGAACTGCGTCTATTTTTCTCGTATTGTAGTGAAATATAACAAGAAACGCTTTTAGCGCAAATAACACCAAATGTGAACTGCGCCTATTTTTCTCGTATTGTAGTGAAATATGACAATAAACGCTTTTAGCGCAAATAACACCAAATGTGAACTGCGTCTATTTTTCTCGTATTGTAGTGAAATATGACAAGAAACCTTTTAGCGCAAATAACCGCAAATATGAACTTAGTCTATTTATCTATTTTTCTCTAGAAATATGTCAATAAACATTTTTAGTGCAAATAACACAAGATGTGAACTGCATCTATTTTTCTCATATTGGAGTGAAATATGACAAGAAATGCTTTTAGCGCAAATAACACCAATGAACTGCGCCTATTTTTCTCATATTGTAGTGAAATATGACAAGAAACACTTTTAGGGCAAATAACACCAAATGTGAACTGCGTCTATTTTTCTCGTATTGTAGTGAAATATAACAAGAAACGCTTTTAGCGCAAATAACACCAAATGTGAACTGCGCCTATTTTTCTCGTATTGTAGTGAAATATGACAATAAACGCTTTTAGCGCAAATAACACCAAATGTGAACTGCGTCTATTTTTCTCGTATTGTAGTGAAATATGACAAGAAACCTTTTAGCGCAAATAACCGCAAATATGAACTTAGTCTATTTATCTATTTTTCTCTAGAAATATGTCAATAAACATTTTTAGTGCAAATAACACAAGATGTGAACTGCATCTATTTTTCTCATATTGGAGTGAAATATGACAAGAAATGCTTTTAGCGCAAATAACACCAATGAACTGCGCCTATTTTTCTCATATTGTAGTGAAATATGACAAGAAACACTTTTAGGGCAAATAACACCAAATGTGAACTGCGTCTATTTTTCTCGTATTGGAGTGAAATATGACAAGAAACGCTTTTAGCACAAATAACACTAAATATGAACTTAGCCTACTTTTCTCTTTTTCTCTAGAAATATGGCAATAAAAGGTTTTAGCGAAAATAACACCAAATGTGAACTGCGTAAATATTTCTCATATTGTATTGAAATAGGCCACTAAATGATATCAGCGCAGTTAACAGCAAAAGTGACCTGCTTATATATTTTTCTTTTTCCACAGATAAAAGCCACTAAAGGCTTTTCAACATAGCACTTGCACCCCAATAACTAATTGCTGGAATGACAGAGCTGTGTTATGAGACTATCTGGATCCCCAAGTAATGTTTCCCTGCACTTGTAAATCGCTTTTGTTCACAATGAGGATTTTCCTATGACTCTCCCTAGCATCTGCACACGTCTCTCCCTGCCTGTGAAATGATTCCTCTCACTATCCTTTCCCTGCACTAGTAAATCACTTCTTTCCTTCTTTTTTTTTACAATTAGCTTTTCTTTCACTCTCCCTAGCACAGGCATGGTCAACCTGCGGCTCTCAAGCTGTTGTAAAACTACAATTCCCACCATGCCCTGCTGTAAGATAATAGATGTAGGCAGTCTGGGCATGCTGGGAGTGTTAGTTTTGCAACAGCTGGAGTTGGCCATCCCTGCCCTAGCACCTGCATACACGTCTGACCCTGAACAAAGTATGATAGTGAATGTCAGACTCTAAGATGGGCACCATATTTATAGGGCTGTGACATCACAGGGCTGGCTGGCTGCTAATTGGCTGCATGCATGGTATTTTGGGTCACCCCGCCTTCCTAGAGTTTCATGTCCCCACACATGTAGCCACCATTGTAGCCGGTTAGCCGCCATGTTAGGAAAAATTGTGATTCGTTACCACGAAGCGCAAGGATATTCGCATTCGTTCAGAATCAAAAGTTTCCTTAAATTTGGAATGAATTTGACTTTGTCAGCTTCAATTCGTTCATTTCTAATTATAACGTATCAAATGTGCTATGGTATGTAGGATAATGTATCACATGTGCTATGCTATGGAGGATAAACCTATCACATGTGCTATGCTATGGAGGATAACGTATCACATGTGCTATGCTATAGAGAATAACGTATCACATGTGCTATGCTATGGAGCATAACGTATCACATGTGCTATGCTATGGAGGAAAAACTATCACGTGGTATGCTATGGTGGAAAAACTATCAAATGTGCTATGCTATGGAGGAGAACGTATCACATATGCTATGCTATGGAGGATAACGTATCATATGTGCTATGCTATGGAGTATAACGTATCACATGTGCTACTGTACATATGCTGTGGAGGAAAAACTATCACATGTGCTATACTAGGGAGGACAGCAAGGATCACACATGTATACATTGGCTACTTACCCAAATTCTGGCGACTTTGCCGTTTGTTTTTTTCCCAGATGGTGGAGAAAAGCTCCTGGGTTATCTCCACCCAGGCTGCATCTTTTTTATACCGGTCGTGGTAGTCCCCACAACGCGTATCCCAAATGCAGGGCCTCTCCTGGACGAGGAAAATGAGCCTCTCAACATCCATGGCCTGTGGTGTCTTCGGCATGGATAAAAAATGGTCGGCAAGGGCTGGAAAATTCAGCAGCAAACTCCTGCCTCATTTTCTGCTTGGAGACACACGCTGAGCAACTCAACTTCCTGTCTAAAATCCATTCTGTGTTGCTAAGTTACTTGTGTTAAAAACGCAATTCATGGCATCCGGAAGCAATGCGAGTTTCACACAGCCCCATTCACCTCTATGTTGCGTGAAAAACTCAGAATATAGAACATGCTACGATTTTCACGCAAAGCACAAATGAGGCGTGAAAAACAATGCTCATGTACACAGCCCCATTGAAATGAATGGGTCCGGATTCAGTGCGGGCGCGATGCGTTCACGTCACGCATTACACCCGCACGGAAAACTCGCTTGTGTGAAAGGGGCCTTAGTTGTATCATCAATTCGAACCTGTAATGGTTTAGTCTGTTTTAGAGCACATGGTTTTCTTCCCAACCCTACTCCTATCACTTTGTCAGAGCTCAGATATTTCTCTGGACTTTCATGAGCCTTTAAAATAGTATGGCTCTCCCCCGTGTCAACTATACAGTTGACATATTTTCCATCAGGTAGTGTTAGTTTTACCAATGCTTGTGGACCTATGTGGGGTGGTACCCTTACTACCATGGGCTCATCTGGTTGGGGGCTGCCTATTTCCTAGTCGCTTAATTGCTGGTCTACTGTGACCAGCTGGATTTGTGTACTGTCAGAATTCATCTGGTTGTTCTGATTGATCTGCCATTAAGAGAGACAATCTTTCTTCATGTGCCCTCGATTCTTACATCCAAAACAAAATCCTTTCCTCCTAAAATCTTCTACATTCACAGTCATTCCTTTCCTAAGCCCGCATGTATTCACTTTCTCATTTCCTCTTCTCTGTGTGTGTGCCCCTGCCTGCATGGCCCCCCTTCCTCAAGCAGCCTGTTGCTGATCCCCATACATCATTACAGGGATAGCTGACTGTTTCGCTGCGTGCTTCTTTTTCCTCTTATTTAACTGTTCCTCTAGACTACAAACAACAAACAATGACTGATCAAGAGAGGTGTTGTCACGGAAGGTGTACAGAAAACTAGAAGACACAAAATGAAGATCCGACTGACTGGATCCAAAACTAAGGAACCAAAGGGAAAGCCCTGCAACAGACCTGGATCTCTCCCTAACTGCTCAGCCTATGCAAAAATCTCAATGGTAGATGATCGCATATCCTCATTCCTCGACTGTATAACACCTGAACACCCTATAATAGTGAGGGGACACGACCACCGGCTCCCTACACTTAATACGGAGGGAGTCAGGGTCACCTGGGATCCAGCAAACAGGAAAACACAAATGAATGAACAAAACTTATCTGTAGAAGACTCAGTAGTAGCATCCAGCATGCACACACTCCAGGAAGTTGTATAAACTGCAAAGTGATGCAGTATGGGAAGGGATTTAAAGGGATGCAATCAGTGCAACTACATGACAGCTGAGAGAGGCTAACGAGATGAGAAAACGAAAGCAAAACAAAAGGAACCTCAAGCAGGAGGTTCTGAAGAACGTCTGACAGAGCTTCTCAGATGTCTGGTGGTGACAGTACCCCTCCTTCTACGAGTGGACTCCGGACACTCAGAGCCCACCTTCTCAGGATGGGACCTATGGAAAGTCCTGATGAGACGAGTGGCCTTAATGTCCATCACTGGGACCCACATCTTCTCCTCAGGACCATAACCCTCCCAATGAACGAGGTACTGGAGAGAACCGCGGACAACACGAGAATCCACAATCCTAGAGACCTGAAATTCAAGATTACCATCAACCACATTCGGAGGAGGAGGCATAGACGAGGGTACAATGGGTTGGACATAAGGTTTTAATAAGGACTTATGAAAAACATTATGGATCTTCCAAGTCTGAGGAAGATCAAGACGGTAGGCAACAGGATTGATGACGGACAAGATTTTGTAAGGCCCAATAAACTTAGGACCCAACTTCCAGGAGGGAACCTTCAATTTGATATTCTTAGTAGACAACCACACCAGATCACCAACATTCAGGTCCGGACCAGGCACACGTCTCTTATCCACCACACGCTTATATCTCTCACTCATGCTCTTTAGATTATCCTGAATCTTTTGCCAAATAGATGACAAAGACGAGGAGAATCTGTCCTCATCAGGTAAACCAGAAGACCCCTCTCCAGAGAATGTCCCAAACTGCGGATGAAACCCATATGCACCAAAAAATGGTGACTTATCAGAGGACTCCTGACGACGGTTATTTAAAGCAAACTCAGCAAGGGACAAAAAAAGAACACCAATCCTCCTGATTCTCCGCCACAAAACAGCGCAGATATGTCTCCAGATTCTGATTGACGCGCTCTGTCTGGCCATTCGACTGCGGGTGGAAAGCAGAAGAGAATGACAACCGAACCCCCAAGCGAGAACAGAAAGCCTTCCAGAATCTGGAAACAAACTGCGTGCCCCTATCAGAAACTATGCCTGAAGGAATACCGTGCAATTTGACAATGTGATCAATAAATGCCCGCGCCAGCGTCTTAGCATTGGGCAAGCCAGGAAAAGGAATGAAATGCACCATTTTGCTAAAACGGTCCACCACCACCAGAATCACAGTCTTCCCCGAGGAACGAGGCAGTTCCGTAATGAAGTCCATGGACAGATGCGTCCAAGGACGGGAAGGAATGGGTAACGGAAGGAGAGGACCTGATGGCCGTGAATGAGGTACCTTGGCACAAGCGCAGGTCTCGCAGGCTGCCACAAAACCCTCAACTGACTTACGAAGCGCTGGCCACCAGAATCTCCGAGCAATGAGATCCACTGTGGCTCTTGCCCCCGGGTGCCCAGCAAGGACAGTATCGTGGTGCTCCTTAAAAATCTTGTGTCTTAAAGCGAGAGGCACAAACAACCTCCCAGGAGGACAAAGATCAGGAGCCTCTGACTGGGCTACCTGAACCTCTGCCTCCAATTCAGGATAAAGAGCAGAGACCACCACCCCTTCAGCCAAAATGGGACCCGGGTCTTCAAAATTCCCACCTCCCGGAAAACAACGTGACAGGGCATCCGCCTTCATATTCTTAACCCCAGGGCGGAACGTAACAACAAAATTAAACCTTGAAAAGAACATCTGGCCTGTCTCGGGTTCAGATGCTTGGCTGACTCCAAATAGGCCAGATTCTTATGGTCAGTAAACACGGTAATAGGGTGTTCTGCTCCCTCTAGTCAATGGCGCCATGCCTCAAAAGCTAGCTTGATGGCCAACAACTCCCTATCTCCCACATCGTAATTTCTCTCTGCGGAGGAGAGTTTCTTCGAGAAAAAGGCACACGGTCGCCATTTGGCAGGAGAGGGACCCTGAGACAAGACCGCACCCACAACCACCTCAGAAGCGTCCACCTCAACTATGAAGGACAGAGAAATATTAGGTTGTACCAAGATGGGAGCGGAAGAAAAACTCTCCTTGATACTAGAAAAGGCCTTACGCGCCTCTACCGACCAGGAGGAAAAATCTACCCTCTTTCTAGTCATATCAGTGAGTGGTTTAACAACAGAGGAATAATTCAAAATAAACTTCCTGTAATAATTGGCAAAACCCCAAAAACGCATCAGCGCCTTCTGATTCTCAGGAAGCTCCCACTCAAGCACAGCACGGACCTTCTCGGGGTCCATGCGAAAACCAGAAGCGGAGAGAAGAAACCCCAGAAATTGAATTTCTGGAACCGCAAACACACATTTTTCCAGTTTAGCGTACAATTTATTCTCCCGCAGGATGAGCAAGACCTGACGTAGGTGGTCCTTATGAGTTTTGAAATAAGGAGAAAAAATAAAAATGTCATCTAGATACACTAATACAAATTGCCCCATTAAATGATAAAAAATGCTGTTCACAAAATGCTGAAAGACGGCTGGGGCATTCATCAAACCAAAAGGCATGACCAAATTCTCAAAATGGCCCTCAGGGGTATTGAAGGCCGTCTTCCATTCGTCTCCTTCTCTGACCCTGACCAGGTTGTATGCCCCTCTTAGATCCAACTTGGAAAAAACTTTAGCCCCAACAATCTGGTTAAACAGGTCCGGGATCAGAGGAAGCGGATAAGGGTCACAAATTGTGATACTGTTCAGCTCCCTGAAATCCAGACATGGTCTTAAAGAACCATCTTTTTTCTTAACAAAGAAAAAAACAGCGGCAACAGGTGACTTCGAGGGTCGTATGTGTCCCTTTCTCAGACTCTCAGAGATATAAGCACGCATAGCGACCCTTTCAGGTTGGGAGAGATTGTATAAACGAGATTTAGGCAGCTTGGCGCCTGGGGTGAGATTAATAGGGCAATCATACTCCCTGTGAGGGGGCAATTCCTGAACACCACTCTCAGAAAACACATCCGAAAATTCAGAGAGAAAATATGGTACAGTCTTAGTAAAAACCTCAGAAACAGATGTCGTGAGTAGAGTTGAGCGAACACCTGGATGTTCGGGTTCGAGAAGTTCGGCCGAACATCCCGGAAATGTTCGGGTTCGGGATCCGAACCCGATCCGAACTTCGTCCCGAACCCGAACCCCATTGAAGTCAATGGGGACCCGAACTTTTCGGCACTAAAACGGCTGTAAAACAGCCCAGGAAAGGGCTAGAGGGCTGCAAAAGGCAGCAACATGTAGGTAAATCCCCTGCAAACAAATGTGGATAGGGAAATTAATTAAAATAAAAATTAAATAAATAAAAATTAACCAAAATCAATTGGAGAGAGGTTCCATAGCAGAGAATCTGGCTTCCCGTCACCCACCACTGGAACAGTCCATTCTCAGATATTTAGGCCCCGGCACCCAGGCAGAGGAGAGAGGTCCCGTAACAGAGAATCTGTCTTCATGTCAGCAGAGAATTAGTCTGCATGTCATAGCAGAGAATGAGGCTTCACGTCAGCCACCACTGCAACAGTCCATTGGCATATATTTAGGCCTAGCACACAGGCAGAGGAGAGAGGTCCCGTAACAGAGAATCTGGCTTCATGTCAGCAGAGAATCAGTCTGCATGTCATAGCAGAGAATGAGGCTTCACGTCAGCCACCACTGCAACAGTCCATTGGCATATATTTAGGCCCAGCACACACACAGGCAGAGGAGAGAGGTCCCGTAACAGAGAATCTGTCTTCATGTCAGCAGAGAATTAGTCTGCATGTCATAGCAGAGAATGAGGCTTCACGTCACCCACCACTGCAACAGTCCATTGGCATATATTTAGGCCTAGCACACAGGCAGAGCAGAG
Organism: Bufo gargarizans; assembly: GCF_014858855.1. Lineage (NCBI taxonomy): Eukaryota > Metazoa > Chordata > Amphibia > Anura > Bufonidae > Bufo > Bufo gargarizans. The sequence continues at coordinate 217,972,208 of NC_058080.1, read as the reverse complement.
AGGTCCCGTAACAGACAATCTGGCTTCATGACAGCAGAGAATCAGTCTGCATGTCATAGCAGAGAATGAGGCTTCACGTCACCCACCACTGCAACAGTCCATTGGCATATATTTAGGCCTAGCACACAGGCAGAGGAGAGAGGTCCCGTAACAGAGAATCTGTCTTCATGTCAGCAGAGAATCAGTCTGCATGTCATAGCAGAGAATGAGGCTTCACGTCAGCCACCACTGCAACAGTCCATTGGCATATATTTAGGCCCAGCACCCAGGCAGAGGAGGGAGGTCCCGTAACAGAGAATCTGTCTTCATGTCAGCAGAGAATTAGTCTGCATGTCATAGCAGAGAATGAGGCTTCACGTCAGCCACCACTGCAACAGTCCATTGGCATATATTTAGGCCCAGCACACACACAGGCAGAGGAGAGAGGTCCCGTAACAGAGAATCTGGCTTCATGTCAGCAGAGAATCAGTCTGCATGTCATAGCAGAGAATGAGGCTTCACGTCAGCCACCACTGCAACAGTCCATTGGCATATATTTAGGCCCAGCACACACACAGGCAGAGGAGAGAGGTCCCGTAACAGAGAATCTGGCTTCATGTCAGCAGAGAATCAGTCTGCATGTCATAGCAGAGAATGAGGCTTCACGTCAGCCACCACTGCAACAGTCCATTGGCATATATTTAGGCCCAGCACCCAGGCAGAGGAGGAGGTCCCGTAACAGAGAATCTGTCTTCATGTCAGCAGAGAATTAGTCTGCATGTCATAGCAGAGAATGAGGCTTCACGTCAGCCACCACTGCAACAGTCCATTGGCATATATTTAGGCCCAGCACACACAGGCAGAGGAGAGAGGTCCCGTAACAGAGAATCTGGCTTCATGTCAGCAGAGAATCAGTCTGCATGTCATAGCAGAGAATGAGGCTTCACGTCAGCCACCACTGCAACAGTCCATTGGCATATATTTAGGCCCAGCACACACAGGCAGAGGAGAGAGGTCCCGTAACAGAGAATCTGGCTTCATGTCAGCAGAGAATCAGTCTGCATGTCATAGCAGAGAATGAGGCTTCACGTCAGCCACCACTGCAACAGTCCATTGGCATATATTTAGGCCCAGCACACACAGGCAGAGGAGAGAGGTCCCGTAACAGAGAATCTGGCTTCATGTCAGCAGAGAATCAGTCTGCATGTCATAGCAGAGAATGAGGCTTCACGTCAGCCACCACTGCAACAGTCCATTGGCATATATTTAGGCCCAGCACACACACAGGCAGAGGAGAGAGGTCCCGTAACAGAGAATCTGTCTTCATGTCAGCAGAGAATTAGTCTGCATGTCATAGCAGAGAATGAGGCTTCACGTCACCCACCACTGCAACAGTCCATTGGCATATATTTAGGCCTAGCACACAGGCAGAGCAGAGAGGTCCCGTAACAGACAATCTGGCTTCATGACAGCAGAGAATCAGTCTGCATGTCATAGCAGAGAATGAGGCTTCACGTCACCCACCACTGCAACAGTCCATTGGCATATATTTAGGCCTAGCACACAGGCAGAGCAGAGAGGTCCCGTAACAGACAATCTGGCTTCATGTCAGCAGAGAATCAGTCTGCATGTCATAGCAGAGAATGAGGCTTCACGTCACCCACCACTGCAACAGTCCATTGGCATATATTTAGGCCTAGCACACAGGCAGAGCAGAGAGGTCCCGTAACAGACAATCTGGCTTCATGACAGCAGAGAATCAGTCTGCATGTCATAGCAGAGAATGAGGCTTCACGTCACCCACCACTGCAACAGTCCATTGGCATATATTTAGGCCTAGCACACAGGCAGAGCAGAGAGGTCCCGTAACAGACAATCTGGCTTCATGTCAGCAGAGAATCAGTCTGCATGTCATAGCAGAGAATGAGGCTTCACGTCACCCACCACTGCAACAGTCCATTGACATATATTTAGGCCTAGCACACAGGCAGAGCAGAGAGGTCCCGTAACAGACAATCTGGCTTCATGACAGCAGAGAATCAGTCTGCATGTCATAGCAGAGAATGAGGCTTCACGTCACCCACCACTGCAACAGTCCATTGGCATATATTTAGGCCTAGCACACAGGCAGAGCAGAGAGGTCCCGTAACAGACAATCTGGCTTCATGTCAGCAGAGAATCAGTCTGCATGTCATAGCAGAGAATGAGGCTTCACGTCACCCACCACTGCAACAGTCCATTGGCATATATTTAGGCCTAGCACACAGGCAGAGCAGAGAGGTCCCGTAACAGACGATCTGGCTTCATGTCAGCAGAGAATCAGTCTGCATGTCATAGCAGAGAATCAGGCTTCACGTCAGCCACCACTGCAACAGTCCATTGTCATAAATTTAGGCCCAGCACCCAGGCAGAGGAGAGAGGTCCCGTAACAGACAATCTGGCTTCATGTCAGCAGAGAATTAGTCTGCATGTCATAGCAGAGAATCAGGCTTCATGTCAGCCACCACTGCAACAGTCCATTGGCATATATTTAGGCCTAGCACACAGGCAGAGGAGAGGTTCATTCAACTTTGGGTAGCATCGCAATATAATGGTAAAATGAAAATAAAAATAGGATTGAATGAGGAAGTGCCCTGGAGTCCAATAATATATGGTTATGGGGAGGTAGTTAATGTCTAATCTGGACAAGGGACGGACAGGTCCTGTGGGATCCATGCCTGGTTCATTTTTATGAACGTCAGCTTGTCCACATTGGCTGTAGACAGGCGGCTGCGTTTGTCTGTAATGACGCCCCCTGCCGTGCTGAATACACGTTCAGACAAAACGCTGGCTGCCGGGCAGGCCAGCACCTCCAAGGCATAAAAGGCTAGCTCTGGCCACGTGGACAATTTAGAGACCCAGAAGTTGAATGGGGCCGAACCATCAGTCAGTACGTGGAGGGGTGTGCACACGTACTGTTCCACCATGTTAGTGAAATGTTGCCTCCTGCTAACACGTTGCGTATCAGGTGGTGGTGCAGTTAGCTGTGGCGTGTTGACAAAAGTTTTCCACATCTCTGCCATGCTAACCCTGCCCTCAGAGGAGCTGGCCGTGACACAGCTGCCTTGGCGACCTCTTGCTCCTCCTCTGCCTTGGCCTTGGGCTTCCACTTGTTCCCCTGTGACATTTGGGAATGCTCTCAGTAGCGCGTCTACCAACGTGCGCTTGTACTCGCGCATCTTCCTATCACGCTCCAGTGCAGGAAGTAAGGTGGGCACATTGTCTTTGTAGCGTGGATCCAGCAGGGTGGCAACCCAGTAGTCCGCACAGGTTAAAATGTGGGCAACTCTGCTGTCGTTGCGCAGGCACTGCAGCATGTAGTCGCTCATGTGTGCCAGGCTGCCCAGGGGTAAGGACAAGCTGTCCTCTGTGGGAGGCGTATCGTCATCGTCCTGCCTTTCCCCCCAGCCACGCACCAGTGATGGACCCGAGCTGCGTTGGGTGCCACCCCGCTGTGACCATGCTTCATCCTCATCCTCCTCCACCTCCTCCTCATCCTCGTCCTCCTCGTCCTCCAGTAGTGGGCCCTGGCTGGCCACATTTGTACCTGGCCTCTGCTGTTGCAAAAAACCTCCCTCTGAGTCACTTCGAAGAGACTGGCCTGAAAGTGCTAAAAATGACCCCTCTTCCTCATCCTCCTCCTCCTCCTCCTGGGCCACCTCCTGTTCCATCATCGCCCTAAGTGTTTTCTCAAGGAGACATAGAAGTGGTATTGTAACGCTGATAACGGTGTCATCGCCACTGGCCATGTTGGTGGAGTACTCGAAACAGCGCAACAGGGCACACAGGTCTCGCATGGAGGCCCAGTCATTGGTGGTGAAGTGGTGCTGTTCTGTAGTGCGACTGACCCGTGCGTGCTGCAGCTGAAACTCCACTATGGCCTGCTGCTGCTCGCACAGTCTGTCCAGCATGTGCAAGGTGGAGTTCCACCTGGTGGGCACGTCGCATATGAGGCGGTGAGCGGGAAGGCCGAAGTTACGCTGTAGCGCAGACAGGCGAGCAGCGGCAGGATGTGAACGCCGGAAGCGCGAACAGACGGCCCGCACTTTATGCAGCAGCTCTGACATGTCGGGGTAGTTGTGAATGAACTTCTGCACCACCAAATTCAGCACATGCGCCAAGCAAGGGATGTGCGTCAAATTGGCTAGTCCCAGAGCTGCAACGAGATTTCGCCCATTATCACACACCACCAGGCCGGGCTTGAGGCTCACCGGCAGCAACCACTCGTCGGTCTGTTGTTCAATACCCCGCCACAACTCCTGTGCGGTGTGGGGCCTGTCCCCCAAACATATGAGTTTCAGAATGGCCTGCTGACGTTTACCCCGGGCTGTGCTGAAGTTGGTGGTGAAGGTGTGTGGCTGACTGGATGAGCAGGTGGAAGAAGAGGAGGAGGAAGCCGAGAAGGAGGAGGTGGCAACAGGAGGCAAAGAATGTTGCCCTGCGATCCTTGGCGGCGGCAGGACGTGCGCCAAACAGCTCTCCGCCTGGGGCCCAGCTGCCACTACATTTACCCAGTGTGCAGTTAGGGAGATATAGCGTCCCTGGCCGTGCTTACTGGTCCACGTATCTGTGGTTAGGTGGACCTTGCTACAGATGGCGTTGCGCAGTGCACACTTGATTTTATCGGATACTTGGTTGTGCAGGGAAGGCACGGCTCTCTTGGAGAAGTAGTGCCGGCTGGGAACAACATACTGTGGGACAGCAAGCGACATGAGCTGTTTGAAGCTGTCTGTGTCCACCAGCCTAAATGACAGCATTTCATAGGCCAGTAGTTTAGAAATGCTGGCATTCAGGGCCAGGGATCGAGGGTGGCTAGGTGGGAATTTACGCTTTCTATCAAATGTTTGTGAGATGGAGAGCTGAACGCTGGCGTGTGACATGGTTGAGACGCTTGGTGACGGAGGTGGTGGTGGTGGTGTTGGTGGTACATCCCCTGTTTGCTGGGCGGCAGGTGCCAACGTTCCTCCAGAGGCGGAGGAAGAGGCCGAGGCGGCAGCAGCAGAATAGGCCGAGGCGGCAGCAGCAGAAGAGGTAGCAGGGGGAGCCTGAGTGACTTCCTTGGTTTTAAGGTGTTTACTCCACTGCAGTTCATGCTTTGCATGCAGGTGCCTGGTCATGCAGGTTGTGCTCAGGTTCAGAACGTTAATGCCTCGCTTCAGGCTCTGATGGCACAGCGTGCAAACCACTCGGGTCTTGTCGTCAGCACATTGTTTGAAGAAGTGCCATGCCAGGGAACTCCTTGAAGCTGCCTTTGGGGTGCTCGGTCCCAGATGGCGGCGGTCAGTAGCAGGCGGAGTCTCTTGGCGGCGGGTGTTCTGCTTTTGCCCACTGCTCCCTCTTTTGCTACGCTGTTGGCTCGGTCTCACCACTGCCTCTTCCTCCGAACTGTGAAAGTCAGTGGCACGACCTTCATTCCATGTGGGGTCTAGGACCTCATCGTCCCCTGCATCGTCTTCCACCCAGTCTTGATCCCTGACCTCCTGTTCAGTCTGCACACTGCAGAAAGACGCAGCAGTTGGCACCTGTGTTTCGTCATCATCAGAGACATGCTGAGGTGGTATTCCCATGTCCTCATCATCAGGAAACATAAGTGGTTGTGCGTCAGTGCATTCTATGTCTTTCACCGCTGGGGAAGGGCTAGGTGGATGCCCTTGGGAAACCCTGCCAGCGGAGTCTTCAAACAGCATAAGAGACTGCTGCATAACTTGAGGCTGAGACAGTTTCCCTGGTATGCATGGGGGTGATGTGACAGACTGATGGGGTTGGTTTTCAGGCGCCATCTGTGCGCTTTCTGCAGAAGACTGGGTGGGAGATAATGTGAACGTGCTGGATCCACTGTCGGCCACCCAATTGACTAATGCCTGTACCTGCTCAGGCCTTACCATCCTTAGAACGGCATTGGGCCCCACCATATATCGCTGTAAATTCTGGCGGCTACTGGGACCTGAGGTAGTTGGTACACTAGGACGTGTGGATGTGGCAGAACGGCCACGTCCTCTCCCAGCACCAGAGGGTCCACTAACACCACCACGACCATGTCCACGTCCGCGTCCCTTACTAGATGTTTTTCTCATTGTTATGGTTCACCACAACAACAAATATATTATTTGGCCCAATGTATTGTATTCAAATTCAGCGGGATATAAATTTGAGGCCTAGTATTTAGGCGCTGGGTGACCGGTATGGATTTAGTGACAGAATTAGACTTGGAAATGCACAGAAGCGTGTGTGTGAAGTTATTCTGAATGACCCAATGTGCACCTTGAATATTATATACCCTTTTTGGGATAGATTTCAAATAGCTCTGATATAGCAGGAACCACTAAATTATGAAATTGCTAAATTGGGAATTGTACTTCAACCCAGAACAAAAAATGTGCTTTGACGGGCACTAAATAACTTTCCCAGCTACAACAGTACAGCGGTAACGAGAGATTTAGAGGGATTTAAATTTGAGGCCTAGTATTTAGGCGCTGGGTGACAGGTATGGGTTTAGTGACAGAATTAGACTTGGAAATACACAGTAGCGGGTGTGTGTGAAGTTATTCTGAATGACCCAATGTGCACCTTCAATATTATATACCCTTTTTGGGATAGATTTCAAATAGCTCTGATATAGCAGGAACCACTAAATTATGAAATTGCTAAATTGGGAATTGTACTTCAACCCAGAACAAAAAATGTGCTTTGACGGACACTAAATATCTTGCCCAGCAACAACAGTACAGCGGTGGGTAACGAGAGATTTAGAGGGATTTAAATTTGAGGCCTAGTATTTAGGCGCTGGGTCACCGGTATGGATTTAGTGACAGAATTAGACTTGGAAATGCACAGAAGCGTGTGTGTGAAGTTATTCTGAATGACCCTATGTGCACCTTCAATATTATATACCCTTTTAGGGATAGATTTCAAATAGCTCTGATATAGCAGAAACCACTAAATTATGAAATTGCTAAATTGGGAATTGTACTTCAACCCAGAACAAAAAATGTGCTTTGACGGACACTAAATATCTTGCCCAGCAACAACAGTACAGCGGTGGGTAACGAGAGATTTAGAGGGATTTAAATTTGAGGCCTAGTATTTAGGCGCTGGGTGACAGGTATGGGTTTAGTGACAGAATTAGACTTGGAAATACACAGTAGCGGGTGTGTGTGAAGTTATTCTGAATGACCCAATGTGCACCTTCAATATTATATACCCTTTTTGGGATAGATTTCAAATAGCTCTGATATAGCAGGAACCACTAAATTATGAAATTGCTAAATTGGGAATTGTACTTCAACCCAGAACAAAAAATGTGCTTTGACGGACACTAAATATCTTGCCCAGCAACAACAGTACAGCGGTGGGTAACGAGAGATTTAGAGGGATTTAAATTTGAGGCCTAGTATTTAGGCGCTGGGTCACCGGTATGGATTTAGTGACAGAATTAGACTTGGAAATGCACAGAAGCGTGTGTGTGAAGTTATTCTGAATGACCCTATGTGCACCTTCAATATTATATACCCTTTTAGGGATAGATTTCAAATAGCTCTGATATAGCAGAAACCACTAAATTATGAAATTGCTAAATTGGGAATTGTACTTCAACCCAGAACAAAAAATGTGCTTTGACGGACACTAAATATCTTGCCCAGCAACAACAGTACAGCGGTGGGTAACGAGAGATTTAGAGGGATTTAAATTTGAGGCCTAGTATTTAGGCGCTGGGTGACAGGTATGGGTTTAGTGACAGAATTAGACTTGGAAATACACAGTAGCGGGTGTGTGTGAAGTTATTCTGAATGACCCAATGTGCACCTTCAATATTATATACCCTTTTTGGGATAGATTTCAAATAGCTCTGATATAGCAGGAACCACTAAATTATGAAATTGCTAAATTGGGAATTGTATTTCAACCCAGAACAAGAAATGTGCTTGAACGGACACTAAATAACTCGCCCAGCTACAGCACTAGGGACAGATTTAGCTGGATATAAATTTGAGGCCTAGTATTTAGGCGCTGGGTGACCGGTATGGATTTAGTGACAGAATTAGACTGGGATATGGCCAAAAAATGAACAGACTATTGCTGGTTAAATGCACTTGGTGTGACAGCTTCACCCTGATGTAGGCTTTAGCCAAAAAACAACCACACCATTGAGGGTTAAATGCACTTGGTGACAGGCGCAGCTTGCCCCTGATTTTGTATATGGCCAAAAAATGAACAGACTATTGCTGGTTAAATGCACTTGGTGTGACAGCTTCACCCTGATGTAGGCTTTAGCCAAAAAACAACCACACCATTGAGGGTTAAATGCACTTGGTGACAGGCGCAGCTTGCCCCTGATTTTGTATATGGCCAAAAAATGAACAGACTATTGCTGGTTAAATGCACTTGGTGTGACAGCTTCACCCTGATGTAGGCTTTAGCCAAAAAACAACCACACCATTGAGGGTTAAATGCACTTGGTGACAGGCGCAGCTTGCCCCTGATTTTGTATATGGCCAAAAAATGAACAGACTATTGCTGGTTAAATGCACTTGGTGTGACAGCTTCACCCTGATGTAGGCTTTAGCCAAAAAACAACCACACCATTGAGGGTTAAATGCACTTGGTCGCAGCTTGTGCTGGCGCACCACAAGACACAAAATGGCCGCCGATCACCCCAGAAAAATGAGACTGACAAACGGTCTGTGCAGCCTAAAAACAGTGAGCAATTGAGGATCAGCAGCTCAATGATCCACAGCTGCAGATCGATCAGTTAATCAAGTCCTTTGGAGGAGTTAATCTGCCTAATCTCGCCCTACTGTCGCAGCCGCAACCTCTCCCTACGCTAATCAGAGCAGAGTGACGGGCGGCGCTATGTGACTCCAGCTTAAATAGAGGCTGGGTCACATGGTGCTCTGGCCAATCACAGCCATGCCAATAGTAGGCATGGCTGTGATGGCCTCTTGGGGCAAGTAGTATGACGCTTGTTGATTGGCTGCTTTGCAGCCTTTCAAAAAGCGCCAAGAAAGCGTCACAAAAGCGCGAAGAAAGCGACGAACACCGAACCCGAACCCGGACTTTTACGAAAATGTCCGGGTTCGGGTCCGTGTCACGGACACCCCAAAATTCGGTACGAACCCGAACTATACAGTTCGAGTTCGCTCATCCCTAGTCGTGAGGCAATTCTCTCTGCAAAAGTCACTCCAACCATTTATTTGCCTCGCTTGCCAATCAATGGTGGGGTTATGTTTAGTGAGCCAGGGTAGCCCCAACACTAGAGGAGTAGGCAACCCGCTTAGGACGAAACATGACACATCCTCAACATGAGTATCACTCACAATCAAACGGATATTGTGAACTATGCCCTTTAACGATTTCTGAGAAAGTGGAACGGAATCAATAGCAAAAACAGGTATATCCTTTCCCAAAATGCATACCTGGAAACCATGAGTTATAGCAAATTGATTATCAATAAGATTGACAGCTGCTCCACTATCTACAAAAATCTCACAAAAAATGTTCTTGCTCTCTAGCGCCACCCTGGCAGGTAGGACAAAACGGGAACTACAAGCAAACGGAAAACCTTCAATTTCCGCATCGACCTTGGAACTTTTTAGAGGATTTTTTTTCTTTTTGTTTCTTTATTACTCTCAAAAAACTGCCTGAATCTCCTAGAGGGACAAACATTTGCCAAATGATTTATACCTCCACAACAGAAACAAACCCTCCTCTGAGAGCTGAATCTTCTATTGTCAGAGGCAAGCAAACCCAGCTGCATGGGCTACTGCTCAGAAGGGATTGAGAGCGACTGAGACCCCTGTGCACTGAATGAGACCGCCGCACTGTCCTTGGACTGAGTATGACAGGAAGGAGTGATCTCTTCTCTCTCTCTAAGATGCCAGTCAATACGAACGGCCCGAGACATGGCAGTGTCCACGGAGGTAGGTTTCTCATGAAAGGCAAATGCATCTTTCAATCCCTCTAAAAGACCATGGCAAAATTGACTTCGGAGTGCAGCATCATTCCAACCAGTATCAGCTGCCCATCTCCTAAATTCTGAACAGTATATCTCTGCGGACTGTTTACCCTGGCATAAAGGACATAGTCTAGACGCAGCCAGAGCAATACGATCCGGATCATCATATATCTGACCCAGGGCTAAAAAAAAATCATCCACTGAACAGAGGGGCCGTGCCCCCACCGGCAGCGAAAAGGCCCAGGACTGAGCGTTATCCCTGAGCAGCGAGATGATGATCCCCACCCTCCGCTCCTCATCACCAGAGGAATGGGAAGTAGGCGAAAATGGAGTTTGCAAGCCTCTCTAAAACAAACAAAATTCTCACTACCCCGGAGAACGTATCCGGGAGCGAAATCTTAGGCTCAGAACAAACTCCATGAACGCAAGCAGAAACAATCACCTCAAACTGAGAGACAGTTTTCCGGAGATCTGCTACCTCCAGTGAAAGACCCTGCATGCGGTTAATCAAGGTTGAAACCGGATTCATGCTTAAGACGGTTTTGGCGGTTTATAATGTCACGGAAGGTGTACAGAAAACTAGAAGACACAAAATGAAGATCCGACTGACTGGATCCAAAAGTAAGGAACCAAAGGGAAAGCCCTGCAACAGACCTGGCTCTCTCCCTAACTGCTCAGCCTATGCAAAAATCTCAATGGTAGATGATCGCATATCCTCGTTCCTCGACTGTATAACACCTGAACACCCTATAATAGTGAGGGGACACGACCACCGGCTCCCTACACTTAATACGGAGGGAGTCAGGGTCACCTGGGATCCAGCAAACAGGAAAACACAAATGAATGAACAAAACTTATCTGTAGAAGACTCAGTAGTAGCATCCAGCATGCACACACTCCAGGAAATTGTATAAACCGCAAAGTGATGCAGTATGGGAAGGGATTTAAAGGGATGCAATCAGCGCAACTACATGACAGCTGAGAGAGGCTAACGAGATGAGAAAACGAAAGCAAAACAAAAGGAACCTCAAGCAGGAGGTTCTGAAGAACGTCTGACAGAGCTTCTCAGATATCTGGTGGTGACAGGTGTGCATACATTCTGGACATATTTTCTTCAATTCTGTTCTTAACTCATCTCGCAAACCTTTAATGAAACAAGTTCTAAATATCCGCCCATCTCTACTGTCTGCCATGCTCACATTGAAATCCTGATCTGTAAATATGCTGACTAATCTAGCGTGATACTTGGCAACAGTTTCCCCAGACGGTTGGAAAGCCTCAGGCAATCCTACACCCAACTGATTACTCAACGCCTTAGTAACCACATGAAGTCTCTTTAAAAACATATCTCCTGATTTCTTTAACCTTGCATCTGCATCCTTCGGAACATCGTCTATTACACCACCTGTTGGATTTTTTTTAAATCTTTTCTGCAAAAAGGGCACCTGCTGCTGCACTGCAAAGTCCATTCAAATCATCCCAAACATCAACATAATTTCTTTGAATCTTTGTTAAGCCCTTATAAAAACCATTTGGATCTTTATAGGGATCAGGCAACTTATCCAGGGATTATACTACTCTACTTGCTGTGTGGCTCTCCCCGGGACGCCTTGGTCATTACAAGCCATAGTAACTTGAGTTACTACCGGATAGGTCCCAAACTTAGGGGGATGCACTACTTTAGGCATAACTTCCCAACATTTTGGGCATCTTGCAAATCCATGTGGATGATCACAAGTTTATAGCTGGTTTATCTGTGTTTAGTTCATCCCCTACTGTGCGCCATTGACTCTCTCCCTCCTTTATCAAATGTGTAACCACTCACTCCGGAGTATAATGGGGAGTGCTATGAGCAAGGGTAGATGTACTCTGTGGAGAACTGTGCAGAATACTTGAAGAGGAGTCTGGTGACATGGAAACACGTCCTTGAAAACTCACTGCGGTACTACAGTTCTCACATTGATTTATATTCAAAGTATTACATTGGCCACAGTACGTACATTGCCAACCGCCCTCACCCTCCCTCATCATGCTGGTATATGTCGGCGGTGGTCTGGTATGTGTCATTTCCAATCTCGTCATGTCACCATATTCAGTACTAGTATTGGGAATTGTCCAAATGAAATGAAAAAAGGAAACTAAAACAAGGAATTACCAAATTAAAAACTAAAGAAGGAAAGTATATGGAAGAAGATAAAGAACTAGCTGACTGCCTCAATAAATACTTCTGTTCAGTTTTTACAAAGGAAAATGAAGGAGAAGGACCTCAGTTAGGAAAGAAGACTAATGAATCTTTTGACGCATGTGTCTTTACAGAGGAAGAGGTTCTAAGTCAACTGTCTAAAATTAATACAAATAAGTCACAGGGGCCTGATGGGATACACCCAAAGCTATTAAAAGAGCTCAGCGGTGAACTAGCAAAACTATTAACAGATTTATTTAACCAATCACTGGCAACAGGAGTCATCCCAGAAGATTGGAAATTAGCAAATGTTGTGCCCATTCACAAGAAAGGTAGTAGGGAGGAATCGGGCAACTCTAGGCCAGTAAGCCTGACATCAATAGTGGGGAAATTAATAGAAACCATACTTAAGGAGAGGATTGTGGACCATCTAAAATCCCATGGATTGAAAGATGAAAAACAGCATGGGTTTACTTCAGGGAGATCATGTCAAACTAATCTTATTGATTTTTTTGATTGGGTGACTAAAATAATAGATGGAGGAGGTGCAGTAGACATCGCTTATCTAGACTTTAGTAAGGCTTTTTTTATTTTATTTTTTCAATAGTTTTTATTGAATAATTCAGAGTCATACATGAAAAACTAGAGAAGTGGGAGGGTGACAAATCCCCACTACTCTTGAACAGCACAGAACTTATTCCAGGTCTGACAAATACAAGTTTCGGATCATAATATTCTTATACATGTTGTACATCATGAAGACAGCTTATCAAAGAAATTGAGTGACTGTTATCATTTTGGTTACATATACCTAGTCGTGTTCACAACACTAATTACTTAAAAGGAGCAAACAAAAAGTCTGAAATAAACGTCTGCGGGTTATGTTTGCAGGTCGCAAGCAATCAATGCGAACTTGAGGTCAAGCTTAGCGACTATTCTGTGAGACACATCCTGTGAGACACATCCGAGACAGGTCAAGGAAGGAAATCTAGATGGAAGGAAGGAGAACCGACTGAGACTCAAATAACCCTTGAGTTAAGGAAAACCCGGCCTTACCCTGTGGGCCTTCAATAACCTCTGAAAGAGATCCAGTTACACCAAATCCTCAAGAATTTAGGGTGAGATCTCATTTCCCAAGAGGACAATTCCTCTAGGCGATAAATCTGGTCTATCTTTTGGAGCCATTGTTCTGTAGCTGGGACCTCGGTTGACAACCATAGAAGGGGGATTAGTAGTTTAGCCGCATATATTAATTGTTTAAATAGTGCTAGATTAGGTGGGGGAGGATCAGTAGGGAAAAGATTTAGAAGGGCAACCTCTGGTGATGGGACAATATTAGATTTACAAATTCTATTGCAAGTCTGAAAAATCTTTACCCACCAACTAGCCAGGACCGGGCATGACCACCATATATGGAGAAAAGTACCTTTGTTTTCAGAGCATCTCCAGCATGTGTCCGAGGCCGATACAGAGTATAGGCATGTCTTGTCAGGGGTTTTATACCAGCGAGTAATAATTTTGTAGTTATTTTCCTGAATTTTGACACAACGTGAAGCTTTATGTGGGGAGTTAAAAATATTAGTGACATCCTCGGGGGGGAAGCATTTATCTAAGTCTTTTTCCCATAATCTGATAAACGCCGGCGTCAGCGCAGTAGGGGGAGTCCTTATCCTGTTGTACCATTGTGAGATTTGTTTACGTAGGGGAGAGTTTAAGGAAATCAGATGCTCAAACCAAGTTACAGGGCGTAATAAATTTTGTACTTGAATGTGTTGAGACATGTAAGCCCTTAAAAAGAACGTACCGTTGAAGCTAGAGCAAGGGACCTTCAATAGGTCATTTATTGCTTTGACAGAAAGCAGTTGTCCGTCTGCATAAAGGTCAATCAATCTCACCTTAGCCTTGATTATTTCAGTAGGTAGACTTTTTAGCAGGGCTTGGGGAGCCAGTTGTAGAATATCTGTTGTATTAAGAATAGGAGATGGAAAAGGAGAGCCAAGGGAAGAGGATTGCAGGGCCTTCCAGGCATTTAGGGTGGCCTTCATTACTGGAGAAATATTCGGATGGAGAGGCGGTAATGACATTCGTCCTAATAGCGCAGTTCTAAAAGGAAGTCCTAGTAAGGCTTCTTCCATAGGGACCCAAGATTTATGTTTGGGGGCTATCATCCAATCCACCACTCTGGTAAGTAAAACTGCTTTCCCATAGAATTCAGGATCTGGTAGTGAGACCCCTCCTCTCTCTCTCGGATAAGATAACAACTTGTAGGACAGCCTGGCTTTTTTCTTGTTCCATATGAAGGCTCGGAACATAGACCGAAGTTTAGTGTAAAATGTAGAAGGGACTGGAATTGGAAGAGTCTGTTGGAGGTAAGTGAGCTTAGGGATAACTAGAGAAAGTAAAATGTTTTTCCTCCCAAACCATGAAAGTATGTGGACATCCAGGGAGTTCAGGTCTTCGGACAACTTGTTTTGGAGAGTAATATAGTTCAAGTTGAAGAGTTGGTTTGGATCCATGGACATTTTAATCCCCAGAAACGTTAAAAAGGGGGCAGACCAATTAAAGGGAGAGTTTGCTTCCAGATGGTCTTTTAAGGATTTTTTAAGGCCTGTGGAGATTATAAGCGATTTACTGTGGTTAACTTTAAAATTGGAATAAGATCCATAAATTTCCAAGTGCCTATAAATAATGGGGAGAGCTGTCTCAGGATTACTAATTATTAACAGCAAATCATCCGCGAATGCAGCTATTTTATGTTGTTGGTCCCCTAACGTTATTCCCTGGATGTCCCCATCTAACCTAATGGTCTGCAACAGAGGCTCCAAGGCGAGGACGAATAGGAGCGGGGAAAGGGGGCAACCTTGGCGTGTGCCATTGCGAATTTTGAAGGGTTCAGAAAGGGTATCATTTACCCGGATTGAAGCCGAAGCATGACGGTACATGGCCTCTATTGCTAGGATAAAGGGAGGTGGGATACCGCGAGATCGTAACGTCGAGTACATAAAGGACCAATTGACCCTATCGAAGGCCTTCTCAGCATCAGTGCTGAGAAGGACAAGAGGGATGTTCTTTCTTTTGACATAGTGAATGATATTGAGGATTCGGGCCGTATTATCCTTCCCCTCTCTTTGTTTTACGAACCCCACTTGATCCCTGTGTATAAGCGATGGGAGGACTTCCGCCAGTCTATTTGCAAGCATTTTAGCTAAAAGTTTTAAGTCTATGTTAAGAAGGGAGATAGGTCTGAAATTGGGGCATAACGTATGGTCTTTACCTTCTTTAGGAATTAAGGTGATGTGGGCTCTTGTCATGTCAGGGGAGAGGGGTGCTCCAGCTAAGGTGGCATTATACACTGGAAGGAGGTGTGGTATCAATATCTCCTGGAACGTTGAGTAGTAGGGGATAGGGAGGCCGTCAGGACCTGGGCATTTCCCTCTAGGGGAGTTTTTAATAGCTTCCAGAAGTTCCACTGAAGAAAAAGGAGATGTCAAACGAACCACGCTTTGTTCTGACAGCGAGGGAAGATCCAACGTCTCCAAATAAAGAGAGAGGGGTGACGGCGATGTTGTATCACTCGGGGGGGATTGATGTGGGTTAAGATTATAGAGGGATTCATAATAGTCTCTAAACAGGGAAGCTATTTTGTTAGATTCAAAGGTTAAAGTGCCGTCCGGGGTTTTTAACTTGTGTATGAAGTTTTGCATTCTCCTACTTTTTAGCCTGGACATCATAAAGCGGGAGGCCTTGTTTCCATGGGCAAATATTTTATATTGAGAGTGCAAGTAGAACTTAGCGGAATTTATGTTTAGAAGGTTCTTGAGAGAGGCCCTGCATGAGGAAAGTTCCTGCAGCTGAGTCTCCAATAGAGAGGTTTTATGGGCTCTTTCCAGGAAGCTAATTTTCTCATAAAGGGAGTCTATCTGTCTTTGCCTTTCTTTTTTAAGATGAGCTCCCAGGCTAATACAATGGCCTCGTATGTAAGCTTTGTGAGCGTCCCAAACTGTTTGTGGTGAAACCTCAGGGGTACAGTTGGTGTCAAAATATTCTCTTAACAGTTGTTTCATTTTAGATATGTTATCTGATGAGTTAATAAGTTGTTCATTAAACCTCCAGTGGCTCTTATGTTTCTGGTTAAAAGGCGGTGTCATATGGATAAATATTGGGGCATGGTCGGATAGTATTATGGAACCTATTTCAGCTCTGGAACACAGCTGGAGATGCTCTTTTGACACAAATAAATAGTCTAATCTCTGGTAAGACTTGTGCATAGAGGAGTAAAAGGTATAATCCTTGGAGTCCGGATTTATGGTACGCCAGACATCTATCAGGTGGGCTTTAGATAGATTCCTCAATAGAGAGCGAATACCTTTTTGAGATTGGGCCGATTTTTGGGAGGAGGAGTCTATGAGGGGATTTAGGACTAGGTTCAAGTCACCTCCTACCACCGTGACACCACCTCTAAAAGTTTCTAATTTTTGAAGAGTTGAATTCAGCCAAGATATTTGGTGATCATTTGGGGCGTATAGGTTCACAAATGTGTAGAGATGTTGTCCAATTTTACCCTTGATCATCAAGAACCTCCCATCCGGATCACATAATTGATCATCCAGAATGAAGGGTACCTTACTTTGGAATCCAATGCTAACACCTTTAGAGTTTGACGAAGGGGATCCACTATGGAACCACGTAGGGGAAAAAGAAAAGGAAAGATTGGGAAAATGTTGTAGTTTAAAATGAGTCTCCTGTAAATAGACAATGTTTGCTCTATTTCTCCTCAGTAACCCAAAGACCTGGCTCCTCTTAGAAGGTGAATTAAGTCCCTTGACATTATAAGAAGCAACACTAATAGCCATATTGGAGATAAAGAGGGGGGACAAAGCATTCTATCAAAATAATAACAACATGAGGATGTGTTGTTTTAATGAGTAAAATATGGGACTTATCGTCTAGTCGGAGTATTATAGATAGCCGTCTTATTCCTGAAAATGAGATGACCCGTCTCGGATGTATTCTCCCATGGGGATGCACAGACCTGGTGAGAAAAGCAAAAAACAAACAAAATTTGAACTAAAAAAATACAAATGTAACAATAACGGAAAGGTCCTGTGGGACCTGGTCTGAAGGGGGAAAAGGCATTTGCCAATAGTAGACCCGACCATACATTTTAATAAACTGAGCTGCTATAGAAACATTAGGTTGAGTTGATAGGACGAGTGGAGATGGGCAAGTCCTAGAAAATATAGGGAGATGGGCTATGAATTGCTTTCCCTCAATAAAACCTAGGGGGAGTTAAGTGGGTTACTAGGTGTTTCTTGTGGAAGGGCAAATAGGAATTCAGGAGACAATATCCTATACAATGTAATTTTTGGTTGGGAGATCTAAAAAGAGCTCCAGTGAAAAGGGTGGACCCTCTCCAAAATCACGGATAGCTGTATGTTTTTTTTTTTTTTTTTTTATAATTAATAAGGTACTCTTGCCGGCGACCTCAAGCTGTCTATCGTTCTGAAACGTCTGAGGCATTGCGAGTATTAGGTGTGTCTTGCTATTAAATCCTTGCGTAAGGGTCTTATGGCTGAACCCCGCTAGGCCAACCGAATCTCTGTGAGTATGCGATTTAATGTGGCAGATATAATCGCATATCCCCGCTAATTCTAACTAATTGCGCAATTGCGACTAATGGGGTATTTACACCTAACATTAGATTCTAATCTGACAGCAGCAAACCCCAATTCACGTTGAGCCCATCCATACCCACCCTCTGGAAGCTATCTAGGCAATACTAGCTCTAGCATCACAGTAATGGCTATCAACGCATCATATAATAAAGAACACAGCAATACAAGGGAAAGCGCATAGGTGTTCTCAGTCCCGTCTTATATACTACAGTATTTGGAGAAGAATCGGGAGGTATACTGAGACATAGTACGGGAGTAAGAAGGGAGAAAAAGGGTGACATATGGAGAGAATAAGGGGGTTATACTCATCACATAAAACTTTGACTGTAGAGAGGTGACCCTTCTACTGTTTAGAAAACGTCTGTAGAAATGCGTCTAGGGGTGAGAGGATGACTCTTCTTTTTGTCTCTCTGTCTCTGTGCCTTAGGAGTATTCTTCGTCTCGAATAGAACTATTCTGGGGAGACTTGGCAACGATGATATGTCTTTGACAACGTCCCAATCTGCAATCGGCAAGGGAGAGATGTCCAGAAGATCATATGCAGCGCCTAAGTCCAGGTGAGATTTAATGTTGATCCTCTTGCCCTGATAGGAAAAAGATAACCCAAATGGAAATTGCCAGCGATATAGGATTTTATGATTTCTGAGCCAGTCAGTGAGGGGTTTGAGGCATCTTCTTTTCTGGAGCGTCATAGGAGCCAGATCCTGGTAGATGTTGATTGGCACTCCCTTGTATTTTGCTCCATTTGGTGGACGAGCCTTTGCTATTAAATCTTCCTTATCCTGGAAGTGAAGGAACCGGCAGATGATATCTCTAGGGGGTTCGTTGCCCTGCGGCCTTGGGCGCAGAGCACGATGCGCTCTCTCTAAAATAATCGATGCCGAGCGTTCAGGGCCTAGTAACCCCTCACATATCTCCTTAACCACTTCAGCCGGGTCTTGGGGAGAGTCAATTTCAGGAACTCCTCTAAAACGCAGGTTATTTCTTCATTAAGGTGCAGCTGGCACTGTTGCAGGCTAACGGCAGTTGCTTCCTGAAAGTCCAGGATCACCGCCTGGTTGTTCTCCAGGGTTTCGACCCTGCCACCCACATGCCTTATATCTTGCCTGAAGGACGCCATTTCGCTTACCAGCGGTTCCATTGCCCTCTGTAGAGCAGAATCCAGGTATTTCCTAGAGATCGGAAGGTGCTTGCGGAGTTTAAGATCTTCCAGATCACTGCTGTCTGCCTGGAGGTCTAGTTCGCTGTCTTCCGTCTCCTTGTTAGGCTCCGGCGCCTTCTTAGTTTCCCGGGCCGCACATATTGCCGCGGCTTTTTAAATAAATTTGTCCATATCTCCACAGTTTGAAGGCTGTTTGTGAGAAAGGGACGAATCCCCAGTCTTTTGCTGGCCGATTTTGCCCATATTTGTAGCTCAGCAGCTAACGTTTGCTGTGAAAAGGCCGGGATCAAGCAGCAGAGCTCAGGCGCACACGTCCATTCAGGTCTGGCGATAGCTCCGCGCCCCCTTTAGTAAGGCTTTTGATACTGTCCCACATAGAAGGCTTATCAATAAAGTGCAGTCATTGGGGAATACACCAAATGGAAAAGGACTTAGGAAAACTAGAGGAATGGTCAAAAATCTGGCAACTAAAATTTTATGTTGATAAGTGCAAGATAATGCACCTGGGACGTAAAAACCCAAGAGCAGAATATAAAATCAGTGATACAGTCCTAACCTCAGTATCTGAGGAAAGGGATTTAGGGATCATTATTTCAGAAGACTTAAAGGTAGGCAGAGAATGTCACAGAGCAGCAGGAAATGCTAGCAGAATGCTTGGGTGTATAGCAAGAGGAATTACAGAGCACTACAGAGCACTAGTGAGACCTCATTTGGAGTATTGTGCTCAGTACTGGAGACCATATCGCCAGAAGGATATTGATACTTTGGAGAGAGTTCAGAGAAGAGCTACTAAACTGGTACATGGATTGCAGGATAAAGCTTACCAGGAAAGATTAAAGGACCTTAACATGTATAGCTTGGAAGAAAGACGAGACAGAGGGGACATGATAGAAACTTTTAAATACATAAAGGGAATCAACAAGGTAAAAGAGAAAAGAATATTTAAAAGAAGAAAAACTGCTACAAGAGGACATAGTTTTAAATTAGAGGGGCAAAGGTTTAAAAGTAATATCAGGAAGTATTACTTTACTGAGAGAGTAGTGGATGCATGGAATAGCCTTCCTGCAGAAGTGGTAGCTGCAAATACAGTGGAGGAGTTTAAGCATGCATGGGATAGGCATAAGGCCATCCTTCATATAAGATAGGGCCAGGGGCTATCCATAGTATTCAGTATATTGGGCAGACTAGATGGGCCAAATGGTTCTTATCTGCCGACACATTCTATGTTTCTATGTCCATACCCATGTTTCTATATCAACTCCTTTTCTTCTACTATAAATTTTCTCCATCTAGTGGCATCCAAACTTTCAACTTTTGGCATCCCTGCTCTCTTAAGAATAGCAGTAGCATTTTTAATTGCTCATTTCAACACAAAAAAAGTACCAACACTAACGTTTTCTTTGGTAGCTTAAAATCCTCGTCTTTATTCAGGCAGTAGAAACATTGTACAGGACGTACACCCACAAGTGTTGCAACATTGACGCGTTTCGTACAAAGTTCTTATTCTTAACTGTGAACAATGTCTTTCCCAGAGGTTAAATACTGAACTGAAACAAATGGTTCCACCCTCACCTGAAAGGGGTAGGGGAGGGGGAAAGAGGAAAAGGAGGAACCTTCCATTCCCTATATAAGGCACTGTTCACATTGTCAAGCAATGTAATTGCAAATCGCATCAATCTTTATAGATAAATATATATATATATATATATATATATATAAAGTGACAATTCCCACCAATAAACATATAATAATAAACTCAATTACACACATAATAATAGATTAGAAACTGGCACATATAAGTATATAACAATATACGAATATACAAATATACAATATACAAATCTTATTCCCAACTTTACTTGAGAAATGAGCTTATGCATTTCTATTGATCATTTCACTGAAGTTAAGACTATTACGATATCTAGTATCCAATTTGAAAATCCAGAAAGCTTCCTTTAATCTTACAAGATGCTTTAAATCACCTCCTCTCTTTGGTAACCTCACTTGTTCGATAGCAAAAGCTCTGAAGTGTTTCACATTTTGTTCCTGTTTTTGTATAAAATGTCTAGCGACATTGGATATGTTCACACTTGCAGGATTATCAATGTAGTTGAGGTGCTCCAAAATCCTAACCTTGAATTTTCTGATGGTGCAGCCCACATACATTAGTTCACTGATAGAATTACAATTAATATAATATTTAATTGAATATATGATAGAGGTGTTCGCATTGTGAAAAGTTTTCATATTCACTACATAATTACACGTGCGGCAGCGAAAGCTGCCACATCTAGTAAAACCTTTGTAAGTGAGCCATGTGTTATCCCTTTGTTTAGGTTGCTGTGTATAGAAGGAAGGAGATAAAGTATTAGCTAGAGTTCAAGGTCTTCTGGAAACGATCCTGCATCCCTGCCTCAAAATTCAGCAAAGTACATTATCATCATATAATATTGGCAAATAGGTTTTGATTGTTTGTTGTATTATACCAAACTGTTTGCTGTACATTAAGACAAGGGTAGGCATATCGTTCTCTGTTTTGTACTGGTCACCTTGAGTGTCTCCATCATAGTGATTGATTTTATTTTTATTTCTGTCACTACCACCATCTTTGACCCCTCTACACTTCTTTTTTGTCACATTCTGGGAAGAAAAACCCTGGGGAGGAAACAACAGTTCCTCTCTAGTTTTATTCCTAGCAATCTCCAAACCTCTAGAGATCATCCACCTAGGGTAACCTCTTTGTGACAACTGTGTTTGGACAATCTGAATTTCCCTTTCAAAAGCCGCAGGACTGCTACAGTTTCTACGAGCACGTGTGAATTCACCCACAGGAATCAATTTATTCGTGTGGACCAGATGGTGACTGTCCGCATGCAAAATCGTATTTCCTGTGACTTCCTTGCAAAATGTTTCAGTTTGTATTATATGGCCGGGTATTCCTGAAAGTTTAAGGTCCAAAAAATTCATATAGTATTGGTCCTCAATATAAGTAAAATGCAAATTGTAGGGATTATCTTCAAAATAATGAAAAAACTCCTGTATGGCAGGCACATCGCCGCTCCAAATAAGGAGCAGATCGTCGATGTACCTGCCATATAACACAATGTACTCAGAAAATGGATTGTCTGTACTATACACATATCTCTCTTCCCAATAAGACATAGTAAGGTTTGCCAATGAAGGCGAATATTTCGCACCCATTGACCTGCCCGTAGATTGGACATAATATTTAGTCTGGTATGTGTCATTTCCAATCTCGTCATGTCACCATATTCAGTACTAGTATTGGGCATTGTCCATTCTGCTGTATGTAAGACCAAACAGGGGAATTATACGTGAGGTCACGGTGTGAGCAATAGGTGGGCCGAGGTTAATACAGTTCTGGTTACTCACGGTTACGTCGTCCCTGGGCAGACTCGCATAAGTCAAGAGGAGAACGGCACAAGAATTCTCTGGGGCACACTCTGGTGTAAGGGACACAGGCCAGATGGTGGTTTGAGGTGCCCTTGATGGTCTGTATTAATGTGCCTATGGCAAGGTCCCTTGTAGTCGTGACGCCAGTACCTTTTGTGGTTTTACAACCATTTACAGTAGAGGATGGAGACGAGGATGGTGTAATTCAACTTATAACTTTTACTGAACGTTGCTCCTGGTAACAGTAACATCCAAGTATTAAACAGTCGCTATAAGATGGACAGAGGTAAAGGTGCAACAGACCCCCTGCTGACAGGTGTAATGTGTCTCTCTAGCTATTAAATGATATAGGTTTGTAGCCTTACTGGTAGGCACTTGTGGAGATGGCCGTAACCATTTGGGGGTCTCTTTCTTTAGAATTCTTTGAATTTAATATTCTACTGAGTGAATGGAGCACTTCAACTGAGGGATCAAACTCCAGACTCAGACTGAACTGGAACTAACTGGCTAGGCTGACACATCCAGACTGCATTCTCTGCACACAATCCCCTAGACTAGGCCTGAGCTGAACTATATATATATATATGGGAGGTGTTATCTCCCCCTAATGGCAGGCTCAGTGTAATGCAATCTAAATACACCTGTAAGCAGGGATTATACATAAAGATGCACTGCAGCATGAAAGCAGGCTATATAAGATTAAGACATGCAAAGCAATACATAACTTTGCAGTGTCCACGAGGGTAGTGTGACACTGCATACAACCCTTGTTTAACCTGTGTCGCCCTCGACACGAAGATGAAGGTCTCCTGAAAAATACAAAAAGAGAACAATCCTGCAGGCATGAAGAACAGTACTGTTGAGGAAGGGTTGAGACGTATGCATATATATCCATGCAAACACGTGCGGGCATGTATGGTATATATGCATACATTAACCAACGCACCATGGGATGATGTGCGCAGATGTGCCCAGCATCTGCGCACGTCTGCCCATGGTGATCCCCAGGGGCTCATGGTGGCCCCTGTGGGAAATATGTGACCCCTTGTAATATATGTAGGGGCCTTGTGCCCCCTTATAATGTAGGGGCCTTGTGCCCCCTTATATAGTAGGGGCCTTGTGCCCCCTTATATAATCATGTGCCCCCTTTCTATGTCCCTAATATTAGTGTATACATGTGTATGGATGTGCCCCAAGCATCCATACGCATGTATACACTAATATTAGGGACATAGAAAGGGGGCACATCGGTGTGAATGTGCCCCAAGCATTCGCACCGATGCAATCTGGCTAATTGCATCAGAATGACCAGACAAGGGTCCGGTCATCCTGATGGATACAAAGAGCTCAGATTCAACAGAATCTGAGCCCTTTGTTGTAATTATCTCCAGCGCCGCTGGAGATAATTACGCATGATAGAAGAAGGGGAGAAGCCTCCCCTCCTCCTATTATGCGCATTCCGACAGTGCAATTACTATCGCACTGTCCGGAATGCTAGGTGCAGCAGGCGGGAGAACAAAGGCATCTCCCGCCTGTCTGCAGCGCGTCCCCGATGTGCTGGCCGGCGCAGTGACGTCATATCACTGCGCCGGCCCACATGGATGATGGGGGCGCACGCGCGCGCCCCCTGGTGGGTGGCGCGGCGCGGGAGTGCGGGCCGCCGGGGTTAAATGCCGGCGGCCCCGGCACTCCGGCAGAGAGGGTCTGGGCCCCCACATGGAGGAGAGCGCATCCTGCACTCAGAGCAAAGAGGACCGGACCCTCCCACCTAGAAGGAGCGCATCCTGGTGAGTACCAATTTGCGGGTGCGTGGGGGGCGGGGGCTGGGGATGCTAGTACCGCCGATTTGTTAAAAACTCTGTTGGAGCGGTTACAGCAGCCTGCACAACCGACTCCCTCACCCCCTCCCACAGTTAAGCCGGTGCCGGTTTTAGCGGGGGTTCACAAGGATTCGTGTTTTTGTGGGGTTAGCCCCCTGGGCAGTCATTTGGATGAGTCAGTTCGGGATAAGATTTGGGGGAATCAGTTCGTAGACATTTGGTCCCTAGTTTCGGTCGATCAGCATACGGTAGATAGGGAGCGCCGTTTTTCAGATAAGCCTTCGGAGCGCAGGCCCAGAGTAGCGAGAACTATGAACAACTGGTTACAGGCTTTTTCTGTCTTGGGCTGCATTATGGGGCAGCGGCATCCTGAACGATGTTCGGAGCTTTTTGTTTACCAGGATATCATTTACAGTGCCTATAAATCGCACGGGGGTAGCGCTTGGTGGCGGTATGATGAGGAGTTTAGACGGCGCTTGGCGTTGCATCCTGAGATGAGTTGGGGGGTTAAAGCGACGGATGCATGGTTGAGGTTGATGATGTCGCAGAGGCCTCCTCCCTTTCCTGCGGCGGCCACTGGTGCAGGGGGACCTTCTTCCCATGGACTGGTGGCCGTTCGCCGCCCTGGGTCCTGTTGGTTGTACAATGAGGGCACCTGCAAGTTTGCAGGGCTGTGTAGGTTTAAACATGAGTGCTCCGCCTGTGGCGGACCTCACCCGGCGAATAAGTGCACCCGACCTCCCGTCAAGTTCCCCAGGCCACATGAACAGTCCAGCCTTAAGGACCCCAGTGAGCGTGGCCGAGATGGGCCCCTGGTTAGACCAGTACCCCAATAAGCAGGCGGCTGCGCAACTTCGGTTTGGATTTTCTTTTGGGTTCTTTATTCCTTTTGTTCTTAATCGTTTCCCGTTTTTTTTCTGTTAATTTGAAGTCCGCTAGGGAGTTGCCGGAGGTTCTTAGGGATAAGGTTTCGAAGGAAGTGTCCTTGGGTAGGATTAGGGGCCCGTTTGCTGTCCTCCCCTTCTCTAATTTGCGAGTTTCCCCTCTGGGTGTGGTCCCTAAAAAGGAATCGGGTAAGTTAAGGTTGATTCAGCACCTGTCTCATCCCAAGGGCTCGTCGGTGAATGATGCCATTAGTTCGGAGGATGCTTCGGTGTCGTACGTTTCCTTTGACCGGGCGGTTTCACTGGTTCGGGATGCCGGCAGGGGCGCTCTCCTGGCCAAGTCTGATATTGAGTCTGCTTTTTGCCTTCTCCCTGTTCATCCTGATTGTTTTCATTTGTTGGGTTGTTGCATGGATGGCCAGTATTACTATGACACGTGTCTCCCCATGGGTTGCTCTATTTCGTGTCACTATTTTGAAATGTTTGGTTCGTTTTTGGAGTGGGTCGTGCGGTATGAGTCGGGCTCTACGTCCGTGTTGCATTATTTGGATGACTTTCTGTTTGTGGCCCCGGGTGTGGACGATGGTTGCTTGCGCTTGCTGAATACCTTTCTGGTCCTGATGTCTCGGTTTGGAGTCCCAATCTCGGCGGATAAGACGGAGGGCCCGGTTACGCGTTTTTCTTTTTTGGGAATTGAAATCGATACGGTGGACATGGTCTTCCGGTTGCCGTTGGACAAGCTTCAGAAGATAATGGTTTTGATTGATGGGTTTTTGGTGGTTGCGAAGGTTACACTCCTGCAGTTGCAGTCGCTGTTGGGCCTGTTATGTTCTGCGTGCAGGGTGATGCCCATGGGGCGGGTCTTTGCGCGGCGTTTGTCTCTGGCTACTAGAGGGGTTAAGTCTCCTCGTCACCACATCCGGGTCACTAAGTCTATGAAGGATGATCTGCGGATCTGGAAGTCCTTTTTGCAATCTTATAATGGCCACACTTGTTATTTGTCTCGTGTTACCCCGAATTCCGAGCTGTCTCTGTTCTCAGATGCCTCCGGATCTTTAGGTTTTGGTACGATTTTTGGGACTGAATGGTGTGCCGATGAGTGGCCTGTTGCATGGCGGGAAGCCGGACTATGTAAGAACCTCACCCTGTTAGAGCTTTTCCCGATTGTTGTGTCGGTGGAGTTGTGGGGAAACAGGTTGTCAAACAAACATGTATCGTTTTGGACTGACAATTTGAGTGTTGTGTATGCAGTTAACAGTTTGTCATCTTCTTCCCTTCCTGTCTTGTCCCTGTTGCGTCACTTAGTGCTACGCTGCCTTGAGTACAATATCTATTTCAGGGCTCGTCATGTTCCGGGGGTTGAGAATACAGTTGCTGATGCTCTCTCACGTTTTCGTTGGCAGGACTTTCGTTCCCTTCTGCCGGAAGCGGATCCGGTGGGCAGGAGTTGCCCGTCTTCCCTGTGGGAGTTGGTGACCAGCAGCTGATGTCCCTGGTCCGATCGTCGGTTTCCCCTGCGACATGGCAGGCGCATGGTAAGGCGTGGGCCGAGTGGTGTGGTATGGTGGGTTCCAGGGATGTGTGTTCTCGGGATGACCTGCGTTTGGAGGTAACAATTGAATGGTTGTTGCGTTTAAGGGTGGCAGGTGTTTCGGCAGCGGTTGCGCAGCGAAGATTGTCAGGTGTTGCCTTTAATTTTAAGTTGCGCGGCTGGGGGGATGTTAGTAGGCAATTTATTATTCGTCAGGCATTGAGGTGTTGGAGGAAGGAATTTGTATCGCAGGAGAGTCGGCGCCCTGTCTCGTTTAACCTGTTGTGCCGCATCATTGGTAAGCTCCCTGTGGTTTGCATATCGCCGTTTGAAACGCTGCTGTTCTCGTGTAGTTTTAGCATTGCCTTTTTTGCTGCTCTGCGAGTTGGTGAGTTAGTGGCTCCTTCGGGACTTAGGGCGGGTGGTCTTTATTGTGGGGATGTGGTCTTGGGCAATGATTCCTTGAGGATTCGGTTTGTCCGCTCTAAGACGGATCAGTTTGGGAGGGGAGCGTGGATCCCTCTGCGTCCGGTCCCGGGGGTCGCTTGCCCAGTCCGCCTAGTTACGGGTTACAGCGCGCTGCGCCCGCCCTGCCACAATATCTTAGCGCATGCAGACGGTTCCCCGTTGACTAAGTTCCAGTTTGCTAGGGTCTTCCGGTCCTGTTTAGAGGTGTTGGGGGTGGATCCGAAGGAATTCGGTACCCACTCTTTTTGTATTGGGGCAGCTACTGAAGCGGCTAGGGCAGGCCTGCCCGAATCGGAGGTTATGAGAATTGGTAGGTGGAAATCGGCTTGCTTCGCGAGGTACGTTAGGCCGGAATTGTTGCTGTGAGGTGCGCGAAAAAAATA
This sequence comes from Bufo gargarizans, assembly GCF_014858855.1. Taxonomy (NCBI): domain Eukaryota; kingdom Metazoa; phylum Chordata; class Amphibia; order Anura; family Bufonidae; genus Bufo; species Bufo gargarizans. The sequence continues at coordinate 217,944,719 of NC_058080.1, read as the reverse complement.
AAATAAAATTGTATTGTTGTTTCTCAGGGATAAATTTTTATTATGTGTTTTGTTATTCCGGTTTTGCTAACTCTTTTTTCTTGCAGGTGTGGTGCGACCGGCGGTGTGGATAGTCGGCCACTCTTATATTTTTGGGGCGGCACAGAGGGCTGATTGCCGGCCCGGCGGGAGGTCCCTCGGCTTTCGGGATGTGGACGTCTTATGGAGAGGAATCTGTGGCTTGAGATGGTCTCAACTTCTTTCGCAGGTCGTGGATATCGGTTTGCGTGCCAGTGGCCCGGTGATCCTGGTCATTCACGAGGGTGGCAATGATGTGGGGTCCGTGCCGTTAGTGGAATTGTTGACCCTTATGCGGTCTGATTTGGAACGCTTCCCATCGTTTTTTCGAGAGTTGGTTTTGGTTTGGTCGGAAATAGTCCCACGGGTGGTGTGGCAGGGCGGTGCTGCGATTGAAAGGTGTAGGAGGACTGTTAACGCGCGCATTTCCCGTTTTGTTAGATCCAGGGGAAGTGTGGTTGTTTGTCATCGTGAGCTGGAGGGCAATAATCGCTCTTTGATGAGGCCGGATGGTGTTCACTTATCTGAAATTGGTCTAGATATTTTCCTCTCCGGTCTTCAGGATGGAATTGAGCAGGCCATGTTTTTGTTGGGTGGTGGTCGGAGCCCCGTTTGAGGGCGGTTCTCCTCCGTGGCGGCAGTTCAAGACAACGGAGAGGTATCGGAGGAAATGAGCGGAGCTGCCCGCTGGGAGTCCAGCGGCTGGCAGATCGCACGGTTCAAAGGTTTTATGGTTGCCGTTAAAATTACCAGCTGTGGCCGATTACCACCCAACAAATAAAGGTGTTGAAAGGAAGAACGGTGTCTGTGTCATTCTGTAAAGTGATTGGTGTTGTTGTTATGGGCCAGAAATAGGGGCGGTCATCTACCCCCCCCCCCCCCTTTCCCCTGGTTTAACCCTAGTTGTACCAGCAGTCTGTACGGAGCAATCGGCCCCCCCGCTCTGGAATGCAGGCTGGCTAAGTATCACTTCCTGGTTAACCCCTGTCCTGCTGCCCTCAGCACAGAACCCCTAAGTCCCCTGGTTAACCCCTGAATCGCCCCCTTCCTGCATCCCCTGGTTAACCCCTGACCCTCCACCACACAACCCTGATCCCCTGATTAACCCTCTGATAACCCCTGGTTCCCCTGCTGTGTCCCTGATACCCCTGGTTTACCCCTGAATCGCCCCCTTCCGGCATCCCCTGGTTAACCCCTGCATCCCCTGGTTAACCCCTGCATCCCCTGGTTCTGTAGAGCATGCCTCTGCTCTGCAAACAACCCTTTTTAACCCTGTATTTCTTGGCCTGCAGGTATTAACTCCTGCAGAGCCACTGTTGTGTTAAACCCCCTTGTACCCCGTAGGGACAGAGCAGACGGGTGGGTTATTGTTAATATTACTTGTATGTGTGTATTGTATAGTTAGTTTGTGGGTGGAATTTGGGAACGTGTAGTGTAGTTTAGGATTGTATATTTATAGTGCTGTGTAATTACTGTATTGCGTGCTTGGTGTATTAACCGCCTCCGGACCGCCTAATGCAGATGTGCGGTCCGGAGGCGGCAGCCCTGCGCAGAGTGACGCATATACGCGTCATCTCGCGAGGGCCGAGATTTCCTGTGAACGCGCGCTCACAGGAACAGAAGGTAAGCGAGTGGATCTCCAGCCTGCCAGCGGCGATCGCTCGCTGGCAGGCTGGAGATGTGATTTTTTTTAACCCCTAACAGGTATATTAGACGCTGTTTTGATAACAGCATCTAATATACCTGCTACCTGGTCCTCTGGTGGTCCCTTTTGTTTGGATCGACCACCAGAGGACACAGGTAGCTATGTAAAGTACCACAAAACACTACACTACACTACACCCCCCCTGTCACTTATTAACCTTTTATGAACCCCTGATCACCCATGATCACCCCATATAGACTCCCTGATCACCCCCCTGTCATTGATCACCCCCCTGTCATTGATCACCCCCCTGTCATTGATCACCCCCCTGTCATTGATCACCCCCCTGTCAGGCTCCGTTCAGACGTCCGTATGATTTTTACGGATCCACAGATACATGGATCGGATCCGCAAAACACATACGGACGTCTGAATAGAGCCTTACAGGGGGGTGATCAATGACAGGCGGGTGATCAATGACAGGCGGGTGATCACCCATATAGATTCCCTGATCACCCCCTGTCATTGATCACCCCCCTGTCATTGATCACCCCCCTGTCAGGCTCCGTTCAGACGTCCGTATGATTTTTACGGATCCACGGATACATGGATCGGATCCGCAAAACACATACGGACGTCTGAATAGAGCCTTACAGGGGGGTGATCAATGACAGGTGGGTGATCACCCATATAGATTCCCTGATCACCCCCTGTCATTGATCACCCCCCTGTCATTGATCACCCCCCTGTAAGGCTCCATTCAGATGTCCGTATGATTTTTACGGATCCACGGATACATGGATCGGATCCGCAAAACACATACGGACGTCTGAATGGAGCCTTACAGGGGGGTGATCAATGACAGGCGGGTGATCACCCATATAGATTCCCTGATCACCCCCTGTCATTGATCACCCCCTTGTAAGGCTCCTCTCAGATGTCCATATGATTTTTACGGATCCACGGATACATGGATCGGATCCGCAAAACACATACGGACGTCTGAATGGAGCCTTACAGGGGGGTGATCAATGACAAGGAGGTGATCACGCATATAGACTTCCTGATCACCCCCCTGTCATTGATCACCCCCCTGTAAGGCTCCATTCAGACGTCCGTATGCGTTTTGCGGATCCGATCCATGTATCCGTGGATCCGTAAAAATCATACGGACGTCTGAATGGAGCCTTACAGGGGGGTGATCAATGACAGGGGGGTGATCAATGACAGGGGGGTGATCAATGACAGGGGGGTGATCACCCCATATAGACTTCCTGATCACCCCCCTGTCATTGATCACCCCCCTGTAAGGCTCCATTCAGACATTTTTTTTGGCCCAAGTTAGCGGAAATTTTTTGTTTTTGTTTTTTCTTACTAAGGCTCATATTCCACTAACTTGTGTCAAAAAATTAAATCTCACCTGAACTCACCATACCCCTCACGGAATCCAAATGCGTAAAATTTTTTGACATTTATATTCCAGACTTCTTCTCGCGCTTTAGGGCCTCTAAAATGCCAGGGCAGTATAAATACCCCACATGTGACCCCATTTCGGAAAGAAGACACCCCAAGTTATTCCGTGAGGGGCATATTGAGTCCATGAAAGATTGAAATTTTTGTCCCAAGTTAGCGGAAAGGGAGAATTTGTGAGAAAAATAAAATAAAAATCAATTTCCGCTAACTTGTGCCAAAAAAAAAAAAATCTATGAACTCGCCATGCCCCTCATTGAATACCTTGGGGTGTCTTCTTTCCAAAATGGGTTCACATGTGGGGTATTTATACTGCCCTGGCTTTTTAGGGGCCCGAAAGCGTGAGAAGAAGTCTGGGATCCAAATGTCTAAAAATGCCCTCCTAAAAGGAATTTGGGCCGCTTTGCGCATCTAGGCTGCAAAAAAGTGTCACACATCTGGTATCGCCGTACTCAGGAGAAGTTGGGCAATGTGTTTTGGGGTGTCATTTTACATATACCCATGCTGGGTGAGAAAAATATCTTGGTCAAATGCCAACTTTGTATAAAAAAAATGGGAAAAGTTGTCTTTTGCCAAGATATTTCTCTCACCCAGCATGGGTATATGTAAAATGACACCCCAAAACACATTCCCCAACTTCTCCCGAGTACGGCGATACCACATGTGTGACACTTTTTTGCCGCCTAGGTGGGCAAAGGGGCACACATTCTAAAGAGCCCCTTTAGGATTTCACAGGTCATTTTTTACACATTTTGATTTCAAACTACTTACCACACATTAGGGCCCCTAGAATGCCAGGGCAGTATAACTACCCCACAAGTGACCCCATTTTGGAAAGAAGACACCCCAAGGTATTCCGTGAGGGGCATGGCGAGTTCCTAGAATTTTTTTATTTTCTGTCACAAGTTAGCGGAAAATTATGATTTTTTTTTTTTTTTCTTACAAAGTCTCATATTCCACTAACTTGTGACAAAAAATAAAAAATTCTAGGAACTCCCCATGCCCCTCACGGAATACCTTGGGGTGTCTTATTTCCAAAATGGGGTCATTTGTGGCGTAGTTATACTGCCCTGGCAATTTAGGGGCCCAAATGTGTGAGAAGTACTTTGCAATCAAGATGTGTAAAAAATGGCCTGCGAAATCCGAAAGGTGCACTTTGGAATATGTGCCCCTTTGCCCACCTTGGCTGCAAAAAAGTGTCACACATCTGGTATCGCCGTACTCAGGAGAAGTAGGGCAATGTGTTTTGGGGTGTCATTTTACATATAACCATGCTGGGTGAGAGAAATATCTTGGGAAAAGACAACTTTTCCCATTTTCTTTATACAAAGTTGGCATTTGACCAAGATATTTTTCTCACCCAGCATGGGTATATGTAAAATGACACCCCAAAACACATTCCCCACCTTTTCCTGAGTACGGCGATACCAGATGTGTGACACTTTTTTGCAGCCAAGGTGGGCAAAGGGGCACATATTCCAAAGTGCACCTTTCGGATTTCGCAGGCCATTTTTTACACATTTTGATTGCAAAGTACTTCTCACACATATGGGCCCCTAAATTGCCAGGGCAGTATAACTACCCCACAAGTGACCCCATTTTGGAAAGAAGACACCCCAAGGTATTCCGTAAGGGGCATGGCGAGTTCCTAGAATTTTTTATTTTTTGTCACAAGTTAGTGGAATATGAGACTTTGTAAGAAAGAAAAAAATCATAATTTGCCGCTAACTTGTGACAAAAAATAAAAAGTTCTATGAACTCACTATGCCCATCAGCGAATACCTTAGGGTGTCTACTTTCCGAAATGGGGTCATTTGTGGGGTTTTTCTACTGTTTGGGCATTGTAGAACCTCAGGAAACATGACAGGTGCTCAGAAAGTCAGAGCTGCTTCAAAAAGCGGAAATTCAAATTTTTGTACCATAGTTTGTAAACACTATAACTTTTACCCAAACCATTTTTTTTTTTTGCCCAAACATTTTTTTTTAATCAAAGACATGTAGAACAATAAATTTAGTGAAAAATTTATATATGGATGTCGTTTTTTTTGCAAAATTTTACAGCTGAAAGTGAAAAATTTCATTTTTTTGCAAAAAAATCGTTACATTTCGATTAATAACAAAAAAAGTAAAAATGTCAGCAGCAATGAAATACCACCAAATGAAAGCTCTATTAGTGAGAAGAAAAGGAGGTAAAATTCATTTGGGTGGTAAGTTGCATGACCGAGCGATAAACGGTTAAAGTAGTGTAGTGCAGAAGTGTAAAAAGTGGCCTGGTCATTAAGGGGGTTTTAGCTAGCGGGGTTGAAGTGGTTAAATACCGTTATATTTGTACCCTTTGTGTAGTGTGTACTTGTTAGCGGTAGTGAGTAAGGCGCATGCAGCTAGTGTAGTGATTAGTGTAGAGCATAGCAAAAGGTATTGTAATTATTATATAAAGGCATAAATAGGCGGAGTCACCAATAGATGGCTCCTCCTATTTATGAATATTAATTATCAATATTTGCATAAATAGTGGTGATTAATATTCCCCCTTTACAAGTACCATAACCCATAACAAATTTTTTTGAGATCTGAAAAGCAATTGGTTAGGCACAATTGTAAATATCAGGCAAACATCAAGAATGGTAATTAACAAGTGAAAAGGGGCGTCGTTTCTTTCCTCTGGAGATTGGTGAACAGGGGCGCTGACCTGGCACAGCGGAACAATTATACACCAGGATAGTCCATAATGGGTAAATAATGAACAGGGATGTAGGTCAGGAGGCTCACAAGGCATGAGTCCATTCCCTGAGCATAGGGATATAAAGACGATGAACAACACAGAGGCTCAGGTACGTTTGAGTCTTTCTCCAGGCTTGAACATTGTGACAAAGAAAAGAAGACTGTAGAAGTCCTTGGAGTAAGACAAATACCCAGAGTCAAGAAGTGTCTTACCCAGGCTCTGTAGTCTCACCAAGAAGCAAAATTGTAATCCGCATTGAACTGGAATAGCTGGAAGCATTCTCCTCTGGGTTTGCAGTAGATACTCCCTATAACGAGCAGGTGGTTGTCCCTTGGTAATCCGACTGGATCTGCGAAGTGGTGGTCCTTCTTCTGGCCTTGGCGCAAGGGGACATAGTACTTCTGGAGTTTCTTGCACTACTGAAACTTCTTCTTGAGGTGGTTCCTCTGGCTGACGTGACACTGTACTAACTGGTGCAGGCACAGCAATGTTTAACCATGGTGTAAGGAACCATTTTATAGGATCTGTTTCCGTCATTAGTTTCTCAACAGTTTGCATAGGCTCTACAGGCTTAACTGTTAGTTCAGGCACTTGAATTGGAGGCTGATGTTCCTCTGTAACAGTCTCATCTGCAAGGATTCCTCCTGGAGTATCTTTCTCATTGTTACACAGTTTCAAGCAATTGCGATTAACTATTTGAGACGATTTGTTTTCTCTGGTGATCTCATAGGTGTCAGTTGCTGGATTAGTGATAGCTGAAACAATATAGGGATTTCTTTCCCACTTACTGTCCAACTTGCTGGTGCGATGATTGTTCTTTAGCCACACATAATCACCAATTTCAAGAGGCTCTGCTTTGGCAGATTTGTCATAATCTTTTTGCTGCCTTTTATGAGCATGTTCCATGCGGTGGTGAACAATATCTTGTGCATCAGTTAAACGTCTTTGGTGCTCGCTCACCCAATCAGTTTTTGGCAATGGATTGATGGCATCAGGCACTTGTACATCCAAAGTATGGTCAGCAGGTAGTTTAATTTGTCGGCCAAACATGACATGGTAAGGTGTGTACCCCGTGGAACAGTGAATGGTATTATTATAGGTATACATCAATTGAGGTAGAAAAGTAGGCCAATCATTCCTGGTAGAAAGGGGCAAAGCTGTAAGCATTTCTATTAGGGTCTGGTTCATCTTTTCACAAAGTCCATTACCTTGGGTATGGTAAACTGTCGTTCTGATTTTCTGGCAATTGTGACGTGAACACAGTTCTTTGAAGAGTTGCGACTCAAAGGAAGATCCTTGATCTGTAAGAATTTTCTCTGGACATCCATATGGTAACAGGAAATGTTTCCAGAAGGCATCTGAAGTTGTTTTAGCGGTCAAGTCCTTAACAGGTATGGCTACAACGAATTTGGTGTAGTGGTCAATGATGGTCACAGCGTATGTGTAGCCTGAGCGACTTGGTTCCAGCTTCACAAGGTCAATTGCAACTATCTCCAATGGCTTTTGGCTTACAAGAGAATGTAAGGGTTCTTTTTGGTCATGCTTTTCATGTCGTCCAATAGCAAAGACGGAACACTCTCGACACCACTTCTCAATGTCTTCTTGCATTCCAATCCAATAGAATCGTCTACGGACGGTAGCTTCTGTCTTCTGCACGCCAAAGTGTCCTGATTTGTCATGGTACATCTCAAGAATGATGCTTGCATCCCAGCTGGGTATTAGGATTTGGTATACCCTGTCATAGGTAACTGGATCCAGGCTTCTTCTCAATAGTAGGACCTTCTGGAGAAAGAGTTGTTTCCGGTGTCTCCACAGCTTCAACAGTTCGGGGTCTGCATTTCTTCTGCGGATTCTCTCAGGTGTTCTTCCACTGGTGAGGAAGTCATGTAGTTCTCTGATTACTTTAATTTCTGACTGAAGTTTGATCCATCTCTCCTTTTCAATTTGAGAAGGACTCTTGTTTTTGATGGAGAGGATGCTTTGTTGGAGCGAAGTTTTTGTAGAAATTAGGCATCTCCACTTCTTCCCAGGCATCTATGTGTGCAGTAGGATCTTCCTTAGTAGGCAGGCGAGATAAGGCATCTGCGTTCTCGTTGGACTTGCCCGTTCTGTATTTTACAGTGAAGTTGTGGTTAGCAAGGCGTGAGACCCATCTTTGTTCTAAGGCACCTACAGTAGCTTGGCTGTATTGAAATGCACCAATGGGTTGTTATAGGTGAAATCTATGAAGGGAGTTGCTGCAAGGTAGTCCTTAAATTTTTCGGTGACAGCCCACACAAGTGCGAGGAACTCTAACTTGAAAGAGCTGTAGTTCCGGTTATTATTTTCAGCTCCTTTCAGGGATCTGCTAGCATAAGCAATTACTCTTTCTTTACCTTCTTGCACTTGAGACAGGACAGCTGACAGGCCTTTCTGGCTTGCATCAGTGTAGAGATGGAAGGGCTGTTGGCAATCTTGATATCCTAAAACGTGGTTCGGTCAGCTTCTTTTTCAAGAGCTGGAAGGCAACTTCCCTGTCTTCATTCCACTCCACAGGTATCTGCGTCTACTGATACTTCTTTGAGTGTCCTCTTAGGAGTTCCTGAATTGGCTCAGCAATCTGGGTGAAGTGAGGGATGAAGCATCTGTAGTACCCAGCAAAACTAAGGAAACTTCTCACCTCCTTTACTGTAGTAGGAGTAGACCAATTCTGGACTGCAGATAACTTTTCAGGATCTGGTTTAACACCTTCTGCACTGACAACATGTCCCAGGTACTTGACTTCTGGCTTCAACAGGTAGCACTTGGATGGTTTGATCTTGAGTCCATGTTTAATGAAGACTTGGAAGACTTCTGCAAGGTGTTTCAAGTGGTCTTCGTAGGATTTGGAATAAATAATGACATCGTCCAGGTAGAGTAGGACAGTCTCAAAGTTTCTATGGCCTAAACAGCGTTCCATTAGTCGTTGAAATGTTCCTGGTGCATTACAAAGTCTAAAGGGCACGTAATTAAATTCGAATAGGCCCATGGGGGTAGTAAAAGCTGTTTTCTCTCGGTCTTCAGGAGCCATGGGTACTTGTCAGTATCCACTGGTCAGATCAAGAGTAGAGATGTCCCGAACTATTCGCCGGCGAACAGTTCCCGGCGAACATCGCTTGTTCGCGTTCGCCGAGGCGGGCAAACATATGCAATGTTCAGTCAGCCCCCTATTTGTCATCATTGAGCAAACTTTGACCCTGTACCTCACAGTCAGCAGACACATTCCATCCAATCCCTCCCGCCCAGACCCTCCCACCTCCTATCAAAAAGCAAGGACAGCATCCATCTTAGAGTCATTCGGAAGCTGCAGTGTTAGTGAGAGCAGGGAGAGTGCAGCTGCTGCTGATTTAATAGGGAAATCGTTATCTAGGCCTGTGTTCTGTGTCCACTCCAGTCCTCAAAAACTCACCTGATCTACTATAAGGACAGCGTCCTGACAGCACCCCAAAAAGCCCTTTTTAAGGCTAGTACATCAGTCTGCTTTTTTTTTTTTCTCTGAAATATAATTGCAGTTGCCTGCCAGCGTGTGTCAGGCCCACAGAGTGTACTGTGCCCACTGCCAGTGCCCACCACTCATATCTGGTGGCACAGTAGCTTGCATTTAAAACAGTAAAACAATTTTTTCTCTGTAATATAATTGCAGTTGCCTGCCAGCGTGTGTCAGGCCCACAAAGTGTACTTTGCCCACTGCAAGTGCCCACCACTCATATCTGGTGGCACAGTTGCTTGCATTTAAAACAGTAAAACAATTTTTTCTCTGTAATATAATTTCAGTTGCCTGCCAACATGTGTCAGGCCCACTCATATTGGGTGGCACGGTACCTTGCATGCATAGTAACACTAATCTAAAAAAAAAATGACAGTCAGAGGCAGGCCACCCTGCAGGGGCCATCGTGGTCGTGGTGCTGTGATTTCCTTTGGCCCTAGAATAATGCCCAGTGTTCAGAGGCCACATACCCTGAACTCGAAAAGTTCTGAGGACATAGTTGACTGGCTAACACAGGACACCCAATCTTCTACAGCTTCCTCTCGGAACCTTGATGCACCATCCTCCTCCAGCTCAGCTTCGGGCACCTCTCAAGTTACCAATCGCCCGCCGCCACCACCAACACTAGCACCACAGCCGCTTCACTTGATCTGTCAGAGGAGTTATTTACAAATCAGTTGGAAGAAATGAGTGATGCACAACGATTATTGCCAGAGGATGAAGATAACAGGGATATGTCTCAGTCAGGCAGCATTACACACATGGACGTACGGTGTGATAATAATGATGTTGTACCTGCTGCTACTTCCTTTGCTGAGTTGTCAGATATAAGTGAAGCGGTTGATGATGACGATGTGTCCATGGATGTCACGTGGGTGCCCGCTCGAAGAGAAGAAGAACAGGGGGAAAGTTCAGATGGGGAGACAGAGAGGCGGAGGAGACGAGTTGGAAGCAGGGGGAGGTAGTCGCAAGGAGCTAGTGGCACAGTCAGACAGGCATGTATCGGCACCCGGGGTCAGCCAGACAGCACGCCAATCAACGCATGCTGTTGCCACCACCAGAATGCCGTCATTGCAAAGCTCAGCAGTGTGGCATTTTTTTGTGTGTGTCTGCCTCTGATAACAGCGATGCCATTTGCAACCTGTGCCAAAAGAAACTGAGTTGTGGGAAGTCCAACACCCACCTAGGTACAACTGCTTTGCGAAGGCACATGATCTCACATCACAAACGCCTATGGGATCAACACATGATGACGAGTACAAGCAGCACACAAGCTCAAAGCCACCATCCTCCTCCTGGTCCAGCATCTTCAGCCACGTCAACAACTGCTGTCCTCCTTGCCCCCTCTCAACCACCCACCTCTCACCTTCAGCAGTTCCTGCTCATCTGCCCACAGTCAATGTTTGAGCGTAAGACGCCAATGTCACAGAGTCACCCCCTTGTCCGGCATCTGACAGCTAGAGATGTCCCGAACAATTCGCCGGCGAATAGTTCCCGGCGAACATAGCTTGTTCGCGTTCGCCGCGGCGGGCGAACATATGCGATGCTTGGTCCGCCCCCTATATGTCATCATTGAGAAAACTTTGACCCTGTACCTCACAGTCAGCAGGCACATTCCAGCCAATCAGCATACCTTCCCTCCCAGACCCTCCCACCTCCTATCAAATAGCAAGGACAGCATCCATCTTAGGGACAGCATCCATCTTAGATTCATTCTGAAGCTGCAGTGTCACAAATTTGACTAAGTTGTAATCGCAATGCGATTAATACAGGTTATATTAATCGCATTGCGAATTCAACTTCGAGCTGGGTTCCTAATGGTTACAGTGGCGTTGCTATGGCTCGTGTCACCCGGTGCGGTAGAAAATGGTGTCACCCCTGCCCCCCCCCCCCGAAGCCATAATAAAAAGATAACGAGAAAAAAAAAGTCACCAAGTCAGCTCCAATCAGATATCTGCATAGACCCAGAGTCTTGGTCTATGTGCAGATATCTGATTGGAGCTGACTTCTTATTTTCTCTTTTGCACATAAACGTTTAAACTATATTCCTTAGTAAAAATGACCAGTCCACACCATGTGGGTCTATATTTATGAGGGCCCCCATAGCAAAAATTATTAAATGTGGCCGGGTGGCCCCAGCCCACAGTTCAACCCAACCCCTTATGTCTCCTGGCCTGGGGCCGTCTCTATAATAATCCACAGTAATTTATGAATGGGGTTAGGTTATTAACTTATTATTATTGGGGTATTATTAAAATAATTTGGTCTATAAAGTCAGAGCCGCTCTACCTACCTCCTCCTCCCGGCACCAGAGACTCCTGCAGGGCAGCTGCCGCTGCGCCCCACCGCTCACCAGGCTGCAGTGAGTCACACCCCCGTCCCCCTTTACCATGTGACGGTGCGACCAATACAACCATTATGAACTCAGATCTAAGTTGCAATCGCAATGCGATTAATACAGGTTATATTAATCGCATTGCGAATTCAACTTAGAGCTGGGTTCCAAATGGTTGTATTGCTAGAATAAAACGAAGATTGAGAATATAGTGCTATATTCGTTATATGGTAGCTATTGGGGCACCGAAGTGGAAGGTACCCGGCCGAATTTTTTTTTCACAAAAGGCAATCCCCGACCTGTACTCTATTGTGGAAAAGGAAGTCAAGGCATGTCTGGCACACAGTGTTGGGGCAAGGGTCCATCTGACCACTGATACCTGGTCTGCAAAGCACCGTCAGGGCAGGTATATCACGTACACTGCGCATTGGGTAAACCTGCTGACGGCTGCCAAGCATGGAATGCGTGGCTCTGCAGAGGAGTTGGTGACACTGCCACGACTTGCAGGCAGGCCTACTGCCACCTCCTCTACTCCTCCTACTCCATCCTCTTCGCTAACCTCCTCGGCTGAGTCCTCTTCTGCTGCTGCGTCTTGCTCCACATCAACTGCACCCCCCCAGGTCCCTAGGGGCTATTCCACATCCCAGATATGACAGTGTCACACCGACTTGGGGTTGACTTGCCTGAAAGCAGAAAGTCACACCGGACCAGCACTCCTGTCCGCCCTGAACGCACAGGTGGATCAGTGGCTGACTCTGCACCAACTGGAGATCGGCAAAGTGTTGTGTGACAACGGAAGCAATTTGTTGGCGACATTGAATTTGGGCAAGTTGACACATGTGCCGTGCATGGCACATGTGTTGAATCTGGTCGTACAACGCTTTGTGCATAAGTACCCAGGCTTACAGGATGCCCTCAAGCAGGCCAGGAAGGTGTGTGGCCATTTCAGGTGTTCCTACACGGCCATGGCGCACTTTTCAGATATTCAGTGGTGAAACATGCCAGTGAGGCGCTTGATTTGCGACAGCCCAACACGTTGGAATTCAACACTCCTAATGTTCGACCTCCTGCTCCAACAAGAAAAAGCCATCAACAAGTATTTGTATGACCGGGGTGCTAGGACAGCCTCTGCGGAGCTACTTTACTGGACGCTCATGCGCAATGTCTGTAGGCTCATGCGTCCTTTTGAGGAGGTGACAAACCTAGTCAGTCACACTGAAGGCACAATCAGCGACATCATCCCATTTGTTTTCTTCCTGGAGTGTGACCTTCGAAGAGTGCTGGATCAGGCCGTAGATGAGCGTGAAGAGGAAGAGGAAGAGTTGTGGTCACCATCACCACCAGAAACAGCCTTATCAGCATTGCTTGGTGGACCTGCGGCAACGCTGGAAGAGGAGTCTGAGGAAGAGGAGTCAGAGGAGGAATGTGGCTTGGAGGAGGAGGAAGACCAACCACAGCAGGCATCCCAGGGTGCTCGTTGTCACCTATCTGGTACCCGTGGTGTTGTACGTGGCTGGGGGGGAAGAACAGACCTTCAATGAGATCAGTGAGGATGAGGAACGGGACATGAGTAGCTCGGCATCCAACCTTGTGCAAATGGGGTCTTTCATGCTGTCATGCCTGTTGAGGGACCCTCATATAAAAAGGCTGAAGGAGAACGACCTGTACTGGGTGGCCACGCTACTAGACCCCTGGTATAAGCAGAAAGTGGCTGAAATGTTACCGAATTAGAGGAAGTCGAAAAGGATGCAGCAGTTCCAAAACAAGTTAAAAAGTATGCTTTACACAGTGTATAAGGGTTATGTCACAGCACAACGGGAATCTAACAGGGGAAGAGGTTAATGTAAACCTCCTCCTACCACGACCACGCCGGCAAGGACAGGACGCTTTACAGACGTGTTGTTGATGGAGGACATGCAGAGCTTATTAAGTCCTTCACATCGCCACAGCCCTTCGGGGTCCACCCTCAGAGAACGACTCGACAGACAGGTAGAAGACTACCTCACCTCTATTAAGATGAATGAGGCATGGATCCCGAAGGGACAGACAGTGGGCAATACATTTGACTAAAAAAGTCCTGATGAGATGCCTTGGGCTAAAAATGGTCCACACACTGCTGTATTTAATTTGTGCATGCTGGATGACTTGCGTGACTTCTCCGCCACCAACTAGGGTTCAAGCCGCAATGTTTTAGTGCACTTTCTGCCTTTAAAACATCAATTTTCCGGCCGCTGCTACAGCAACAGCTGCAACAATACCAAATTTTTTAGGCATGTGTACTTGCCTAATTTTTCTGGCCTCTGGTGCTGCACTGTGGCTGCAAAACCAAAACAAAAAAAAAGGCACATACATGTGTCAATTCCCCTTTGTGATCGTTACCTTGTTGTGGTGAAGGGGCTTGCATATCACAATGAAGCGATCACCTCTATGAGTGTGTTGGCAATTGCAATGTTGGCACACCCCAGATGATAAGGTCGTTGATTCATTGTGAACAGACCAAAAGCGATCGACTGGGTAATTTTGCATAGAAAAAAAACATTAAATTTTCTTTGTGATCATCTAAGGTGTTCATTAAAGCCTACTAGGCCAACAATGGTCCCACACTGCAGAATCATTGTTTTCTGGGTCACTTAACTACCTCAGCACGACCATAGGCTTTGAAAAACCGCCATCGCCTGCAATATCCCAAACGTGTGCACAAGCACAGTAATCACTACACCAAGATTGACACATAGAGGAATATAATCTATGTCATGAGTGTGTCAACTATTGACAACTCTTTGCGGTTGTTTAAAATCTATTTGATACACAGGGATTAAACTGATAAGAATAGTACTACTTAACACACCACACATATAGGGTGGGACAGTACATTGCACGGCGCATGCGTAGTGCCCCAAATTGGAAGTAGGAGGACCAATCAGGCATCTTTTTCCATCTACTGGTTCCTAAAATCTATTTCACAGACCGGCCCCTGATAGGGGACGTAACAGGGATTAAACTGATAGGAATAGTACTACTTAACATACCACTGAGATCGGGTAGCACAGTACAGTGCACGGCGCACACACAGTGCCCCAAATTGGAAGTAAGAGGACCGACCAAGCATCTTTTTCCATCTCCCGGTTCCTAAAATCTATTCCATACACCAGCCCCTGATAGGGGAAAAAACAGAGATTAAACTGGTAACAGATTTTTTTTATAAAAAAAAAAAAAAAACAGGACAGCCTTTGCAGAGCTGGGCATTTTTGGGCAGCGTTACTCAACGCTCATGCACAATGGCTGTAGGCTCATGCGTTCTTTTGTGGAGGTGACAAACCTGGTCAGTCAAACCCAAGGCAACATCATCGACCTCATCCCATATGCGTTTATTCCGGAGCGTGCCCTGCGAAGAGTGCTGGATCAGGCCGTAGATGAGCATGAAGAGGAAGAGTTGTGGTCACCATCACCACCAGAAGCAGTCTTGTCGTCGTCGATTGCTGGACCTGCGGCAATGCAGAGAGAGGAGTCTGAAGAAGAGGAGTCAGAGGAGGAAGGTAGCTTTGAGGAGGTGGAAGACCAACCACAGCAGGCGTCCCAGTGGGCTTGTTGTCACCTTTCGGGGACCCTTGGTGTTGTACGTGGCTGGGTGGAGGAAGAGGCCTTCAATGACGTCAGTGAGGACAAGGAACGGGACATGGCTAGCTTGGTATCCAACCTTGTGCAAATAGGGAGTTTTTGGTTGTGCAAATGGACTGTTTGCAGTTGTTTGCGATGCGTTAAACGGGGAGTTTGGTCTGTCATAGTTTGGTCTGTCACTGTGAAGCGGGCGTAACCCTTACACTACCTGATCAATACCTGATGTTTTAAAGCACGTTATTCCAAACAATTTAGGAGTGTTAGGCGATTTATGCCCTTTTTGGATTAAAACCCGACTCTGCGTCAACTACGTAATTTTCCATGGGAGTTTTGCCATGGATCCCCCTCCGGCATGCCACAGTCCAGGTGTTAGTCCCCTTCAAACAACTTTTCCATCACTATTGTGGCCAGAAAGAGTCCCTGTGGGTTTTAAAATTTGCCTGCCTATTGAAGTCTATGGCGGTTCGCGAACATTCTCGGAAAATTTCTTTCGCCGTTCGCGAACGGAAAATTTTATGTTCACGACATATCTAATCAAGAGTAGAGAAATAGTCTGATGACCCCAGTGCTGTCAGGGATTCTTCAATTCTGGGTAAGGGATAGGCATCCTTGTGGGTGATTTGATACATTTTTCTGTAATCCACACAGAACCTGATAATGCCGTCCTTTTTCCGGACAAGAACTAGGGGTGCAGCCCATGGACTATGGCTGTCTTGCATAATATTGGAATCCTTCATCTTTTGGATCATTTGTTTCACAGATTGGTACATCGTTGGTGGTATAGGCCAGTACCTTTCTTTTATTGTAGAGTGAGAGCCGGGAGGGATAGTGTGTTTGATCCAACGGATTTCTCAATAATCCATAGAGTGCTTACTGAATAGTGATGAGCGGGAGGTGCCATATTCGATTTTGCGATATTTCGCGAATATTCGATTGAATATTCGTGTTATATTCGTCTAAATCGAATATTCGTAATTATTCAAATTATCGCGAATAATATGCGATTTAATTAATCACGTATTGCAAATTTTTTCTTTGATAGTATAAGGCAACGTTCCTATGACTAATTGACTATGGCTAGGCTAATGTGTGTATTTTACGAAATTTCGTAATATTGCTCTAACTTCGTCTTTTAGAATATTAAGAATATTCTAAAAGACGAAGTTAGAGCATAATTACGAAATTTCGTAAAATACACATATAGATTGTAATTTAGCTAATATAGTGCTATAATCCTTTTTTTCTCTATTTTTTTTTGCCTCTTCTGAACTTAAGTTTTGTAAAATATGTACACTATTAAAAAAATTACTATAGCAGTATATTAGCTAAATTACAATCTATATGGGTATTTTACGAAATTTCGTAATATTGCTCTAACTTCGTCTTTTAGAATATTCGTAATATTTTCGCTAACTTCGTCTTTTAGAATATTCGTATCGTAATATTCCAAAAGACGAAGTTAGAGCAATAGTAAGAATATACGTAAAAAGTTGAAATTATAATAATATGGAATATAGCAGTGCTAAGTTGAAATCGCCATGCGATTACTTTGAGTTATATTAATCGCATCGCAATTTCAACTTTTTACGTATATTCTTACTATTGCTCTAACTTCGTCTTTTAGAATATTACGATACCTATATTCTAAAAGACGAAGTTAGAGCAATATTACAAAATTTCGTAAAATACCCATATAGTTTGTAATTTAGCTAATATGGAATATAGCAGTGCTAAGAAGCGGCAACGGGCACTGACTGGAGCAGCCAGGAAGCCAGGAATTCAAAGGACAGGTAAGAACAACTTTAGGGAAGTGGGAAAGAAAAAAATAACAATTAAAAAAAATATATATAATAATAATATTCGATTTCTAAATATTTGCGAAATCTCGAAATTGCGATATTCGAGAAAAAAATTCGCAATTCGAATATTCGCGCTCAACACTATTACTGAAGGCTTGATGATGTTCCTTCACGATGTTCAAAACTCCTTCAATTTGGTTTTTGGGCGTAGATCTGTCTCTCACGTTGAGTTCTTCTTACCATGAGGCAGGCAGAGCACGTTCTGGAGTATCGGAGCTCTGCTCAGATTGTTCTACTTTAATTGCAGGCACGCTGATAACATCCTGGAAAGAGATTTGCAACAACTGAGCCACAGGATAATGTTTAGTGAGGGTAACGTGGTGATCATTCAGTTTTATGAGACGGACAGGCACTTTACCTTAGGAGACAGTCACTAAGCTCCTTGCAGCTCTAACTAAAGGATGATCATCTAGTGCGAAAGGCTCTATCATGGCTTGGTAGTATTGACCTTGAATTTCCAGGGTGGCACGGCACCATATGAGTGTCTCGGTATTCGGTTTAAGGATCACAGGTTGGTTACCTCGGATGCAGACATAGCAGATTTCTCCTTTCTCATTGGCGAATCTCTGTTGTGAGCTTAGCAAACGGATGGTATGTTGTATGACCCTTTTGGAGGCAGGTGAAGCAGTAGGCATCGATTGGCGTAATACCTCAAGCATCTCAGTGTAACAATTCCTAAGGACATTCATTCCTAGGATCACTGCAGAGCCACCTTTGTCTCTGTCTTGTACAACAATAATACCTTGTCGAGGTAGGGTGGTTTCTCCTAATTGCAGAGTTGGCTCCCAATAACCATGTACTGGCACGGGTAAGATCCAACCAGAATTCTGGCGGTTGCGTGAGTTGGCTCTGGTCCCAGTATTTATTAAATGCAGGCCATAGGATGGTAGTGACCTGAGATCCGGTGTCCAGTAGGGTGACAAAGGGAATTCCGTTAATTCAGATTGCTACTTCCGGAGAGGATCCTACATATCTGGGCATCCAGTTATGATCTTGTGGACCTACTGGTTTACCTCTCGAGGGGCAGTCCTTAGCCTCGAGGGTCTGTCTTTTAATCGCCAGCACATTGTTTCTGTATGTCCCGACTTATGACAGTAGGTGCAAACAGGTCGCCTGCGGGCGTTGAGTGGTCATTTGGGCACCCGCCAGGACTTCTGGGATATATATCTTTGTAGTCAGGAGGGAAAAGTTATTTTCGTACAGGTGTCTCATCCTCCAATAATAAAGGCTTCTCCCACTGTTCTAATTTCTGACACACCTTCTCCAGGCTTTTTGTCAAAAAGTTAACCTACTGTATTCTGTCAAGGCTGCTACGGCATCAGGGACCGGAGTTTGAGTTGCCTGGCTGGCTACCGGACAACACTTAGTTTCAGCAATTTTAGCAGGCTCTGGCTGTGGACTCTTTCCCAGAATACTAATGGCTAGCTCTTTAAAGTCTAGGAAGGTGACACTTGGGTGTTGTGCAGCTAACATTCTCAACTGGCTTTTTAGGTTGTCAGTGTTAACACTTTCAATGAATTGTTCCTTTAAAGTTTTGTTTTGGTTCTCTGCCTCACAGTGTCTACCTGAACCACAGCTCTAAGGGCTTCTTGTAAAGACAATGCAAAGTCTGAGTGATTTACAGATTTGTTACTTCGTGCTGAAGAACCTCGTTTTGACTTCTGACGCAGTCTTGGGTTCAAAGGTGGTGTAAAGTCTCTAAAAGATCTGTCCCAGTGTTCTTCTTTCAGAGATAGGCCAGGACTTCACCTCCCTGAGAGCAGCTCCCTCTAATTGGGCTAGAAGTATTTCCATTTGCTGCTCTGTGGAAACAGGGTACAATCTGAACAAGGCACACATTTTCTCTTTAAATTCTCTTAGGGTGTGAATTTCCCCAGAGTATCGGGGGAACCAAGGGGCCCCAAAGTGGAAGGGCATGGTTAGTGGCATCATGCTGGCTGCTGCAGCGGCTGGCATTGTACTGGAGCAAGCTGTGGCTGCTGCAGGGGATCCACTGAGGTCAGGCTGTGCAGCTTTCTCCTGAACAGACATGGCAATGTCAGTTTATTTAAATGCTGCAGGTGAAATTTTACCTTATGCGACTTTTGAATGGGGTTGCTATAGGCAACCGTTGCGGGTGTATGGTCCTTTAAGACGATCGGTACAGGCCGAAGGTTACTGTTGAGGAGAATTCTTATTAAATGTCCCCTTGTTACTGATAGAGGATCTCTCACAGGCTGAATAGTAAGATTGGGGCTTTTACTTGCGTTTATCCCTGTGGTGGAGGTTGGCTGGCAATGCAACGATCCTCCTCCCTCTTGCACGCACACCAGAGAGTACGTCACACACAAATCCTGTGTGGTGTGCTTCCCCGGACCGCTACAGGCGTGGTAGGCGGCACTTTCAATAATTACTTTGCATATGGGGCGGTGCACCAACTTTCTCTGCTCTGAGAAGGGGTGTGACTTAGCTTTTCCCTCTAGGCTGCTAAGTGATGGCGCAGCAAACAATTACATGTCTCTTAGGCGTCCATCTTAAGTGCAAAACAGTCCATTCAAATACAGCGAGCAGCGCTACTGACTCTTGAAAAATCCACAATTTTGCAGTTTTAACTATGCAGTTTTGTAGTGGAAGGATAGCGCAATACATGCAGACAGTCTCTAAGAAATCTGAACAGTCTTTTGGCCCAATAAAAACAATAAACAGTTGGGGCTCATTCACAATAGGCAGTCTATAATGATGCAGGGTTTTTGCAAATAATGCAGGGTTTTTATCAGAAATCCTGTTCGTAGTGATGCCAATTTTAATTATGCGGTATTCCAGACCAAACAGGGGAATTATACGTAAGGTCACGGTCTGAGCAATAGTTCTGGTTACTCAAGGTTACGTCGTCCCTGGGCAGGTTCGTATAAGTGAAGAGGAGAACGGCACAAGGATTCTCTGGGGCACACTCTGGTGTAAGGGACACAGGCCAGATGGTGGTTCGAGGTGCCCTTGATGGTCTATATTAATGTGCCTATGGCAAGGTCCCTTGTAGTCATGATGCCAGTACCTTTTGTGGTGGTACAACCATTTGCAGTAGTGTTAATTGAGGAACGGAAGACGAGGATGGTGTAATTCAACTTATAACTTTTACTGAATGTTGCTCCTGGTAACAGTAACATCCAAGTATTAAACAGTCTCTGTAAGATGGACAGAGGTAAAGCTGCAACAGGTCCACTGCTGACAGGTGTAATGTGTCTCTCTAGCTATTAAATTATATAGGTTTGAAGCCTTACTGGTAGAGGACTTGTAGGCTGGTCCTGGTTATCCCAGTGCAGGTTAGTGAGGCTGGTGAATCCTTCACTTTTTAATCCAAAGGTCATAAGGCGCTTGTGGAGATGGCCGTAACCCTTTGGGGGTCTCCTTCTTTAGAATTCTTAGAATTTAATATTCTACTGAGTGAATGGAGCACTTCAACTGAGGGATCAAACTCCAGACTCAGACTGAACTGGAACTATATGGCTAGGCTGACACACCCAGACTGCACTCTCTGCACACACTCCCCTAGACTAGGCCTGAGCTGAACTATATATGGGAGGTGTTATCTCCCCCTAGTGGCAGGCTCAGTGTAATGCAATCTAAATACACCTGTAAGCAGGGATTATACATAAAGATGCATTGCAGCATGAAAACATGCTATATAAGAAATGCAAAGCTATACACAACAACTTTGCAGTACCCACGAGGGTAGTGGGACACTGCAATTCTAACCCTGACAAATCTATGTAAAGTCTACACTGCGTGCTTGATGCAGGTGGGGTAACACCGGCAGGAGAAGTACCAAAACTAAAACTTACTCTACTGGGAACCTGATTTATTATCCCCCCACCCCTATATTCCTCCTCATCCTCATTTGCATTATATTAGGGATCATGCCTCATTGAAGTTGTCAGCCATGCCTTCACCTGGGCTTCATACCCATGTTTCTCTATCCACTCCTTTTTTTCTACCATACATTTTCTTCATCTAGTGGTATCCAAACTGCCAACTTTTTGCATCCCTGCTCTCTTAAGAATAGCAGTAGCATTTTTAATTCCCCATTTCCTATGTTCTACCTTTATCAAGTCCTTCATCATAATCTTGGGAATAACCTCTTCTTCCCTTTCTGGCTTGGTACAGATAGTTCCCATAGCGACCTGATCAGGGCAGCGACCCCTAAGCTTTATGGTTAGTCTGCTATGTATAATCTCTTAAATTAACAGTTTATCTAGTTAGGTTAGGCTAGATATCTGTAAACATCACATTGGAAATAAGCAGAACTTCAGAATGAGGAGCTTCTTCTGCTTTCTGACAAATTATATGCACTGTGACATAGCAAGGGGTTTTGTTTGGGAAGGCAGGTATTCTCCTCTCAATATGGGCGGCTGGGCTGATTGCCAGACAGGTGAGCTCAGAAACTGGACTGGAGTTTAAGTCCCCTTCCGGGTTTTGGCAGCACCTAGCTGTCCTGTAAATAGGCAGCTGGGCTCAGCAGCTGAGTCTCTGTTTTGGGATCTGAAGCATGGTGCTGTGCTAGAAGGTTGAGAGCCAAATGAGGGCTGCATGCTGGGAAGGTTGGTGTAAACACCAAAATATTTTTGTTTTCGGGTACGGCTGGATGTCCTGGATAAAACTAGCTAAATTCAAACCTGTGTCACGTGACAAAATGGATGCTTTAGTGAAAGCTCTCTTGGAGGCTAACCAACACCTGCAAGAAACAAACCAGCTGCTGTTACAACATGTGATAGCTTTACAGATGGTAGGAGCATCCCAGAGTGTCCATGATGTCTGGAAAGCGGTCTGTGTGGCGATCCCCAAGATGACACCTTCAGATGACGTTGAAACCTACCTGCCGATGTACAAGAAGGTGGCCACAAGGGAGAATCTACCCCAAAATCAGCGGGCTGAGGTCGTCGCTCCGTTCCTGACATCAGATTCCCAGAGGGGTGTATTTCGACTTGCCGGACAATCCCTTGGTACCTCTCCCGATCATCGAGGTGCGGTTTGAGCGAATGACTATGGACCTCGTAGGCCCAGTACCGAAGTCTGCTAGAGGATACCAACACATCTTGGTTGTCCTGGACTACGCCACTCAGTACCCGGAGGCGGTGCCACTGTGACATACATCGGCGAAGCTTATAGCTAAGGAGCTAATGGAGATGCTCTCCCAAGTGGGGCTACCTAAAGAGATTGACTGATCAGGGGACCCCTTTTATGTCCAAGGTCATGAGGGAGCTCTGTAAGTTGCTGCATATCAGACAGTTACGGACGTCCGTGTACCATCCGCAAACGGATGGTCTGGTTGAAAGATTTAACAAAACTCTACAAAACTATGTTAAAAAGGTTGGTGTCTAAGAATGGGAAGGATTGGGACCTTCTTCTGCCCCATCTCATGTTCGCTTTGCAAGAGGTACCCTCTACTGGGTTCTCGTCCTTCTAATTGCTTTATGGCAGACATCCTCATGGTCTGTCGGACATGGCCAAAGAGGCGTAGGAACAGCAACCCACTCTGCATAAAAGTGTCCTGGAGTATGTTATCAAGATGCAACAGCTGATAGAGACCGTTTTCTCTCTTGTCAGGGAGCATATGGAGGCCGCTCAGCGAGCCCAGATTTGGATCTATTATCGGCAGGCTCAGGTCCAGATCTTTAACCCGGGTGATCAGGTTTTGGTTCTGGTACCAACTGTAGACAGTAAGTTCCTGGCTAGATGGCAGGGGCCCTATGAGGTACTCGAGAAAGTTGGAGGTAAATTGCAAGGTACGCCAGCCAGGGCAGCGGAAGCCAGAACAGGTTTACCATGTTAATTTAATTAAACCTTGGAAAGATAGGGAGACCTGTACTGAAGACAGACCGCGGCCGGGTTTTCTAGGGGAAGAGCTTGTGGCTTATATGACTGATGCAAGGGAAGCGGTTGCCACAGTAAAAATTGCTGACAGCGTCTCCTCTAAACAGACTCAGGAAACCAGGGAGTTTGTTAGTCAGAACATGGATGTGTTCTCTGACCTCCCTGGATGCACTTCCACAATCCAGCATGACATTGTCACTGAGCCTAAGGCAAAAGTCCGGTTAAAGCCATACCAGCTAACCAAGGCTCGGCGACAAGCCATCTCTGAGGAAGTGCAGCTCATGCTGCGGCTAGACGTCATTGAGGAGTCTAAAAGTGAGTGGGCCAGTCCTATAGTCTAAATACCCAAGCCAGACGGGACGTTACGGTTTTGTAATGATTTTCGTAAGCTGAACGAAATATCTAAATTCGATGCATATCCCATGCCTCGGGTGGATGAGCTTATTGAAAGGTTAGGCCAAGTCCGGTATTTTTCTGTTTTGGACCTCACTAAAGGGTACTGGCAGGTACCCTTGATGGAGGCTGCCAAAGAGAAAACTGCCTTCATTGCACCAGAGGGGCTGTACCAATATAACCTGGATGATATTCTCATTCAAAGTACTGACTGGGAAAGTCACCTGCCCAAAGTACAGGCCTTAGTAGACTCCCTTCGAAAGGCTGGTCTAACAGCTAACCCCAAAAAAATGTGCGATAGGGTTAGAGGAGACCAAATACCTAAGGTATGTCATTAGGCGCAGAGTCATCAAACCCCAAGTAAACAAAATAGAGGCGAGAAGGAATTGGCCCCAACCTGTCACCTCTAAGCAAGTAAAGTCATTCCTGGGAATGGTGGGCTATTATATGAGGTTCGTTCCCCATTTTGCCACTTTAGCAGCTCCATTGACAGGGCTTTTGAAGGGACGGAAGTCCGTGATGGTCCGCTGGAATGACCAGACGGAAGAGGCTTTCTCCGCTTTGAAGTCAGCCCTGTGTGGGTCCCCGGTTTTGGTGACTCCCGACTTCAAAAGGGAGTTTATAGTACAGACCGATGCCTCCAAAGTAGGCCTTGGTGCAGTACTGTTTTAGAAAGTCAACAGGGAGGAGCATCCCATTGTCTTCCTCAGCCGTAAGCTCACTCCAGCCGAGACCTGGTGCAGTATAGTGGAGAGAGAATGCCTGGCCATAAAATGGGCACACAAATCTCTCCGCTATTATCTGTTGGGGAGAAAGTTACGTCTGGTGACCGACCACTCCCCTCTCAAGTGGATGAGCCAGGCCAAAAGAGAGGAATGCTCAGGTCACCAGATGGTACTTGCAAAACATTAAGTTTACAATAGAACACAGGGCAGGCCATTTACCAGGTACACTGTCTTGCGTGTGTTCACCCCTCAGGGTTGAACAAAGGGGGGGTATGTGACATAGCAAGGGGTTTTGTTTGGGAAGGCAGGTATTTTCCTCCCAACAGTGGACAGCCGGGGATAAAACAGCTAGCAAGATGACGTGTCTGTTCTATGGACTTTTTATTTTGTGAATTAACACCAAGACTGCAATGAGTCGTTTTTCTTTTGCCTTTTGTGTGAATAAACACTGACATTTTGATTTATGAACTTGTTTTGTCTCTGTACTGTGCCCACTTACCCTGCCTACCAGAGCAAATCCTCACAGCACACAAAGACATATAAGGACAACCCAATAGTAACTCCTATATACTCTTCATACATCAGACCTACTACACCATAAACAAACCACCAGCACAATCAGTAGATCAGTAATCAGATCTAATATATTATACACTGTAGCTCTTAATTACCGAATAGTGTGTATATTACAAAGACACACATATTCTGCCTGCTCCAGGAGCAGCCACAGCGTGTGGAGAGTGTCCCTCCTCCACACTTAACCCTTAAATTAATACAAACAGAGTTTTTTAGTAGCAGATTTAAGACAAATAACACAGACTGACTACCGACCCAATGCCCCCTTTTGGGTTTTTCACCGGGAACTGCAGAGCCCTATCCCGAATTGCATGGGCCTCTCATGTTGCCAGGAGCTGCCACTTCACTCACACACTGCTCACAGTCACTGTAATCAGCTAACCCTTCACAGGACACAGGATGACAAGACAAAATTCACATCGTCAAACACACACCTTCTACAGTTTGTGCAAGTTAGTAACAAAAATTTCTATCACAATAATAATACAATAATATTTCAAATAATTAAAAAGTATTAACATAAATCAATGAATTACAATCTACCTGAAATAATACCCGAACCCCGCAAGCTGGACTGATCCTAAAGCACTCCACAGCTCTGGAAAGCAGCGAGTCAATGGGTCACTTATCTAGGATTAGCATTCCTGGACCCGTGAGTACTGCTCCCCTGTGGTTCAGTCCTGGTAAAGCAGGATTGGGTATCTT
Organism: Bufo gargarizans; assembly: GCF_014858855.1. NCBI lineage: Eukaryota > Metazoa > Chordata > Amphibia > Anura > Bufonidae > Bufo > Bufo gargarizans. The sequence goes on along the minus strand of NC_058080.1, from coordinate 217,919,262 downwards.
GCTGGGGCCTCCAAATTATCAGAGCAGTTAAATTTTCAGGTACAAAGTGATTAAATAAATAAATAGGCCGACAGAGACACTGACGCAGTTGCTGTATCTAGGGAGATCTGAGGGACCATCCCAATTTTTTTTTATTATTATACCTTTAGGTTAATGGGAGTAATTAGGTGTTTCAAGGCGGTTACAATACATAAAATCAAACGTTGCATATTACATACTTGCACGTGATAACTAGAGTTGAGCAGACTGGATGTTCAGGTTCGATGGGTTTGTTTTTATTTTTTTAAATTAGGGTACACCCCAAAACATTGGGAAATATAACCTGTGATAACCCCTTGCAGTCATGCTAAACACATGTTCAGACAATACAATGGCTGCAGGGCAGGCCAGCACCTCCAAGGGGTAAAGGGCAAGCTCAGGCCATGTGCCCAGAAGTTGCAGGGGCTGACCCCTGTCAGTCAGTTCGTGTAGGCGTGTGCAAACTTACTGCCCCACCATGTCGCACGTCCCCGTGATGTTCACGATTAGGGTTGAGCGAACCTGAACTGTAAAGTTCAGGTTCGTACCGAACTTTAGAATTTTTAGACCCGGGACACGAACATTTCCGTAAAAGTTCAGGGTCGGGTTCGGTGTTCGGCGCTTTCTTGGCACTTTTTTGCAGAGCAGCCAATCAACAAGCGGTTAACTGTCTGACCTTAGAAGCCATCACAGCCATGCCTACTAATGGCATGGCTGTTATTGGCCAGAGCAGCATGTGACCCAGGATCTATATAAGCTTGAGTCACGTAGCGCTGCACGTCACTCTGCTGTTACAAGTGTAGGAAGAGGATGCTGCTGGACTTGTGATTTCAGGGAGAGAATAAGAGAGAATCTAACTCAGCGATCTACAGAGAAATAGTTGTGTGGGTGCAGGGCACAATCGTTTTACCCTGCCCTGAGCCCATTGACCAAAAAAAAAAAAAAAAAAACTTTTATAATTCTGTTAGTTAGGTGGGCCATTTTATGCAAGCTCAGTGCACCAGCACTGCATCTGAGCTTTTGGGACATTGCCAAACACAATTTTTTGGCAATCTACAACATCTGGATTAGTCAGTGTGCAATTTAAGGTAGAAAGAAAAATGAAAAAGGCTGGTACCGTGTTAGCCAATAGAAAAATAGTTTAGTGCTCTCATTAAGAGAAACAAAATAAGAGTATTGCAGGTTTGATACCTTTTAATGGCTAACAAAAGTAGAAGTAATGATGTTACATAGCGAGCTTTCGAGACATCACCAGTCTCTTCATCAGGCGTACTACAAGAATATATGAAGAAACAGCAATATATATACAATAAGAACAGAGGCATGGGGTGAATGAATGGACATTTGAAAAAAAAAAGAACATCATATTAAAGATCTTGAGAATGAGTCCTTAATTATCTTACAGATAAGGGGTGTGAAAGTTTTATGGTTTCTAAATTGATGTTATCTGAGAGACCTGGTGCTCCGACTATGTCTATAGAAGACTCTTTAGATCTTGTAGTGTGTCATAAATCCCGGGGACAAATTCAGTCCAGTATTCAAAGTGTCAAGCAGTGTTATAAATTTGTATTTCCAAATTCTTCTAGCTTTTTGGGATTTGAAGTTACCTTTTAATATGAGAACTTTCATGTGTTCTACATTGTGTCCTGGGCTACAGAACTGCTTAGCCACAGGAAAGTGTAGCTTCTTTTTAATTGTGTGGCGGTGGGACCTCATCCTTGCATTGAGTCTCTGTCCTGTTTCATTCTCAAGATCTTTAATATGTTGTTCTATTTTTTTTTTCAAAAGTCCATTTATTCCCCCCATGCCTCTGTTCTTATTGTATATATATTGCTGTTTCTTCATATATTCTTGTAGTACGCCTGATGAAGAGACTGGTGATGTCTCGAAAGCTCGCTATGTAACATCATTACTTCTATTTTTGTTAGCCATTAAAAGGTATCAAACCTGCAATACTCTTATTTTGTTTCTCTTAATGAGAGCACTAAACTATTTTCTGCAGTTTTAAAAACACACTTTTCTTTTCAAAAAACAGTATTTTCCTGATCTGCAAGTGTCAAATTCAAGTTAAATATGTACAGCTTTCATATTCTGTTACCAAAAAACACTTTTTTGGCAATATACAACATCTTGATTAGTCAGTGTGCAATTTAAGCTAAAATACACCCATCATTTTCTGGGTTTTGAAAAACACACTTTAAAAAACAAACAAAAAAAAACAGTATTTTCCTGATATGCACGTGTTAAATTCAAGTTTAATATATATACAGCTTTCTATATTCTGTTACAAAAAAACCCCACTTTTTTGGCAATCTACAACATCTTAATTATATAAAAATAATGACGTAGAGTCGCACTCACCAGATCTTGCGGTCATCCGGAATGCAGCAGCCTGCCTGGAGCCCTATATCCATAAAGGCTCCAGTATATATAGTCCAATCATTGATAATGGAGGCGGCCTGTCCGGTGAAAAAAATCCCTTTAATGGGAACTGCTTACATGAACAAACGTGTAAAAATCGGTAGTTAGTCTTACCGGTAACGTTCTTTCCAGGAGTCCAACATGACAGCACTCCTAATTCCCTCCCTAATATGTGATTCAGTGTGATGTTAACATTGCTTATCATATTAGTAATAAAATTGTGTTGCATCCATCCGGTGTAGTAATTTAGAAGACACTGGAGATCGGAGGGAAGGGGGGGGCTTTTAATCTGTCTCACTTCCTGTCCCTACAGAGATTGGATTGGACATCCTCCCATGTGCTGTCATGTTGGACTCCTGGAAAGAACGTTACCGGTAAGACTAACTACCGATTTCCAGGACGTCCCCCATGACAGCACATGGGAGAGTTACCAACTTAGCCATCAGGGAGGGACCACAGCCTGTAGAACCTTACGCCCAAAGGAAAGCTGACGATTGGACGGCAGGTTCAACCTGTAATGTTTACAAAAGGTGTTATAACTTGTCCAGGTGGCTGCCTGACAAATCTGCTCTATAGAGGCGTTCGCTTTTTCCACCCAGGAAGCTGCGACTGCCCTAGTAGAATGTGCCCTGATAGAGATAGGACAGGGACTATCCTGAAGACGATATGCTTCCACAATTGTTGACTTGATCCACTGTGTCAGAGTCCTCTTAGTCACTTTCTTCCCTCTTCCAGCTTTACCAAATTGTACAAAGAGGTTTGAGTCCTTCCGATCAGGTTCTGTTCGGCGAAGGTATTCAAGGACTGCCCGACGGACGTCCAGGCAATGGAATTTCTCCTCTTCCGGATCTCTAGGAGAGGCGTAAAAAGAAGGTAAAAATATTTCTTGTTCCCTATGGAAAGTAGAGACGACCTTAGGGAGGAACCCTGGGTCTAGTTGAAGAATTATTCGATCCGGGCAGACTCTTAGGAAAGGTTCCTTCATGGATAAGGACTGAAGTTCACCAATTCTGCGTGCTGAAGTGATGGCTACCAAGAAGGCCGTCTTCCAGGAGAGTAATTTTAACGGAATGGTGTCCAAGGGTTCAAAGGGCACCTTACAGAGGGTATCTAGAACTATAGATAAGTCCCAAGGAGGAACAGTCTGTCTCAGAGTGGGTTTTAGTCTGGATATAGCCTTTACGAACCTTTTTATCCAACGATGCTCTGCCAGCGGGTAGTCCAAGAAGGATGACAAGGCTGATATCTGCACCTTGATCGTGCTAGGGCGTAGCCCCAGGTCAAAGCCCCTCTGTAGGAAGTCAAGAATCTGCGCGATGGAAGGAGTTGATCTGGACGGATGTGTATCAGCCAACCAGGAATTAAATCTGCTCCAGATCTTCCTATAAATAGCATTTGTCACTGGTTTCCTACTTTTTTGTAATGTGGAGATCACAGCATGTGACAAGCCCTGCCCGCTCAGCATTCTCCTTTCAGGATCCAGGCTTTTAGATTCCATTTTTTCAGATTCGGGTGGAGAAGGGACCCCTGAGTGAGAAGGTCTGGCCTCAGAGGGAGCGATATTGGTTCTTCTACCTTTAGCCTGTCTAAAAGGGTTACCAGCTCCTCTTCGGCCAGGCTGGACCTATGAAAATGAACTTCCCCGAGCTCTCGCTGATCTTCCTCAAGGTGGCCGGGATAAGCGGGATTGGCGGGAAGGCATATGCTAGATCCATGTCCCATGGTTTTGACATGGCATCTATCCCCAGAGGATCTCCGCTGGGATCTAGGGAAAAGAACTGAGACGCCTGGGCGTTTTCTTTGGAGGCTAGAAGGTCCACCTGGGGGTACCCCCATTTCCTGCAGATCTGAAGAAAGACTTGCCTGTTCAGCATCCATTCTCCCGGATGGAATCTTCTTCTGCTCAGGTAGTCTGCTGTAATGTTGTCCTTCCCTCTGATATGGAGGGATGAGATAGATAGGATATTTCCCTGTGCCCAAATAAAGATTTTTTTCTGCGACCTCCTGAAGACCTGGGTTCTGAGTTCCCCCCTGATGCCTTATATAGCAGACTGTAGTTATATTGTCTGACAGAACTTGAACATGATTCCCTCTTAAGAGAAGTTCTGCTGCCTGGAGAGACTTTAGTACCGCCATTAATTCCCTTACGTTTGAGGAACGCTGACTCTCTGCCAGGGACCATGAACCCTGAAAGAAATGATCTTCTATGTGTGAACCCCAGCCGGACATGCTGGCATCGGTTACCACCGTCAAACAAGGTCTTCTCAACCAGTGAACCCCTCTCTGTAGGTTGGCGGGAGTTATCCACCAGTTCAAGGACTCTTTTATGGACATTGGGATCCAGATCTTCCTGTCTAAAGACCTCTGGTCTTTGTCCCACTTGGTGAGAACTAGACCCTGTAGTGGCCTCGAGTGGATCTGGGCCCACTGGACCATCTGTATACAGGATGTCATCAAGCCTAGTATCCGCATAGCCTCTCTGATGGAGCAGAGGTTTCTTCTTTGGAAGGAGGATACTTCTTCTATGAAAGCGTCGCGTTTTGAATCTGGAAGAAAGGACATCTGTCTCCGGGAGTCCAGAAGGGTGCCTAGAAAGATCTTCCTTTCGCTCATGCAAAGATCTGATTTCTCTAGGTTGATTATCCAGCCTAAATCTTGTAAAACCGGTAACGTCGTCTGCAGATGGTTCCGCAGAAGGACCTCTGAGGATGCTGTCCGGAGGAAGTCATCTAAGTACGGGACTATTGTTATTCCCAGTTGTCTCAGGAAAGCCATTATCTCTACTATTAGTTTCGTAAAGATGCGTGGAGCACTTGAAATCCCGAATGGAAGACATTGGAACTGGAAGTGATGAACTATGCCGTCTAACGTCACCGCGAACCTGAGGAACTGATGATGGCTTGGATGTATGGGGACATGATAGTAGGCATCTTTGAGATCGATGGTGCACATCAATGCCCCTGCTGGAATCAGTGGAACCGTTGAACGTATTGACTCCATCTTGAACCTGAAATATTGAATCCATCTGTTCAGGAACTTCAGGTTTATGATAGTTCTTAGTGAACAGTCTGTTTTTTTTACCCAGAACAGTTTGGAGTAGTGGCCTCTGCCCTGTTGGGGTCTTGGAACAGGAACTATTGCTTCCATTGCGCAAAGTTTCTTCAAGTCCTGAACCATCTGGTTCTTTAGAGACGGAGACTGGGGAGTGGTAACACAGAATCTCTGAGGGGGAGGACGACAGAACTCTATTTTGTACCCCTCTCGTACAGTCTGAAGTACCCAGGGGTTCTGAGTTACTAGAGGCCATTGATGACTGAAGAACCAAAGTCTCCCCCCCACTAGTCTGGCGTCATTTATTCTGGTAAGAGGAAGTGTTGGGTTTTAGAAGGAACCCCCTCCCCTTCCCACCTTTGGGGTAGCTCCACCTGCCCGACTTGCCTTTCCCTCTACCTGAAAAATTCTCCCTGGCCTGAATCCTTCCGAAAGGACTGAGTCTTCTTAGATCTCTCCTCCAGAAAGCCTTTTTTCTTGTCCGCGGCACTCTCAAGGATTGTATCTAGGACAGGGCCAAACACATGTGAACCTGAGAAAGGGATCGAACAGAGCTTATTCTTTGACGCTACATCCCCTGACCAACTTCTTAGCCAAAAAGGGCCCTTCTAGCAGTATTCGCCAGGGTGCTGTTTCTAGCTGAAATCCTGATGGATTCGGCCGAAGCGTCCGCCAGATAGGCCGTAGCCATCTTAAGAAGGGGAATGGATTCTAAGATGTCCTCCCTTGGGGTTTTTAGTCTAAGGTGGTTCTCTAGCTGGTTCAGCCATAACCCCATAGACCTGGCTACCGAGGTGGCAGTAATATTGGTATTAATAAGAGCAGACAAACACTCCCAGGCCTTCTTAAGCAGACCCTCCGTCTTCCTATCCATAGGGTCCTTTAAATTTGAGGAATCCTCAAAGGGGATGGTGGTCTTCTTTGTGACCTTAGCCACCTGAATGTCTATCTTGGGAACTTCATCCCATAGTTTAGTATCCTCAGGATTAAAAATCAGGCGATTTTTAAATTCCCTAGGCATAACTAATTTATTTTCGGCCTCCCTCCATTCCTCCAGAATTATCTCCTTCAGATGGGAATTTACTGGGAATAGGCGAGTCTTTTTTGCCCCTAACCCCCCAAACATCTCGTCCTGAACGGATATGGGAGGGCTAGCTTCCTCTACTTGCATGGTATCTCTAACCGCATGGAGGAGGGCGTCTAGGTATTCAGTAGAAAATAAAAATCTTTTAGGGTGGTCTGAAGAACCAGAAGCAGAGATGGTGTCTTCCTCAATCTCTCCGTCCGAGACTTCCTGATTATCAGAATCAGAGTCCTCCTTTTTAGGGGAGGGGAGTCAGGTTGAGAAGGAGGTGGCGGAGGGTTTAGAGAAGAAACCGTAGCCTGTACTTCTTCACGAACGATATTCCTAAGTTCTGTGAGAAAGGACGGCTGCTCCTCCTTCATTAACCTGGCAATGCAATCGGCACATAACTGCTTCTTGTAAGATATATGCATCCTTTCCCCGCAAGTCGCACATTTTCTCGGTTTCCTTTTGGGATCTTGGAGAGCCGACTGCCCTGAACTATTTTTATCCTAGGAAAAAAATCCGAAAAACCATGCTCAATGACTGAGGAGAGTACACCAGGGTATAAGGATAAGGACACTTACATGGGCTGCAGCAGAAGGGTCAGACACAATCTCGGATTTAGCTGACGCTTGGGGCTCCATGGTGGCTAAGCAACACACAGCAGCTCACAACTTCCCCACTGGGGCTTACCTCCACCTCTGCTGCCGCGCTGCTCCGTTCTTATAAGGGGGACTCAACCCCCCAGGGGGAGGGAGTCAACCCCTGAGCGCGAGACCGGGCTTCCGGGTCTCCAGCGCTTGTGCTGGGCGCCGCCATCTTGTTTCCGGCTGACCCGGAAGTGACGTCATGAGATGTGCGCCGCCGCCGTCCGGAGCGCGCCGCTGAGCCCAGAGCTCCCGGAGGAGAAGCGGCATCAGCGTCCCGCCTGCCGCCGTCCAAGGCAGGCCGGGACAAGCTAGAGAACCCCCGAAGGGGGAGCTAGCGGGGCCGTACGGGACACCGCCCGACCTGGCCTGAGAGGGGAGTGCCGGACCCCCGACCCGACCTGGCCCCCGGTGCCTAGGTAAGCACCCCGACTCCTAGGAGAGAAACCTGCTTCACTTGCCCATCCCTGTAGGGACAGGAATACACTGGAGATCGGAGGGAAGCTTTTAATCTGTCTCACTTCCTGTCCCTACAGAGATTGGATTGGACATCCTCCCATGTGCTGTCCTGGGGGACGTCCTGGAAAAGGTTGTTACGTTGCGGCTAACACATAGACTTTATCAAACACCAAGTGCTATTTAAAAGATCCTGTTTAAAAAGTATAAGACACACCCACATATACGGATGTGGCCAATTATTCATTAACTTAATTAATCATAGTGTCTCAAATGTGTGCATATACATACGCATTGTCTGTACAATAGTGTTCACCCATACAGAGCATAAGATCTAGTCGAGCACATACCTTTATGTTGCACGCTTCCAGCGCGTCCCTCGGCAGCCAGAGCGCATGTCTGGGGAGGAGGGGCTATTCACTCACGTGTCCAATGCTCGTCAGATGATCGCCGGCTGACATGCCCAAGTGATCACCAGTGACGACGGGTCTCCTCCCAATCCCCGCCCAGTCAGCGCATCTTTTCCAGGGACGCACAGGGAGCCACCCGCCTTTGTCCCTGCCGCCTGTACCTTTGTCCATCACCCAGGGCATCCCCAACTTCTGTCTTTGGTAGTCTTTGTAGTTGGTAAAGACAGAAGTTGGGGATGCCCTGGGTGATGGACAAAGGTACAGGCGGCAGGGACAAGGAAGCTTGGATTCTATGCCTTGTTTGGGCACAAAAAATGTAGTTGGCAGCCTTTGATGCAGATGTCATTGTGAGATACACCCTTAATATATTTGGGTTACATTCTGAAATTTTAAATTCCGCCATTAGGTGCACCAATATTTAATTTAGAACCTACACTGGTTCAGGCCCTGTGAGATACTCCCTCTACATACAGGGGTTTGATTCAGGCATTTGAAATACAGCCATTTGAAATACAGCCATTTTGGGCAAAGAAATATTTAATTCAGGCCCTGTGAGATACACCCTCTACATACAGGGGTTTGATTTAGGCATTTGAAATACCGCCATTTGGTGCACCAATATTGAATTCAGGCCTACACTTGTTCAGGCCCTGTGAGATACACCCTCTAAATACAGGGGTTTGATTCAGCCTTTTGAAATACAGTCATTTTGGGCAGAAATCTTGAATTCAGGCCTACACTGGTTCAGGCCGTGTGAGATACACCCTTTACATACAAGGGTTTGATTCAGGCATTTGAAATACAGCCATTTTGGGCAAACAAATCTTTAATTGAGGCTTAGTCTCGTCTAGGCCGTGTGAGATACACCCTTTACATACTGTCGTTCTATTCTACTATTAAACACCCATTTATGGCAAGATCCTAAATTTTAAAACGATGAGACCGTCAAATAAGGAACGTGGCCTAGGTCATGGTGCTGCTGGCGGAGCTCCTGTTGCAGGGAGAGGATGTGATCGATCTGTGCCAGCAACACACACAAGTGAAACCCCTTCCTCAGCTGCGGTATTTGGTCGGGCCTAATGCTGCTCTACGAATGGTGAGGCCTGAACGAGTACAGGCAATAGTAGATTGGGTTGCTGACAGTGGATCCAGTTCCTTCACATTATCTCCCACCCAGTCTCCTGCTGAAAGACCACAGTTGGCACCTGCAGCCGTTGTCCATCAGTCTTTCACCTCACCCCCTTGCAAGTCAGCCAAGCAGTCTGACCCCCAAGTCATGCAGCAGTCTCTTCTGCTTTTTGATGACTCTGTTAGCAGGGTTTCCCAGGGCTATCCACCTAGTGCACCGATGCCCAACCACTTATCTTTTAAGATGAGCACATGGGAGGACCATCACAGCACGTCTCGGATGATGGTGAAACACAGGTGCCAACTGCTGGGGCTTTCTAAAGTGTTCAGACGGACAAGGAAGGCAGGAGTGAAGACTGGGTGGAAGATGATGTGGAGGATGATGAGGTCCTCGACCCACATGGAATCAAGGTCATGCAAGTGACCTATGTAGTTCGGAGGAAGAGGCGGTGGTCGCACAGAGCCACCAGCAGAGCAGAAGAGGGAGCACGGTGCAAAAGCGGAGGAGCCATCTGTAACGGTCGTGTACACACACACAGGGGGGAGGGAAGTGACCACTGCGCTCCACCCTTACCCCTGGCCCTGCCTACTTGCCTCGCAAGTCCTAATGACAGGGGACAACTGCAGGGATGACAGACAAACAACAGAACGGGAACGGACCAAGTCAATACCAGGAAAGCTACAAAGTACAAATGGAGCAAGCAGAGAATAGTCAGGAGAAGCCGGGGTCGTAAAAACCAGGAGAGACGTGAAGTACCAAAGGAGTCAGCAGAGGATCGTCAGGAGGAAGCCGGGGTCAGAATACCAGGAGAGCAGCAAAGTACACAAGGAGCAGGCAGAGGATGGTCAGGAATTCAGCAGGAGGTAAGTACGCCAGGAAGACAAAATCACAGGTGGAACCTAAATTAACAGGCAACCTGTGGCCAGCAGGCTGCCTGTATTTATAATGGGGAGTGAGGGTCATGAGACGTGGCCAGCGTCACATGACCGACAGACCAACCAGTCGAGCACCGACTGAATCGCTCGGCGCTCAAGGCAGACTTAGGAGCAGGGAGCCACCCAGCTAGTAAAACCGCCCTGGGAACGAGGTCAAACACAAATCCTCGCTCCCGAAGCTAAGCAGCAGGTCTGCGGCTAATGGGGGACCGAGTGCACCTTCGGAACCCCGTTACACCATCTTCTAGACAGTACGCCTGCTACTGTCCACCACAGCAAGGGACGGAGCACACCAAAGTCAGCTCCAAGAAGTTCTCTGGCATGAGACAATGTGCTGACGACAAGACACGAGTGGTTTGCACGCTGTGTAATCAGAGCCTGAAGCGAAGCATAAACGTTCTCAACCTGAGCACAACCTGCATGACCAGGCATTTAAGTGCAAAGCACGAGCTGTAGTGGAGTAGACACCTCAAAAACCAAGAAAGGTCTCTGGCTCCTCCTGCTTCCGCTTCCACTGCAGTCACGGCCTGTTCATCCACCTCTGGAGTGACAGTGCAACCTGGCACCCCGCAAACAGAGGATCTGCCAGCAACACCAAAACCTGGGTCACCAAGCATCTCCACAATGTCCCACGGAAGTGTTCAGCTCTCCATCTCCCAAACGCTGGAGAGGAAGAGGCAGTATCCCCCTTCCCACCCACGATCCCTAGCCCTGAATGCCAGTATTTATAAATTACTGGCCTTTGAAATGCTGTCATTCCGTCTGGTGGAGACGGATAGTTTTAAAGGCCTTATGGCGGTGGCCATCCCACAGTACATCGTGCCCAGCTGACACTACTTTTCAAGGCGAGCCATCCCTTCCCTGCACAACCAAGTAGGGGACAAAATCAGGTGTGCACTGCGCAACGCCATCTGTGACAAGGTGCACCTGACTATGGATACGTGGACCAGTAAGCACAGTCAGCGCCGTTATATCTCTATAACAGCACACTGGGTATATGCAGTGGCGGCTGGGCCTGAGGCGGATAGCAGTTTGGCGCATGTCCTTCCACCACCGAGGATTGCAGGGCGCTTCAGGTTGCTTCCTCCTCCTACTCCGCTTCCTCATCTTCTACCAGCATCTCATCCGGTCAGTGTAACACCTTCACCACCAGCTTCAGCACAGCCAGCGGTAAACGACAGCAGGCAGTTTTAAAACGTATCTGTTTGAGGGACAAACCCCACACCGCGCAGGAGCTGTGGAAGGGCCTTGAACAACAGACCAATGAGTGGTTTGTGCCAGTCAGCCTTAAGCCCGGCCTGGTGGTGTGCGATAATGGGCGAAATCTCGTAGCAGCTCTGGGACTAGCCGGTTTGACGCACATCCCTTGCTTGGCGCATGTGCTGAATTTGGTGGTGCAGAGATGCCTTAAAAATTGCACCGATATGTTAGAGCTGCTGCATAAAGTGCGGGCCGTCTGTGCATGCTCTTGGCGTTCTCACCCTGCTGCTGCTCGCCTGTCAGCGCTGCAGCGTAACTTCGGCCTTCCCGCTCACTGCCTCATATGCGACGTGCCCACAAGGTGGAATTCCACCTTGCACATGCTGGCCAGACTATGCGAGCAGCAGCAGGAGATAGTGGAGTTTCAGCTGCAGCACGCACAGGTGAGTCGCTCGGCGGAACAGCACCACTTCACCACCAATGACTGGGCCTCCATGCGAGACCTGTGTTCCTTGTTGCGCTGTTTAGAGTACTTCACCAACATGGCCAGTGCCGATAACGCCGTTCTCAGCATTACTATCCCACTAATATGCCTCCTTGAAAAAACGCTCCTGGCGATGATGGAAGAGGATGTGGCACAAGAGGAGGAGGAGGTAGAGGGATCATTTTGTAGGGTTTCCAGACAGTCATTCCCAAGTGGCTCCGAGGGTGGGTTCCTGTACCCACAAACCCAAGGTACACAATTGTCCAGCCAGGGCACAGTTCTGGAGGATGAGGAGGTGGAAGATGAGGAGGAGGAGGAGGAGGAGGAACCATGTTCACAGCAGGGTGGCACCCAGACCAGCTCATGGCCATCACTGCTGCGTGGATGGGGGGGATGCAGAGGACACAGACGATACACCTCCCACAGAGGACAGTTTTTCGTTGCCTCTGGGCAGCCTGGCACACATGAGTGATTAAATGCTGCAGTGTCTCCGCAATGACTGCCGAGTTGCCCACATTCTAACTGATTACTGGGTGGCCACGCTGCTGGATCCCCGTTACAATGACAACGTACCGTCCTTAATTACGTCACTGTAGCATGATCGTAAGATGCACGAGTACAAGAGCACGCTGGTAGACACGCTGCTGGTGGCATTCCCACCTGACAGCGGGGGCACAGTGGAAGTACAAGGTGAACGCAGAGGAGGAGGAAGAGTTCGCCAACGCAGCTGGGGCATCGCCAGCACCTCAAAAGGCAGGGTTAGCATGGCCGAAATGTGAAAAAAGCTTTGTCAGCACGCCACAACAACCAGCACCACCAGCTGATATGGAACGTCTTAGCAGGAGGCAGCATTTCACCAACATAGTGGAGCAGTATGTGTGCACACGTCTACATGTACTCAATGACGGGTCTGCCCCCTTTAACTTCTGGGTCTCCAAATTGGGCACATGGCCTGAGTTTTCCCTTTGCGCCTTGGAGGTGATGGCCTGTCCTGTAGCCAGTGTATTATCTGAACGTGTGTTTAGCATGGCAGGGGGCGTCATCACACACAAGCACAGCCGCCTGTCCACAGCAAATGTGGACAATCTCACGTAAATTAAAATGAACCAGGCATGGATCCCACAGGACTTGCCCGTACCTTGTCCAGAATAGACATGTATACCGGCACTAAAAAAATTAATTAAAACCAAAAACCTGTGTTGGCTATCTCGTCCTCCTCCATCGCTGCTTCCACCTACTCCGCTACTTCCACAGCCTCCTCAAACTCCTACTCCATATGGAACTCCACCTCATAAATCAATTATTATTATTTTTTTGTACATGTTTTATTTTATATCATTTCACTTATTTGTCATTAACATTTTCTGGTGAAAGTCAGCAATTTTTGGGTGTATAGTACCACTGCTATACCTATTTAAAAAAAATATCTGTTACATTTTCTGGTGAAATTCACAAATTTTTGGGTGTATAGTACCACTGCTATATCTAGTAGGCCGGTTAAAAAAAAATATATGTCATTAACTAGAGTTGAGCGAACACCTGGATGTTCGGGTTCGAGAAGTTCGGCCGAACTTCCCGGAAATGTTCGGGTTCGGGATCCAAACCCGATCCGAACTTCGTCCCGAACCCCATTGAAGTCAATGGGGACCCGAACTTTTCGGCACTAAAAAGGCTGTAAAAAACAGCCCAGGAAAGGGCTAGAGGGCTGCAAAAGGCAGCAACATGTAGGTAAATCCCCTGCAAACAAATGTGGATAGGGAAATGAATAAAAATAAAAATAAAATAAATAAATATCAACCAATATCAATTGGAGAGAGGTCCCATAGCAGAGAATCTGGCTTCACGTCACCCACCACTGGAACAGTCCATTCTCAGATATTTAGGCCCAGCACCCAGGCAGAGGAGAGAGGTCCCGTAACAGAGAATCTGGCTTCATGTCAGCAGAGAATCAGTCTGCATGTCATAGCAGAGAATCAGGCTTCACGTCAGCCACCACTGCAACAGTCCATTGTCATATATTTAGGCCCAGCACCCAGGCAGAGGAGAGAGGTCCCGTAACAGAGAATCTGGCTTCATGTCAGCAGAGAATCAGTCTTCATATCATAGCAGAGAATCATGCTTCACGTCACCCAACATTGGAACAGTCCATTGTCATATATTTAGGCCCTGGCACCCAGACAGAGGAGAGGTTCATTCAACTTTGGGTTGCCTCGCAATATAATGGTAAAATGAAAATAAAAATAAGATTGAATGAGGAAGTGCCCTGGAGTACAATAATATATGGTTAAGGGGAGGTAGTTAATGTCTAATCTGCACAAGGGATGGACAGGTCCTGTGGGATCCATGCCTGGTTCATTTTTATGAACGTCAGCTTGTCCACATTGGCTGTAGACAGGCGGCTGCGTTTGTCTGTAATGACGCCCCCTGCCGTGCTGAATACACGTTCAGACAAAACGCTGGCCGCCGGGCAGGCCAGCACCTCCAAGGCTAGCTCTGGCCACGTGGACAATTTAGAGACCCAGAAGTTGAATGGGGCCGAATCATCAGTCAGTACGTGGAGGGGTGTGCACACGTACTGTTCCACCATGTTAGTGAAATGTTGCCTCCTGCTAACACGTTGCGTATCATGTGGTGGTGCAGTTAGCTGTGGCGTGTTGACAAAACTTTTCCACATCTCTGCCATGCTAACCCTGCCCTCAGAGGAGCTGGCCGTGACACAGCAGCCTTGGCGACCTCTTGCTCCTCCTCTGCCTTGGGCTTCCACTTGTTCCCCTGTGACATTTGGGAATCCTCTCAGTAGCGCGTCTACCAACGTGCGCTTGTACTCGCGCATCTTCCTATCACGCTCCAGTGCAGGAAGTAAGGTGGGCACATTGTCTTTGTACCGTGGATCCAGCAGGGTGGCAACCCAGTAGTCCGCACACGTTAAAATGTGGGCAACTCTGCTGTCGTTGCGCAGGCACTGCAGCATGTAGTCGCTCATGTGTGCCAGGCTGCCCAGAGGTAAGGACAAGCTGTCCTCTGTGGGAGGCGTATCGTCATCGTCCTGCGTTTCCCCCCAGCCACGCACCAGTGATGGGCCCGAGCTGCGTTGGGTGCCACCCCGCTGTGACCATGCTTCATCCTCATCCTCGTCCTCATCCTCGTCCTCCTCGTCCTCCAGTAGTGGGCCCTGGCTGGCCACATTTGTACCTGGCCTCTGCTGTTGCAAAAAACCTCCCTCTGAGTCACTTCGAAGAGACTGGCCTGAAAGTGCTAAAAATGACCCCTCTTCCTCCTCCTCCTCCTCCTGGGCCACCTCCTCTTCCATCATCGCCCTAAGTGTTTTCTCAAGGAGACATAGAAGTGGTATTGTAACGCTGATAACGGCGTCATCGCCACAGGCCATGTTGGTGGAGTACTCGAAACAGCGCAACAGGGCACACAGGTCTCGCATGGAGGCCCAGTCATTGGTGGTGAAGTGGTGCTGTTCCGCAGTGCGACTGACCCATGCGTGCTGCAGCTGAAACTCCACTATGGCCTGCTGCTGCTCGCACAGTCTGTCCAGCATGTGCAAGGTGGAGTTCCACCTGGTGGGCACGTCGCATATGAAGCGGTGAGCGGGAAGGCCGAAGTTACGCTGTAGCGCAGACAGGCGAGCAGCGGCAGGATGTGAACGCCGGAAGCGCGAACAGACGGCCCGCACTTTATGCAGCAGCTCTGACATGTCGGGGTAGTTGTGAATGAACTTCTGCACCACCAAATTCAGCACATGCGCCAGGCAAGGGATGTGCGTCAAACCGGCAATTCCCAGAGCTGCAACGAGATTTCGCCCATTATCACACACCACCAGGCCGGGCTTGAGGCTCACCGGCAGCAACCACTCGTCGGTCTGTTCTATACCCCGCCACAACTCCTGTGCGGTGTGGGGCCTGTCCCCCAAACATGTGAGTTTCAGAATGGCCTGCTGACGTTTACCCCGGGCTGTGCTGAAGTTGGTAGTGAAGGTGTGTGGCTGACTGGATGAGCAGGTGGAAGAAGAGGAGGAGGAAGCTGAGTAGGAGGAGGTGGCAACAGGAGGCAAAGAATGTTGCCCTGCGATCCTTGGTGGCGGAAGGACGTGCGCCAAACAGCTCTCCGTCTGGGGCCCAGCCGCCACTACATTTACCCAGTGTGCAGTTAGGGAGATATAGCGTCCCTGGCCGTGCTTACTGGTCCACGTATCTGTGGTTAGGTGGACCTTGCCACAGATGGCGTTGCGCAGTGCACACTTGATTTTATCGGATACTTGGTTGTGCAGGGAAGGCACGGCTCTCTTGGAGAAGTAGTGGCGGCTGGGAACAACATACTGTGGGACAGCAAGCGACATGAGCTGTTTGAAGCTGTCTGTGTCCACCAGCCTAAATGACAGCATTTCATAGGCCAGTAGTTTAGAAATGCTGGCGTTCAGGGCCAGGGATCGAGGGTGGCTAGGTGGGAATTTAAGCTTTCTCTCAAATGTTTGTGAGATGGAGAGCTGAACGTTGCCGTGTGACATGGTTGAGATTCTTGGTGACGGAGGTGGTGGTGTTGGTGGTACATCCCCTGTTTGCTGGGCGGCAGGTGCCAACGTTCCTCCAGAGGTGGAGGAAGAGGCCGAGGCGGCAGCAGCAGAAGAGGCAGAGGCGACAGCAGCAGAAGAGGCCGAGGCGGCAGCAGCAGAAGAGGCCGAGGCGGCAGCAGCAGAAGAGGCCGAGGCGGCAGCAGCAGAAGAGGCCGAGGCGGCAGCAGCAGAAGAGGCCGAGGCGGCAGCAGCAGAAGAGGTAGCAGGGGAGCCTGAGTGACTTCCTTGTTTTTAAGGTGTTTACTCCACTGCAGTTCATGCTTTGCATGCAGGTGCCTGGTCTTGCAGGTTGTGCTAAGGTTCAGAACGTTAATGCCTCGCTTCAGGCTCTGATGGCACAGCGTGCAAACCACTCGGGTATTGTCGTCAGCACATTGTTTGAAGAAGTGCCATGCCAGGGAACTCCTTGAAGCTGCCTTTGGGGTGCTCGGTCCCAGATGGCGGCGGTCAGTAGCAGGCGGAGTCTCTTGGCTGCGGGTGTTCTGCTTTTGCCCACTGCTCCCTCTTTTGCTACACTGTTGGCTCGGTCTCACCACAAGTCAGTGGCACGACCTTCATTCCATGTGGGGTCTAGGACCTCATCGTCCCCTGCATCGTCTTCCACCCAGTTTTCCTCCCTGACCTCCTGTTCAGTCTGCACACTGCAGAAAGACGCAGCAGTTGGCACCTGTGTTTCGTCATCATCAGAGACGTGCTGAGGTGGTATTCCCATGTCCTCATCATGAGGAAACATAAGTGGTTGTGCGTCAGTGCATTCTATGTCTTCCACCGCTGGGAAAGGGCTAGGTGGATGCCCTTGGGAAACCCTGCCAGCAGAGTCTTAAAACAGCATAAGAGACTGCTGCATAACTTGAGATTCAGACAGTTTCCCTGGTATGCATGGGGGTGATGTGACAGACTGATGGGCTTGGTTTTCAGGCGCCATCTGTGCGCTTTCTGCAGAAGACTGGGTGGGAGATAATGTGAACGTGCTGGATCCACTGTCGGCCACCCAATTGACTAATGCCTGTACCTGCTCAGGCCTTACCATCCTTAGAACGGCATTGGGCCCCACCAAATATCGCTGTAAATTATGGCGGCTACTGGGACCTGAGGTAGTTGGTACACTAGGACGTGTGGCTGTGGCAGAACGGCCACGTACTCTCCCAGCACCAGAGGGTCCACTAACACCACCACGACCATGTCCGCGTCCTTTACTAGATGTTTTCCTCATTGTTATCGTTCACCACAACAACAAAAATATAATTTGGCCCAATGTATTGAATTCAAATTCAGGCCTTTTTTTTAAAGACACCTAACACTATCTGGCTATCTATTTAGGTACCGTATTACACTAATACAGGCACAGCAGTAACCACAGATTTAGCTGACTATAAATTTGAGGCCTATTATTTAGGCGCTGGGTGACAGGTATACGTTTACAGACAGAATTAGACAGGGATATGCACAGTAGCGTGTGTGTGAAGTTATTGAGAATGACCCTATCAGCACCTTGAATCTAATATTCCCTTTTAGGGATAAATTTAAAGTAGGCCTGATACAGCAGAAACCACTAATTTAGAGAATTGCTAAATTGGGAATTGTATTTCAACCCAGAACAAAAACTGTGCTTTGACGGACACTAAATAACTCGCCCAGCCACAGCAATAACCACAGATTTAGCTGACTACAAATTTGAGGCCTATTATTTAGGCGCTGGGTGACAGGTATACGTTTACAGACAGAATTAGACTGGGATATGCACAGTAGCGTGTGTGTGAAGTTATTGAGAATGACCCTATCAGCACCTTGAATCTAATATTCCCTTTTAGGGATAAATTTAAAATAGGCCTGATACAGCAGAAAACACTAATTTAGAGAATTGCTAAATTGGGAATTGTATTTCAACCCAGAACAAAAACTGTGCTTTGACGGACACTAAATAACTCGCCCAGCCACAGCAATAACCACAGATTTAGCAGACTACAAATTTGAGGCCTATTATTTAGGCGCTGGGTGACAGGTATACGTTTACGGACAGAATTAGACTGGGATATGGCCAAAAAATAACCACACTATTGATGGTTAAATGCACTTGGTGTGACAGCTTGACCAACCACACTATTGAGGGTTAAATGCACTTGGCGACAGGCTCAGCTTGCCCCTGATGTAGTATATGGCCAAAAAATAACCAGACTATTGATGGTTAAATGCACTTGTTGTGACAGCTTGACCCTGATGTAGGATTTAGCCAAAAAACAACCACACTACTGAGGGTTAAATGCACTTGTTGGCAGCTTGTGCTGGCGCACCACAAGACACAAAATGGCCGCCGATCACCCCAGAAAAAAGTGACTGAAAAACGCTCTGGGAAGCCTAAAAACAGTGAGCAATTCAATAGCAGCAGTTCAATCATCCACAGCTGCAGATCGATCTCTGAATGTAGTCTTTTGGAGGAGTTAATCACTGCCTAATCTCGCCCTAACGTCGCAGCTGCAACCTCTTCCTATACTGATCAGAGCAGAGTGACGGGCGGCGCTATGTGACTCCAGCTTAAATAGAGGCTGGGTCACATAGTGCTCTGGCCAATCACAGCCATGCCAATAGTAGGCATGGCTGTGACGGCCTCTTGGGGCAAGTAGTATGACGCTTGTTGATTGGCTGCTTTGCAGCCTTTCAAAAAGCGCCAAGAAAGCGACGAACACCGAACCCGAACCCGGACTTTTACGAAAATGTCCGGGTTCGGGTCCGTGTCACGGACACCCCAAAATTCGGTACGAACCCGAACTATACAGTTCGTGTTCGCTCATCCCTATCATTAACATTTTCTGGTGAAATTAACCAATTTTTGTGTGTATAGTACTACTACTATATCTAGTAGGCCGGTAAAAAAATAATAATAATTATATTGTCACTAACATTTTCTGGTGAAATTAAAATTTTTTTGGGTGTATAGTACCACTGCTATATCTAGTAGGCCGGTTAAACAAAATAAAATAAAAAAATTAGAATTAACATTTTCTGGTGAAATTAACCAATTTTTGAGTGTATAGTACCACTGCTATATCTAGTAAACCGGTTAAAAATAAAAATAAATAATTGTCATTAACATTTTCGGGTGAAATTAACCAATTTTTGGGGGGTATAGTACCACTGCTATACCTAGTAGGCCCATAAAAAAACTAATAAAAATTGTCATTAACATTTTCGGGTGAAATTCACCAATTTTTGTGTGTATAGTACCACTGCTATATATGAAGAAAAAGGAAATTCAGCAGCTCTCACCTGCCCCTCCTTCAGCTGTGAGCACGGAAGGCCCGTGTCAGGTAACGGGCAGCAAATGCGAAAAGAGGTTGAAAGAAATCCAACTCCACTTGAATAAAGGAATGTAGATTTATTTTGCTTGCGGTAAAAACTCATCCATGAATTACAAAAATAGCAGTCTTGTCTAAGCTTTTCGGGCTACCAGAGACAATTCCAGCCCTTCCTCATGACACAGAAAGACATTAAAAGTGAGACCTTTTAAAGGGGAGGGTGCACCTGTATTCACTAATTGTCTCCACAGGCCTGTAACCGCCCCCTAGAAAAAGTGCCACACCTTCAGTTAACTCTTCTCATGAAAAATAATGAAAGAAAAAACAAAAAGCATTGAACTATACATATACATAGTGAAAAATAACAGCTATGCAAAGAAGTAAATAAGAAGGATACGCATAAGGTGTATGCTGAATGCATACTGATTACTAGGTAGAATATGGTGGAATGTGATGGAAGTCAGATCAGCAGAAGAAGTTTTGCTCCTATAATACTCCCAGGAAAAGGAGGAGGGGGTGATTTGTTGCACTGAATTACTAGTAACTAAATTATTGCTGCAGGATCAGATCTAAGCGTTTATTGAGCCCCTCAGGTTGGCGCGTGTTCAATGAAAATATCTAAAAAGACTCTCTGTTTAATAATTTTCTTCTATAGTCTCCTCCACGTTTAGGCAAAAATACTTTTTCTATGCCCTGTACCACCATATCTGATGTGTCCCCACCATGGCAAACAGCAAAGTGCAGACTAGCTGCAGATACATTGCGGTTGCCATGGTGGGGCACATCAGAGATGTGTTTGCGTATCCTGGATTTTATTGCATTGATAGTACAGCCCACGTATTGCAATTTACATGTTGTGCAAGTAATTAAATAAACTGCATGGGTTGTATTGCAATTGAGATACGCTTTCATTGGGAAGACGCTGTTGTTTGCAGTTAAAGAAAAAGTTTTGGATATTAACATGTGTGTGCAGCAAATGCACCTGTGATGTCCACACCTATAGCTCCCCTTGGTCCTAAGCCACACTGGTTGCGATTTTTTCTTTTCTTGATACAGGCTGGGGCTGACATAGTTAGCAATTGTGGGCGCCCTTCTAGCTGCGCATTTAACCCCATCTGCAACTATGTCAGTCCATTCTTTGTCATATGACAGGACAGGAAAATGCTTTTTTACAATATGACATATTTGTTGGTATTCTGTACTGTATTGTGTCACAAACAGATTGTTTCTTCTGCCCTTGTCCTTGATATTATGATTTTTGTTTTTATTTTTACTACTTGTACCTGTATCAGAAAGTGGAGCCTCCTTTTGCAATAAATGTTCCTGTCTAGGATAAAGGAGGGATCCCCTTTCAATGGTTGAGACCTGTTGTATGGCCTCCTCTACAAGTTTTGCGCCATAGCCTCTTTTACCCAATCTATGGGAGATGTGTCTAGCTTCCTCCATAAAGCTCTTTTCTTCCGTGCAATTCCTTCTTGCACGGATTATTTCACCCCTGGGTATGTTAGCAATTACATGTTTTGGATGACAGGATGTCGCATATAATGTGGTGTTACCTGCCATGAGTTTCCTATATGTGCAGGTGGAGACCCGATTGGTGGTGAGGTCCCCCCTCAGGCGCAAATCCAAGAAGGCCACCTCCAGTGTATCATGGTGGACACTAAAAGAAATAGTGTCCACACAGGAGTTGATGTAACCACAGAAGGATGGTATGGCCGCCACATCGCCCGTCCAGATCAGGATCAGGTCATCGATGTAACGGCCATACCACCTGATGTGGTGCCAAAAAGGGTGGCTTAGGACCAAGGGGAGCTATAGGTGTGGACATCACAGGTGCATTTCTTTTTCTTCAACTGCAAACAACAGAGTCTTCCCAATGAAAGCGTATCTCAATTGCAATACAACCCATGCAGTTTATTTAATTACTTGCACAACATGTAAATTGCAATACGTGGGCTGTACTATCAATGCAATAAAATCCAGGATACGCAAACACATCTCTGATGTGCCCCACCATGGCAACCGCAATGTATCTGCAGCTAGTCTGCACTTTGCTGTTTGCCATGGTGGGGACACATCAGATATGGTGGTACAGGGCATAGAAAAAGTCTTTTTGCCTAAACGTGGAGGAGACTATAGAAGAAAATTATTAAACAGAGAGTCTTTTTAGATATTTTCATTGAACACGCGCCAACCTGAGGGGCTCAATAAACGCTTAGATCTGATCCTGCAGCAATAATTTAGTTACTAGTAATTCAGTGCAACAAATCACCCCCTCCTCCTTTTCCTGGGAGTATTATAGGAGCAAAATTTCTTCTGCTGATCTGACTTCCATCACATTCCACCATATTCTACCTAGTAATCAGTATGCATTCAGCATACACCTTATGCGTATCCTTCTTATTTACTTCTTTGCATAGCTGTTATTTTTCACTATGTATATGTATAGTTCAATGCTTTTTGTTTTTTCTTTCATTATTTTTCATGAGAAGAGTTAACTGAAGGTGTGGCACCTTTTCTAAGGGGCGGTTACAGGCCTGTGGAGACAATTAGTGAATACAGGTGCACCCTCCCCTTTAAAAGGTCTCACTTTTAATGTCTTTCTGTGTCATGAGGAAGGGCTGGAATTGTCTCTGGTAGCCAGGGGCGTAGCTAGAAATGACTGGGCCCCATAGCAAAAAAAAATGTATGGGCCCCCCTCCCGGATCTCCCACCCCCACATTACCTCTCGGACCTCGCCGCCACATCCGCAGCTCCTCATGCACTTGCGACGGTTACGCGTAGGACTGAGCATAGACAGTTGGTCACTGGCAACGCATTTGTGCCAGTGTAGGAAATGTATGAATCTAAATGTCTGTGTATTAAAGTAGGACTAGTCAGAACTGCCGCCCAGACTGCGGGACCACTCCAGGGGTCAAGTCCTGGGAAAGAAAGTGTGGGAACTCACCCAAGATCCACTGCCACCCCAACCCCCCCCCAAAAAAATAATATATATATATATATATATATTGCAGAAAATTCAGTGCAACATAAACAAAAACTGGAATTTGCACTATATGTCTGTTCAGACATAATTTGTCTCTTTCATATTATATGCTTCAATTATATATAATTTACTTACAGTTCTGAAGACTCAGGGGTGCTGACTGGCTTGTCCTCAGGGGTGCTGGCTGGCTTGGCAGAAGGAGTGTGGGAGACTGTGAGGCCTTTTTTCTACAAGCTGCTCCGGAAAAAAAATATTTTTCATTACACCTCAGGTCAGACCACCAATCAGACCCTCAATGTTAATCAGACCTCAGATCACACCTCAGCTCAGACCCCAATATGAATGACCCCCAATCAGACCTCAGATAAGAGCCCCATGCCTATCGTCCACCAGCAAGGCAGCTGGCACTGGGATCTCCATGTTATTGGTCAGTTAATACATCAGGGACCCCCTGGCATGGGGCCTGGGCATAGCTAAGTGCAAACTGGGTGATCCATAGGCAGGACCGGGTGGCTGCCCTCATCCACCAGCCCGTCCCTAGGAAATCTCTCATCAGATGTGAGAGCAGCAGCGATCGATCAGCCAGGATTAATGTGCACAGTGGGAGGCACCCCCTTAGGCAATTGACAAACTGCCCCCCCTCATTCTTAGGCAAGTGACAAACTCAGCTCTGCTACATCTACAATGAGCAACTACAACAAATGTAATGCCAAACTGCAGTTCCTCTATGTGATGCCTTGGATAGCTTCCGCTGGACCCACAGGCTGTGTGGGTCCAGTGGAAGCTATCCAAGGCATCACAAGGAACTGCAGTTTGGCATTACATTTGCTGTAGTTGCTCATTGTAGATGTAGCAGAGCTGAGTTTGTCACTTGCCTAAGAATGAGGGGGGGCAGTTTGTCAATTGCCTAAGGGGGTGACTCCCACTGTGCACATTAATCCTGGCTGATCGATCGCTGCTCTCACATCTGATGGGAACTGTTAGGAGGCACTGGGGTGACTTTGTAATTGCTCCCTATATAATTGAGTTTGTCTGCTAATAGATCAGGGCACCCAGAGAGAAATCAGATTACGCAAACCAGCTGCCGAAGAATAAGGGGCCACACAAAGGGGCCCATCCAAGCTGAATGACAGATGTAAGGTCATTTACCTGAAGGGCCCCTTACATATGGCAGCACCTTGATAATTCTGACCCATTGTGTAGCAAACTGACAAGGCTTTAATGAAGTGACATTAGTGCTCCGGGGCAGACATACCATAGCTGCAACTGGTGCAGCTGCATAGGGGCCCTACAGGCATTAGGGCCACAGGCCAGCTCAAAAGTAGCATATGTTCCCTACGTGACACGTCAGATCAGCCGTACCCGAAAATTCCTGAGCCTGAGGTGGAACATGACGGCAAGAGGTGGCGCTGATATTCGCCAAGATTTAAAGCATTTAGAAATAATTGTCCCAGTATGAACACTGTAACTGCCTGCACCCAGCTTTCCCAATCCACTGAATGGCAAACCTGGAGAATTAGACCGTAGGCGGGTCAGGGGGGCCCGGACTCACTCAGGGACAGTCACTCACTGACTCTACAGTCAGTGAGTCACTGACTTGTCTTGCAAGTTCGCAGCACCGCGCGCTGCACACAGCAGCTTCCTCTTCCGACCGCAACTGAAGGCTGAAGCCGCTCCCCCTCCTCACTTCGCCTGGCCCTGCCCTGCACAGTGCACGTCACGCAGGGCTCGGCTCTCAGCCTCCGCTCCGCCCCCTGTCCTGTGAATCTGATTTCAGACAGTTATCAGCTGCGCCTGCGGGCCGCGTTCTCCTGGCTTGAGGCGGGGGCCCCGTGGGCCCCCCTGACTTAGGGGCCCGATCGCAATTGCGACCGCTGCGACCCCTATAGCTACGCCACTGCTGGTAGCCCGAAAAGCTTAGACAAGACTGCTATTTTTGTAATTCATGGATGAGTTTTTACCGCAAGCAAAATAAATCTACATTCCTTTATTCAAGTGCAGCTGGATTTCTTTCAACCTCTTTTCGGAGTACCACTGCTATATCTAGTAGGCCGGTAAAAAATTAAAAAAAATTGTCATTAACATTTTCTGGTGAAATTAACCAATGTTTGGGTGTATAGTACAACTTTTATACCTAGTAGGCCGGTTAAAAAAAAATTAAAAAAATGTCAGTTACATTTTCGGGTCAAATTCAGCAATATTTTTGTGTATAGTACCACTGCTATACCTATTAGACCGGTTAAAAAATAAATAAAATTGTCAGTTACATTTTATGGTCAAATTCACCAATTTCGGGGTGTAATATACCCCTCCGCTACCTAGTTGACAGCTTAATAAATTTCAATAATTTTTATTTTACATTTTCGGGTGACAATAAACAATTGTTTTCTGTCATAGACCCCTGCTATATCAAGTAGACAGGTTAATAAATTTCTGTAATTTTTCTGTTACATTCTTGGGTTCACATTATACATTTTTAGACGTGAATAAACCCTTGCTCTGCATAGGTGACAGGGAATAAAATGTCTGAAATACTTCTTCAATAGATGCTCGCCACCTCCTTTGATTCAATGCTTAAACTTAAACAACTTGTACCAAATTTAAGCTTCAATATTTTGTCCAACATTTTCGCTATACTCTTTTGACCAACATTTGCGCCTCAATAGCTTTTCCCACAATTCCGCTTGACTCTTTTGGCCCACATTTGGGCTTCTGTAATTTGTCCCACATTTGCGCCTCAATAGCTTTTCCCACATTTCTGCTTGATCCCAATTTTTTTTTATACATTTATCTCCCTTAAAATTGGTCTATTTTTCTCACGCTCCCTCTCTGGCCTGGAGCCCTGATTCCCCGCCACCCGTGACCACCATAGTAGGTGCATAAAAGAACATCGAAAGTTGATAGAGCAGATATCAAATTGGATCGTGAACATCACAGGGACGTGCGATATGGTGGGGCAGTAAGTATGCACACGCCTACACAAACTAACTGAGAGGGATCAGCCCCTGCAACGAGGTCTCCAAATTGGGCACATGGCCAGAGCTTGCCCTTTACACCTTGGAGGTGCTGGCCTGCCCTGCAGCCGGTGTATTGTCTGAACGTGTGTTTAGCACGACTGGGGGGTTATATTTCCCAATGTTTTTGGGTGTAGCCTAATTTAAAAAAATAAAAATACATTTTAAACCAAAAAGCAGTGTAGGCTACCTCTTCCTCCTCCACCGCCACTTCCACCTACACCGCCACATCCACCACCTCCTAAACCTCCTACTCCATATGGACCTGGTCCTCCTAGATTAAGATTATTATTTTTTATTTTTACGTATTGTTTTTTTAAGTCATTTCCCTATCCATATTTGTTTGCAGAGCACTTGCCATGCTCTTAACCACATTTTCATGACATTTGCAGCCCTCTAGCCCTTTCTGTGACATTTTTACAGCCATTTTAGTGCTCAAAAGTTGGGGTCCCCATTGACTTCAATGGGGTTCAGGTTCGGGGTCAAGTTCGGGTCAAGTTCGGGTCCCGAACTTGAACTTTTTTCCGAAGTTCGTCCGAACCCGTCAAACCCGAACATCCAAGTGTCCGCTCAACTCTATTCACAATCCAATTTAATATCGGCTCTATCAACTTTCGATGTTCTTTTCTGCGCCTACCATGGTGATGACGGGTGGGGGGGGGAATCAGGGTTCTACGCCAGAGAGGGAGCGTGAGAAAGAGAGACCACATCTAAGGGAGGATTAATTTTTTTCAAATTTAAAATTATAGAATTGAATTATGGGACAAATTATTAAAGCATAAAAGTGTGACAACTTTTTAAAGTTTAAGCATTGAATGAAAGGATGTAGCGCGCATTAATTACTGAAGAATTTATTAAATTTTATTCCCCGTCAATTATGCAGAGCAGGGGTTTCTTTCTGGCAAAATTTGAAAAATGACACCTGACAATGTAATTGACGATTTTTTTAAATTTATGTTCCTGTCACCTATGTGGAGGTGCCCAAAAGACATCCACCTTCCATTTGGATATCTTTTCTATCAACTTTCGATCACGGTTATAGGCAAATCAGGGTTCCACGCCGGAGAGGGAGCGTGAGAAAAAGAGACCAAATTTAAGAGAGATAAATTTATTTAAAAAATTTGTGATCGAGCAGAAATGTGGTTAAAGCAAATGTGGGACAAATTGCAGAAGCCCAAATGTGGGCCAGAAGAGTAAAGCAGAATTATGAGAAAAATGATTGAGGTGAAAATTTTGGACAAATTACAGAAGCCCAAATGTGGGGCCGGAAGAGTAAAGCGGAAATGTGGGACAAATTATTAAAGTGCAAATGTGGTACAACTTGTTAAAGTTTAAGCATTTAATCAAAGGAGGTGGCGCGCATCAATTAAAGAAGAATTTCTGAAATGTTATTCCCTGTCACCTATGCAGAGCAGGGGTTTATTCACGTCTAAAATTGTATAATGTCAACCCAAGAATGTAACAGAAAAATTTGTGAAATTTATTAACCTGTCTAATTGGTAGAGCAGGGGTCTATGACAGAAAAAAATAGTTTATTGTCACCCGAAAATGTTAAAGAAAAATTATTGAAATTTATTAAGCTGTCAACTAGGTAGAGGAGGGGTATATTACACCCAAAAATTGGTGAATTTCACCAGAAAATGTAACTGACGATTTTTTTTTTAAACCTGTCTACTAGGTATAGCAGT
This sequence comes from Bufo gargarizans, assembly GCF_014858855.1. NCBI lineage: Eukaryota > Metazoa > Chordata > Amphibia > Anura > Bufonidae > Bufo > Bufo gargarizans. Next base: position 217,891,882 of record NC_058080.1, on the reverse strand, counting down.
GGTACATCACACCCAAAAAAAATTGAATTTCAACAGAAAATGTAACTGACAATTTATTTTTTACAGGTCTACTAGGTATAGCAGTGGTACATCACACTCACAAATTGGTGAATTTCACCAGAAAATGTAACTGACAATTATTTTAGGATTTTTTTTTTCGGTCTACTAGGTATAGCAGTGGTACATCACACCAAAAATTTTTGAATTTCAACTGAAAATGTAACTGACAATTTATTTTTTTACCGGTCTGCTAGGTATAGCATTGGTACATCACACCCAAAAATTGGTGAATTTCACCCAAAAATGTAATTGACAAATTTTTTATTTTTTTTTAACCTGTCTACTAGGTATAGCAGTAATACATTACACCCAAAAATTGGTGAACTTCACCAGAAAATGTAACTTACAATTTATTTTTATTTTTTTCGGTCTACTAGGTGTAGCAGTGGTACATCACACCCAAAAATTTCACCGGAAAATGTAACTGACTAAATATAAATTTTTTTAACCTGTCTACTAGGTATAGAAGTGGTACATCACACCCAAAAATTGGTGAATTTTACCGGAAACTGTAACTGACTATTTACTTTTTTAACCTGTCTACTAGGTATAGTAGTACTACATTACACCCAAAAATTAGTGAATTTCACCGGAAAATGTAACTGACAACTTTTATTTTTTTAACCTGTCTACTAGGTATAGCAGTGGTACTTCACACCCAAAAATTTGTGAATTTTACCAGAAACTGTAACTGACTATTTACTTTTTTAACCTGTCTACTAGGTATAGCAGTACTACATTACACCCAAAAATTTGTGAATTTCACCGGAAAATGTAACTGACAACTTTTATTTTTTTAACCTGTCTACTAGGTATAGCAGTGGTACTTCACACCCAAAAATTGGTGAATTTCACCCGAAAATGTAACTGACAAAGTAGTGAAATTACATAAAATAAAATACCTACAAATAAATAAATAAATAAATAAAAATTGATTTATGAGGTGGAGTTCCATATGGAGTAGGTGTAGGTGGAAGCGGTGGTGGAGGATGACGAGGTAGCCAACACAGGATTTTGGTTTACATTTTTTTTTTATTAGGGTACACTCCGAAAGAGTGTGAAATATCAAAAATACAACAATAAGCAATTGCGCTGCAGTATAACAATGGCTGGTTAGTGCCGGTATACATGTCTATTCTGCCTGGTTCATTTTAATGAATGTAAACTTGTCCACATTGGCTGTGGACAGGCAGCTGCGCTTGTCTGTGATGACGCCCCCTGCCGTGCTAAGCACATGCTCAGATAATAAATTGGCTGCAAGGCAGGCCAACACCTGCAAGGCATAAAGGGCAAGCTTAGGCCATGTGTCCAATTTGAAGACCCAGAAGTTAAAGGGGGCAGACCCGTCATTCAGTACGTGTGTGCGTGTGCACACATACTGCTCCACCATGTTGGTGAAATGCTGCCTCCTGCTAAGATGTTCCATATCAGCTGGTGGTGCTGGTTGTTGTGGCGTGCTGACAAAGATTTTACACATTTTGGCCATGCTAACCCTGCCTTCTGAGGTGCTGGCGGTGCCCCAGATGCATTGGCAACCTCTTCCTCGTCCTCTGCCTCTGCCTTGTGCTTCCACTGTGCCCCCGCTGTCAGGTGGGAATGCCACCAGCAGCGCGTCTACCAGTGTGTGCTTGTACTCGCGCATCTTACGATCATGCTCCAGTAAAGGAATTAAGGACGGTACATTGTCCTTGTAATGGGGATCCAGCAGCGTGGCCACCTAGTAATCAGCACAAGTTAGAATGAGGGCAACTCGGCAGTCGTTGCGGTGACACTGCAGCATGTAATCGCTCATGCGTGCCAGGCTGCCCAGAGGCAACGAAAAGCTGTCCTCTGTGGGAGGTGTATCGGTGTATCGTCTGTGTCTTCTGTATCCCCCCAGACGCGCACCAGTGATGGCCATGAGCTGGTCTGGGTGCCACCCTGCCGTGAACATGGTTCCTCCTGCTCCATCTCCTCCTCCTCATCATCTTCCATCTCCTCATCCTCCAGAACTGTGCCCTGGCTGGACAATTGTGTACCTTGGGTTTGTGGGTACAGGAACCCACCCTCGGAGCCACTTGAAAATGACTGGCCGGAAACCCTATGAAATGATCCCTCTACCTCCTTCTCATTCTGTGCCACATCCTCTTCCATCATCGCCAGGAGCGTTTTTTCAAGGAGGCATAGAAGTGGGATATTTACGCTGAAAATGGCGTTATCGGCACTGGCCATGTTGGTTGAGTACTCGAAACAGCGCAACAAGGAACACAGGTTTTGCATGGAGGCCTAGTCATTGGTGGTGAAGTGGTGCTGTTCCGCCAAGCGACTCACCCGTGCGTGCTGCAGCTGAAACTCCACTATTGCCTGCTGCTGCTCGCAGAGTCTGGCCAGCATGTGCAAGGTGGAGTTCCACCTTGTGGACATGTCACATATGAGGCGGTGAGCGGGAAGGCCGAAGTTACGCTGCAGCGCAGAATGGCGAGCAGCAGCAGGGTGAGAACGCCGAAAGCGCGCACAGACGGCCCACACTTTATGCAGCAGCTCTGACATCGGTGTAATTTTTAAGGAATCTCTGCACCACCAAATTCAGCACATGCGCCAGGCAAGGGATGTGCGTCAAACTGGCTAGTCTAAGAGCTGCTATGAGATTTCGCCCATTATCACACACCACCAGGCCGGGATTGAGGCTGACTGGCACAAACCACTCATCGTTCTGTTGTTCAAGGCCCGTCCACAGCTCCTGCGTGGTGTGGGGTTTTTCCCCCAAACAGATAAGTTTTAAAACTGCCTGCTGTCTTTTACCCCTGGCTGTACTGAAGTTGGTGGTGAAGGTGTTACGCTGACCGGATGAGAAGCTGGTAGAGGATGAGGAAGCAGAGTAGGAGGAGGAAGCAACAGGAGGCAAACTGAAGCACCCTGCAATCCTCGGTAGTGGAAGGACATGCGCCCTTACTGCTATCCGCCCTTAGGCCCAGCCGCCACTGCATTTACCAAGTGTGCTGTTATGGAGCTATAACGGCCCTGACCGTGCTTACTAATCCACGTATCCGTAGTCAGGTGCACCTTGCCACAGATGGCATTGTGCAGTGCACACCTGATTTTGTCCCCTACTTGTGCAGGGAAGGGATGGCTCGCCGTACTGTGGGACAGCCACCGCCATAAGGCCTTTAAAACTATCCGTCTCCACCAGACGGAATGACAGCATTTCAAAGGCCAGTAATTTAGAAATGCTGGCATTCAGGGCTAGGGTTCGCAGGTGGGTAGGGGGTACTTCCTCTTCCTCTTCAGCGTTTGGGAGATGGAGAGCTGAACACTTCTGTGGGACATTGTGGAGATGCTTGGTGACCCAGGTGTTGGTGTTGCTGGCAGATCCTCTGTTTGCGGGGTGGCAGGTGGCACTGTCACTCCAGAAGTGGATGAAAAGGCCGAGACTGCAGCGGAAGAGGAAGCAGGAGGAGCCAGAGACCTTTCTTTGAGGTCTCTTTGAGGTTTTTGAGGTGTCTACTCCATTGCAGTTGGTGCTTTGCACTTAAATGCCTGGTCATGCAGGTTGTGCTCAGGTTGAGAGCGTTTATGCCTCGCTTCAGGCTCTGATTGCACAGCGTGCAAACCACTCGTGTCTTGTCATCAGCACATTGTCTGAAGAACTGCCACGCCAGGGAACTCCTTGGAGCTGGCTTTGGTGTGCTCGGTCCCTTGCTGGGGTGGGCAGTAGGAGGCATACTGTCTAGAGGACGGCCGCTCTGCTTTTGCACCCTGCTCCCTCTTCTGCTGTGATGGTGGCTCTGTGCGACCACCACCTCTTCCTCCGAACTACATAGGTCACTCGCATGACCTTGATTCCATGTGGGTTTGAGGACCTAATCGTGCTCCCCATCATCTTCCACCCAGTCTTCACCCCTGGATTCCTTGTCGGTCTGCACACTTTCGAAAGCCCCAGCAGTTGGCACCTGTGTTTCGTCATCATCCGAGACGTGCTGCGATGGTCCTCCCATGTACCCATCTTGAAAGATAAGTGGTTGGGCATCAGTGCACTCAATCTCTTCCACTTCTGGGGCAGGGCTAGGTGGATGGCCCTGGGAACCCCTGCTAACAGAGTCATCAAAAAGTAGAAGAGACTGCTGCATGACTTGGGGCTCAGACTGCTTGGATGATTTGCAAGGAGGTGAGGTGAAAGACTGATGGACATCGGCTGGAGGTGCCAACTGTGGTCTTTCAGCAGGAGACTGGGTGCGAGACAATGTGAAGGAACTGGATCCACTGTCAGCAACCCAATCTACTATCGCCTGTACTTGTTCAGGCCTCACCATTCGTAGAGCAGCATTAGGCCCGACCAAATACCGCTGCAGTTTTGTCGCCTACTCGCACCTGAGGAAGGGGTTTCACTTGTGCGTGTAGCTAGCACAGATCGACCACATCCTCTCCCCGCAACAGGAGCTCCACCAGCAGCACCACGACCTGGGCCATGTCCCTTATTTGACGCTCCCCTCATATTTTTCGAATTTAGGATCTTGCCCTAAATGGGTGTTTAATTAATAGTAGAATAGAAAACGACAGTATGTAAAGGGTGTATCTCACACGGCCTGATTCACTGTAGGCCTGAATTAAAGATTTCTTTCCCCAAAATGGCTGTATTTCAAATGCCTAAATCAAACCCCTGTATGTAGAGGGTGTAACTCACACGACCTGAACCAGTATAGGCCTGAATTAAATATGTCTTTGGCCAAAATGGATGTATTTTTAAATGGCTGTATTTCAAATGCCTGAAACAATCCACTGTATGTAGAGGGTGTATCTCACAGGCCCTGAACCAATTATAGGCCTGAATTAAACATTTATTTGCCCAAAATGGCTGTATTTCAAATTCCTGAATCAAACCCCTATTGGTAGAAGGTGTATCTCAAAGGGCCTGAACCAGTGTAGGCCTGAATTCAATATTGGTGCACCAAATGGCAGTATTTCAAATGCCTGAATCAAACCCCTGTATATAGAGGGTGTATCTCACAGGGCCTGAACCAGTGTAGGCCTAAATTAAATATTTATTTGCCCAAAATGGCTGTATTTCAAATGGCTGTATTTCAAATGCCTGAATCAAACCCCTGTATGTAGAGGGTGTATCTTACACGGTCTGAACCAGTGTAGGCATGAATTAAAGATTTAGTTGACCAAAATGGCTGAATTTCAAATCCCTGAATCAAACTCATGTATGTAGAGGGTGTATCTTACACGGTCTGAACCAGTGTAGGTCTGAATTAAAGAAGGAAAAGACAACTCAGCCAGGATCCTAAATGCTATTTACCATGCAAAAAAACACTCATGCCCCCTGGTTCTTCTCAACACCGATGCTGAGAAAGCCTTTGATAGAGTCCACTGGGACTTTATGCGTCTGACACTTGACAAGTTTGACCTCCCAAATTCTTTTGTACAAGCCATCTTTTATATCAACGCCTCAGCATCGGTGCTGCTGGTGAATGACACTATCTCCAATCCATTCCCCATTCGAAACGGCACTAGACAGGGCTGCCTTTTATCCCCTCTAATTTTCGTAATGATAATGGAGCCATTACTTCAAAATATATTAAACTTGAATTTAACACTTGCAGATCAGGAAAATACAGTTTTTTGGCAAAAAAGTGTGTTTTTAAATCCCCAGAAAATTATGGGTGTATTTCTACCTTAAATAATTGCAAACTGAGGGGGGCTCACGAGGAGGTCATGCTTCAGTGAGCTCCGCTCCGCACATCGAGAATTCCCTAATCATAGCGCCTATTACCGGGCTCCATTAAGCCTGAAATTTGATGCAGGGGTCCCCGAAGATGACCCGCACCAAGGGGAGAACTAGAATACCGGGCACTCCCGTCCCGTCGCAGACTTTGCCGGAGATCTTCCGACAGACCAGGCAGACTGTCATGGTGGACGCGCCAGCTACTCCCGCCAGCCCAGCTTCATCGGATGGCGGTGAACCGCCCCAAGAAAGAGCAGACAGTCAGGTGGGTCAGGACGACTTGTACAAGAATATTGCGGCACTATTTAAAGCAGAGTTGTCCCAAGCTATCTCGGACTTTACACGCCAGAAACAAGATCTAGGCAACAGAGTCTCAGACTTGGAGGCGAGAACATACGATTTGTCTGACGCTTTAGGCAGCGAGGGACATTCCGGACCTACCTGGACTTCCGCAGTCAGTCCACCTTTACGCTGACCTAGCGCCATCCACACTCCGTAGGCGCAGGGAAATGAGGCCGGTCACTCAAGCCTTACAGAAGGCTAATATCAGATACAGGTGGGGATTTCCCTTCAACTTATCTTTCCAACTGAACTCGCGCTCTCACACAATCCATTCTGTGGCAGAGGGCCTGGAGGCACTGCGGCGGGCTGGGGTCCCGTATAAACATCAAGATTTACTGTCTTCATCGCCGAAACCGCAGAGACCAGCAAGGGTCTGGACAAAAGTACCACCAGCCTCAGGTGGCCCGACCAGACTGCGGAACACTTGACTTACCATTTATTCTCACCTAGAGAGCGGTAACAGTTATGTTTATCTGCAAAGATCTCTTACGGGGTCTCTTGTTCTATACCCATAACTACTACATCGGGCCAGTTTTATTGCTACAGGGTCTCGATATTGCGGACTTTCATGTTGTCCCTGATTATGGGATGTTGCGAGAGAGGGCTGCTAGCCGTTACTAGGCTGACTCCTCTTTCCTATTTCCCGCCATTTGTTGCTTTTAGGTTGGGGCCTTTTAGTCCCACTTTATATTTCCTGTTCACTTAGGTTGTTATGATGTTCCATTGTATTGATGTTTTGCTCTTGGATAGTATTGTCACGATTGTCAATGTATGTGCTGGAGTGAGAGGGAGGGCCAGGGTGGAGGTATTTCGTGGAGTAGGTGACGTCTGGCGAATACCATCATAGAGATGTTGTCCTTATATTACTAATATGTGTTAACTACTAACTCATAATGTAAGGGGTTTTAATTCCCCTAGGAAAAGGAAAACCGCCTTTGCAATGTATCTCAAACACGCGACTGACGTCATCTGTCTCCAAGAGACGTATTTCACACCGTCACACCCGAAATATTTCCACCCACAATATTCCAGCTTTCATTCTTCCACCTTTACGTAAAAATGTAGAGGGGTTGTTACGTTGCTAAGAAACTCCTTTTCTTTTACTGTAACTCAGACATGTATTGATCCTAACGGGAGGTATGTGATTTTAGTTGGGACCCACCAAGAAGAATCTCTCTGCATTGTTAATTCCTATGCACCCACAGATAATCCCATCCACTTTTTCAAATCTGTCAGCAAAGTAATTGAGACGCTCGCATTTCAGAAATTAATATGGTGTGGGGACTTTAATTTCACGTTCCATCCAGTATTAGACCGTTCTGTCCCCCCTGCAACCCCGCGCCCGGCAACTCAAGTGACGCTGTGACGCTGATCAATCAGGTTATGCAATCATTAGCTCTAGCTGACACGTGGAGGGAACACAATGGTCCACAAACGGGATATACGTATTACTCACCAGCTTATCAGATCTATACACGTATTGACATGATATTGGCGTCCACCTCTATTTTACCCTATATGTCTTATTCTAGGTATGTTGTGTCGTCATGGTCAGACCATGATTTTGTTATTCCTGAATTTTTGACATCCCATCAAATGAATACCCCTTATCACTGGAGGTTGAATGAATCTATCCTTACTAACCCGACCATATTTTCCCAATTACAGGAAGACCTCTCAAACTTCTTCACCAAAAACAATACCCCTGAAGTTAACCCTATGACGCTTTGGCTGACCCACAAAGCGTTTATGAGGGGTAGGTTAATAAGAGTTGCCTCCAGGAGGAAGAAGGAAAGGACCAGAGCTCAGATAGGTTTGGAGGCCAAAATGAATAGGTTGGTCTGGGCCCACCAAAGATCCCCTTCATTATACCTACTCAAAGCAATAAAAGAAGTTAAGCAACAACTGAACAATACAGAAAAAGCTCTTAGGTGGACTAACTCCTTTTATTATAAATATGGGAATAAACCAGACAAGCTACTAGCCAACCAACTTTAAACAAAGGACCAACCATGTATTTCAAATACGTACAAGGACAGGCCAAAACGCCTCTAATCCAGACACCATTTATACAACCTTCCAAAAATATTATAGATCCCTTTATTCTGCTCCTGAAGGTGACTCCAGCACTCAGATTGATAGTTTCCTAATGTCTATACGACTTCCCTCATTAACCCCTGAAGCTCAATCTGATCTAAGTAATCCTATTACTACTGAGGAAGTGACCTATGCCATTAACTCCCTGAAATTAGGCAAAGCCCCAGGCCCAGGCGGGTATTCTGCATTATATTACAAAAGGTTTAGCCATAATATTATACCTCATGTAACAAATTACTGTAACCAACTGATGCAAGGGTCTACTCCTCCAGAGGAATTTCTAAAAGCGTCAATCACGGTCATCCCTAAACCCAATAGAGATCCACTACTTCCATCCAATTACAGGCCAATTTCTCTCCTAAACATCGACAATAACATTTTCAACTCTATATTAGCGAAAAGGCTTAAAAACTACCTCCCATCCCTCGTTCATAAGGATCAGGTCGGGTTTATACCGAGAAGGGAAGCCACTGATAATATCAGGAAGATTCTAAATGTCATACATTCCTCTGACAAAAATAAATCCCCTGTCACGGACGGTGTACAGGAAACAAGACAAAGCAACATGCATATATGACTCACTGGATCCAAAGCTAAGGAACCAAAAGGGAGACCCCTGCACAAAACCTAGCACTTTCCCTGGCTGCTCAGCCTATGCAAAGATCCGAGAGGTGGAAGGTTGCATATCCACGTACCTCGACTATATAACCCCTGAACACCCTACAATAGTGAGGGGACACGACCACCGGCTCCCTACACCAGACACGGAGGGAGTCAGGGTCACCTGGGATCCAGCAAACAGAAAATAACAGATAAATGTTCAGCACTTAACTTTGTAGCAGACTGGAAAACAAGATCAGCATGCACACACACTCCAGGAAGTAGTATAAGCCGCCCAGTAATGCATTATGGGGCGGAATTTAAAGGGATGCAATCAGTCCAACTCCATGACAGCTGAGAGAGGCTAACGAGACGAGGAACTGAACAGCACAACAAAGAGAACTCAAAGAGGAGGTTCTGAAAGGCCTCTGTCAGAGCTTCTCAGCTGTCTGGTTGTGACAGTACCCCTCCCTCTACGAGTGGACTCCGGACACTCAGAGCCCACCTTCTCAGGATGGGACCTATGGAAAGCCCTGATGAGACGAGAGGCCTTAATGTCCGTCACTGAGACCCACATCCTCTCCTCAGGACCATAACCCTCCCAATGAACAAGGTACTGAAGAGAACCGCGGACAAGACGAGAATCCACAATCCTAGAGACCTGAAATTCAAGATTCCCATCAACCATAATCGGAGGAGGAGGCAAAGGTGAAGGTACAATGGGTTGAACATAAGGTTTCAATAAGGACTTATGAAAAACATTATGGATCTTCCAAGTCTGAGGAAGATCAAGACGGTAGGCAACAGGATTGATGACAGACAGGATTTTGTAAGGCCCAATAAACCTAGGACCCAACTTCCAGGAGGGAACCTTCAATTTGATATTCTTGGTAGACAACCACACCAGGTTACCAACATTCAGGTCCGGACCAAGCACACGTCTCTTATCTGCCACACGCTTATATCTCTCACTCATGCTCTTTAGATTATCCTGAATCTTTTGCCAAATAGATGACAAAGACGAGGAGAATCTGTCCTCATCAGGTAAACCAGAAGACCCCTCTCCCGAGAAAGTCCCAAACTGCGGATGAAACCCATATGCACCAAAAAATGGTGACTTATCAGAGGACTCCTGACGACGGTTATTTAAAGCAAACTCAGCAAGGGACAAAAAAGAACACCAATCCTCTTGATTCTCCGCCACAAAACAGCGCAGATATGTCTCCAGATTTTGATTGACGCGCTCCGTCTGGCCATTCGACTGCGGGTGGAAAGCAGAAGAGAATGACAACCGAACCCCCAAGCGAGAACAGAAAGCCTTCCAGAATCTGGAAACAAACTGCGTGCCCCTATCAGAGACTATGTCTGAAGGAAGACCGTGCAATTTGACAATGTGATCAATAAATGCCTGCGCCAGCGTCTTAGCATTGGGCAAACCAGGAAAAGGGATGAAATGCACCATTTTGCTAAAACGGTCCACCACCACCAGAATCACAGTCTTCCCCGAGGAACGAGGCAGGTCCGTTATAAAGTCCATGGACAGATGTGTCCAAGGACGGGAAGGAATGGGTAAGGGAAGGAGAGGACCTGATGGCCGTGAATGAGGGACTTTGGCATGAGCGCAAGTCTCGCAGGCTGCCACAAAACCCTCAACCGACTTACGAAGCGCAGGCCACCAGAATCTCCGAGCGATGAGATCCAGTGTGGCTCTTGCCCCCGGGTGCCCAGCAAGGACTGTATCGTGGTGTTCCTTAAAAATCTTGTGTCTTAAAGCGAGAGGCACAAACAACCTCCCAGGAGGACAAAGATCAGGAGCCTCTGACTGGGCTGCCTGCACCTCTGCCTCCAATTCAGAAAAGAGAGCAGAGACCACCACACCTTCAGCCAAAATGGGACCCGGGTCTTCAAAATTCCCGCCTCCCGGAAAACAACGTGACAGGGCATCTGCCTTCACATTCTTAACTCCAGGGCGGAACGTGACCACAAAATTAAACCTAGAAAAGAACAAAGACCATCTGGCCTGTCTCGGGTTCAGACGCTTGGCTGACTCCAAGTAGGCCAGATTTTTATGGTCAGTAAATACGGTAATAGGGTGTCTGGCTCCCTCTAGACAATGGCGCCATTCCTCAAAAGCCAACTTGATGGCCAACAATTCCCTATCTCCCACATCGTAATTTCTCTCTGCGGAGGAGAGTTTTTTCGAGAAAAAGGCACACGGTCGCCATTTGGCAGGAGAGGAACTCTGAGACAAGACCGCCCCCACACCCACCTCAGAAGCATCAACCTCGACTATGAAGGGTAAAGAAATATCAGGTTGCACCAAGATGGGAGCGGAAGCAAAACTCTCCTTGATATTAGAAAAAGCCTTACGCGCCTCTACTGACCAAGAAGAAAAATCTACCCCCTTTCTGGTCATATCAGTGAGTGGTTAAACAATAGAGGAATAATTCAAAATAAACTTCCTGTAATAATTGGCAAAGCCCAAAAACCGCATCAGCGCCTTCTGATTCTCAGGAAGATCCCACTCAAGCACAGCGCGGACCTTCTCGGGGTCCATACGAAAATCAGAAGCGGAGAGAAGAAACCTCAGAAATTGAATTTCTGTAACCGCAAACACACATTTTTCCAGTTTCGCATATAATTTATTCTCCCGCAGGATGAGCAAGACTTGACGTAAATGTTCCTTATGAGTTTTGAAATCAGGAGAAAAAATCCAAATGTCATCCAAATACACTAATACAAATTTTCCCATCAAATGATAAAAAATGCTGTTCACGAAATGCTTAAAAACGGCTGGGGCATTCATCAAACCAAAAAGCATAACCAAATTCTCAAAATGGCCCTCAGGGGTATTGAAGGCCGTCTTCCATTTGTCTCCTTCTCTGACCCTGACCAGGTTGTATGCCCCTCTTAGATCTAATTTGGAAAAGACTTTAGCCCCAACAACCTGGTTAAACAGGTCCGGGATCAGAGGAAGCGGATAAGGGTCACGAATAGTGATACTGTTCAGCTCCCTGAAATCCAGACAAGGTCTTAAAGAACCATCTTTTTTCTTAACAAAGAAAAAACCAGCGGCAACAGGTGACTTCGAGGGTCGTATGTGTCCTTTTCTCAGACTCTTAGAGATATAAGCACGCATAGCGATCCTCTCACGTTGGGAAAGATTGTATAAACGATATTTAGGCAGTTTGGGGCCTGGGATGAGATTAATAGGGCAATCGTACTCCCTGTGCGGGGGCAAATCCTGAACTCCACTCTCAGAGAAGACATCCGAAAATTCAGAGAGAAAAGATGGTACAGTCTTAGTAGCAACCTCAGAAACAGATGTCGTGAGGCAATTCTCTCTGCAAAAGTCACTCCAACCATTTATTTGCCTCACTTGCCAATCAATGGTGGGGTTATGTTTAGTGAGCCAGGGTAGCCCCAACACTAGAGGAGTAGGCAAACCGCTAAGGACGAAACATGACACATCCTCAACATGAGCATCACTCACAATTAAACGGATATTGTGAACTATGCCCTTTAATGATTTCTGAGAAAGTGGAGCGGAATCAATAGCAAAAACCGGAATATCCTTTCCCAAAGTGCGCACTTGGAAACCATGAGTTATCGCAAATTGATTATCAATGAGATTGACAGCTGCTCCACTATCCACAAAAATCTCACAAAAAATGTTCTTGCTCTCTAGCGCCACCCTAGCCAGCAGGACAAAACGGGACCTACAAGCAAACGGAAAACCTTCAATTTCCGCCTCAACCCTGCCAATAGTAACAGACGGAACATTTTTAAAAGATTTTTTCCTGTTTGTTTCTTTATTACTCCCAGAAAACTGCCTGAATCTCCTAGAGGGACAAATATTTGCCAAATGATTTATACCTCCACAACAAAAACAAACCCTCCCATGCGAGCTGAATCTTCTATTGTCAGAAGCAATCAACCCCAGCTGCATGGGCTCCTGCTCAGAAGGGGCTGACAGCGACTGAGACCCCTGCGCACAGAATGGGACCGCTGCACTGTCCTGGGACTGAGTATGACAGGAAGGGGACATCTCTCCTCTCTCTCTAAGACGCCTGTCAATACGAACGGCCTGAGACATAGCAGAGTCCAAAGAAATAGGCCTCTCATGAAAGGCAAATGCATCTTTCAATCCCTCTGAAAGACCATGGCAAAATTTACTTCGGAGTGCAGCATCATTCCAACCAGTATCAACTGCCCATCTCCGAAATTCTGAGCAGTATATTTCTGCGGATTGTTTACCCTGGCATAATAGACGTAGTCTAGACTCAGCCAGAGCAATACGATCCGGATCATCATATATCTGACCCAGGGCTAAAAAGAATTCATCCACTGAACGGAGAGGCCGTGCCCCCTCCGGCAGCGAAAATGCCCAGGACTGAGCGTTACCCCTGAGCAGCGATATAATGATCCCCACCCTCCGTTCCTCATCACCAGAGGAATGGGGAAGAAGGCGAAAATGGAGTTTGCAAGCCTCTCTAAAACGCACAAAATTCTCACTACCCCCGGAGAACGTATCCGGGAGCGAGATCTTAGGCTCAGAACAAACTCCATGAACGCAAGCTGAACCGGTCACTTGAAGCTGATAAAAAGTCTTACGGAGATCAGCTACCTCCAATGAAAGACCCTGGAAGCGTTCAGCCAAAAGTGAAACCGGATCCATGCTTGAGACGGTTTTGGCGGCTTATAATGTCACAGACGGTGTACAGGAAACAAGACAAAGCAACATGCATATATGACTCACTGGATCCAAAGCTAAGGAACCAAAAGGGAGACCCCTGCTCAAAACCTAGCACTTTCCCTGGCTGCTCAGCCTATGCAAAGATCCGAGAGGTGGAAGGTTGCATATCCACGTACCTCGACTATATAACCCCTGAACACCCTACAATAGTGAGGGGACACGACCACCGGCTCCCTACACCAGACACGGAGGGAGTCAGGGTCACCTGGGATCCAGCAAACAGAAAATAACAGATAAATGTTCAGCACTTAACTTTGTAGCAGACTGGAAAACAAGATCAGCATGCACACACACTCCAGGAAGTAGTATAAGCCGCCCAGTAATGCATTATGGGGTGGAATTTAAAGGGATGCAATCAGTCCAACTCCATGACAGCTGAGAGAGGCTAACGAGACGAGGAACTGAACAGCACAACAAAGAGAACTCAAAGAGGAGGTTCTGAAAGACCTCTGTCAGAGCTTCTCAGCTGTCTGGTTGTGACATCCCCATTAGCACTCCTAGCCCTTGACATTGAAAAAGATCTTTGATACTGTCACCTGGACCTATCTCTATAAAGTACTTTCAATGATGGGTATTAACGGTCCTTTCTTGGCAGCTATCCAAGCTCTCTACTCTAATCCAGAGGCCTACCTTAAACTTCCCACCACGAAACCCTCCCCTATACCCATTAAAAGAGGTACGAGACAGGGATGCCCTCTCTCCCCAGCTTAATTTGCCCTAGCTATAGAGCCCCTAGCTATTCATATTAGAGCCCATACTGACATAACGGGATACTCAATTGGGGGATCAGAATACAAACTGAGTCTGTTTGCAGATGATCTGTTGTTAACTATCACTAACCCCATTGTTTCTTTCCCCTCCCTCTTAAAGCTCCTAGAAGCTTTCACTAAAGCTTCAGGCCTAGCAATCAACCGTGCCAAATCCGAATTACTTTTATGCAATACACCTACCTCCACTAGGTTGGCACTGCTGCATAGTTTTCCCTTTCAATACAGGCCTCGGCACCTCTCTTATCTAGGGATCCAGATGCCAAATAGTCTTGACTCAGTCTACAAATTAATTTACCTGCCTATTTATTGCAAGATTCGACAGGATTTAATGTCATGGCAAACCTTGCAGACATCTTGGGTAGGTAGAATAAACATAATCAAAATGGTGATTCTCCCTAGGCTTCTATATCTATTTAGAACTTTGCCAATGCCAATCCCTATAGGGGATCATGGGTCCATACAGAGAGATGTGCTGAGGTTTGTTTGGGCGAACAAGCGACATCGCATATCCAGGGTAACGATATGTAGACATAGATCCCAAGGGGGGTTATCTGTACCTGATTTCGTGAAATATTATAGAGCAGCGAGATTAGCCCAGATGTTTCTGACCCTTCTTGATCCGCGCGAGCACCCTCTCTGGATTGGGCTAGAACTCAACAATTTTAAACCCTATACATGGAAAGCACTGATATGGTCAGCTTCTCCCATCCCTCAGGGTTTACGTACTAACTCTATACTGTCATTTTATGCAATACTGCTCTGGAGGTCGGTCAGATTTAAGTTCGCACTGCAGGCCAAACCTTCGCCATTGGAAAACCTGTTGGGAAACCCTGCTTTCCTACCGGGTACTCAACCTCACATTCTAGATTGGTGGGCGAACAATAACTTGTGTTGACTGCTTAAGTTCCTGACTAAAGGCAAACTGATTTCCATTACGGATTTTAAAGAGAAGTTCTCTCCTCCCATTAGAGAATACCTCACCATGAACCACATTTTTTCCTTTTTTAGAGCGATTCTTCCATCTGATCGACCTGTAGAGCTAACGTCGTTTGAACGTTCAATTAACTTTTCACTATATAGACAAGGGTTGCTATCCAGAATGTACGAGGCACTCAATTCGGTCCCTGTAGATCATAAAATGCCATACATGAGAGCTTGGGAGGAGGACTTGAGTCGGGAATTCACACCCTCCAAATTGTCAGAACGTTCCATAACTCTCACAAAGGGCTCATGGCAAGTTACATTGGCCGAGACCTCTATAAAAGTGCTTCATAGGACTTACATGGTTCCTGCATGCCTACACTGTATATACCCAGAAGTTTCCCCACTGTGCTTTAGAGGCTGCGGTGAGGTGGGATCCATGTTACATACATGGTGGTCATGCCATGTAGTGAAAAGATTCTGGGGCAAGGTGATTAATCTAATTTCATCAGTCTTAGATTGCAGCTGCCCCATGACAGTGCCCTTCTATCTACTAGGAGACAAACCTCACAAGCTTCCCTACGCCAGATCCAAACTTGCCCAATGTATCTTTCTGGCAGCCAGGATTCACATCGCCTTTAAATGGCGCTCAGGCTCACTTACCTTCCAAGCTGTTTTGGACAGGGTCAACAAAATATTATTATTTGAAAAGCTTTCAGCTATCCGCACTGACACATTTGCTACCTTTGAGAAGGTTTGGGAACCCTGTTTAGATTCCCCCACTCTCCAGATATCCGATATAGTATTTCCCTCTGATCTTGTGTAATGTCAGACTGATATATGACACTGATGCACTTTCTCTCCACATTTGAGTGTTTTTTTTTCAGCTAAAAATACATTGCTTAATGTGATATATACCATGTATAACTCCAAGAGACATATTTGTTTTATGTTACTTGTTTTATCAATTACCCATGTAATTGCTTTTCTTTTTAATATGCAAAAAAAAAACAATAAATGCTTTTTTAAACTAAATTGCACACTGACTAATCCAGATGTTGTAGATTGCCCAAAAAAATGGTGATTTGCAATGTTCCAAAAGCTCAGATGCAGTGCTGGTGCCTCTGAGCTTTTGGAACATCGTTTTACCCTGCTCAACTATTTCTCTGTAGATCGCTGAGTTAGATTCTCTCTTATCCTCTCCCTGAAATCACAAGTCCAGCAGCATCCTCTCTCTACACTTGTAACAGCAGAGTGACGTGCAGCGCTATGTTACTCAAGCTTATATAGAGCCTGGGTCACATGCTGCTCTTGCCAATCACAGCCATGTCATTAGTAGGCATGGCTGTGATGGCTTCTAAGGTCAGGCAGTTTACCGCTTGTTGATTGGCTGCTCTGCAGCCTTTCAAAAAGTGCCAAGAAAGCGCTGAACACCGAACCCGAACCCAAACTTTTACTGAAATGTTCGGGTTTGGGGTCCAAAAATCCTAAAGTTTGGTACGAACCCGAACTTTACAGTTTGGGTTCGTTCAACCCTAGTCAAATCCTTTCCCATTTAAAAAAGAAAAATTGCTTAGTACTTTTCTTACAAGAGACACACTTCGAGTTTAATCAATATCCTAATTTGTACCACTCACATTTCCCCACATGGTACCACTGTGGGTCCAATTCTTCAGCCTCCAGAGGAGTGAGTGTGGGCTTTCATAGAGGTACTCCATTCCAATACTGTGCACACTCACAAGATTTCGATGGTAGATATATTCTTCTCAAAGGTACTACAGCGAACCAAGTATACACGTTAATTTACATATATGCACCTAATACTAATCAATAGTGATGAGCGGCAGGGACAATATTCGAATGGTGCCAGTTTGGGGACTCTGGATTTCATGTTGTAAGAATAACAGCTTTTTACATTTTCACATTGAAGTCAATAGGGAAAATCTGATTGGTTGTTTGTGGCTCCGCCCACTTTTTAAATTTGCATTCCCGTCACACTGTAACCAAATGTATTAAGTTTGAAGACCCTGCCATTAACAGTGTAAGAATGGCAGCAATTTAAATATTCCCATTCAATAGCAGTAGGTAATATTTGATTGGCCGTTTTAAGCTCCGCCCAGTTTTCCAAATTTTTAAGTCCAGTCACCCAGTCATGGTCTGTGCCAAGATTGGGGCCTCTGGCTTTAAAACTGTGAGAATGGCAGTCTTTGAAAGTTTTACAGTAAAGTCAATAGGTGAAATCTGATTGGCTGTTTTAGGCTCCACCCGCTTTTCCTAAATTTTGACCGCGGTCACCCAATGAGTAATTGTGCTAAGTTTGGGACACTTGGCATTCAAACTGTGATAATAGCAGCAGTTTATCTGCTTTTCATTAAGGTCAAAGGCTGAAATCTGATTGGCTATTATTGCCCCGCCCCTTTTTTTCCTAATTGTGAACCACAGTCACCCAGTGACTAACACTTTAAAGGGATTCTGTCACCACATTTTACATCCTACAGTAAAACATAGCTACTTGTAGGTCTCCTTGAGCTGTATTAAATGATGCTTTTATTAACTAATAGTCTTGATTTATTTCTTTATAAAATCGATTTTAGTGATATGCTAATGACTTACATAAGGAGTCCAAGAGGATGTCCTTTCCTAACTTGGTGCCCAGCCGCACCCCTCGGTCCGGTGCCCAGCGCAGCCTCTAATATAATATATTCAAGAGCCGGCGCGCTGACGTAATGCCTGAGCCTGTTTGAAATCCCGTGCGTGCGCACTACACACTGTAGTCTCGTGCGGACTACAGGTAATGGCATTGTCGAGTGAAGTGCGCATCTGTTGGCACGCATGCGCTCTTCGCTCGACAATGCCATTACCTGTAGTCCGCATGGGCGCAGACTACAGTGTGTAGTGTGCACGCGCAGGATTTCAAACAGTCTCAGGGATTACGTCAGCGCGCCAGCTCTTGAATATATTATATTACAGGCGGCGCTGGACTCAGGAAGGCGGCGCTGGGCACCAAGTTAGCAAAGCACATCCCCTTGGGCACCTTATGTAAGTCATTAGCATATCACAAAAATCGATTTTATAAAGAAATAAATCAAGACTATTAGTTTATTAGTTAATAAGGGCATCATTTAATACAGCTCAGGGAGACCTACAACTTGCTATGTTTTACTGTAGGGGGTAAAATGTGGTGACAGAATCCCTTTAAGGTTTGGGAATTATGGCATTTAAAGTGTAAAAATGGCAGCAGTTTTATTGTTTTCTGTTGAAAATAAATGAGTGAAATTTGATTGGTTGTTGGTGGCTTCGCCCACTTTTTCTAATTTGAAGTGGAAACACCCAATGACCACATTTGTAATATTTGAGGTCCATGAAGTCAATAATGTGAGAATGGCAGCATTTTTAAATAAATAAATCTGATTGGTTGTTTTTGGCCCCGCCCACTTTTCAGAATTTTAATTCCAGTCCTCCAGTGACCAACTGTGCCAAGTTTGAGGACCCTGCAATTAACAGTCTAAGAGCAGCTGCAGTTTTAAATTTTCCCATTTAAGCAAATGGCTGAAATTTGATTGGCCGTTGTAGTCCCCCCACTTTTTATTATTTTTTTTTTTGAACAATAGATTTTTATTCAATTTTTTAAAAGGTTACTTGTACAAGTAGGAATGGTACAATACAATGATGGGTATTGAATCCAATATATCATACAAGAAGAAGGTTACAAGAGTACAGTGGATATGAATTACAGCAATCTAATGTGTATGATCGCATATCAACATATAATTGGGAATAGAAATAAGAGAAAGTTGTAATGTTATACATCCACATATAGAACATCTTATGATCTAATGGAGGAATTTAGAGGAATCTTATACAACCTATGACCTAGCCAGATATCACATTTTAAGAAAAAGAGAGCTTTTGAGTTCCTGGAAGAAGCCCAAAGTCCCTCATACATGCAGTTATTATCTAGTTCTCTAAGTATTCTGTTGATATTGGGAACCTCATCAGACTTCCAACATGATGCAATTTTTGAGCGGGTAGCAAATAAAGTATGACCTATAATTGATCTCGTATAAATAGGAAGGTCCCCCAAACCAATACATTGAGCATATGGAAGAAATGAATTCAAAAACTTTGGACCATAAATTTTGAATTGAGAGGCACTCCCACCACATATGTAAATAAGCACCTAAAGCTTTATTGCATCTCCAACAGTAAGGAGAATGATCAGGGAAAAATTTATTTAATATGATACCCATTTCAGAATTCCATACCTTAAGTATATTAGCCAAAGGATCAGAGTTGGATTCTTTTAAGAGTTGATATCCTTTCGTTATGCCCTTATCAGAAATTCTAGATGAAAGAAGCCATTCATATAAGGATGAATTAGATGGCGTAAACGTGAAGGTTTTTGGAGATTGCAATAAGTGTCTAATTCTTAGAAATTTGTAAAAATCTTTGTTAGGAATACCAAAAGATTTGTGAATCTGAGAAAACTCAATAAATGTGCCATCTTTCCATAACTGTGAGATATTAGTAATTCCTGAAATAACCCAGTTTCCAATGTATAGGTTTGATAATGCCAATTCACATATCTTCAAGGGGGCTGAAGAGATAGAAGTGGGAACTTTCTTTTCTGTTCTAGCTGAATAATACCACAATTTAGAAATTTGCTGTTATAGTAGATAGAGGATAGATATGTTTGGTGCCGAAGGCAGCTATAGAGGATAGGTGCAATAGAATATTAGACACATCTAAAAAGTGTTTTTCCAGGGAAACCCATTTCTTGGATAGATCCTCTTTGATAAGATAACGCAATTGATCTAATATCGAAGAAAAGTAGTAGTGTTTGATTGAAGTAACATTTAGACCCCCTGAGGAAAGGGGTTTGTAGAGGATATTTCTCACCCTAGGTTTAAGTTTACCCCAAATGTAGTGGTTAATTAATGTTTGAAGTTTTGTTAGGAAGGAGTTGGGAATTGTAATTGGAATGTTACGGAATAAATAAATTATTTTGGGGAGAATAACCATTTTAATTGCAGCTATTTTCCCTAGCCAAGATAATGATTCCATATGCAGGTTATCAAGTGATTCTTTTACTTTATTGAAGAGAGGCCAAAAGTTGGCTTTAAATAGTTTATTAGTGGGGTAGGTTAGTTGTATGCCCAAATAGGTTATGGAATCGTTAGCTCATGAGAACTGATATAGACTAGAGATTAGCCGTTCATCAGCAGAGGGGAGAATCAGTTCAAGCATTTGAGACTTATTAACATTTACTTTATAAAAGGAAGCTTCTCCAAATTGAGTTATGATCTCGTTTATAACAGATAATGCAGATGTAGGATTGGATGTAATGATTAATACATCATCTGTGAATAGTCCTAGACGGTGGTCAACATTTCCACGTTTTAGACCCTTGATGTGCAGGGATGATCTAATATGTTCAGCGAATGGTTCCATTGCGAGGGCGAAAATTAAAGGGGACATGGGGCAGCCCTGTCTAGTTCCATTTTTAATGTTAAATGGAGCAGATAAAAAACTAGAGGAATATACTGAGGCACAGGGATTAGAATAAAGGGACATAACTGCAGATAAATAAAAATCTCCAAAGCAAATTTTTTTCTAAGTTCTTTTAATGTAATCCCAGTGAATCCTATCAAACGCCTTATCCGCATCCAGAGAGAGGAGCAGAGAAGGCGTTCGAGAGGCATGGGCCACGTCTATAAGGTCTATGAATCTTCTTGTTCCATCTGAGGCTTGTCTATTCAACACAAAACCTATTTGGTCATTTGAAATCAAAGAAGGAAGGATGTTGACTATTCTTTTAGCTAAGATGTTTGCAAAAATTTTAACATCGGAATTCAACAGTGATATTGGTCTGAAATTGGCTGGCCTATCTGAAGGTTTGCCGGGTTTTGGTAAGGTGATGATTAGAGCGTTCAGCATATCTCTAGGAATGTGACCCTGAACAGCAATCAGGTTAAAAGATCTATCCAAGAATGGGGTCAAAATAGGGGAAAAACGCCTTATAATATTCATTTGTGAGCCCATCTGGGCCGGGGAATTTATTATGTTTAAGGGACTGAATCGCCTCCATTATTTCAGGGGAGGACATTTTTGAATTAAGTAATTGGCGTTGATGTGAAGATAGAACGGGTAGGGAAATACCGTTAAGGAATCTGTCGATAGATTCAGTCGTAGGCTGAAAAGACTCCTGGGAGTGTTCTAAATTATATAATTCCGCATAATGCTTAGCGAATTCCTCCGCTATGTGTTTGGGATGAAATAATTTTTTTCCCTTGAGAGTTATACAGATAAGGAATTCTAGTTTTAGCCTCTCTTTTTTTATTCTATTTGCTAATATTTTGGAGGCTTTATTGCCATGAAAATAATGATCAGTCTTAATTTTGCGAAGATGAAACTCGTACTTGTCGTGTAAATGCAAATATAACTGGTGTCTAGCTGATTTTAGTTTACAAGAAATGTTAGGGTCTAGGGATGACTTGGAAGCTTTTTCAAGGTTTTGAATATCAGTCAGTAATGCATCTAGTTTCCCCATCCTAGTTTTTTTTTCTGAAATGCTGCATGTTTTAACATAATACCCCTAATGTAGGCTTTGTGGGCACTCCATAGGGTGGTGTCCGATATCATATTGTTATCATTATTCTCAAAATACTCCCTTAGAGATCTTTCAATATCGAAACGTATTGTAGAGTTCTGTAGTAAGGAATTGTTAAGTCTCCATAGTAACATAGTACATAAGGCCGAACAAAGACATTTGTCCATCCAGTTCGGCCTGTCATCCTGCAAGTTGATCCAGAGGAAGGCAAAAAAAAACTGTGAGGTAGAAGCCAATTTTCCTCACTTTTGGGGAATAAAAAATTCCTTCCCGACTCCAATCAGGCAATCAGAATAACTCCCTGGATCAACGATCCCTCTCTAGTAGCTATAGCCTGTAATATTATTACGCTTCAGAAATACATCCAGGCTCCTCTTGAATTCCTATATTGTACTCACCATCACCACCTCCTCAGGCAGAGAGTTCCATAGTCTCACTGCTCTTACCGTAAAGAATCCTCTTCTATGTTTGTGTACAAACCTTCTTTCCTCTAGACGCAGAGGATGTCCCCTCGTCACAGTCACAGTCCTGGGGATAAACAGATGATGGGAGAGATCTCTGTACTGACCCCTGATATATTTATACATAATAATTAGATCTCCCCTCAGCCGTCTTTTGTCTAAAGTGAATAACCCTAATTTTGATAATCTTTCAGGGGAAAAAAAAACTCTATTGTTGTACCTATCGTTTAGTATGAGGGTAAAGAACGCATGATCAGACCAAGTGATATTATTAATAGTTACAGACATCACCTTTTGAAGAAGCCATTTATCCATCACAAACAGATCTATTCTAGAATAGGCATTATGATGATGTGAGAAAAAAGAAAATCTTTCTGATTAGCATGAAAAGCCCTCCATGTGTCATATAAACCTTCTTTAAACAGATAATCTTGAAGTAAAGAGTTTTTGTGGGATGTTGGAGTAGGGGGAAGTTTGTCTATAGAAGAATCTGGACACATATTAAAATTACCACAAATTAGCAAAGCACCTTGTTTGATGTCCTGTGCTAATTTAACAGCGCACTTAATAAATCTAAGCTGGTCATTATTAGGGGCATAGAGGTTCATTAACATATATCTAGTGTTCTTAATATCACATATTATAATAATATATCTTCCTTCTTCATCTATTAATGCGTTATAGCAGTGGAAAGCTAAAGTATTCTTGAGACCTATTATAACTTCTCTTTTTTTTTAACAGCTTGAGAGAAGAAAATGTGCGGAAAAGAGGGATTATAAAATCTACAAAAATCATTTTCATTAAGGTGGGATTCTTGTATACAAATTATATCTGCATTCTGTCTTTTTACCTCTGCCCAACATGTAGATCGTTTAAAGGGGCTATTAAGACCCTTAACATTTGCTGAAAATATTTTTATACCCGAGTTATTCATAATATTAAATAACGAAAGTGCGGCTAAGTCTGGCTGCTGAAAATATATATGTGTGAGAAAAAAGAGCAAAAAACATACATTAGAGTACAATACCCAGAAAGTTATAGAGTGAAAATGGTGGGGAGCGAATTCTTGATTAGTGTCATTCAGGCAGTCTGAATTCGAGAGGTTGTCCCCTTGAGTGTAACCTAGAGAAACGTTATTTAGAAAAAAAATAACATCAACAAATAAAATTAACATTAGACTAGTAAATGTCCCAACTGGGACCTTAAATGTATAAAGCCTTTCACTTGGATTGGAAGACGGAGGTAAGTAAATGGATTAGGGAATAAGAGCACTTAGGTGAAAAATGAGCTCTAAAAAATTTAGGGTGTGGAACCCCTACAATGGAAGAGAAAAGGAGTGGTAATTACGTTGTTGGACAAAGTCATTGCCCTTTAGAAGAGTTCAAGAAGAGGATTTTCCTGCTTTGGTCCATTCTTGAGATAAATTGGATTGTTTTCTCCTTGATGGTGAATTGTTGGGAGAAGGATCTGAAGCTTTATCTTTGGCGCTTCCTGCGGGGATATTAGCATGTATGATGAGTTTTGATATCTCACAATCAGCTTTACAGGATATCCCCATTTGTAAGGGATATTGTTATCCCTCAGTGCTTTGGTATAAGTTTGAAACTCCTTCCTCCTATTGAGTGTAGCTGGTGAAAGATCTGTAAATAGAAGTACATTGCAAAATCTTTCTGGAATGTCACTTCTTTTTTTTTTTTTTAGCTTCTTTCATTAGGGATTCTTTCAGGTTATAAAAATGAATCCTGGCTAACACATCCCTTGGAGTAGAAGCAGGTAGAGATTTAGGTTTTGGTACACGGTGAACTATATCTATAATTAGCTCTGACTCAGAGGTGTCTGGTAGGTATGACACTATAAGATCAGATATAAATTCAAGCAGCTGAGAGTCATTAACACTTTCAGGGATGCTTCTAAAACAGATATTATTCCTTCTTGAGCGATCTTCTAGGTCAGCAATTTTCGGTTTAATGGCTGCCAAATCATCTTCAATCAAATTGTGGTTAACCACCAAGGAATTATGAGCTGTTACACATTCCTCCATTTTGTCCTCTAAATGTGCAGTTATCTCTCCTATAGACACTATATCAGCATGTATGGTTGCATTTCCTTCATTACAGACACTGAGATACATGTGTCCTTGCATGGAAAGATATTAATGGCTGCAGAGGGAGTTGCATGGAGGTCTTGGTCACTCACCCTTTTTTGTCTCTTTACTTCTTGGCCTGCAGGAGGACTTGAGTTTGTAGAAGAGACAGATCGATGGGACCGCTGGCCTGAATTATAAATTTTAACCCCAGTCACCCAGTGACCCACGGTGCCAAGTTTGGGTATTCTGGCTTAAATACTGTGAGAATGACAGCAATTAAAATTTTCTCATTGAAGTCAATAGGGAAAATCTGATTGGTTGTTTGTGGCTCTGCCCACTTTTTAGAGTCCCCAAAATGTGACAGAAGTTTTCAGGTTGACCCCGTGACTAAGTGACCCATGTTTGATGAGTTTAAAGGGGTTCTGCACTTTGTTTAAACTGATGATCTATCCTCTGGATAGATCATCAGCATCTGATCGGCGGGGGTCCGACACCCGGGACCTCCACTGATCAGCTGTTTGAAAAGGCAGCGGTGCTCCAGCAGTGCTGCGACCTTCTCACTGTTTACCGCTGGCCCAGCGAAGTCACAACTAGTATCAACTTGCCTGGGCGGGGCTAAGCTCCATTCAATTGAACATAACTTAGCCCCCCCCCAGGCAAATTGATACTAGTCGTGACATCACTGGGCCGGAGGTAAACAGTGAGAAGGCTGCGGCGCTCCTGGAGCGCTGCTGCCTTCTCAAACAACTGATCAGCGGGGGTCCTGGGTGTCGGACCCCGCCGGTCAGATGCTGATGTCATCAGTTTAAAACAAGTGAGTAACCCCTTTAACTTCAAAGCTGTACAAGTGGCAAAAGATTACCATTTTCCAATGAAAGTCTATGACAAAAAGTGGGGTCTTTGGGGGACGCCCCAGTGGCCCGGAGGGTGGGATCGGTTAACAAAGCACAAGCAACGGGTATTCGGGTATGTGCCAAACAAGTGGGCAAAGTTTGGTTATTATGCTCCTAAAACTGTGGGAGGAGTGGCGTATAGAAAATAGCTAAATTTCCATTGGCCGTTGCTAGCTCCGCCCACTTTGGTGTGTCCCCTCAAAATTTTCCCTATTTATATTCGGGTTTACACTAACAATATGTGGTCCGAGTTTGTAGCCTCAAAACTGTGCGAGTGGGAGCAATTTGAAAATTTTCCCTGTCAAAGTCAATGGCAAAAAAGGGATCTTCGGTAGAGTTGAGCGAACACCTAGATGTTCGGGCTCGAGAAGTCCGGCCGAACTTCCCGGAAATGTTCGGGTTCGGGATCCGAACTCGACCCGAACTTCGCCCCGAACCCGAACCCGAACCCCATTGAAGTCAATGGGGACCCAAACTTTTCGGCACTAAAAAGGCTGTAAAACAGCCCAGGAAAGGGCTAGAGGGCTGCAAAAGGCAGCAAAATGTAGGTAAATCCCCTGCAAACAAATGTGGATATGGAAATGAATCGAAATAAAAATAAAATAAATAAAAATTAACCAATATCAATTGGAGAGAGGTCCCATAGCAGAGAATCAGGCTTCATATCACCCACCACTGTAACAGGCCACTGTCAGATATTTAGGCCCCGGCACCCAGACAGAGGAGAGAGGTCCAATTGCATAGAATCAGGCTTCATGTCATAGCAGAGAATCAGGCTTCACGTCACCCACCACTGGAACAGGCCATTGTCAGATATTTAGGCCCTGGCACCCAGACAGAAGAGAGAGGTCCCATAGCAGAGAATCAGACTTCATGTCATAGCAGAGAATCAGGCTTCATGTCATAGCAGAGAATCAGGCTTCATGTCATAGTAGAGAATCAGGCTTCACGTCACCCACCACTGGAACATGCCATTGTCAGATATTTAGGCCCCGGCACCCAGACAGAGGAGAGAGGTCCCATTGCAGAGAATCAGGCTTCATGTCATAGCAGAGAATCAGGCTTCACGTCACCCACCATTGGAACAGGCCATTGTCAGATATTTAGGCCCCGGCACCCAGACAGAAGAGAGAGGTCCCATAGCAGAGTATCAGGCTTCATGTCATAGCAGAGAATCAGGCTTCATGTCATAGCAGAGAATCAGGCTTCATGTCACCCACCACTGGAACAGGCCATTGTCAGATATTTTTAGGCCCCGGCACCCAGACAGAGGAGAGAGGTCCCATAGCAGAGAATCAGGCTTCATGTCATAGCAGAGAATCAGGCTTCATGTCACCCAACAATGGAACAGGCCACTGTCAGATATTTTTAGGCCCCGGCACCCAGACAGAGGAGAGAGGTCCCATAGCAGAGAATTAATATAGATTTGAAAGGCACACCGTCAAAAAAAGGGGATTACTAATCCCTAGAGGAGGTGCTCAGTGAAGGGGCTGTTGAGCCGCTAAACAAAACTATATATATATATCCACGGCACACTCGTGTATTTTGCTTAATTTAATGTAATTTATTGTTTATCAACACCAACTTTGTGTTTCATATCATGGAGGCGGGGCCAACGTTTCGGTCCACTCGGGACCTTGATCACGGCCTATAAACCGTACAAAGAATATACCTGACATCAGTGGGATGTTGAATCACAATCATTTTACAAGGTATAAAAAGATGGAAAGATATAAGAAAACAGTCTATATTATCATACAAGTAGTCCCAGTTGATATTATGCCACTATGAGACCAGCACTCTGTCAGATAACAAAGTGAAACAGAATTGGAGTCTGATCAAACCTATGTCACATACCCTCATAGTTTTAAAGGTTTTCAGTCACATAAAAGACTATATGAAGGTTTATGAACAAAATGACATCCCTACTTTAGGTATGACAACTAGGTGATCAGATATCCATTGTATAATTATAGTCAATATCAACAGAAGAAAAAGAAAGAAAACAGAATATCTAGTAATCAGGGAGTACAATGCAACAAACCCCATATTACAAATACAAGCGACCCATATTATATGTAAATCGATAGGTGCCGTACAGACATAAAGTACATAGCATAAGGCTAAGTATATCTGGAGAGGGAGAGACAAAGAATACTACTCAGACATATCATAATAATCGGCATGAATAGCATAAGTATACCTATTGAGGCAGAGACGATGTATGCTCGTTGGTGGTATAGGGGAGACTGGCCGCGGAGTGCCAGTTATAGCGAGTCTACCTCGTGTTCGTCGGCGTCTGACGTCACAGCTGCGCGTCTGGTTAGACTTGGAACGCAAGTCGTCCCTCAGCCAAACCGCGCATGCGTGAGCGCTGAAGCTCACGTCTAATGCGATCGCTCACCTCTATATCAATTGTGAGCAAGTCAATGCCACATAGGAACTGAATTATTGCAATAAACAAAATGGACATGGACATATTTAACACATGAGTACTATATAAACAAGATGGACATGGACATATTTAAAACATGAATACAATACTTAATACAGACAGCACATCTTAATGCCCGCTATTTAATATGGAAAACATGCAGAAAACAACTCTCTAAGTGCTAAGTATGCACGCTTCATAGTGTCGGTCCTCATATATTGGAGGCACTTTAAAGTTGAATCTTTGTATGTCATGTGCATCTATTCTCCCAAAACGAATCCTTGCATGCCGTATGTATATGTTTCATAGTGTCGGTCATCACATATCATGTTAGATACCTTGATTAGTCACAAGATTAAATATAACCAAAGTTAGTATATATTAGGATACAGAAAAGAGACAACAAAAATTGAAGCATACCTAGACCTATGTATCAGCGCGTCTAGATAAAAAAGAGAAAGATGGAGAAACCATTAAGCGTACAATATCATAGAAATAATCCAATTTTAACAAAAGATACTAAGGCGAAGAACAAGACCATTTTTATAGACAGACATCCATATACCATAATCATATTAGTAGATCAAATTCCCGATTGAGTCCATATGGTGATACCGTTTTGAGCTCATAGATCCAGAAGGACTCTCTTTTTTTGTAATAAAAGCTTACGATTGCCCCCCCGCTGATACATAGGTCTAGGTATGCTTCAATTTTTGTTGTCTCTTTTCTGTATCCTAATATAAACTAACTTTGGTTATATTTAATATTGTGACTAATCAAGGTATCTAACATGATATGTGATGACCGACACTATGAAACATATACATACGGCATGCAAGGATTCGTTTTGGGAGAATGGATGCACATGACATACAAAGATTCAACTTTAAAGTGCCTCCAATATATTAGGACCGACACTATGAAACGTGCATACTTAGCACTTAGAGAGTTATTTTCTGCATGTTTTCCATATTAAATAGGGGGAATTAAGATGTGGTGTCTGTATTAAGTATTGTATTCATGTTTTAAATATGTCCATGTCCATCTTGTTTATATAGTACTCATGTGTTAAATATGTCCATGTCCATTTTGTTTATTGCAATAATTCAGTTCCTATGTGGCATTTACTTGCTCACAATTGATATAGAGGTGAGTAGAGATGAGCGGACACCTGGATGTTCGGGTTCGAGAAGTTCGGCCGAACTTCCCGGAAATGTTCGGGTTCGGGATCCGAACCCGATCCGAACTTCGTCCCGAACCCGAACCCCATTGAAGTCAATGGGGACCCGAACTTTTTGGCACTAAAAAGGCCCTAAAACAGCCCAGGAAAGGGCTAGAGGGCTGCAAAAGGCAGCAACATGTAGGTAAATCCCATGCAAACAAATGTGGATAGGGAAATGAATAAAAATAAAAATAAAATAAATAAAAATTAACCAATATCAATTGGAGAGAGGTCCCATAGCAGAGAATCTGGCTTCACGTCACCCACCACTGGAACAGTCCATTCTCAGATATTTAGGCCCCGGCACCCAGGCAGAGGAGAGAGGTCCCATAACAGAGAATCTGGCTTCATGTCAGCAGAGAATCAGTCTGCATGTCATAGCAGAGAATCAGGCTTCACGTCACCCAACATTGGAACAGTCCATTGGCATATATTTAGGCCCAGCACCCAGGCAGAGGAGAGAGGTCCCGTAACAGAGAATCTGGCTTCATGTCAGCAGAGAATCAGTCTGCATGTCATAGCAGAGAATCAGGCTTCACGTCAGCCACCACTGCAACAGTCCATTGGCATATATTTAGGCCCAGCACCCAGGCAGAGGAGAGAGGTCCCGTAACAGAGAATCTGTCTTCATGTCAGCAGAGAATTAGATTGCATGTCATAGCATAGAATCAGGCTTCACGTCAGCCACCACTGCAACAGTCCATTGTCATATATTTAGGCCCAGCACCCAGGCAGAGGAGAGAGGTCCCGTAACAGAGAATCTGTCTTCATGTCAGCAGAGAATCAGTCTGCATGTCATAGCAGAGAATCAGGCTTCACGTCAGCCACAACTGCAACAGTCCATTGGCATATATTTAGGCCCAGCACACAGGCAGAGGAGAGAGGTCCCGTAACAGAGGATCTGGCTTCATGTCAGCAGAGAATCAGACTGCATGTCATAGCAGAGAATCAGGCTTCATGTCAGCCACCACTGCAACAGTCCATTGGCATATATTTAGGCCCAGCACCCAGGCAGAGGAGAGAGGTCCCGTAACAGAGGATCTGGCTTCATGTCAGCAGAGAATCAGTCTGCATGTCATAGCAGAGAATCAGGCTTCACGTCAGCCACCACTGCAACAGTCCATTGTCATATATTTAGGCCCAGCACACAGGCAGAGGAGAGAGGTCCCGTAACAGAGAATCTGTCTTCATGTCAGCAGAGAATTAGTCTGCATGTCATAGCAGAGAATCAAGCTTCACGTCAGCCACCACTGCAACAGTCCATTGTCAGATATTTAGGCCCAGCACCCAGGCAGAGGAGAGAGGTCCCGTAACAGAGAATCTGTCTTCATGTCAGCAGAGAATCAGTCTGCATGTAATAGCAGAGAATCAGGCTTCACGTCACCCAACATTGGAACAGTCCATTGGCATATTTTTAGGCCCAGGCACCCAGGCAGAGGAGAGAGGTCCCGTAACAGAGAATCTGTCTTCATGTCAGCAGAGAATCAGTTTGCATGTCATAGCAGAGAATCAGGCTTCACGTCAGCCACCACTGCAACAGTCCATTGGCATATATTTAGGCCCAGCACCCAGGCAGAGGAGAGAGGTCCCGTAACAGAGGATCTGGCTTCATATCAGCAGAGAATCAGTCTGCATGTCATAGCAGAGAATCAGGCTTCACGTCAGCCACCACTGCAACAGTCCATTGTCAGATATTTAGGCCCAGCACACAGGCAGAGGAGAGAGGTTGCAGTCCAGACTGTTGCAGTCCATTGGCATATATTTAGGCCCAGCACACAGGCAGAGGAGAGAGGTCCCGTAACAGAGAATCTGTCTTCATGTCAGCAGAGAATTAGTCTGCATGTCATAGTAGAGAATCAGGCTTCACGTCAGCCACCACTGCAACAGTCCATTGTCAGATATTTAGGCCAAGCACCCAGGCAGAGGAGAGAGGTCCCGTAACAGAGAATCTGTCTTCATGTCAGCAGAGAATCAGTCTGCAAGTCATAGCAGAGAATCAGGCTTCACGTCAGCCACCAGTGCAACAGTCCATTGTCATATATTTAGGACCAGCACCCAGGCAGAGGAGAGAGGTCCCGTAACAGAGGATCTGGCTTCATGTCAGCAGAGAATCAGTCTGCATGTCATAGCAGAGAATCAGGCTTCACGTCAGCCACCACTGCAACAGTCCATTGGCATATATTTAGGCCCAGCACACAGGCAGAGGAGAGAGGTCCCGTAACAGAGAATCTGTCTTCATGTCAGCAGAGAATTAGTCTGCATGTCATAGCAGAGAATCAGGCTTCACGTCAGCCACCACTGCAACAGTCCATTGTCAGATATTTAGGCCAAGTACCCAGGCAGAGGAGAGAGGTCCCGTAACAGAGAATCTGTCTTCATGTCAGCAGAGAATCAGTCTGCATGTCATAGCAGAGAATCAGGCTTTACGTCAGCCACCAGTGCAACAGTCCATTGTCATATATTTAGGCCCAGCACCCAGGCAGAGGAGAGAGGTCCCGTAACAGTGGATCTGGCTTCATGTCAGCAGAGAATCAGTCTGCATGTCATAGCAGAGAATCAGGCTTCACGTCAGCCACCACTGCAACAGTCCATTGGCATATATTTAGGCCCAGCACCCAGGCAGAGGAGAGAGGTCCCGTAACAGAGAATCTGTCTTCATGTCAGCAGAGAATTAGATTGCATGTCATAGCATAGAATCAGGCTTCACGTCAGCCACCACTGCAACAGTCCATTGTCAGATATTTAGGCCCAGCACCCAGGCAGAGGAGAGAGGTCCCGTAACAGAGAATCTGGCTTCATGTCAGCAGAGAATCAGTCTGCATGTCATAGCAGAGAATCAGGCTTCACGTCACCCAACATTGGAACAGTCCATTGGCATATATTTAGGCCCCGGCACCCAGACAGAGGAGAGGTTCATTCAACTTTGGGTAGCCAAGCAATATAATGGTAAAATGAAAATAAAAATAGGATTGAATGAGGAAGTGCCCTGGAGTACAATAATATTTGGTTAAGGGGAGGTAGTTAATGTCTAATCTGCACAAGGGTTGGACAGGTCCTGTGGGATCCATGCCTGGTTCATTTTTATGAACGTCAGCTTGTCCACATTGGCTGTAGACAGGCGGCTGCGTTTGTCTGTAATGACGCCCCCTGCCGTGCTGATTACACGTTCAGACAAAACGCTGGCCGCCGGGCAGGCCAGCACCTCCAAGGCATAAAAGGCTAGCTCTGGCCACGTGGACAATTTAGAGACCCAGAAGTTGAATGGGGCCAAACCATCAGTCAGTACGTGGAGAGGTGTGCACACGTACTGTTCCACCATGTTAGTGAAATGTTGCCTCCTGCTAACACGTTGCGTATCAGGTGGTGGTGCAGTTAGCTGTGGCTTGTTGACAAAACTTTTCCACATCTCTGCCATGCTAACCCTGCCCTCAGAGGAGCTGGCCGTGACACAGCTGCCTTGGCGACCTCTTGCTCCTCCTCTGCCTTCGCTTTGGGCTTCCACTTGTTCCCCTGTGACATTTGGGAATGCTCTCAGTAGCGCGTCTACCAACGTGCGCTTGTACTCGCGCATCTTCCTATCACGCTCCAGTGCAGGAAGTAAGGTGGGCACATTGTCTTTGTACCGTGGATCCAGCAGGGTGGCAACCCAGTAGTCCGCACACGTTAAAATGTGGGCAACTCTGCTGTCGTTGCACAGGCACTGCAGCATGTAGTCGCTCATGTGTGCCAGGCTGCCCAGGGGTAAGGACAAGCTGTCCTCTGTGGGAGGCGTATCGTCATCGTCCTGCCTTTCCCCCCAGCCACGCACCAGTGATGGGCCCGAGCTGCGTTGGGTGCCACCCCGCTGTGACCATGCTTCATCCTCATCCTCCTCTACCTCCTCCTCATCCTCGTCCTCCTCGTCCTGCAGTAGTGGGCCCTGGCTGGCCACATTTGTACCTGGCCTCTGCTGTTGCAAAAAACCTCCCTCTGAGTCACTTCGAAGAGACTGGCCTGAAAGTGCTAAAAATGACCCCTCTTCCTCCTCCTCCTCCTGGGCCACCTCCTCTTCCATCATCGCCCTAAGTGTTTTCTCAAGGAGACATAGAAGTGGTATTGTAACGCTGATAACGGCGTCATCGCCACTGGCCATGTTGGTGGAGTACTCGAAACAGCGCAACAGGGCACACAGGTCTCGCATGGAGGCCCAGTCATTGGTGGTGAAGTGGTGCTGTTCCGCAGTGCGACTGACCCGTGCGTGCTGCAGCTGAAACTCCACTATGGCCTGCTGCTGCTCGCACAGTCTGTCCAGCATGTGCAAGGTGGAGTTCCACCTGGTGGGCACGTCGCATATGAGGCGGTGAGCGGGAAGGCCAAAGTTACGCTGTAGCGCAGACAGGCGAGCAGCGGCAGGATGTGAACGTCGGAAGCGCGAACAGACGGCCCGCACTTTATGCAGCAGCTCTGACATGTCGGGGTAGTTGTGAATGAACTTCTGCACCACCAAATTCAGCACATGCGCCAGGCAAGGGATGTGCGTCAATCCGGCTAGTCCCAGAGCTGCAACGAGATTTCGCATATTGGGGGCCTGTCCCCCAAACATATGAGTTTCAGAATGGCTTGCTGACGTTTACCCCGGGCTGTGCTGAAGTTGGTGGTGAAGGTGTGTGGCTGACTGGATGAACAGGTGGAAGAAGAGGAGGAGGAAGCCGAGAAGGAGGAGGTGGCAACAGGAGGCAAACAATGTTGCCCTGCGATCCTTGGCGGCAGAAGGACGTGCTCCAAACAGCTCTCCGCCTGGTACCCAGCTGCCACTACATTTACCCAGTGTGCAGTTAGGGAGATATAGCGTCCCTGGCCGTGCTTACTGGTCCATGTATCTGTGGTTAGGTGGACCTTGCTACAGATGGCGTTGCGCAGTGCACACTTGATTTTATCGGATACTTGGTTGTGCAGGGAAGGCACGGCTCTCTTGGAGAAGTAGTGGCGGCTGGGAACAACATACTGTGGGACAGCAAGCGACATGAGCTGTTTGAAGCTGTCTGTGTCCAGCAGCCTAAATGACAGCATTTCATAGGCCAGTAGTTTAGAAATGCTGGCATTCAGGGCCAGGGATCGAGGGTGGCTAGGTGGGAATTTACGCTTTCTCTCAAATGTTTGTGAGATGGAGAGCTGAACGCTTCCGTGTGACATGGTTGAGATGCTTGGTGACGGAGGTGGTGGTGGTGTTGGTTGTACATCCCCTGTTTGCTGGGCGGCAGGTGCCAACGTTCCCCCAGAGGCGGAGGAAGAGGCCGAGGCGGCAGCAGCAGAAGAGGCCGAGGCAGCAGCAGCAGAAGAGGTAGCACGGGGAGCCTGAGTGACTTCCTTGTTTTTAAGGTGTTTACTCCACTGCAGTTCATGCTTTGCATGCAGGTGCCTGGTCATGCAGGTTGTGCTAAGGTTCAGAACGTTAATGCCTCGCTTCAGGCTCTGATGGCACAGCGTGCAAACCACTCGGGTCTTGTCGTCAGCACATTGTTTGAAGAAGTGCCATGCCAGGGAACTCCTTGAAGCAGCAGAATTAGACTTGGAAATGCACAGTAGCGTGTGTGTGAAGTTATTCAAAATGACCCTATGTGCACCTTGAATCTGATATACCCTTTTAGGGATAAATTTAAAGTAGGCCTGATACAGCAGAAACCACTAAATTAGGAAATTGCTAAATTGGGAATTGTATTTCAACCCAGAACAAAAAATGTGCTTTGACGGACACTAAATAACTTGCCCAGCCACAACAGTACAGCAGTACCAACAGATTTAGCTGGATATAAATTTGAGGCCTAGTATTTAGGCGCTGGGTGACAGGTATAGGTTTACTGACAGAATTAGACTTGGAAATGCACAGTAGCGTGTGTGTGAAGTTATTCAGAATGACCCTATGTGCACCTTGAATCTGATATACCCTTTTAGGGATAGATTTAAAATAGCTCTGATACAGCAGAAACCACTAAATTAGGAAATTGCTAAATTGGGAATTGTATTTCAACCCAGAACAAAAAATGTGCTTTGACGGACACTAAATAACTTGCCCAGCCACAACAGTACAGCAGTAACGACAGATTTAGCTGAATATAAATTTGAGGCCTAGTATTTAGGCGCTGGGTGACAGGTATAGGTTTACTGACAGAATTAGACTTGGAAATGCACAGTAGCGTGTGTGTGAAGTTATTCAGAATAACCCTTAAATATTATATACCCTTTTAGGGATAGATTTAAAATAGCTCTGATACAGCAGAAACCACTAAATTAGGGAATTGCTAAATTGGGAATTGTATTTCAACCCAGAACAAAAACTGTGCTTTGACGGACACTAAATAACTTGACCAGCCACACCAGTAACGACAGATTTAGCTGGATACAAACTTGAGGCGTAGTATTTAGGTGCTGGGTGACAGGTATACGTTTACTGACAGAATTAGACTGGGATATGGCCAAAAAATAACCACACTATTGATGGTTAAATGCACTTGGTGTGACAGCTTGACCAACCACACTACTGAGGGTTAAATGCACTTGGTGACAGGCGCAGCTTGCCCCTGATGTAGTATATGGCCAAAAAATAAACAGACTATTGCTGGTTAAATGCACTTGGTGTGACAGCTTGACCAACCACACCATTGAGGGTTAAATGCACTTGGTGGCAGCTTGTGCTGGCGCAACACAAGACACAAAATGGCCGCCGATCACCCCAGAAAAAAGTGACTGAAAAACGCTCTGGGCAGCCTAAAAACAGTGAGCAATTCAATAGCAGCAGTTCAATCATCCACAGCTGCAGATCGATCAATGGAAGGAGTCTTTTGGAGGAGTTAATCAGCCTAATCTCGCCCTACTGTCGCAGCTGCAACCTCTCCCTACGCTAATCAGAGCAGAGTGACGGGCGGCGCTATGTGACTCCAGCTTAAATAGAGGCTGGGTCACATGGTGCTCTGGCCAATCACAGCCATGCCAATAGTAGGCATTGCTGTGACGGCCTCTTGGGGCAAGTAGTATGACGCTTGTTGATTGGCTGCTTTGCAGCCTTTCAAAAAGCGCCAAGAAAGCGACGAACACCGAACCCGAACCCGAACTTTTACGAAAATGTCCGGGTTCGGGTCCGTGTCACGGACACCCCAAAATTGGGTAGGAACCCGAACTATACAGTTCGGGTTCGCTCATCCCTAGAGGTGAGCGATCGCATTAGACGTGAGCTTCAGAGCTCACGCATGCGCGGTTTGGCTGAGGGACGGCTTGCGTTCCAAGTCTAACCAGACGCGCAGCTGTGACGTCAGACGCCGACGAACACGAGGTAGACTCGCTATAACTGGCGCTCCGCGGCCAGTCTCCCCTATACCACCAACGAGCATACATCGTCTCTGCCTCAATAGGTATACTTATGCTATTCATGCCGATTATTATGATATGTCTGAGTAGTATTCTTTGTCTCTCCCTCTCCAGATATACTTAGCCTTATGCTATGTACTTTATGTCTGTACGGCACCTATCGATTTACATATAATATGGGTCGCTTGTATTTGTAATATGGGGTTTGTTGCATTGTACTCCCTGATTACTAGATATTCTGTTTTCTTTCTTTTTCTTCTGTTGATATTGACTATAATTATACAATGGATATCTGATCACCTAGTTGTCATACCTGAAGTAGGGATGTCATTTTGTTCATAAACCTTCATATAGTCTTTTATGTGACTGAAAACCTTTAAAACTATGAGGGTATGTGACATAGGTTTGATCAGACTCCAATTCTGTTTCACTTTGTTATCTGACAGAGTGCTGGTCTCATAGTGGCATAATATCAACTGGGACTACTTGTATGATAATATAGACTGTTTTCTTATATCTTTCCATCTTTTTATACCTTGTAAAATGATTGTGATTCAACATCCCACTGATGTCAGGTATATTCTTTGTACTGTTTATAGGTCGTGATAAAGGTCCCGAGTGGACCGAAACGTTGGCCCCGCCTCCATGATATGAAACACAAAGTTGGTGTTGATAAACAATAAATTACATTCAATTAAGCAAAATACACGAGTGTGCAGTGGATATATATATATAAAACACAGAGAAAGAATGCACCAAACAGATATAACACTGACTATACTGGCAAGACACAAATGAAGATATTAAAAGCTGAGACTTTTGCCAATATATACCAGTGATGGATATATCGGAGCCCATCATGCACCACGTCACGGCTCTCAGCATGGCAAGGGGTCCTAACCGCTGCTCTAACTATGGTGTGAACACGGTCTGGGGGTGATATAATTCAGCTCGCAGCAAAGCTTCCCACGAACGCCCAGCATGAATGCTGCGGTTGTGCAATGTGAATGAAGCCAGGCTGCAAGCCACACCCACACCAGACCATGTGATGGAGGTTACCAGGTGCAAAGGAGTGTTTGAATGCCAGGTAAAGGCAGACACACTCAAATCTAACAAGGCAGAAACCAAAAAACAAAAAAATTATTAGTGGCAATTTTGGAGGAGCTACTCAACCCCTGACACAGTGGCGTGTCCTCAATTAGGGGGAGCAACCCGACCACATGTGGACCGCGGTAATCGACTAACCCCAGCAAAATATGCATACAATGGAGGACGTCAGCGCGGTCCACATGCACCACAAGAGCAAACTACACAGAATGTAGCAATCATATGAAACACAGAGAAAGAATGCACCAAACAGATATAACACTGACTATACTGGCAAGACACAAATGAAGATATTAAAAGCTGAGACTTTTGCCAATATATACCAGTGATGGATATATCGGAGCCCATCATGCACCACGTCACGGCTCTCAGCATGGCAAGGGGTCCTAACCGCTGCTCTAACTATGGTGTGAACACGGTCTGGGGGTGATATAATTCAGCTCGCAGCAAAGCTTCCCACGAACGCCCAGCATGAATGCTGCGGTTGTGCAATGTGAATGAAGCCAGGCTGCAAGCCACACCCACACCAGACCATGTGATGGAGGTTACCAGGTGCAAAGGAGTGTTTGAATGCCAGGTAAAGGCAGACACACTCAAATCTAACAAGGCAGAAACCAAAAAACAAAAAAATTATTAGTGGCAATTTTGGAGGAGCTACTCAACTATGAGGGTATGTGACATAGGTTTGATCAGACTCCAATTCTGTTTCACTTTGTTATCTGACAGAGTGCTGGTCTCATAGTGGCATAATATCAACTGGGACTACTTGTATGATAATATAGACTGTTTTCTTATATCTTTCCATCTTTTTATACCTTGTAAAATGATTGTGATTCAACATCCCACTGATGTCAGGTATATTCTTTGTACTGTTTATAGGTCGTGATAAAGGTCCCGAGTGGACCGAAACGTTGGCCCCGCCTCCATGATATGAAACACAAAGTTGGTGTTGATAAACAATAAATTACATTCAATTAAGCAAAATACACGAGTGTGCAGTGGATATATATATATAGCAGAGAATTAGGCCTCGTTCACACTTCAGTGTTTACTCAGTTATTTCCATCAGTGATTTGTGAGCCAAAACCAGGTACAACTCTAAACACAGAACAGGAGCAGATCTTTCCCTTCTACCTCATGTCTGTGGAGGCTCCACTTCTGGTTTTGGCTCACAAATCACTGATGGAAATCACTGACCAAACACTGAAGTGTGAACGAGGCCTTAGGCTTTATGTCATAGCAGAGAATCAGGCTTCACGTCACCCACCATTGGAACAGGCCATTGTCAGATATTTAGGCCCCGGCACCCAGACAGAAGAGAGAGGTCCCATAGCAGAGAATCAGGCTTCATGTCATAGCAGAGAATCAGGCTTCATGTCATAGCAGAGAATCGGGCTTCATGTCACCCACCACTGGAACAGGCCACTGTCAGATATTTTTAGGCCCCGGCACCCAGACAGAGGAGAGAGGTCCCATAGCAGAGAATCAGGCTTCATGTCATAGCAGAGAATCAGGCTTCATGTCACCCAACACTGGAACAGGCCACTGTCAGATATTTTTAGGCCCCGGCACCCAGACAGAGGAGAGAGGTCCCATAGCAGAGAATCAGGCTTCAAGTCATAGCAGAGAATCAGGCTTCATGTCACCCACCACTGGAACAGGCGATTGTCAGATATTTTTAGGCCCCGGCACCCAGACAGAGGAGAGGTTCAATCAACTTTGGGTTGCCCCGCAATATAATGGTAAAATAAAAATAAAAAGAGGATTGAATGAGGAAGTGCCCTGGAGTACAATAATATATGGTTAAGGGGAGGTAAATATAAATGTCTAATCTGCACAAGGGATGGACAGGTCCTGTGGGACCCATGCCTGGTTCATTTTTATGAACGTCAGCTTGTCCACATTGGCTGTAGACAGGCGGCTGCGTTTGTCTGTAATGACGCCCCCTGCCGTGCTGAATACACGTTCAGACAAAACGCTGGCCGCCGGGCAGGCCAGCACCTCCAAGGCATAAAAGGCTAGCTCTAGCCACGTGGACAATTTGGAGACCCAGAAGTTGAATGGGGCCGAACCATCAGTCAGTACGTGGAGGGGTGTGCACACGTACTGTTCCACCATGTTAGTGAAATGTTGCCTCCTGCTAACACGTTCCGTATCAGGTGGTGGTGCAGTTAGCTGTGGCATGTTGACAAAACTTTTCCACATCTCTGCCATGCTAATCCTGCCCTCAGAGGAGCTGGTCGTGACACAGCTGCCTTGGCGACCTCTTGCTCCTCCTCTGCATTCGCCTTGGGCTTCCACTTGTTCCCCTGTGACATTTGGGAAGTAGCGCGTCTACCAATGTGCGCTTGTACTCGCGCATCTTCCTATCACACTCCAGTGCAGGAAGTAAGGTGGGCACATTGTCTTTGTACCGGGGATCCAGCAGGGTGGCAACCCAGTAGTCCGCACACGATAAAATGTGGGCAACTCTGCTGTCGTTGCGCAGGCACTGCAGCATGTAGTCGCGCATGTGTGCCAGGCTGCCCAGAGGTAAGGACAAGCTGTCCTCTGTGGGAGGCGTATCGTCATCGTCCTGCGTTTCCCCCCAGCCACGCACCAGTGATGGGCCCGAGCTGCGTTGGGTGCCACCCCGCTGTGACCATGCTTCATCCTCATCCACCTTCTCCTCATTCTCCTCGTCCTCCAGTAGTGGGCCCTGGCTGGCCACATTTGTACCTGGCCTCTGCTGTTGCAAAAAACCTCCCTCTGAGTCACTTCTAAGAGACTGGCCTGAAAGTGCTAAAAATGACCCCTCTTCTTCCTCCTCCTCCTCCTCCTGGGCCACCTCCTCTTCCATCATCGCCCTAAATGTTTTCTCAAGGAGACATAGAAGTAGTATTGTAACGCTGATAACGGCGTCATCGCCACAGGCCATGTTGGTGGAGTACTCGAAACAGCGCAACAGGGCACACAGGTCTCGCATGGAGGCCCAGTCATTGGTGGTGAAGTGGTGCTGTTCCGCAGTGCGACTGACCCGTGCGTGCTGCAGCTGAAACTCCACTATGGCCTGCTGCTGCTCGCACAGTCTGTCCAGCATGTGCAAGGTGGAGTTCCACCTGGTGGGCACGTCGCCTATGAGGCGGTGAGCGGGAAGGCCGAAGTTATGCTGTAGCGCAGACAGGCGAGCAGCGGCAGGATGTGAACGCCGGAAGCGCGCACAGACGGCCCACACTTTATGCAGCACCTCTGACATGTCGGGTAGTTGTGAATGAACTTCTGCACCATCAAATTCAGCACATGTGCCAGGCAAGGGATGTGCGTCAAACTGACTAGTCCCAGAGCTGCAACGAGATTTCGCCCATTATCACACACCACCAGGCCGGGCTTGAGGCTCACCGGCAGCAACCACTCGTCGGTCTGTTGTTCAATACCCCGCCACAACTCCTGTGCGGTGTGGGACCTGTCGTCCAAACATATGAGTTTCAGAATGGCCTGCTGACGTTTACCCCGGGCTGTGCTGAAGATGGTGGTGAAGGTGTGTGGCTGACTGGATGAGCAGGTGGAAGAAGAGGAGGAGGAAGCCGAGTAGGAGGAGGAGGCTACAGCAGGCAAAGAATGTTGCCCTGCGATCCTTGGCGGCGGAAGGACGTGCGCCAAACAGCTCTCCGCCTGGGGCCCAGCCGCCACTACATTTACCCAGTGTGCAGTTAGGGAGATATAGCATCCCTGGCCGTGCTTACTGGTCCACATATCTGTGGTTAGGTGGACCTTGCCACAGATGGCGTTGCGCTGTGCACACTTGATTTTATCGGACACTTGGTTGTGCGGGGAAGGCACGTAGAAGGCAAGTAGTGGCGGCTGGGAACAACATACTGTGGGACAGCAAGCGACATGAGCTGTTTGAAGCTGTCTGTGTCCACCAGCCTGAATGACAGCATTTCATAGGCCAGTAGTTTAGAAATGCTGGCATTCAGGGCCAGGGATCGAGGGTGGCTAGGTGGGAATTTACGCTTTCTCTCAAATGTTTGTGAGATAGAGAGCTG
Organism: Bufo gargarizans; assembly: GCF_014858855.1. Classification (NCBI taxonomy): domain Eukaryota; kingdom Metazoa; phylum Chordata; class Amphibia; order Anura; family Bufonidae; genus Bufo; species Bufo gargarizans. The sequence continues at coordinate 217,850,453 of NC_058080.1, read as the reverse complement.
AACGCTGCCGTGTGACATGGTTGAGATGCTTGGTGACAGAGGTGGTGGTGTTGGTGGTACATCCTCTGTTTGCTGGGCGGCAGGTGCCAACGTTCCTCCAGAGGCGGAGGAAGAGGCCGAGGCAGCAGCAGCAGAAGAGGTAGCAGGGGGAGTCTGAGTGAGTTCCTTGTTTTTAAGGTGTTTACTCCACTGCAGTTCATGCTTTGCATGCAGGTGCCTGGTCATGCAGGTTGTGCTAAGGTTCAGAACGTTAATGCCTCGCTTCAGGCTCTGATGGCACAGCGTGCAAACCACTCGGGTCTTGTCATCAGCACATTGTTTGAAGAACTGCCACACCAGGGAACTCCTTGAAGCTGCCTTTGGGGTGCTCGGTCCCAGATGGCGGCTGTCAGTAGCAGGCGGAGTCTCTTGGCGGCGGTTGTTCTGCTTTTGCCCACTGCTCCCTCTTTTGCTACGCTGTTGGCTCGGTCTCACCACTGCCTCTTCCTCCGAACTGTGAAAGTCAGTGGCACGACCTTCATTCCATGTGGGGTCTAGGACCTCATCGTCCCCTGCATCGTCTTCCACCCAGTCTTCCTCCCTGACCTCCTGTTCAGTCCGCACACTGCAGAAAGACGCAGCAGTTGGCACCTGTGTTTCGTCATCATCAGAGACGTGCTGAGGTGGTATTCCCATGTCCTCATCATCAGGAAACATAAGTGGTTGTGCGTCAGTGCATTCTATGTCTTCCACCGCTGGGGAAGGGCTAGGTGGATGCCCTTGGGAAACCCTGCCAGCAGAGTCTTCAAACAGCATAAGAGACAGCTACATAACTTGAGGCTCAGACAGTTTCCCTGATATGCATGGGGGTGATGTGACAGACTGATGGGCTTGGTTTTCAGGCGCCATCTGTGCGCTTTCTGCAGAAGACTGGGTGAGAGATAATGTGAACGTGCTGGATCCACTGTCGGCCACCCAATTGACTAATGCCTGTATCTGCTCAGGCCTTACCATCCTTAGAACGGCATTGGGCCCCACCAAATATCACTGTAAATTATGGCGGCTACTGGGACCTGAGGTTACTTGGTTCACTAGGACGTGTGGCTGTGGCAGAACGGCCACGTCCTCTCCCAGCACCAGAGGGTCCACTAACACCACCACGACCATGTCCGCGTCCCTTGCTAGATGTTTTCCTCATTGTTACTGTTCACCACAATAAGAAAAAAATTATTTGGCCCAATGTATTGAATTCAAATTCAGGCCTTTTTTTACAGACTCCTAACACTATCTGGCTATCTATTTAGGTACCGTATTACACTAATACAGGCACAGCAGTAACGACAGATTTAGCTGAATATAAATTGTAGGCCTAGTATTTAGGCCCTGGATGACAGACATACGTTTACGGACAGAATTAGACTTGGAAACGCACGGTAGCGTGTGAAGTTATTGAGGATGACCCTATCCGCACCTTCAATCTAATATACCCTTTTATGGATAGATTTAAAGTAGGCCTGATACAGCAGAAACCACTAATTTAGGGAATTGCTAAGTTGTAAATTGTATTTCAACCCAGAACAAAAACTGTGCTTTGACGGACACCAAATAACTTGACCAGCCACAGCAATAACGACAGATTTAGCTGAATATAAATTGTAGGCCTAGTATTTAGGCCCTGGATGACAGGTATACGTTTACGGACAGAATTAGACTTGGAAATGCATGGTAGCGTGTGAAGTTATTGAGGATGACCCTATCCGCACCTTCAATCTAATATACCCTTTTATGGATAGATTTAAAGTAGGCCTGATACAGCAGAAACCACTGATTTAGGGAATTGCTAAGTTGGGAATTGTATTTCAACCCAGAACAAAAACTGTGCTTTGACGGACACCAAATAACTTGACCAGCCACAGCAATAACGACAGATTTAGCTGAATATTAATTGTAGGCCTAGTATTTAGGCCCTGGATGACAGGTATACGTTTACGGACAGAATTAGACTTGGAAATGCACGTAGCGTGTAAAGTTATTGAGGATGACCCTATCCGCACCTTCAATCTAATATACCCTTTTATGGATAGATTTAAAGTAGGCCTGATACAGCAGAAACCACTAATTTAGGGAATTGCTAAGTTGGGAATTGTATTTCAACCCAGAACAAAAACTGTGCTTTGGCGGACACTAAATGAATTGACCAGCCACAGCAATAACCACAGATTTAGCTGAATATAAATTTTAGGCCTGTTATTTAGGCGCTGGGTGACAGGTATACGTTTACGGACAGAATTAGATTTGGAAATGCACGGTAGCAAGTGAAGTTATTGAGGATGACACTATCCGCACCTTCAATCTAATAAACCTTTTTATGGATCAATTTAAACTTGGCCTGATACAGCAGAAACCACTGATTTAGGGAATTGCTAAGTTGGGAATTGTATTTCAACCCAGAACAAAAACTGTGCTTTGGCGGACACTAAATGAATTGATTAGCCACAGCAATAACCACAGATTTATCTGAATATAAATTTTAGGTCTATTATTTAGGCGCTGGGTGACAGGTATACGTTTACGGACAGAATTAGACTTGGAAATGCACGGCAGCAAGTGAAGTTATTGAGGATGACACTATCCGCACCTTCAATCTAATATACCCTTTTATGGATCGATTTAAACTTGGCCTGATACAGCAGAAACCACTGATTTAGGGAATTGCTAAGTTAGGAATTGTATTTCAACCCAGAACAAAAACTGTGCTTTGGCGGACACTAAATGAATTGACCAGCCACAGCAATAACCACAGATTTAGCTGAATATAAATTTTAGGCCTATTATTTAGGCGCTGGGTGACAGGTATACGTTTACGGACAGAATTAGACTTGGAAATGCACGGTAGCTTGTGAAGTTATTGTGGATGACCCTATCAGCACCTTCAATCTAATATACCCTTTTATGGATAGATTTAAAGTAGGCCTGATACAGCAGAAACCACTAATTTAGGGAATTGCTAAGTTGGGAATTGTATTTCAACCCAGAACAAAAACTGTGCTTTGGCGGACACTAAATGAATTGACCAGCCACAGCAATAACCACAGATTTAGCTGAATATAAATTTTAGGCCTATTATTTAGGCGCTGGGTGACAGGTATACGTTTACGGACAGAATTAGACTTGGAAATGCACGGTAGCAAGTGAAGTTATTGAGGATGACACTATCCGCACCTTCAATCTAATATACCCTTTTATGGATCGATTTAAACTTAGCCTGATACAGCAGAAACCACTGATTTAGGGAATTGCTAAGTTAGGAATTGTATTTCAACGCAGAACAAAAACTGTGCTTTGGCGGTCACTAAATGAATTGACCAGCCACAGCAATAACCACAGATTTAGCTGAATATAAATTTTAGGCCTATTATTTAGGCACTCTGTGACAGGTATACGTTTGCGGACAGAATTAAACTTGGAAATGCACGGTAGCGTGTGAAGTTATTGATGATGACACTATCCGCACCTTCAATCTAATATACCCTTTTATGGATCGATTTAAACTTGGCCTGATACAGCAGAAATCATTGATTTAGGGAATTGCTAAGTTGGGAATTGTATTTCAACCCAGAACAAAAACTGTGCTTTGCCGGACACTAAATGAATTGACCAGCCACAGCAATAACCACAGATTTAGCTGAATATAAATTTTAGGCCTATTATTTAGGCGCTTGGTGACAGGTATACGTTTAAGGACAGAATTAGACTTGGAAATGCACGGTAGCAAGTGAAGTTATTGAGGATGACACTATCCGCACCTTCAATCTAATATACCCTTTTATGGATCGATTTAAACTTGGCCTGATACAGCAGAAATCACTGATTTAGGGAATTGATAAGTTGGGAATTGTATTTCAACCCAGAACAAAAACTGTGCTTTGGCGGACACTAAATGAATTGACCAGCCACAGCAATAACCACAGATTTAGCTGAATATAAAAATTAGGCCTATTATTTAGGCACTGGGTGACAGGTATGCGCTTACGGACAGAATTAGACTTGGAAATGTACGGTAGCGTGTGAAGTTATTGAGGATGACACTATCCGCACCTTCAATCTAATATACCCTTTTATGGATCGATTTAAACTTGGCCTGATACAGCAGAAATCACTGATTTAGGGAATTGCTAAGTTGGGAATTGTATTTCAACCCAGAACAAAAACTGTGCTTTGGCGGACACTAAATGGATTGACCAGCCACAGCAATAACCACAGATTTAGCTGAATATAAATTTTAGGCCTATTATTTAGGCGCTGGGTGACAGGTATACATTTACGGACATAATTAAACTTGGAAATGCACGGTAGCGTGTGAAGTTATTGAGGATGACACTATCCGCACCTTCAATCTAATATACCCTTTTATGGATCGATTTAAACTTGGCCTGATACAGCAGAAACCACTGATTTAGGGAATTGCTAAGTTGGGAATTGTATTTCAACCCAGAACAAAAACTGTGCTTTGGCGGACACTAAATGAATTGACCAGCTACAGCAATAACCACAGATTTAGCTGAATATAAATTTTAGGCCTATTATTTAGGCGCTGGGTGACAGGTATACGTTTACGGACAGAATTAGACTTGGAAATGCATGGTAGCGTGTGAAGTTATTGAGGATGACACTATCCGCACCTTCAATCTAATATACCCTTTTATGGATAGATTTAAAGTTGGCCTGATACAGCAGAAACCACTGATTTAGGGAATTGCTAAGTTGGGAATTGTATTTCAACCCAGAACAAAAACTGTGCTTTGGCGGACACTAAATGAATTGACCAGCCACAGCAATAACCACAGATTTAGCTGAATATAAATTTTAGGCCTATTATTTAGGCGCTGGGTGACAGGTATACGTTTACGGACAGAATTAGACTTGGAAATGCACGGTAGCAAGTGAAGTTATTGAGGATGACACTATCCGCACCTTCAATCTAATATACCCTTTTATGGATCGATTTAAACTTAGCCTGATACAGCAGAAACCACTGATTTAGGGAATTGCTAAGTTAGGAATTGTATTTCAACGCAGAACAAAAACTGTGCTTTGGCGGACACTAAATGAATTGACCAGCCACAGCAATAACCACAGATTTAGCTGAATATAAATTTTAGGCCTATTATTTAGGCGCTGGGTGACAGATATACGTTTACGGACAGAATTAGACTTGGAAATGCACGGCAGCAAGTGAAGTTAATGAGGATGACACTATCCGCACCTTCAATCTAATATACCCTTTTATGGATCGATTTAAACTTAGCCTGATACAGCAGAAACCACTAATTTAGGGAATTGCTAAGTTGGGAATTGTATTTCAACCCAGAACAAAAACTGTGCTTTGGCGGACACTAAATGAATTGATCAGCCACAGCAATAACCACAGATTTAGCTGAATATAAATTTTAGGCCTATTATTTAGGCGCTGGGTGACAGGTATACGTTTACGGACAGAATTAGACTTGGAAATGCACGGTAGCAAGTGAAGTTATTGAGGATGACACTATCCGCACCTTCAATCTAATATACCCTTTTATGGATCGATTTAAACTTAGCCTGATACAGCAGAAACCACTGATTTAGGGAATTGCTAAGTTAGGAATTGTATTTCAACGTAGAACAAAAACTGTGCTTTGGCGGACACTAAATGAATTGACCAGCCACAGCAATAACCACAGATTTAGCTGAATATAAATTTTAGGCCTATTATTTAGGCACTGGGTGACAGGTATACGTTTGCGGACAGAATTAAACTTGGAAATGCACGGTAGCGTGTGAAGTTATTGATGATGACACTATCCGCACCTTCAATCTAATATACCCTTTTATGGATCGATTTAAACTTGGCCTGATACAGCAGAAATCATTGATTTAGGGAATTGCTAAGTTGGGAATTGTATTTCAACCCAGAACAAAAACTGTGCTTTGCCGGACACTAAATGAATTGACCAGCCACAGCAATAACCACAGATTTAGCTGAATATAAATTTTAGGCCTATTAATTAGGCGCTGGGTGACAGGTATACGTTTACGGACAGAATTAGACTTGGAAATGCACGGTAGCAAGTGAAGTTATTGAGGATGACACTATCCGCACCTTCAATCTAATATACCCTTTTATGGATCAATTTAAACTTGGCCTGATCCTGCAGAAACCACTGATTTAGGGAATTGCTAAGTTAGGAATTGTATTTCAACCCAGAACAAAAACTGTGCTTTGGCGGACAATAAATGAATTGACCAGCCACAGCAATAACCACAGATTTAGCTGAATATAAATTTTAGGCCTATTATTTAGGCGCTTGGTGACAGGTATACGTTTAAGGACAGAATTAGACTTGGAAATGCACGGTAGCAAGTGAAGTTATTGAGGATGACACTATCCGCACCTTCAATCTAATATACCCTTTTATGGATCGATTTAAACTTGGCCTGATACAGCAGAAATCACTGATTTAGGGAATTGCTAAGTTGGGAATTGTATTTCAACCCAGAACAAAAACTGTGCTTTGGCGGACACTAAATGAATTGACCAGCCACAGCAATAACCACAGATTTAGCTGAATATAAATTTTAGGCCTATTATTTAGGCGCTGGGTGACAGGTATACATTTACGGACAGAATTAAACTTGGAAATGCACGGTAGCATGTGAAGTTATTGAGGATGACACTATCCGCACCTTCAATCTAATATACCCTTTTATGGATCGATTTAAACTTGGCCTGATACAGCAGAAACCACTGATTTAGGGAATTGCTAAGTTGGGAATTGTATTTCAACCCAGAACAAAAACTGTGCTTTGGCGGACACTAAATGAATTGACCAGCCACAGCAATAACCACAGATTTAGGCCTCATGCACACGACAGTTTATTTTCACGGTCCGCAAAAACGGGGTCCGTAGGTCCGTGATCCGTGACTGTTATTTCGTCCGTGGGTCTTTCTTGATTTTTGGAGGATCCACGGACATGAAAAAAAAGTCGTTTTGGTGTCCGCCTAGCCGTGCGGAGCCAAACGGATCCGTCCTGAATTACAATGCAAGTCAATGGGGACGGATCCGTTTGACGTTGACACAATATGGTGCCATTTCAAACGGATCCGTCCCCATTGACTTTCAATGTAAAGTCTGGAGTTCTTTTATACCATCTGATTGGAGTTTTCTCCAATCCGATGGTATATTTTAACTTCAAGCGTCCCCATCTCCATGGGAACGCCTCTATGTTAGAATATACTGTCGGATATGAGCTACATCGTGAAACTCAGATCCGACAGTATATTCTAACACAAAGGCATTCCCATGGTGATGGGGATGCTTCAGGTAAGAATATACTACAAACTGTGTACATGACTGCCCCCTGCTGCCTGGCAGCACCCGATCTCTTACAGGGGGCCGTGATCAGCACAATTAACTCCTCAGGTCCCGCACTTGAAGGGGTTAATTGTACTATCATATCCCCCTGTAAGAGCTCAGGGCTGCCAGGCAGCAGGGGGCAGACCCCCCTCCCTCCCCAGTTTGAATATCATTGGTGGCCAGTGCGGCCCCCCCCCTCCCTCCCTCTATTGTAATAAATCGTTGGTGGCACAGTGTGCGCCCCCCCCTTCCTCCCTCTATTGTAATAAATCGTTGGTGGCACAGTGTGCGCCCCCCATCGCCCCCCCCCTCCCTCCCTCTATTGTAATAAATCGTTGGTGGCACAGTGTGCGCCCCCCATCGGTCCCCCTCCCTCTATAGCAGTAACAACATTGGTGGCCAGTGTGCGGCCTCCCATCTCCCCCCCCCCTCCCCCCGATCATTGGTGGCAGCGGAGTTCCGATCGGAGTCCCAGTTTAATCGCTGGGGCTCCGATCGGTAACCATGGCAACCAGGAAGCTACTGCAGCCCTGGTTGCCATGGTTACTTAGCAATAGTACAATAGTAGAAGATTCATACTTACCTGCTGGCTGCTGCGATGTCTGTGACCGGCCTGGAGCTCCTCCTACTGGTAAGTGACAGTTCATTTAGCAATGCGCCGCACAGACCTGTCACTTACCAGTAGGTGGAGCTCCCGGCCGGACACAGAGATCGCAGCAGCCAGCAGGTAACTATGAATCTTCTACTATTGTACTATTGCTAAGTAACCATGGCAACCAGGACTGCAGTAGCGTCCTGGTTGCCATGGTTACCGATCGGAGCCCCAGCGATTAAACTGGGACTCCGATCGGAACTCCGCTGCCACCAATGATCGGGGGGGGGGAGATGGGAGGCCGCACACTGGCCACCAATGTTGTTACTGCTATAGAGGGAGGGGGGGCCGATGGGGGGCGCACACTGTGCCACCAACGATTTATTACAATAGAGTGAGGGAGGGGCCGATGGGGGGTGCACACTGGCCACCAAGCTATTATTACAATAGAGGGAGGGAGGGGGGGCCGCACTGGCCAGCAATGATATTCAAACTGGGGAGGGGGTGTCTGCCCCCTGCTGCCTGGCAGCCCTGATCTCTTACAGGGGGATATGATAGTACAATTAACCCCTTCAGGTGCCGCAACTGAAGGGGTTAATTGTGCTGATCACGGCCCCCTGTAAGAGATCGGGTGATGCCAGGCAGCAGGGGGCAGTCTTGTACACAGTTTGTAGTGTATTCTAACTAGAAGCGTCCCCATCACCATGGGAACGCCTCTGTGTCAGAATATACTGTTGGATATGAGTTTTCGGATCCGTCTGTATGAAAGTAACCTACAGCCACGGATCACGGACACGGATGCCAATCTTGTGTGCATCCGTGTTCTTTCACGGACCCATTGACTTGAATGGGTCCGTGAACCGTTGTCCGTCAAAAAAATAGGACAGGTCATATTTTTTTGACGGACAGGATACACGGATCACGGCCTCGGCTGCAAAACGGTGCATTTTCCGATTTTTCCACGGACCCATTGAAAGTCAATGGGTCAGCTAAAAAAAAACGGAAAACGGCACAAGGGCCACGGATGCACACAACGGTTGTATGCATGAGGCCTTAGCTGAATATACATTTTAGGCCTATTATTTAGGCACTGGGTGACAGGTATACGTTTGCGGACAGAATTAAACTTGGAAATGCACTGTAGCGTGTGAAGTTATTGAGGATGACACTATCCGCACCTTCAATCTAATATACCCTTTTATGGATCGATTTAAACTTGGCTTGATATAGCAGAAATCACTGATTTAGGGAATTGCTAAGTTGGGAATTGTATTTAAACCCAGAACAAAAATATATCCTTTGCCAGACAGCAGACAGTATTACAATTGGCTAGCCACAGCTGAAACACCAGATTTAGGGTACTGCTATTTTGGCAATTGTATTTCACCCCTCAATAAAATAGCAAGCACAGCCAAGCCCCTGATGTAGTAGGATATAGCAAAAAACAACAACACACTATTGATGGTTAAATGGACTTGGTGGCAGCTTGTGCTGGCGCACCACAAGCACAGTGACTGAAAAATGCTCTGGGCAGCCTAAAAACAGTGAGCAATTGAATAGCAGAAGATGAATGATTCACAGCTGTAGATCGTTTACTTCATTAAGTTTTTTTGCTGAGTAAATCCCTGTCTAGTGCCTAATCTCGCCCTAACAGCAGCTGCATCCTCTCCCTACACTGATCAGAGCAGAGTGACGTGCGGCGCTACGTGACTCCAACTTAAATAGAGGCTGGGTCACATGCTGCACTGGCCAATCACAGCCATTCCAATAGTAGGCATGGCTGTGATGGCCTCTTGGGGCAAGTAGTATGACGCTTGTTGATTGGCTGCTTTGCAGCCTTTCAAAAAGCGCCAAGAAAGCGACGAACACCGAACCCGAACCCGGACCCGGACTTTTACGAAAATGTATACAGTTCGGGTTCGCTCATCCCTAGCCATGGGCCATTCCAAAACTTTAATCTCTTTTTCTGGTGAAGACATTCCTTTGTTGATTTGGATGTATGCTTTGGGTCATTGTCATGCTGAAAAATGAAGTTCCTCTGCATGTTCAGCTTTCTAGCAGAAGCCTGAAGGTTTTGTGCCAATATTGATTGGTATTTGGAACTGTTCATAATTCCCTCTAGCTTAACTAAGGCCCCAGTTCCAGCTGAAGAAAAACATTCCCAAAGCATGATGCTACCACCACCATGCTTCACTGTGGGTATGGTGTTATTTTGGAGATGTGCAGTGTTGCTTTTGTGCCAAACATATCTTTTGGAATTATGGCTAAAAAGTTCAACCTTGGTTTTATCAGACCATAACACCTTTTCCCACATGCTTTTGGGAGACTTCAGATGTGTTTTTGCAAAATGTAGCCTGGCTTTGATGTTTTTCTTCGTAAGAAAAGGCTTTTGTCTCTACCCCATAGCCCAGATATATGAAGAATACGGGAGATTGTTGTCACATGTACCACACAGCCAGTACTTGCCAGATATACCTGAAGCTTCTTTAATGTTGCTGAAGGCCTCTTTGTAGCCTCCCAGACCAGTTTTCTTTTGGTCTTTTCATCAATTTTGGAGGGAAGTCCAATTCTTGGTAATGTCACTGTTGTGCCATATTTTCTCCACTCGATGATGACTGTCTTCACTGTGTTCCATGGTATATCTAATGCCTTGGAAATTCTTTTGTACCGTTCCTCTGACTGATACCTTTTAACAATGAGATCCCTCTGATGCGTTGGAAGCTCTCTGTGGACCATGGCTTTTGCTGTGGGATGCGACTAAGAAAATTTCAGGAAAGACCAACTAGAGCAGATGAACTTTATTTGGGGTTAATCAGGGGCACTTTAAATGATGGCAGGTGTATGCTGATTTAACATGATTTTGAATGTGATTGCTTAATTCTGAACACAGCTACATCCCCAATTATAACAGGATGTGCACACTCATGCAACCACATTATTTTAGTTTTAGTTTTTGTTTTCTTCCCTCTACCTAAAAGATTTCAGTTTGTTTTTTAATTGAGTGGTACAGTTTTTAGGTCACATTAAAGGTGGAAAGTTCTGAAATTATTTATCTTAGTCTCATTTTTTTAAAGCACAGAAACCTGACATTTTAACAGGGGTGTGTAGACTTTTTATATCCACAGTATAAAAAGGAACTTGAGTGATATGGTAGAGACTGTAGAAGAATCTGAATCAGATCTTATGGCAGCATATGTCAACCTGCGGTTGTTTACGACACATTCCCAGTAGTAATGTCGCGAACATAAAATTTTCCGTTTGCGAACGGCGAACGTGAATTTCCGCAAATGTTCGCGAACGTGCGAACCGGGCGAACCGCAATAGACTTTAATAGGAAGGCGGATTTGAAAACCCACAGGTACTCTTTGTGGCCACAATAGTGATGAAAAAGTTGTTTCAAGGGGACTAACACCTGGATTGTGGCATGCCGGAGGGGGATCCATGGAAAAACTCCCATGGAAAATTACGTAGTTGACGCAGAGTGTGGTAAGTTGAAATCGCAATGCGATTTATAGAACTTGAATTAATCGCATTGCGATTTCAACTTTCTCAAATCCGACAGTACATTCTAGCATGGAGTCGTTCCCATGGTGATGGGGACGCTCCATGAGCACGGAAGTCAGCAGAAGTTCTAAGTTGAAATCGCAATGCAATTTATAGAACTTGAATTAATCGCATCGCGATTTCAACTTAGAGCGTCTGGCGACTTCCGTGCTCATGGAGCATCCCCATCACCATGGGAACGGCTCCATGCTAGAATGTACTGTCGGATTTGAGAAAGTTGTAATCGCAATGCGATTAATGCAGGTTATATTAATCGCATTGCGAATTCAACTTAGAGCTGCTGGGTTCCTAATGGTTGCATTGCTAGAATATAACAAAGATTGAGAATATAGTGCTATATTCGTTGTCAATTCTAGCAATACAACCATTATGAACTTAGCTCTAAGTTGAATTCGCAATGCGATTAATATAACCTGCATTATTCACATTGCGATTACAACTTAGATCTGAGTTGCTAATGGTTGTATTGCTAGAATTGACAACGAATATAGCACTATATTCTCAATCATCGTTATATTCTATCAATATAACCATTAGGTACCCAGCTCTAAGTTGTAATTGCAATGCGATTAACATAACCTGTATTAATCGCATTGCGATTACAACTTTGTGACACTGCAGCTTCAGAATTAATCTAAGATGGATGCTGTCCTTGCTTTTTGATAGGCGGTGGGATGGTCTGGGAGGGAGGGTATGCTGATTGGCTGGAATGTGTCTGCTGACTGTGAGGTACAGGGTCAAAGTTTGCTCAATGATGACATATAGGTGGCGGACCGAACATGCATATGTTCCCCCGCCGCGGCGAACACGAACATACGATATTCGCCGGGAACTGTTCGCCCGCGAATAGTTTGGGACATCTCTACTTCCCAGGACATTGTAAGGAATATGGACACATGTACTGCAGTCACTAAAGATTTGGTAAAGCTCATGAGAGAACTATCATCTGCAGAAAACGATGATGAAGTTGAAGCAAGAAGTAGAATGAATGAGCTTTTTATGAGAGACTATGCTAGGTCCTTAGGTGGAACCACAATCTCAAGTGTGACTTCCTTTGCTAGCAGAAGTGCCACCCACATATCAGAGTCCTCAATTACTTCAGCTAAAAGAAAGGTATTAGCTGAACAACTTCCTGTCAAGAGAGCAGAAATTGAGATGGAAGCTGCTATTGAGGCGCAGCGCCAACGGATAGCTGAAAAGGATGCACAACGCCATCAAATGGAAGCTGAAATGGAGGCACAGCGCTATCAAATGAAAGCTGAAATGGAGGTACAGCGCCATCAAATAGAAGCTGAGATGAAAGCACAGCGCCAACAGATGGAAAGTCTGGAAAGGCAGAAAGAAGTTAAGATCATAGAAGCCATACTCAGAGTACACGAAGAGGATATGAATTAGAGTGACCATAGGTTTAAATCTGTACTAAGTGAAGAGACAGACTCCAACTTTTCTACATACTCCCAGGAGAAGTTTTAAAGAGTTCTCTGAGTTCGTCAATGAGGAAGCACGGATAGAATGTAATCCAGTAACATCATCTTACGTCTTAAAATCCTTAGAAGAAAGGTCTGCATGAGAGATAAGACATGCAAGAGCAACTAGCTTTGCAACCAACACAACAGCTAAAGGTCTAGACACCTACGAGAGCAAGTTCAAAGTCACTACTGGGATCAGTAGAGAGACAGAACTAACCAATCTTCATACTACCTTCAAATGTATGTTCTGTGGAGAGAACCACTCCATACACAAGTGCAAACAATTGAAGGAAAAGTCCCCAGATAAAAATAAAATAAAAAAGATTTGTACTTGATAACCAACTGTGTTTTGGATGTCTAACGAAAAGCTATGTTACTAAGGAGTGTAAGAAAAAGGCCACATGCAGTGTTTGCAAATGACACCATCCTACACTACTATATGAAGAGCGTCCAAATAAGGATAAATCCTCAATACCTAAAGATACCGAGGAAGAAAATAAAGTATTGGTATTCTTTTGCAGAGTGAGGGAAGGATGGCACATCAATGGTTGTACCAGTGTGCATTACAAATTCTAAAAGGAGGAACAAGAAGGTATACACCTATGTACTACTAGATGCCCAGAGTGACGTCACCTTCATTGATCAAGAAATCTGCAAGAAATTACTACTACTAGTGGCTACAGAACCAGTAAAGCTCAAACTAACCACAATGACGGGGAAAGACACATTAGTGAACAGTCAAAAAGTCAAAGGACTGAGAGTTAGAGGACTTCATTCAAACTTCACATTAGATCTACCTCCAGCTTATACAAATTACGATATACCTCTAGATCGAGATATCTACCTGTGAAACAGCCAATAAATGGACGCACCTATCTGATATATCTAATGAAATGTCCCCGCTAAAGGAGTTTGGTGTTGGACTGTTGATAGGTTACGATTGTCCTAAAGCCTTGGTACCATGAAAGGTAATCACAGGAGGAAAGGGTGAACCCTACGCTGTTCAAACTGATCTAGAATGGGGTGTTGTTGGAGGAAAACAGCAGATCTCAAACGCAAGACAGGTAACAGGATTGTGTCATCGAATATCTGTCCAAAAGTTACCAACTGTAAGTCCTGCGAAAGTAATCAAGATCCTTGAATCCGACTTTGCAAACATAAGTTCTAAAGAGAAGAGTGTATCCCAAGAAGACATAAAGTTTGTACACACTCTAGAAGAAAGTATTCAGCAGAATCAACAAGGTCATCTTGAAATGCCCTTACCTTTCAGAGGATGACCTCGTCTGCCAAATAACAGAAATCTTGTCCTAGCAAGATTGAAATGTTTGAAGAAAAGGATGGGAAGAGATCCCAAACTCAAGAATGATTATTTGAAATTCATGGAAGGCATCCTCGAAGGACATGCAGAGAAAGTTAATAACCAACCTAAAGAAGGAGAAGTGTGGTACATCCCACATCAAGGTGTTTACCACTTAAAGAAACAAGATAAGATAAGAGTAGTATTTGATTGCTCAGCAAAGTATGATGGTGTTGCATTGAATGATCATCTACTAAAAGGACCAGATCTTACAAACACTCTGCTCTGCTTGTAGTACTCTGTACATTCAGAAAGTATCCTGTAGCAGTCATGTGTGACATTGAAAAGATGTTCCACCAGTTTCATATGAAGAATGAAGATAGAGACTTCCTGAGGTTACTATGGTGGGAGGACGGAGATACAGAAACAGAGACAGCAGAATACAGAATGAAAGTACACTTGTTTGGAGCAGCATCGTCTCCAGGTTGCGCCAATTATGATATGAAGTACCTGGCCAATCAGAATGAAAAGGATTGCCTATCAGCAGCAAATTTTTTGAAGAAAAACTTTTATGTAGATGATGGTCTTATAAGTCTAGAGTCCACAGAATCTGCCATCAAACTAGTGAAAGAAAGAAAGCCAAGAGTTATGCGCAAGGAAACCTGCGACTGCACAAATTCATCTTAAACAATAGGTACTGGAATCCATCAGTGACTCTGAACGTGCATCAACAATGAAGAATGTAGATCTCAATTATGATCATCTTTCAGTTCCGAATGTACTTCGATTGGGATGGAATGTAGAGAATGACAAGTTCTTCTTTCAAGTATCTTTTAAAGAGAAAGTTGCAACTAGATGTACCATTCTTACCGCAGTGGCTTCTATATATGATCCATTGGGATTCTTGGACCCAGTAATCATCAGAGCAAGAGAAATACTACAAGAATTATGCAGACAGAAGTTAGGATGGGATGAGCCCATACCTGAAATTTTGATTCCAAGGTGGGTGTCATGGAACCATGAACCAGACATACAATAAGAGATAAGTGAAAATAAGATGGCTTTATTAAATCAAGCTGTAAGGCAAAAGTCCAAGCGGATGGCTAAACCGAAGCAGGGTCTTGCGAAGCCAGAGGTCAGGAACCAGAAGAGTAGTCAGACGAAGCCAGGATCAAGAACCAGCAGGGTAGTCAGACGAAGCCAGGATCAGGAACCAGCAGGGTAGTCAGACGAAGCCAGGATCAGGAACCAGCAGGGTAGTCAGACGAAGCCAGGATCAGGAACCAGAAGGGTAGTCAGACGAAGCCAGGATCAGGAACCAGAAGCAGCAGCAGTCTTAGAGGCATGTGAACACAGGAGGACCAAGCAGGGAACTGAAGCCACGGACCTCCTATATATATGAGCTAGGCATCCAGCTCCTCCCAGTGGGAAGGAGAAGCCGCAGGGTGGGAGGCTACAAGAAACCCAGAAACCAAGATGGCCGCCAGCACATGTCAAACGAAGGAGAACAGCAAGAAGGTAAGACCATGACAGTACCTCCCCCTCAAGGGCCCCTCCTCCGCGGAGTAACGAACGGTTTCTGAGGGAAGCGTGCGTGGAAGGCTCGGAGCAAGGCAGGAGCATGGACATCTGCGGAGGGAACCCAGGAACGCTCCTCTGGACCATAACCACGCCAATGGACCAAAAACTGCACCCGACCGCGGACCAGGCGTGAGTCCAGGATATTGCTCACCTCATACTCCTCACGATTGCCCACTTGGACCGGACGAGGCCGAGGAACCGTGGAAGTGAAACGATTACACACCAGTGGCTTCAACAGGGAGACATGAAACACGTTGGAGATCCGCATGCCAGGAGGAAGCGCAAGGGCATAGGCTACCGGGTTTACCCTGCGAAGCACTCGGAAGGGACCAACAAAGCGAGGCGCCAGCTTGGGAGTGGGCACTCGAAGGTTGAGGTTGCGGGTGGACAACCATACGCGGTCTCCGACCTGGTAGGAAGGAGCGGGCGATCGTCTGCGATCAGCCTGGAGTCTCTGGCGCTGCGCAGAGACCTCAAGGGACCTCTGGATCTGTACCCAGGAAGCACGTAGGACGGAAAGGTGATCCTCCACAGCCGGAATATCCTGGGGAGAGAATACCTCCGGTAACACGGCAGGTTGGAACCCATAATTGGCCATGAAGGGAGACGTCCCAGAGGAAGAGTTCACCGCCGTGTTCCTGGCAAACTCAGCCCAAGGCAGGAGGTCAACCCAATTGTCTTGGTGATCGGAGACATAGCAACGAAGGAATTGCTCCAAGGCCTGATTGGATCGTTCTGCGGCCCCATTGGACTGAGGGTGGTAGGCCGAGGAGAAAGAGAGATGGATCCCCAACTGGGAGCAAAAGGCGCGCCAGAACCTGGACACAAACTGACTCCCCCGATCCGACACAATCTCCTTGGGCAAACCGTGCAACCGGAAGACCTCCCTGGCAAAAATCGAGGCCAACTCTTGTGCAGAGGGTAACTTCTTGAGAGGAACACAGTGGCACATTTTGGAAAACCGATCCACAATCATGAGAATGACCGTATGGCCTCGGGATGCAGGGAGGTCCACAATGAAATCCATCCCCAGGTGTGACCATGGACGCTCCCCGGTGGCTATGGGTTGCAAAAGGCCCAACGGAAGGTGCCGAGGGGACTTACTCTGGGCACAAACGGAGCATGCCGCTACATATGCGGCGATGTCGGAACGTAGAGAAGGCCACTAGAACAGACGTGAAACAGCCCAGGACAGCTGATTCTTTCCAGGATGCCCCGCGGCCTTGGAGTTATGGTAGGTTCGCAACAACCGAGTGCGCAACTCCTCAGGCACAAAACATCTGCCGTTGGGTCTCCCAGAGGGAGCACCAGATTGAGCCGCCAAAATCTGCTCACCCAGGGGAGAGGTCAGGCTGGTGCGAATAGCGGCCAGGATCTGATTCGGAGGTATGACCGAAGTCGGAATCGACTCCTCCCCGGACAGCTCGGAGTACTGCCGTGATAAGGCATCCGCTCTGATGTTCTTGGAACCGGGTAGGTAGGAGACCACGTAATTAAAACGTGACAAGAACAGAGCCCATCTGGCCTGACGTGGTGTCAATCTCTTGGCCTCAGAGAGGTAGGTCAGATTCTTGTGGTCCGTCAGGATGAGAACCGGAACCACCGAGCCCTCGAGCAAGTGCCTCCATTCTTTAAGGGCCTGCACGATGGCCAATAACTCCCTGTCACCAATCTGATAGTTGCACTCCGCGGAAGACAGTTTCCGGGAGTAAAACCCACAAGGAAGCAGAGGACCCTCTGGTGTTCTACGCTGAGACAGGAGGGCGCCTACTCCCGTCTCAGACGCGTCCACCTCGAGGACAAAAGGCAACCCAGGGTTGGGATGCGACAGAATCGGAGCTGACACAAAGGCGGACTTTAGAGCCTCAAAAGCTCGGATGGCCTCGAGCGGCCAGGCCTGGGGATTACTGCCCTTCCTGGTCAGATCCGTGAGAGGCTTGGCTAGCATGGAAAAGTCCCTGATGAACTTCCGATAATAATTGGCGAAGCCCAAAAAGCGCTGCAGGGCACAAAGACCACTGGGCTGGGGCCACTGTAAGACAGCCGAAACCTTCTCAGGATCCATGGAGAACCCCTCAGCGGAAATGATGTAACCTAAGAAGGTTACCTGGGATCGGTGAAATTCGCATTTCTCAAGCTTACCGAACAGCTTGTTCTCTCGTAAGCGTTGCAACACTCGTCTGACATCCAGAATGTGGGCCTCCATGGATTCAGAATATACCAAGATGTCATCCAAATAGACCACCACACACTGCTGCAACAGGTCACGGAAAACATCGTTGATGAATTCCTGGAAGACTGCGGGCGCATTGCACAACCCAAAGGGCATAACCAAGGATTCATAATGACCGGTCCTGGTGTTAAACGCGGTCTTC
This sequence comes from Bufo gargarizans, assembly GCF_014858855.1. Taxonomy (NCBI): domain Eukaryota; kingdom Metazoa; phylum Chordata; class Amphibia; order Anura; family Bufonidae; genus Bufo; species Bufo gargarizans. The sequence goes on along the minus strand of NC_058080.1, from coordinate 217,832,199 downwards.
CACTCATCGCCCGCCTTGATCCTTACCAGGTTATATGCCGCCCTCAGGTCGAGTTTGGTAAAGACCGTGGCCCCTTTGAGGCGATCGAACAGCTCGGAAATCAAGGGTATCGGGTAAGCGTTCTTGATCGTGATGCGATTGAGACCCCTGTAATCGATGCAAGGCCTCAACTCACCGCCCTTCTTTTTCACAAAGAAAAATCCAGCCCCTGCCGGGGACGAGGATTTGCGAATGTGTCCGCGTGAAAGCGCCTCCCTCACGTACTCCTCCATGGCCTCATTCTCCGCTACCGACAGTGGATAGACTTTGCCACGAGGAGGAACGGCACCAGATTGTAACTCTATGGCACAATCGTATGGGCGGTGCGGAGGTAGGGCAACCGCACGCACCTTATCGAATACATCCCGGTACTCCTCGTATTCAGGAGGCAACAGAGAGTCCGAGGAAGTACACAGCAACTTGACAGGCCCATGGATGCAACTAGCCCCACACTGCGGTGACCACGAGAGGATCTCGGCCAATCTCCAATCGAAAGTCGGATTATGCTTCTGGAGCCAGGGGTACCCCAAGACCACGAGTAGTGTGGAGACGAAATAACCTGGAGACAGACCGACTCTCTGTGAACGGCACCAATGGCCATCCCCACTGGAAGGGTCTCCTGAGTCACGTGTGGCGGCAGAAGGGGTCTGCCGTCTATCGCCTCAAGAGCCAGTGGGGAACCTCGAGGCTGCAGAGGAATGGAATTGGCGGCAGCGAACACACTATCAATGAACAAACCACCAGCACCAGAGTCCACCAACGCCTGGGTCGTCACCGAGCCCCCGACCCAGAAGAGGACAACAGTAATCAGTGGTTTGTCAACACGGGAAACCGGGGACGAGGAGACTCCACCCAAGATCTGCCCCCGACAGGATCTCAGGTGCGAGCGTTTCCCGGACGGTTCGGGCATGCCAACCGAAAATGCCCACCGAGACCACAGTACATGCATCGGCCCTCGCGTCTCCGGAGTACCCTCTCCCCCTCGGACAGGCGAGCAAACCCCAGCTGCATGGGTTCACCCCCAGACAAGTCATCCCCAGGAGGCGTGGGAGGAGAGGGAGGCACGGGTGGGCAGCAAACGTAGGCGCCAATCTGTTAGAAGACCTCCGCAGGCTCTCCTTAAAGGAAGGTCTCTCCCTGAGTCTGGTGTCAATCAAAATCAGGAAAGAAATAAGGGACTCGAGCTCCACTGGTAGGTCCTTAGCTGCAACCTCATCCTTCAAGGCATCCGAGAGACCATGCGAGAAAGCAGCGACCAGAGCCTCATTATTCCAGCCCACCTCTGCTGCCAGGGTACGAAACTCAATGGCGTATTCAGCTACGGATCGTGAACCCTGTCTGATGGACATAAGGAGCTTCGCAGCAGAGGCAGCACGAGCCGGCACATCGAATACCTTCCGAAGAGAAGCAACAAAACCGGAAAACTCGGCAACCACCGGATTGTTGTTCTCCCATAAAGGGCTGGCCCAGGCCAAGGCCTTGTCCGAGAGCAGCGAGATCAAGAAGCCCACCTTGTTAAGGAAACCTCGGCACTGAGTTGGCTCTCCCCCAAAGCGCTGTGGAAGGGGGGCAGAACCGGTCATACCCCGAAACACCGCAGGCGCAGCAACAGGTGTCGGGGTAGACTCTGGCGCAACAACCGGAGCGGCAGTAGGAGCGGGCCCAGGAGCGACAACCGACCCATCGGCAACGGAAGCTAAATGAGCCGTGCGTTCAAGCAGGGTTTGCAACGCCACAGCGAACCGACCCAACAGGTGATCCTGCTGATCAAGTCTGGCAACCAGCGTAGGTAGCGAGGATGGCCCTGTACCGTCAGAATTCATGGCTTGGTCCTAATGTCATGGAACCATGAACCAGACGTACAATAAGAGATAAGTGAAAATAAGATGGCTTTATTAAATCAAGCTGTAAGGCAAAAGTCCAAGCGGATGGCTAAACCGAAGCAGGGTCTTGCGAAGCCAGAGGTCAGGAACCAGAAGAGTAGTCAGACGAAGCCAGGATCAGGAACCAGCAGGGTAGTCAGACGAAGCCAGGATCAGGAACCAGCAGGGTAGTCAGACGAAGCCAGGATCAGGAACCAGCAGGGTAGTCAGACGAAGCCAGGATCAGGAACCAGAAGGGTAGTCAGACGAAGCCAGGATCAGGAACCAGAAGCAGCAGCAGTCTTAGAGGCATGTGAACACAGGAGGACCAAGCAGGGAACTGAAGCCACGGACCTCCTATATATATGAGCTAGGCATCCAGCTCCTCCCAGTGGGAAGGAGAAGCCGCAAAGTGGGAGGCTACAAGAAACCCAGAAACCAAGATGGCCGCCAGCACATGTCAAACGAAGGAGAACAGCAAGAAGGTAAGACCATGACAGTGGGAGAGTTGGATAAGAAACTTGAAAAACTTGAGAGAAGTACGGATACCCAGATGTTTTGTACCTCATGATTTCGGAAAGTACAAGAAAATAAAATTTCATCGCTTTTCAGATGCCAGTAGTCATGGTTATGGTCAGTGCTCCTACATCAGAGTGATAGGGGAAGAAAAGATACACTGTGCCCTGGTTATGGGAAAATGTCTCACTACTCCACTCAAGTTGGAACGTCCTATACAGAAGTCAGTTGTTCTACTTGAGAGTGATAAAAGACACTTGAAAGTTGAGAACCTGATGGAAAATTCCTCAAATTCATGTTTAAGTCCTACCACTAAGAACATATAATTAGAAGTAATTTTGGTGGGAGTCTGTGCCAATCACAGCCAGTCTTACACTCAGCCTGTGTGGCAAATTTCCCTAGCTGGAATCATTATACACCAGAGGAGAGAAGCTGAACAGACATTCACTCCACTAAGAGCTTTGTTTTATGGAGGCAAGAGGCCAAAATAGGTATTTAGAACAGTTAAATAATGTTCATATTGTTAATGTAGTGATTAGAACTGTATACTGAACCAGTTATATGTGTATTTACAGTTCCACCAAATTGCAAATTGCATACAAACTGCGAACTGCTCATACCAGATTATAAGCAATTGTATAGAGCAAACTGCAAACCAAGTTGAGAAAGTAGAACTATTGGTTAACCTTAGATATACCTCTCAGAGAGATCATAAAGTGCTTAAATAACTTAAAGTGAGAGTACAGATACTGAAGAGAGAAATATATCCACCATTTTATGCTGAATGACAATTTTTTTTTACGATTAATGCTTTTTGTTTGCTGGACATAAAGGTCCTTTGGTCCTGGAACTGAGGCAACGTTTTGGGCAAAACACATGCCCTTCATCAGGCTGATGTAAAAAAGGGAAATAAATATGTATAAATACATACAATATTTGCAATTAACATGATTACAAATTTAGAAGGTTCTGTGACTACATGATTCAAACAGGTAATTAGTATCAATACAATCAATAACATGATTCAAAAAAACATGATTCCGTGATTCAAAAAAACATGATTCAAGGAAAGGTGCACGATTATTATTGGGAATTCATATGTTCCATGAGACAGGTATCCAGCCATATAGCTGACAAATATCATGTACCGAAAGTATGCAGTATTAATTACATCAGGCATCAGAGCAAAAATGGACCACTAAATAGAGTGTACAACAATGGGAACACAGAAAAGAAAAGATAAGAGAAAAGAATATAAAGAATATGGCCAGAGGGTATATACATATTACATGCTAAATGAGTATTTATATATGCAGAGGGAAGAAAAGTTCCCTCTGGGGATGAAATAACAGCACAGACAGAAAGGTGGTATAAAGTGGTTGAGGAGGGAAGTCCGCTAAGCTTACCTAGTTGCGTGCATAGATGCATGGAAGGCCGGCATATCTGGGGTATGTTTGGGAGTGCTTTAAATAGGCGGGTTCCCGCTTTTTAGGTGACGCTCAAGATCACGCGATATAGCTGAGTCATAGCTGAGCGCCGGCCTAGTAGAATGACGTGTTGTCAATATGCGCATGCGCATAAATGTCGGAAGGTACGCGCATGCGCACAAGGGCCGGGAGGTAAAGGTCGGCCATTTTAGTTATGGAAATGCCTCAAATCTAGGCGCATGCGCGCGGCAAATGAACGGCAAAAAAACTGTCAATATGATATGAGAGGAATGATAAGAATGTGCGTGTGTTGAATGGACAAATCACCGGTGGCGACTATATTAGGATCGGGGGCTGATGCATGGTAGAATAAATCAGCATGCAGCACTAATAAGAAAGTATAAATGTGTGATAACTAATATGTGTTAAAGGGCACATATGGTAAATCCAAAAGTATAGGATAAGGGTCATGGTAATGAAATGACAGGAAATGCTATTACCTATGTATGTATAGAGCCCTAGTGAAAGGTCAGTAGATATATGTGATGTCATACATTAGTGATGAGATGGATACAGTACAATGGCTGAAGCATGAGTAAAGTATAGATATCACATAAGACATATACCGACGGCTAGGGCGTGCTTTTTTAAAAAATTTAATTATCTTTATTAATTAATATATCAAAACATTACAAATAGAAAAAAGGATACAATTTCTCCCCAACCCCAATTCCCTAAAAAACCCTCCCCTCCCCCCCTACCTGTGGTGCGTCAAGATGAAACCTTTATAAATAAAGAAATTAAACACAACTAATCAAGTCCTCCAACCGCCCCATATCTTAGTCCACTTCTCCTCAGCTTCCCTCTGTTTATACATAATTTTCTCATAATTTTTTACCTTAACAATTAGATTTATCCATGTAATTATATCTGAAGTATATCGAGCAAACCAGGTCCGACTGACCAACACTCTGGCCAACATCAATATCCTACTCAGGAGGATCTTTTGATACTTGTGATTATTTAATTTAGAAAGATCATTAAGCACGAATACTTGCGGTTCAAAAGGGATTCGTATTTTTAGTTTATACATAATACAATTATTTATAGTATTCCAGTAGTTTATGAGTTCTGGACAAGTCCATATCATATGAAGAAAATCCGCTCCTACAGTGTCGCATTTAGGGCAGTTAGACGTGTCTCTTAATCCACATTTATTCATCCATAAAGGAGTGATATATAATCTATGGCAAATAAAAAATTGTATTAAAACATGGTTGAAGTTCTTGGATAGTAAGCCTAAATTCCCAAAAATATTCTCCCACCCTTCTATTTGTAAATTCGGACAATCCACCTCCCACGCTTTTTGTCCTGGTGACTGTGTATCACTAAACCGTGCCTTAAGTAGTAACTTATATATATTTGAAATTTTTATTCTAGACTGTGTACCCCCTACCCAATCATTCAAAAAAGATGAATTATCTATATCCAACACCAGTTTATCATCCAAACTGGATAGTACTGAGCGCAGTTGAAAATACCTAAACCATGAAAGGTTTTCTATATTATGTGTCATCTCTATAAATGGTTTAATTTCTCTATCTTTAACTACCTGTGAAATATACAGAATTTTATTCTTCTGCCAAAATGTGTCGGCTGCAATATCATCCAGCCTTTGTAAATACAAATTATGCCAGAGAGGCGTAACTGTAAGTGAACCCTTAACCTTCAACCATGTCCTAGTTGTAGCCCACACTTTCAGGAGTAGTTTTATAGTCTCTCTGTAGCCTCGCTCATAGCTCTTCAATAGCCCGGATTCCAACAGAGTAAAAATATTATTGTGGGCATGGCTAGTTACCAACTTCCCCAGCAATGCACTGTTCTCTGATTCATAGCACATCAATAACTGGGCTGCAATAAAGTACCCTTTAAAGTAAGGGAGATTTAAACCCCCGCACTCCACTGATTTATACAAATATTCCAACTTTATTCGAACTCGCTTTCTTCCCCATATTAAATCATTAATTATTCTTTCCATGAGTTTAAAATATTTATCTTGTATCCAAATAGGTGTATTCCTGAGCACATAAAGAAATTGTGGTAGTATCACCATTTTGACTAGTGAAACTCGGTCAGCTCTGGATAGGGGAAGTCTCAGCCAGATCCCTATTTTAGCTCTACTCTTTACCATTATGGGGATCAAATTAAGTTGTACAAAATTTTCAACCCGGGGTGATATAATCAAACCCAAATATTGAAAAGTGTCAACAATATCTAACTGTGTCACAAGAACCTCTTTCTGTGGCAGGGGGTCTATTGGCATCAAGCTGGTCTTGGCCCAGTTTATAAGAAGACCAGACACCTCACCAAATGCTTTAACCATTTGAATAATCCTGGGAAGAGTAATTTCCGTGTGGTCTATAAAAAAAAGAACATCATCCGCATATAAGGAGATACGGTCTTGTGATCCTAGCGTACCAAATCCTTTAACCTGATCGTCCTGCCTGATGGCCATCGCAAGGGGTTCGATATAAATATCGAATAACAAGGGGGATAATGGACAGCCCTGCCGCGTGCCTCTATTTAAATCAATACTACTACTCAGGATTCCATTAAGACTCAATTTTGCCCTTGGAGAACTATACAATAACTTAAGAGTACGTATAAACTTTTCCCCAAAGCCCATCCTTGCCAGAACCTTCCAGAGGAAGCGCCACTCCACCCTGTCAAAGGCCTTAGAGGCATCCAATGACAGGATGGAGCGAGCGGTCCCCCCAGGGGCCTGAATATTAGAAAAAAGCCGATGTAAATTATGATGTGTGCCCTTGTTCTGAATAAAGCCACTCTGATCCGGATGGACAATAGAGGAAATGACCCTGGAAAGCCTTGTAGCCAGGACCCTCGCAAGAAGCTTTACATCTGCATTAAGCAGTGAAATTGGTCTATAAGATTCTAAATCTAAAGGGTCCTTGCCTTTTTTTGGAATTAATATTATTACAGCCTCCATCATTGAATCTGGCAACTTCCCATCCTCCATTGATTCAGCAAAGACCTCCAACAGTCTCGGGAGAATACAATCCCTATATTTACTATAGAATTCATATGGGAGCCCATCTGAACCAGGAGTAGAATTGGCTGAGCATAATTTAATAGCTCCCTCAAGTTCCTGAATTGAGACCTCTAGTTCAAGTGCTTTCTTTTGCGTCTCAGTAATAGTTGGAAAGATGATCCTGTCAAGATAGAAATCTATCTTATCATCTGTAATCTTGGATTCAGCTTTATACAAATCAAGGAAATAATCAACAAAGGCCTTCTCTACCGGACCCTGTCTGGTGACCATCCTACCATCAATCAATCAAACCTTATCTATATATTTTTTGGATTGTTGGCTTGAAATTACTCTGGACAAAAATTTACCAGCTCGCCCTGACTCGGTAAAATATTTTTGCCCTTTAAAAAAAAGGCTCTGTTGGGCCTTATCCAATAAAAAATTAGAGTATATTTGTGTGGCTCTTTGCATATTTTCCCTGTTCTCCTCCGTCTTATTCATGTAAAAGGATTCTGTCGCCAGTGCTACACTTTCTTCTAGATTTTTCTGTTTTTTCCCGTACTCCTTTCTAAGGTTCGCGATATTACTGACCATCAATCCCCTCATATACGCCTTAAAAGTATCCCATACCACTTGAATTTTTGCTGAACCATAGTTATTATCCCAGAATCGGCCAATTTCATTTTGGATTATTTCATGTGTCTTTATAACTGATAGCCAGTAAGGATTTAATCTAAAAGGAGGTTTTGGTGTGTATCTTTCCTGAGATAAGCAGAGTTCAAGTAGTAACGGAGAGTGATCCGATATTGACCTCGTTTCATATTTCATTTGCTTTACCAATTTCACATGTTTACTACTTATCAATGCAAGATCTATTCTGGACATCGATTTACCTGCTTTACTAAAACATGAAAAAGCCCTTTTCCCCTGTCCTAAATAGTGATGAGCGGGAGGTGCCATATTCGATTTCGCGATATTTCGCGAATATTCGAATGAATATTCGTGTTATATTCGTCGAAATCGAATATTCGTAATTATTCCAATTATCGCGAATAATATACGAATTTTTTTTCGTGTATTGCGATTATTTATCTTGATAGTATAAGGCAACGTTCCTATGCTAATTGACTATGGCTAGGCTAATATGTGTATTTTACGAAATTTCGTGATTTGCTCTAACTTCGTCTCTTAGAATATTACGAATAGTCTAAAAGACGAAGTTAGAGCAATATTACGAAATTTCGTAAAATACACATATAGATTGTAATTTAGCTAATATACTGCTATAATCCCTTTTTTTGCCTCTAATTTTTTTTTTGCCTCTTCTGAACTTAAGTTTTGTAAATTATGTACACTATTAAAAAATAATACTATAGCAGTATATTAGCTTAAATACAATCTATGTGTATTTTACGAAATTTCGTAATATTGCTCTAACTTCGTCTTTTAGAATATTCGTAATATTCTAAAAGACGAAGTTAGAGCAATATTAAGAACATTTGCAAAAGCCGAAATTGCGATGCGAGTAATATAATACGAAATAATCGCATGAAGATTTCAACTTAGCACTGCTATATTCCATATTCTAGCCTAATATGGAATATAGCTGTGCTAAGTTAGCACTGCTATATTCCATACTAGGCTAGAATATGGAATATAGCAGTGCTAAGTTGAAATCTTCATGCGATTATTTCGTATTATATTACTCGCATCGCAATTTCGGCTTTTGCAAATGTTCTTAATATTGCTCTAACTTCGTCTTTTAGAATATTACGAATATTCTAAAAGACGAAGTTAGAGCAATATTACGAAATTTCTAAAAGACGAAGTTAGAGCAATATTACGAAATTTCGTAAAATACACATAGATTGTATTTAAGCTAATATACTGCTATAGTAATATTTTTTAACAGTGTACATATTTTACAAAACTTAAGTTCAGAAGAGGCAAAAAAAATTAGAGGAAAAAAAAGGGATTATAGCACTATATAAGCTAAATTACAATCTATATGTGTATTTTACGAAATTTCGTAATATTGCTCTAACTTCGTCTTTTAGAATATTCGTAATATTCTAAAAGACGAAGTTAGAGCAATATTAAGAACATTTGCAAATTTCGCAAGTTGCGATGCGAGTAATATAACACGAAATAATCGCATGAAGATTTCAACTTAGCACTGCTATATTCCATATTCTAGCCTAGTATGGAATACAGCAGTGCTAACTTAGCACAGCTATATTCCATATTAGGCTAGAATATGGAATATAGCAGTGCTAAATTGAAATCTTCATGCGATTATTTCGTGTTATATTACTCGCATCGCAACTTGCGAAATTTCGTAAAATACACATATAGATTAGATTGTAATTTAGCTAATATGGAATATAGCAGTAAGTTGAAAACGCCACTGACTGGAGCAGCCAGGAAGCCAGGAATCCAAAGGACAGGTAAGAACAACTTTAGAGAAGTGGGAAAGAAAAAAAATATTATAATAAAAAAAAAAAAATACGAATATTCGAATTCGCGAATATATAGAACGATATTCTAAATATTCGCGAAATCTCGAAATTGCGATATTCGAGAAAAAAATTCGTAATTCGAATATTCGCGCTCAACACTAGTCCTAAATATTCCCAAGCATCTTCAAAACCAACCTCCAGGCAAAACCGTGCCAGGGGAGACCCCTGGACCGGACTATCACTCCTGACACTCGTAGAGACCCTATCACGTACAGGATCAATGACACAGTTGAAGTCGCCAATAATCAGTGTTGGACACTCTGGCCATTTATCCATAAATAATACCAAAGAATTAAGGACCGAAAAGGAAAATGGCGGTGGAATATAGACAAAGGCCAAAATACATATCTTCCCCCTTAACCTACAATATAAAAAAATAAATCTCCCCTGTTAGTCGACAGAGGATGCCTCACAAACGAAATCAATAAGTCTATGTATCAAGACAGTAACACCTCTCGAGTAGTTGGAGAAGGTAGAATGATACGTGTGCGCAGCCCATCCCCTGTCGACCACCCTAGAGGTCTCCTCAGTGAGGTGGGTCTCTAGCAAGCATACTATTGCTGGTAAGTGAACCTGAGTCAAGTCAAAAACCGCTTGTCTCTTTCCTCTATCCCCCAAACCACGTATATTCCAGGCAATAATTCTAGTCAGCATTATCAACAGCGGTTAGATGGGAAAAGAGGAGAGAGAGAAAAAAAAAAAAAAAAAGGAAAACACACATATTTTGACGCACCACAGCCCAGCCCCAACCCCAACCCCCCCCCCCCCCCCCACGTACAGGTAATCCACCACATATTGTAGTAGATTTCTTTCCTATGACCCGCACTCCCCCCGCTCGGCCATCCCCATTAGGAAGCGAAGAGAAAGAAATTTAGGGGTATAAACCCCTTATAACAATTATTATTCCCACCACATCATAAAACAATTAAATCATAGATTATTTCGATCAAGCCAATCCGCGGCTTCTTCCGAGGTGTCAAAAAAAAGAGTTTTATGATTGAAAATAATCCGCAATTTTGCTGGGAATATAAGAGAATATTTAATATCCCTTTCTCTTAGCCGCTTTTTGACAATCATAAATGTGCGTCTCTTTTCTTGTATATCTTTTGAGAAATCTGGAAAAAAGGCCAATCTATTCCCATTATATACAACCGGTGAGTATTCCCTCGCCCTTCTCAAAAGGATATCTTTATCCCCTGTGGTCAATAACTTGACAAGAAATGTCCGAGGTTGTCTCCCTGGAATTGGTTTTCCCCCTGGGACCCGGTGAGCTCTTTCTATCATAAAGAAAGGGGAAAACGAATCTTTCCCAAAATTCTCAAAAATTAACTTCTGTATGAATTGGGTAGGGTTCTTCTCTTCCGCACCCTCTGGAATCCCTATTATTCTCACGTTGTATCTTCGTGACCTATCTTCCAGGTCCGCCACCTTTTTCTTCAGAAGGTTATACTCTAATTTAAATGTGGAGACTTCGGTATTTATTTTTTGGGATTCATTCTGTATCAGGGCAACGGAGCTCTCGAGGTTGTTAACTCTGTCTCGCATTTTTGACAAATCGTCTTTTATTAGTCCCACATCAACTTGGATAAACCCAAGTTGGGTTGTAACAGCCTGTATTAGATCCCCATTTTGTTTGACCGCCAGCAATATTTCTTCTAACGGAGAGGAGTTGTCATTAGGGATAACTTCCCCCATTATACCGTCTTCCTCTTCGGGGTATCTAGAGGCTTTTTGTGGTTCTAACTCAGTCATCTCTGAGTCATCATTTTTTTTTGTGACAAGTTCCTTTTGTCCGCCCCTCGTATTAACCCTCGGAGACCTCAGAAACTGGTCTATTTTTGTTTCACCAGTTTTGGACCCCAGTTTCTGACTCGAAAGGTCAGCCGAGCGCCTACTAGCTTTTGGAGCCATACCCTGTTCCTGCTCTCTTTTTTTTTCTTTTTCTTTTTTTTCCCTTATTCCGCCTCTTTCTCTCCTTTTATATATGTATCACTTCTTTTTTTTTTTTTTTCCTTCTTTTTCCTTCTTTTCCTTTTTCCCCTCTTTCCTTTCTCTTTTCTTTTTTTCTCTCCCTTCTTGTTTGTTCTCCTTTTCCTTTCCTCTTTTTCCTTTTTTTCCTTCCCTCTCTCTCCCTCCTTCCCCTCTTCTTCTCTCTTTTTTTTTTTTTCCTCTTCTTTATGCTCTCTCTCCCCTTCTTTCCTTTTTCCTCTTCTTTACCACTTTCCGCTTTATACTTTATACTTTATAGTTTGCTCCTTTTATGTTTGTAGCCACCTCACTTTTTTCAAATGTGTTTTAAGATGGAAAAAGTAGTTGTTTTTTTTTTAATGGTCGGTATCATCCAAGGGAAAAGACATCTGGGGGAAAAAAGAACAAAAAAAGGAGCAATCTCACCGGTTTTCAACCTTCCCCTACCAGCCAAGAATTGGAAGTCCTGAGGGGCCTCAGCAGCAGAAAATGAAAAAAACACGATCTCCAACAGCAGCGACACAAGGAGAAAGAAGGGAGGATCGGCAGCAGTCCCGAATAAATTTCATCAACCCGTCCTGCAGTCCATCAGCCGGGAAAAACACAAGAGGGCTACTCACAGTGACACAGGGAGGAGAAGGAAGAAACGGCAAAGACTGAAGACGCACTCCACACACAGAACCAACCACAGCGACACGGAGAGGAGAGGAGGAAAGAGGATCGGCAAAAGCTAAGGGCAAACTCCACGTCCAGACTCCACGTTCAAGCTCAGCAGTCGGGGCAGCGACGGATGTCCCGCGATCATGAAGAGGACGCGGGCGAAGATCAGCACGAGGACGCCAGGAGATTCAAGGCAGCAGGACAGCCGAGCCGCGGGGAGGCGGAGAGCGTGACGTACTCTGTCTACGTCATCACGTCATCCTCACGGCTGAATGACAAGATTGAACAGTTGAACCACCATCTTATGCATACCACCATTTTGTGATACTTTATTCAACACGTGTTTTGTACATGGACTATCTGCTGCAGAGGCGGCAGTGTAATATATGAAGAAAAGTTGAAGTTAATAATGAAGTTATTTCAAGTATTTGGTGTACTCTTTAATCCTCCATAGAACGGCACAAGAGGAATTACAGAGTAATAGACAGTCTGGTTAGATTAAAAAGTCAGAGATATCAAAATTCTTCTAATGCCACAGCGCAAAAGACACTTCATAGTGCTGCACCTGCCACACCCAGTGTATTTAAATCTAATTTAGCCTCTATTTTGAAAAGTTTCTGATGGAATTCAAACTCACAACTCTACATTGCAGCCAAGAATCTTAACCACTACACTATAGGGCTGCATGGCCAGCTACAATTTTTTTTTTTAAATATGAGACTTCTGCTGTATAGGACTACTTATTAGTAGTAAGTAGTCCTATACAGCAGAAGTCTCATATTTTATTTTATTTTTTTAAAGTAACTGGCCTTGCAGCTCTATAGTGTAGTGGTTAACATTCTTGTCTGTAATGTAGAAGGTTGTGAGTTTGAATCCCACCAGAAACTTTTTAGAAATAGAGGCTAAATTAGATTTAAATACACTGACTCAAGCATTCCGCTTGAGCACATGCGATATTTGTCTGAGCATAGCGATGCTCGAGCCTAACCAGTGTTCGGCAGAGCATGCTCGCCAACACTAGTAAGCAGTCTTTGTTTTACTTAATGAGCATAACATGACTGCATTTTTGGGTCTGTATTACCACCTGGAAATATCAGTGTGACCCTAACTAACATAAATCTTTATCATGGTACTAGTTTGGTTCATTATATTTTTGGTCATGTGAGAACATGCAGCCATAATATGGGTGTAAAAATGCTATTTTATATTGATTGCATGAAATTGGCCTAAAAGCATATAATTGATAGTTAAAGGGGATCTTTCAGCAGATTTGCACCTATGAAACTGGCTAACCTGTTATGTGTGCACTTGGCAGCTGAAGGCATCTGTGTTGGTCCTATGTTCATATGTGGCCAAATTGCTGAGAAAAATTAAGTTTTAATATATGCAAATGAGCCTCTAGGAGCAATGGGGCGTTGCAGATACACCTTGAGGCTCCGTTTTCTCTGCAACTGTGGCTCCCTGTGCACTTTGATTGACAGGACCAGACAGTGTAAACATGATCACTGCCTGGCTCTGTCAATCAAAGTGTAGAGGGTGCGGCAGTTACAGAGAGAGCTGAGCCTCTAAGTGTATCGGCAACACTCCACTGCTCCTAGAGGCTCATTTGCATACATTAAAACATTATTTTTCTCAGAAACGTGGGCACATATGAACATGGGACCAACACAAATGCTTTCAGCTGCCAAGTGCACATGGAACAGATCTGCCAGTTTCATAGGTACACATTTGCTGATAGATGTCTTTTGAAAAATGAGAAAGATTTTCCATATAGAAAATGTTTCTTTTGCTAAATGCTAATTGTATTTTAATTTCTTGGACTTGATAAACTTCTTCCTGCCCCCTGTCACAATAGCGAGGTGCTTTACGTTATGGGAATGGTGCAAGCATAGAAACTGTGCTGAGATGCTGATATACTGTCATGGCACCTGAGGGCTTAACAAAACCATCAAAATCTGACACCTGTAATACCCTATTAGGCCTATTAGGCTTCATCTAAAGCCTACTTGTAGCTTTAGATGACTTTTCAGAATAAGGCTACTTTCACACTGCTGCCACAGCCTTCCTACAGGCTATTACAGCATAGAATGGCGGGATTCTGCCAGACACAAACCACTGAAGTATTTCTCCAGGTGATTCTCTGTATATTTGCCTGGTTTCGGCCAGCTCTCCGCCAGTCCCCCTGCTGGATCTGTAAAGGCTAGTGTTAAACTACCCTAAGCTGACATCTCTCTCTCATTTTACCAGTAAATTGAGAATTATAGATGACCTGAATTGTCTGTTTTAGCAAATAATTGTGCTATTTAGTAAATGCTGTGCTATTCCTCTATTATTCCTAGTAGAAGTTCATGAATATATGTACATCTGGGTATTATCAGTTGAAGGTTTGTCCTTGCACAGTGTACAGTGAAAACACTGATTGGAAAATATCTGACTGTGCATGGACACAACACCCAGTTACAGATTAATTCATAAACTTCTAACTGGAATAATACACGAATGGCACAACAAAGAGTTAGGGTGCGGCTACGCAAAGACATTTGTTATGTGACAATAAATCCCAGTAATGTTGTGCAACATTTTTTATAATGACAGTCTATGGTGTTGCGGCATGTCACAAAGATCCATTCAAGTTGGATTTTTGTGCGACTTTCGTGTTAGTGTTGCAGCATGTTGCATGTCACAGTGCAACACCATAGACTGTTGTGTCTTAAATGTCGCTCGACACATGTCGCAGTGTAAACGTACCCTTATATAAAAAGATGCTCCCAAATTATTTTTGCATGGAGAATGCAAGTACAGTGGTTACTGAAACAGCCACGTCAGGAGAGGTCATTTTCAGTGATCAGTCTAAGAGGGAGTAGAAAAAGTGGATATTAACCCCTTAAGGACTCAGCCCTATTTCACCTTAAGGACTTGGCCATTTTTTGCAAATCTGACCAGTGTCACTTTAAGTGCTGATAACTTTAAAACACTTTGACTTATCCAGGCCATTCTGAGATTGTTTTTTCGTCACATATTGTACTTAATGACACTGGTAAAATGAAGTCAATTTTTTTTTATTTTTTTGCTTAATAAAATACCTAATTTACCCAAAATTTGGAAAAAAAAGTTTCAGTTTCTTTACTTCTGTAATACATAGTAATACCCCCAAAAATTGTGATGACTTAACATTCCCCAGATGTCTACTTCATGTTTGAATTATTTTGGGAATTATATTTTATTTTTGGGGGATGTTACAAGGCTTAGAAGTTTAGAAGCAAATCTTGAAATTTTTCAGAAATTTACAAAAACCCAATTTTTAGGGGCCACTACAGGTCTGAAGTCACTTTGCGAGGCTTACATAATAGAAACCGCCCAAAAATGACCCCATTCTATAAACTACACCCCTCAAGGTATTCAAAACTGATTTTACAAACTTCGTTAACCCTTTAGGTGTTGCACAAGAGTTATTGGCAAATGGGGATGAAATTTGAGAATTTCATTTTTTTGCCTAATTTTCCATTTTGACCCATTTTTTCCACTAACAAAGCAAGGGTTAACAGCCAAACAAGACTGTAGCTTTATTGCCCTGACTCTGCCGTTTACAGAAACACCCCATATGTGGCCGTAAACTACTGAACGGCCACACAGCGGGGCGTAGAGTGAAAGGTGCGCTGTATGGTTTTTGGAAGCCAGATTTTGTTGGACTGTTTTTTTGAGACCATGTCCCATTTGAAGCCCCCTGATGCACCCCTAGAGTAGAAACTCCATAAAAGTGACCCCATCTAAGAAACTACACCCCTCAAGGTATTCAAAACTGATTTTAAAAACTTTGTTAACCCTTTAGGTGTTGCACAAGAGTTATTGGCAAATGGGGATGAAATTTGAGAATTTCATTTTGTTGCCTAATTTTTCATTTTAACCAATTTTTTCCATTAACAAAGCAAGGGTTAACAGCCAAACAAGACTGTAGCTTTATTGCCCTGACTCTGCCGTTTACAGAAACATCCCATATGTGGCCGTAAACTACTGTACGGACACACAGCGGGGAGTAGAGTGAAAGGTGCGCCGTATGGTTTTTGGAAGCCAGATTTTGCTGGACTGTTTTTTTGACACCATGTCCCATTTGAAGCCCCCTGATGCACCCCTAGAGTAGAAACTCCATGAAAGTGAACCCATCTAAGAAACTACACCCCTCAAGGTATTCAAAATTGATTTTGCAAACTTTGTTAACCCTTTAGGTGTTTCACAAGATTTAATGGAAAATAGAGATACAATTTCAAAATTTCACTTTTTTGGCAGATTTTCCATTTTAATATTTTTACAAAGCAAGGGTTAACAGCCAAACAAAACTCATTTATGGCCCTGATTCTGTAGTTTACAGAAACACCCCATATGTGTTCGTAAACTGCTGTACGGGCACATGGCAGGGCGCAGAATGAAAGGAATGCCATACGGTTTTTGGAAGGCAGATTTTGCTGGACAGTTTTTTTTTTGACACCATGTCCCATTTGAAGCCCCCCTGTTGCACCCCTAGAGTAGAAACTCCAAAAAAGTGACCCCATTTTAGAAAGTACGGAATAGGGTGGCAGCTTTGTTGGTACTAGTTTAGGGTACATATGATTTTTGGTTGCTCTATATTACACTTTTTGTGCGGCAAGGTAACAAGAAATAACTTTTTTGGCCCGTTTTTTTTTTTGTTATTTACAAAATTCATTTGACAGGTTAGATCATGTGGTAATTTTATAGAGCAGATTGTCACAGACGTGGCTATACCTAATATGTATACAATTTTTTTTATTTATGTAAGTTTTATACAATAACTTCATTTTTAAAACCCAAAAAATGTTTTAGTGTCTCCATAGTCTAAGAGCCATAGTTTTTTCAGTTTTTGGGCGATTATCTTGAGTAGGGTCTCATTTTTTGCGGGATGAGATGACAGTTTGATTGGCACTATTTTGGGGTGCATATGACTTTTTGATCGCTTGCTATTACACTTTTTGTGACGTAAGATGACAAAAAATGCCTTTTTTTGCACCGTTTTTATTTTTTATTTTTTACGGTGGTCACCTGAGGGGTTAGGTCATGTGATATTTTTATAGAGCCGGTCGATACGGACGCGGAGATACCTAATATGTATACTTTATTTTTATTTATGTAAGTTTTACACAATGATTTCATTTTTGAAACCCAAAAAATCATGTTTTAGTGTTTCCATAGTCTTAGAGCCATAGTTTTTTCAGTTTTTGGGCGATTATCTTGAGTAGGGTCTAATTTTTGCGGGATGAGATGATGGTTTGATTGGTACTATTTTGGCGTACATGCGACTTTTTTGATCACTTTTATTACCTTTTCTGTAAAGTAAGGTGGGCAAAATTTCAATTTTCTCATAGTTTTTATTATTTTATTTTTATGGCGTTCACCGTGCGGGGAAAGTAACATGACCGTTTTATAGATCAGGTCGTTACGGACGCGGCGATACCTAATATGTGTAGTATATTTAATTTTTTTAATTTTTATTCAGTGATAAATGTGTTTTTTTTATCTTAACTTTTTTCACTTTTTTTACATTTTTTTTGACCCAGACCCACTTGGTTCTTGAAGATCCAGTGGGTCTGATGTCTGTATAATACAGTACAGTACAATAAATATTGTACTGTACTGTATTTTACTTACACTTTGTCTGAACAGATCTATGCCTTTAGTACAGATCTGTTCAGCACCATGGACAGCAGGATGCCTGAGAAGGCGTCCTGTTGCCATGGGAACCTTCCCCGTCTGCCACAACTTCGCAGACGGGAAGGGTAAGCACAGGGCTGAGGGGGGCTGTTGGAGGGCTCTCTCCCTCTCCATCGGGGGGCTGCAAAGGCACAGCAGCCCCCCGATGGAGAGGGAGGGAGCTCCCTGACCGATGACAGTTAACCTTTTCCATACCGCGGTCCGTACGGACCGCGGTATGGAAAGGGTTAAACGGCTGACATCTGCACAGATGTCAGCCGTTTATACCAGGGTGTCAGCAATGTTCTGGCACCCTGGTATGCCCACTAGAAGCCAACGAATTTTCAAGGGGAGGCGGGCGGGGGATCGCGATCCCACCTGCCGCACGGCCCGCCTCCCGCAACGCCCCCACCGCCTGCGACACCCCCCCTGCACCACCCGCCGGCATAAAATCGTGCAGGGGGGGTGAAAAATCTTTATTTTAGGCACTCAAAAGTTTCTGATCCCCGCGGTCAGGGACCGCGGGGATCAGAAACTGCAAAAAGCGCAGCAAACCACAGGTCTGAATTGACCTGCGGTTTGCTGCGATCGCCGACGCGGGGGGGGGGGGGGTCACATGACCCCCCCTGTCGTTGTGACAGGATGATTTCATGCCGGCATCCTGTTCAGATTAACCCCTGGGGCGCCGGAATCCCGATTTAAGGTTAGGACGTACCGGTACGTCCTGAGTCCTTAAGGACTCGGGAAATAGGGCGTAACGGTATGCCCTGCGTCCTTAAGGGTTTAAGATATGGAGATTTTTTTTTTTTTTTTACTTCTTGGGAAGTATTGATTTATGCAAAGTTTGTTGAAACAACAGTGCCTATTTAACATCTTCCAATGTGCATGATGTGAGTTTTACTGTCACATGACTGTGTGTTCCTGGCAGCTATGTAGGCAGTGTAATTTGATACTGTACATTAATACACCCAACCCATTTACTAAGAAAAAAAAAGTATATGGGATAACTATTTTGTAATTAAGTAGAAACGGTTAGTCTGCAATAGTGCTATTTCTAGCACTAGAGACCAGTTTCAGTTTGACTAGAAAATATCCATCTGTCGCAACTTAAAAAATGGAGATTGTCTGTTAAAGTCAATGTAACCAAACTTTGAATCATATTTTTTTTCTTTCTTCTCTTATGTGCTATATAATATTAGATCAAAGAAGGCTACATACGCAGCGGTGCATGAGTCTGAGGCTCAGTTATTGATTGTATTGTATTGTTTTTGTTGATTTCACGGTTGCTTCATTTTCTCCTAAACACTCTTTCTTCGGTTTAAAGCATTCTCTGTAAAGTAGACATCCTCCCTGAGCTGTGATATTTGAGAAAAGCTTAGTTCCAAGCCCTGTGAAGACAAAAGAAATAAAAAAAATAAAAAAGACTTGAATTTTATTGAATACATCACTCAGAATCAAAGAAAATAGAGACATTAATCATTTGGGCTTGAATGTGACAATGCAGCTACTTTCTATTTAATCGAAAACAGAGATGTAGAAGAGCCAAATTAGTCTCAGTTCCTATAAAGCGGTATGTTATCAGGTTGCAGATAAACCTGTAGTTAACTGGTGAAAGTCATTGGGTTATACAAAAAAAAAAAAGAACTAAATGCTAAATATGGTCATCTGCTGCCACCCAGTGGTACCATTCTGCATCTACACTCTATTTCACAGAAGAACAAGAATAAACAGTAAGAAAACTGATTTAATTACAGTAGACCTCAGCTTTTGGGCCCCATCAGGCAAAAAAAAAAAAAAGAAAATTTGCAATACTATAAATTGTAATAGTTGCTCACTCAGGTGATGGCGTGATGACGTGAATACGTCACGTCTCGATCTCCCCCCCCCTGGCCTCCTCTCCCTATGCTCTATGCTCCACATCGGCTCCGGCTCTATGCCTACAGCCGACGCCGAATAACCAGCGCTGTGCTGCACAGCTGAGGCCTAAACCTCGACGAATTGAGCGTCTGGAGCCGCGCTATACCGCGCTTTACCTGATTTGGCTCCTGGTCCCTCTCGCTGGTGGATCGCTGGTGTTCGCTTGCTGAGCGTCTCCTCTTCTACTGGGTCGACTCGTCTCTGCTTTGACTGTCTCGCAGCTCTGGAGATCTTCTGCCTCGTTCCCCTGCTGGCTTCTTCCTGCGCTTCCTCTGCTTTGGTCTGGCTGCTCTGTCTGCCGTGCTGCTTCTGCTGACGTCTTGCGGCCTGAGGCACCCTTGAACTGCCCGATACCTGAACTGCTCCTCTTGCTGGGGGTTGGTGAGGGCTCCGGTCTCCTCTCTCTCCTGCTCTGATCTGTTGCGCTGGGACGTTTGTGCTCCGGACTGGGGCTCCTTCAGACACGTGAGAATACTGTTCCCTTGACTTCTATTTTTGCTGTTGGTTTTCTGTGTTGTCAAGAAAAAAAAAAAAAAAAAAAAGGAGAAGAAAGGGGAAAAAAAAAAAACAAACAAAAAAAAAAACAAACAAGAATAAAAAAAAACAAAGATAAAGCAAAGAAAGAGTAAGAGCCGGGAAAAGGGGAGAGGACAAGAGAAAGGAGAAGGGGGAGAAAAGGAAAAGGAAAAGACAAATAAAAGAAAAAAAGAAAAAACAAGGAAGAAAAGGAAAATAAATAGATAAAGAAGAAGGGGGGAAGGAGGAAAGAGAAAGGAAAGAAAGGGAAGGGAAAAGAAAAAAAAAAAGAAAAAAAAAAATTAAATTAAAAGGGGCAGAAGGAGAGGGAATGGTCGCCATCTGGATTGTTCTCTGCGTGGGTGATTAGCAAGGCCTGCTTGTTCTCCCACTTTGTGGTCTTGAAAAATTTCTGCTTGGCTGGTGATGCGCATTGAGAGTGTGGGCGTCTCGGATACGCGAGACCATCGTCTTATTTGATTCCATTCTTCTTTTCCTTCGCCACCATTTGAATAAACTTCTTGCTATATTGAAGTGGAAAGAGGGAAAGGAGGGAAAAAAATAAAAATAAAATAAAAAAGAGGTAAAAAGGAAGGGGAAAGTTAAAAAAAAAAAAAAAAGGGGGAGAAAATGGCCCCAAAACGACGGTCAGTGGACCTTTCTGTAATAAAGTCCGGATCTAAGACCCCAGATAACAAAATCGATAAGTTTTTAAAACCGCCCCTCTCAAATGAAAATAATTCAGTAAAAACGAAACTCTCTTCTAAATTGAAGAAACCCGCTAAGCCTCCTCAAACTGATGAACTATCTGATGACGAATTAGCAGAGACAGGTCAGGAAACGGTAGAGGAAAATCTCTCTACGCAACTGAGAGTTGAATATGATTCTGCAGTACTTAATAAAATTCTCTGTGCTGTGGAAAACAATGGCACCCTAGCGCAAGGGATGTCTACCCAACTGGGTTCAGTGCAGAGCGATATTACTCTAATAAGAGATGATCTGGTAAAAATTCGGGACCGTGTCTTTAACGTTGAAAAAATGGTCGACTCACTGCAAATCGACATAAATACGCTAAAGTCTAAAACTGTTTTTCTCGCCTCAGAAAATCAATTACTACAAAATAAGATGGAGGACCTTGAAAATAGGTCCAGGCGAAATAACGTTCGTATAATTGGCTTCCCAGAAGGAGCCGAAGGTCGACAGCTAGAGGAACAACTTAAAGATGTGGTTTTCAATAATCTTGGGAGCGACTACTTCTCCCCTATGTTTCAGATAGAAAGAGCTCATCGAATCCCAGGAGGGAAACCTATTCCAGGGAGGCCGCCGCGGGCAATCTTAATGAAATTACTACTGTCTGCTGATAGAGATATGATACTGAGAAGAGCAAGAGAATGCACACCTATTGAATATCAGGGCACTAAATTGCTCTTTTTCCCTGACTTCGCTCGACAGACTCAGGAGAAGAGAAGAAATTTTATAGAGATAAAGAAACGTTTGGCGTCCAAGGACATTAAATATTCGCTCCAGTATCCAGCAAAACTAAGAGTGATCCATAACGGGACTTTACAATTCTTTGAAAGACCACAACAAGCGCTAGAGTGGATGGAGCAAATGGGCCTATGATATGATACTCTCCAATATTATGATGCGGGGGGGGCAAGGCTAGAGAGGGGGAGAACGGCCAGAGGTTAGAGATTCGCTGACCAGCTCGGGCGGATCAACAGAGAGGGGGGATGGGAGGGAGCAGGCAAAGGGAACCCACCTTGCAGGTTTGTTGGTTTTTTTTTTTTTTTTTTTTTTTTTTTTTTTTTTGTTTTTTTTTTCCTTGCTGTGATTGATGGCGACTAGAATTGTAGCATGGAATGTCAGAGGGCTCGGGGAAAGGGTCAAAAGGCAAGCCATAATGGATGCATTGAAAAGATATCTTCCAGCAATTATCTGCATAGTAGAAACCCATCTTACTAAAGAAACCGTGTCCCGTTTGACAATGGGATGGTATTCTCAAGCCTATCATTCCACCTTTAGTGGATCCTCTAGGGGCGTTTCAGTTCTGATCCATAATTCTGTAGATTTCACCCTAATAGAATCTAATATAGATGACCAGGGCAGATTTATTTTTTTGTATGGCGAGCTGCATGGCTGCAGCTATGTTCTTGCTTTCTTCTATATACCTCCGCCATTCTCTATGTATCCACTAATCCAGCTATTGTTTTTTCTTGAAAAGAGACCAGAATGTCGATTAGTTCTGATGGGAGATTTTAATGCGGTCATGGACCCTAAAAGAGACAGATTTACATCAGATGCAGAATCGGGGAGGAATCCGTGTAATTCGCCACTGCCTCAGTTCTGTTTGGAGGCTGGCGTGGTGGATATATGGGAATATCTTGGCGGAGGAAAGAAAATATACTCCTGTGTCTCTAGGGGAGGTAGAGCAATGTCTAGGATTGACCTAGCATTTACTAATGAGAGCAACCTGATCAATATCCGGAAAATGCGATATGGGGTAAGAACAGTCTCGGACCACTCACCCGTACTAATTGAGGTATGCACCAGGGAGAACAAGGACAAGAGGGGGCCAGGATTCAAGCTGAATCCATATTGGCTCACCATCCTGGACAATTATCAGTCTATTAAAATACTGATCTCCTCCTTTTGGGAGGTGAATCTTCCCTCTGCCAACATCAATATAGTATGGGACGCAATGAAAGCATATTTGAGAGGGGTCTTTATAAGCGAGATTGCTGCAGCAAAGAGAAAATTTAAGGAAGAGGAGAAAGAACTGGCCAAAACTGCTGCACTTACAACTGAGCGGTACACGAGTCATCCGACTGAATACAATAGGGAAGAAATGCAGAAGGCGAGCTGCTCCCTCGAAAAATACTTAATTGAGAAAGCAAATCATAGAGTACTCTTCAAGGGGTTAAAGTATTTTTCGGAGTCTGGACGCCCCGGTAAGCTCCTGGCCAGAATAATTACACAACAAGATAAGAAAAATAAACTTATTCTGTCGATTCGCAACTTAGAGGGGGAAACTATAGTAGAGCCAGAGGGGATTGCGGATACCTTTCTGCAGTACTTTTCCCAGCTGTATAGATCCTCTTCTGGCCTGTCATCTGACCTGGCGATGCGGTTTTTGGATGGGATCCCATTGTTGACCTTAAGCACAACCCAAATGGAATGTTTAGAGGAGGAGCTGTCTTTGCCAGAGCTGCAGGAGGCTCTGGGGTCTATCTCGGGGAACTCATCGCCAGGCCTAGATGGCCTTCCATACGAATTTTACCGTAGGAATGGTGAAGCAATTCTCCCTCAGCTGCTAGAGGTCTTTTCTCATGCAATGAGGGGAGGGGACTTGCCATGTTCTATGATGGAGGCCCTCATTGTTTTGATCCCTAAAAAGGATAAGGACCCGAAAGAATTGAGTTCCTATAGACCAATCTCTTTATTAAATACTGACGTTAAGTTATTATCAAAAGTTCTGGCCAGGAGGCTTTCTCGGGTTATACCCACTATTATACACCCAGACCAAAATGGTTTTATGCCAGGAAGGGGCACACATCACAATTTGCATAGGCTATTTATGAATATTCAGTCTCCGGGGTGCGGTACCCGCTCCGTCCTGTCGCTGGACGCTACCAAAGCCTTCGACAGGGTGGAGTGGGTCTTCCTTTGGGAGGTGATGAAAAAAATGGGCTTCGGCCCCAAATTCAGGGCGATGGTTCAGTTACTATATAGCTCTCCAGTTGCCAGGATCAAGATCAATGATACGGTTACAGAGAGTTTCTCCCTAGGAAGAGGCACCCGGCAAGGCTGTCCTCTTTCTCCCCTTTTGTTTAATATTTATATTGAACCCTTAGCAGCTAGCATAAGGCAGGATTTGCAGGTGTCTGGCTTTGGTATAATGGGGAGACAGGATCGTGTATCTCTTTATGCAGATGACATCTTGGTCTTTGTTCACCAAACAGAAACCACCCTCCCTCGCATAATGGACTTGGTAGGTGCTTTCTCCGCCCCATCGGGTTTGGAGATCAACTGGGAGAAGACCGTTCTCCTCCCTATAGATGAGCTGCGAGGTAACTGGGATAACCAGTTAACAACTTCTGGTTGTATAAAGTACCTGGGGATTTCAGTTTCGGCTAAACCTCAGGAATATCTACAACTCAATTTAATTCCCCTGCTGACAAAGTTGAGGGCCAAAATTAAGATATGGCAAAAAATTCTGCCTGCAAGGGCGGATAGAGTCTCTCTAATAAAAATGGTAGTGTTGCCCCAGGTCCTGTATGTTCTGCGTAACTCACCTGTATGGATCGCGGATAAGTATTTCAGACTTATAGAGCGCATGCTGAACGATTTATTGTGGGGGAGGAAGCGGGTCAGACTGAAGGCACTGTATTTCTCTATGCCTTATAATCAGGGAGGTCTTAACCTCCCTTATTTTAAGGGCTACTTTGTGGCCTCTCAACTTTGCTTTCTCAATGACTGGGAAAATAGCCATTTCTGCAATAAAATGGTGAAAGACTCAGGTCTTATGGATTTTTTTTCAGTATTGGAGTCTGATTACCTATTAAATACACAGATTGGGTACACACTTTTTTGCAGAATGGCTATAAGGACTTGGTTGGTTATAAGAAGCTGGTGTGGAGTCAAGGCATCACTTGTTTGTACCCCATTATGGCATAACTCAAAGATCTTGAATCTAGGAGACTTGAGCTGCTGCCAGTACTGGAGGACTAAGAACGTCCATTACCTACATCAGGTAGTCAGTGATGGACAAATTCTGTCCCTGACTGAGCTAAGACAAAGGGCAAATTTGGGTGAGGTAGCTTGGTACGCATATTTTCAATTGAGGTCGGCACTCTCCAGCACTTTGAATAGTCATTTTTTTTTTATAGATACTCCTGAATTTTTACACGACTTAATCACTAAGAAAACAGCCACGAGAATAAAAATATCACACTGCTATAGACACCTAATGAAAAAAAAATTTTCGGGTGTTTTTTCTCCAGGACAAAGATCCTGGTCTTCTTCACTTTCAGAGGTGGGCCCTCTAGATTGGGACAATATAGGGGAAAATTTAAAATTAGTCTCACACAATTTTAATCACATTGTTGTACAATTCAATATTCTTCACAAAATATATGTGACACCCATTTGGCTACACAGGAGAGGATACAGAGCCTCCTCTGACTGCCCACGTTGTGGCAACACCGAGGCAGATCATCTACATCTGTTTTGGGGTTGCCCAATGCTGAGCAGCTATTGGAGAGCGGTCCAAACCAATTTGGCTCGTAAACTTAACATTGTAGTTCCTTCGTCCCCCAGGATATGGGTCCTGGGAGACCTATCAGAGGTTAATTACCAGCCTATAAAACGCCAACTTCTGACTAAGGTAATGTTTTTGGCCAGACTTCTTATTTCTAGATCATGGTTCTGCTCTTCTTCTCCAGACTGTAACAATTGGTTGGGTCTGGTTGAGAAAGTGAAGAGCTACGAGAGGATAATGTACAACCAAAGAGGATCCTATTTAAAATGGGCTGCAGTTTGGAAAGATTGGGATAAGAACAACTAATTTAATTAATTAATTTATTGATTTATTTATAAATTTTACGTACAAGAACTTTTTTTTTTTTTTTTTTTTTTTTTTACCTTTTTTTTATCCTTTTTTATTTTTTCCTGCAGGGTGGGGGGGGGGGGGCGGGGGGGGGAAGGATGGGGAATGATCTATTTGTTTGTAATATGTAAACGAATCTTTTGTATATCAATAAAAATTTATTAAATTAAAAAAAATAAATTGTAATAGTTGGATAGGTGTGATTAGACTATTTTTATTCTACACAAGTGTAGAACCAAGACATCAAGCAACAATGTAACAAATGTTATCCGTATATTATTTATCACTTACTTGCAGAAGGACCCGGCTTTGCACAGTATATTTCATCTATTTCATTTAATGTTTGTGTATGTCGTTAAAAGATATCTGTAGTATCCAATATAACAGTAACATCTACAGTACACTGCCCCTTTAACAGTAACCTCCACAGCGGCCCCTTTATTAGTGACCTCCACAGTACCCCAAATTACATTAACAGTGATTTCCCCAATAACCCGTGCCCTTAAAAGTGACCTCCACAGAGCTCCGTTCCCTTAAAATTTGACCTCCACAACACCTCACCCCTGAACACTGACCTCCATAGCGGACTGTCCTCATAACTGTGACCTCCACTGTTCCCTGCCCCCTTAACAGAAACCTTCACAGAGCCCACCCCTTTAACAGTGACCTCCACAGCGGCCGCCCCTTTATTAGTGACCTCCACAGTACTCCATCTCCTTAACAGTGATTTACACAACACCCTGTCCCCTTAACAGTGGCCTCTAAGCAATCTGCCGCTTAACACTGACCTCTATAGTGGACCGTCCCCTTAATTGTGACCACCACAGAGGTGGCCAGAGGTCCAGTTTAGCCCGGACAGTCCGGCTTTCAGACTCCCTATCCTCCATCCGGCACAGGGCCTGGACCGACACAGGGATGACTTTCTCCAAACAGCTCACTCTCAGACTGCAGCACTGTGCTGTCTGAGCGTGAGCTGTTTGGAGAAAGTCACCCTCCCTCCCACCCCTGAAGCGGACAGAAGTTGATTTTTACCTTCATTTTTTTCAATCCCTGTTGGCTGCAGAGTGGGAGTGGCGTGACCTAACCAGATTGGGGGTGTGGCTTAGCTGGATCTGGGTGCAGGGTTTTTAAGCATGTCTTTTGAGGGTGGCCTGAATGGCCACTCTACCTGCCCCCTTAACTGTGACCTCCACAGTACTCGGTTCCCTTAACAGTGTCATCCACAGCACCCTGCCACTTTAAAGCTGACCTACAGCAGTGAAGAAAAATGGCTGGGTTGTTATGGAAACCTGGTATAAAACTGTGTGTATGTGGAGACTAAGGGCCTGCGATCTTCTATTGGCTGATAAGGGTCATGTGACCAGGTGTCACAACCAGACAGCTGAGAAGCTCTGACAGAGGCCTTTCAGAACCTCCTCCTTGAGTTTTCTTTGTTGTGGTATTCAGTTCCTCATCTCGTTAGCCTCTCTCAGCTGTCATGTAGTTGGACTGATTGCTTCCCTTTAAAATCCTCCCCATAATGCTTTACTGGGCGGCTTATACTTCTTCCTGGAGTGTGTGTGCATGCTGATCCTGTTTTCCAGTCTGCTACAAAGTTAAGTGCTGTACATTTATCTGTTATTTTCTGTTTGCTGGATCCCAGGTGACCCTGACTCCCTCCGTGTCTGGTGTAGGGAGCCGGTGGTCGTGTCCCCTCACTATTGTAGGGTGTTCAGGGGTTATATAGTCGAGGTACGTGGATATGCAACCATCCACCTTTGGGATCTTTGCATAGGCTGAGCAGCCAGGGAAAGGGATAGGTCTTGTGCAGAGGTCTCCCTTTTGGTTCCTTAGCTTTGGATCCAGTGAGTCATATATGCATGTTGCTTTGTCTTGTTTCCTGTACACCGTCCGTGACATTATAAGCCGCCAAAACCGTCTCAAGCATGGATCCGGTTTCACTTTTGGCTGAACGCCTTCAGGGTCTTTCATTGGAGGTAGCTGATCTCCGCAGGACTTTTTCTCAGCTTCAAGTGACCGGTTCAGCTGGCGTTCATGGAGTTTGTTCTGAGCCTAAGATCTCGCTCCCGGATACGTTCTCCGGGGGTAGTGAGAATTTTGTGCGTTTTAGAGAGGCTTGCAAACTCCATTTTCGCCTTCTTCCCCATTCCTCTGGTGATGAGGAACGGAGGGTGGGGATCATTATATCGCTGCTCAGGGGTAACGCTCAGTCCTGGGCCTTTTCGCTGCCGGAGGGGGCACGGCCCCTCCATTCAGTGGATGAATTATTTTTAGCCCTGGGTCAGATATATGATGATCCGGATCGTATTGCTCTGGCTGAGTCTAGACTACGTCTATTATGCCAGGGTAAACAATCCGCAGAGATATACTGCTCAGAATTTCGGAGATGGGCAGCTGATACTGGTTGGAATGATGCTGCACTCCGAAGTCAATTTTGCCATGGTCTTTCAGAGGGATTGAAAGATGCATTTGCCTTTCATGAAAGGCCTATTTCCTTGGACTCTGCTATGTCTCAGGCCGTTCGTATTGACAGGCGTCTTAGAAAGAGAGGAGATATCTCTCCTTCCTGTCATACTCAGTCCCAGGACAGTGCAGCGGTCCCATTCTGTGCGCAGGGGTCTCAGTCGCTGTCAGCCCCTTCTGAGCAGGAGCCCATGCAGCTGGGGTTGATTGCTTCTGACAATAGAAGATTCAGCCCGCATGGGAGGGTTTGTTTTTGTTGTGGAGGTATAAATAATTTGGCAAATGTTTGTCCCTCTAGGAGATTCAGGCAGTTCTCTGAGAGTAATAAAGAAACAAAGAGGAAAAAATCTTTTAAAAATGTTCCGTCTGTTACTATTGGCAGGGTTGAGGCGGAAATTGAAGGTTTTCCGTTTGCTTGTAGTTCCCGTTTTGTCCTGCCTGCTAGGGTGGCGCTAGAGAGCAAGAGCATTTTTTGTGAGATTTTTGTGGATAGTGGAGCAGCGGTCAATCTCATTGATAGTCAATTTGCAATAACTCATGGTTTCCAGGTGTGCACTTTGGGAAAGGATATTCCTGTTTTTGCTATTGATTCCGCTCCACTTTCTCAGAAATCATTAAAGGGCATAGTTCACAATATCCGTTTAATTGTGAGTGATGCTCATGTTGAGGATGTGTCATGTTTCGTCCTTAGCGGTTTGCCTACTCCTCTAGTGTTGGGGCTACCCTGGCTCACTAAACATAACCCCACCATTGATTGGCAAGCGAGGCAAATAAATGGTTGGAGTGACTTTTGCAGAGAGAATTGCCTCACGACATCTGTTTCTGAGGTTGCTACTAAGACTGTACCATCTTTTCTCTCTGAATTTTCGGATGTCTTCTCTGAGAGTGGAGTTCAGGATTTGCCCCCGCACAGGGAGTACGATTGCCCTATTAATCTCATCCCAGGCGCCAAGCTGCCTAAATCTCGTTTATACAATCTTTCCCAACCTGAAAGGATCGCTATGCGTGCTTATATCCCTGAGAGTCTGAGAAAAGGACACATACGACCCTCGAAGTCACCTGTTGCCGCTGGTTTTTTCTTTGTTAAGAAAAAAGATGGTTCTTTAAGACCTTGTCTGGATTTCAGGGAGCTGAACAGTATCACTATTCGTGACCCTTATCCGCTTCCTCTAATCCCGGACCTGTTTAACCAGGTTGTTGGGGTTAAAGTCTTTTCCAAATTAGATCTAAGAGGGGCATACAACCTGGTCAGGGTCAGAGAAGGAGACGAATGGAAGACGGCCTTCAATACCCCTGAGGGCCATTTTGAAAATTTGGTTATGCCTTTTGGTTTGATGAATGCCCCAGCCGTTTTTCAGCATTTCGTGGACAGCATTTTTTATCATTTGATGGGAAAATTTGTATTAGTGTATTTGGATGACATTTTGATTTTTTCTCCTGATTTCAAAACTCATAAGGAACATTTACGTCAGGTCTTGCTCATTCTGCGGGAGAATAAATGATATGCGAAACTGGAAAAATGTGTGGTTTCTTCTCTCCGCTTCTGGTTTTCGCATGGACCCCGAGAAGGTCCGCGCTGTGCTTGAGTGGGAGCTTCCTGAGAATCAGAAGGCGCTGATGCGTTTTTTGGGCTTTGCCAATTATTACAGGAAGTTTATTTTGAAATATTCCTCTATTGTTAAACCACTCACTGATATGACCAGAAAGGGGGTCGATTTTTCTTCTTGGTCGGTAGAGGCGCGTAAGACTTTTTCTAATATCAAGGAGAGTTTTGCTTCCGCTCCCATCTTGGTGCAACCTGATATTTCTTTACCCTTCATAGTTGAGGTTGATGCTTCTGAGGTGGGTGTGGGTGCGGTCTTGTCTCAGGGTTCCTCCCCTGCCAAATGGCGACCGTGTGCCTTTTTCTCGAAAAAACTCTCCTCCGCAGAGAGAAATTACGATGTGGGAGATAGGGAATTGTTGGCCATCAAGTTGGCTTTTGAGGAATGGCGCCATTGGCTGGAGGGAGCCAGACACCCTATTACCGTGTTTACTGACCATAAAGGTTGTAAGGTTTGTAAGGTTTGTCTTTTTGCTGATGACACAAAGATATGTAACAGGGTTGATGTTCCTGGAGGGAAACACCAAATAGAAAAGGATTTAGGAAAACTAGAAGAATGGTCAGAACTCTGGCAACTAAAATTTAATGTGGATAAGTGCAAGATAATGCACCTGGGGCGTAAAAACCCAAGGGCAGAATATAGAATATTTGACACAGTCCTGACCTTAGTATCTGAGGAAAGGGATTTAGGAGTAATTATTTCAGAAGACTTAAAGGTGGGAAGACAATGTAGTAGAGCAGCAAGAAAGGCCAGCAGAATGCTTGGATGTATAGGGAGAGGTATAAGCAGTAGAAAGAGTGAAGTGCTTATGCCGCTGTACAGAACACTGGTGAGACCTCACTTGGAGTATTGTGCGCAGTACTGGAGGCCATATCTCCAGAAGGATATAGATACTCTAGAGAGAGTTCAGAGAAGAGCTACTAAACTAGTACATGGATTGCAGGATAAAACTTACCAGGAAAGGTTAAAGGACCTTAATATGTATAGCTTGGAAGAAAGACGAGACAGAGGGGATATGATAGAAACTTTTAAATACATAAAGGGAATTAACTCGGTAAAGGAGGAGAGCATATTTAAAAGAAGAAAAACTACCACAAGAGGACACAGTTTTAAATTAGAGGGGCAAAGGTTTAAAAGTAATATAAGGAAGTATTACTTTACTGAGAGAGTAGTGGATGCATGGAATAGCCTTCCTGCAGAAGTGGTAGCTGCAAATACAGTGAAGGAGTTTAAGCATGCATGGGATAGGCATAAGGCTATCCTTCATATAAGATAGGGCCAGGGACTATTCATAGGATTCAGATATATTGGGCAGACTAGATGGGCCAAATGGTTATTATCTGCCGACACATTCTATGTTTCTATGTTTCTATAAAAATCTGGCCTACTTGGAGTCAGCCAAGCGTCTGAATCCGAGACAGGCCAGATGGTCTTTGTTCTTTTCAAGATTTAATTTTGTTGTCACGTTCCGCCCTGGAGTTAAGAATGTGAAGACAGATGCCCTGTCACGTTGTTTTCCGGGAGGCGGGAATTTTGAAGACCCGGGTCCCATTTTGGCTGAAGATGTGGTGGTCTCTGCTCTTTTTTCTGAATTGGAGGCAGAGGTGCAGGCAGCCCAGTCAGAAGCTCCTGATCTTTGTCCTCCTGGGAGGTTGTTTGTGCCTCTCGCTTTAAGACACAAGATTTTTAAGGAACACCACGATACGGTCCTTGCTGGGCACCCGGGGGCAAGAGCCACACTGGATCTCATCGCTCGGAGATTCTGGTGGCCTGCGCTTCGTAAGTCGGTTGA
Organism: Bufo gargarizans; assembly: GCF_014858855.1. Lineage (NCBI taxonomy): Eukaryota > Metazoa > Chordata > Amphibia > Anura > Bufonidae > Bufo > Bufo gargarizans. The sequence goes on along the minus strand of NC_058080.1, from coordinate 217,800,559 downwards.
GGGTTTTGTGGCAGCCTGCGAGACGTGCGCTCGGGCCAAAGTCCCTCATTCACGGCCACCAGGTCCTCTCCTTCCCTTACCCATTCCTTCCCGTCCTTGGACACATCTGTCCATGGACTTCATAACGGACCTGCCTCGTTCCTCGGGGAAGACTGTGATTCTGGTGGTGGAGGACCGTTTTAGCAAAATGGTGCATTTCATCCCGTTCCTGGTTTGCCCAATGCTAAGACGCTGGCGCAGGCATTTATTGATCACATTGTCAAATTGCACGGTATTCCTTCCGACATAGTCTCTGATAGGGGCACGCAGTTGGTTTCCAGATTCTGGAAGGCTTTCTGTTCTAGCTTGGGGGTTCGGTTGTCATTCTCTTCTGCTTTCCACCCGCAGTCGAATGGCCAGACAGAGCGCGTCAATCAGAATCTGGAGACATATCTGCGCTGTTTTGTGGCGGAGAATCAAGAGGATTGGTGTTCTTTTTTGTCCCTTGCTGAGTTTGCTTTAAATAACCGTTGTCAGGAGTCCTCTGATAAGTCACAATTTTTTGGTGCATATGGGTTTCATCCGCAGTTTGGGACTTTCTCGGGAGAGGGGTCTTCTGGTTTACCTGATGAGGACAGATTCTCCTCGTCTTTGTCATCTATTTGGCAAAAGATTCAGGATAATCTAAAGAGCATGAGTGAGAGATATAAGCGTGTGGCAGATAAGAGACGTGTGCTTGGTCCGGACCTGAATGTTGGTGATCTGGTGTGGTTGTCTACCAAGAATATCAAATTGAAGGTTCCCTCCTGGAAGTTGGGTCCTAGGTTTATTGGGCCTTACAAAATCCTGTCTGTCATCAATCCTGTTGCCTACCGTCTTGATCTTCCTCAGACTTGGAAGATCCATAATGTTTTTCATAAGTCCTTATTGAAACCTTATGTTCAACCCATTGTACCCTCGCCTTTGCCTCCTCCTCCGATTATGGTTGATGGGAATCTTGAATTTCAGGTCTCTAGGATTGTGGATTCTCGTCTTGTCCGCGGTTCTCTTCAGTACCTTGTTCATTGGGAGGGTTATGGTCCTGAGGAGAGGATGTAGGTCCCAGTGACGGACATTAAGGCCTCTCGTCTCATCAGGGCTTTCCATAGGTCCCATCCTGAGAAGGTGGGTTCTGAGTGTCCGGAGTCCACTCGTAGAGGGAGGGGTACTGTCACAACCAGACAGCTGAGAAGCTCTGACAGAGGCCTTTCAGAACCTCCTCCTTGAGTTTTCTTTGTTGTGGTATTCAGTTCCTCATCTCGTTAGCCTCTCTCAGCTGTCATGCAGTTGGACTGATTGCTTCCCTTTAAATTCCTCCCCATAATGCTTTACTGGGCGGCTTATACTTCTTCCTGGAGTGTGTGTGTGCATGCTGATCCTGTTTTCCAGTCTGCTACAAAGTTAAGTGCTGTACATTTATCTGTTATTTTCTGTTTGCTGGATCCCAGGTGACCCTGACTCCCTCTGTGTCTGGTGTAGGGAGCCGGTGGTCGTGTCTCCTCACTATTGTAGGGTGTTCAGGGGTTATATAGTCGAGGTACGTGGATATGCAACCATCCACCTTTGGGATCTTTGCATAGGCTGAGCAGCCAGGGAAAGTGCTAGGTCTTGTGCAGGGGTCTCCCTTTTGGTTCCTTAGCTTTGGATCCAGTGAGTCATATATGCATGTTGCTTTGTCTTGTTTCCTGTACACCGTCCGTGACACCAGGCTTTTATTGTCTAATGCATTTTTTGTGGAATATCTCAGAAACGGTATGTGCTATAGAGCCGAGACCCGGTCTAAAACCTTCCCGGACACCTGATGTACCTGCTTGCCAAATTTCGTGATTGTAAATGCAACGGTGAAGATTCCTTTAGCGGAAATACACACATACAGTGCTGCCCATAATTATTTATACCCCAGGCAAATTTTGACTTAAAGTTACTTTTATTCAACCAGCAAGTAATTTTTTTGACGGGAAAGACGATTTACAAGAGGCACTATTGTGGAAAAAAAACATTTCTCAGCTTTTATTTACATTTAACCACTTCAACCCCGCTAGCTAAAACCCCCTTCATGACCAGGCCACTTTTTACACTTCTGCACTACACTACTTTCACCGTTTATCGCTCGGTCATGCAACTTACCACCCAAATGAATTTTACCTCCTTTTCTTCTCACTAATAGAGCTTTCATTTGGTGGTATTTTATTGCTGCTGACATTTTTACTTTTTTTGTTATTAATCGAAATTGAACGATTTTTTTGCAAAAAAATGACATTTTTCACTTTCAGCTGTAAAATTTTGCAAAAAAAACGACATCCATATATAAATTTTTCACTAAATTTATAGTTCTACATGTCTTTGATAAAAAAAAAATGTTTGGGCAAAAAAAAAATGGTTTGGGTAAAAGTTATAGCGTTTACAAACTATGGTACAAAAATGTGAATTTCCGCTTTTTGAAGCAGCTCTGACTTTCTGAGCACCTGTCATGATTCATGAGGTTCTACAATGCCCAAACAGTAGAAAAACCCCACAAATGACCCCATTTCGGAAAGTAGACACCCTAAGGTATTCGCTGATGGGCATAGTGAGTACATAGAACTTTTTATTTTTTGTCACAAGTTAGCGGAAAATTATGATTTATTTATTTATTTATTTTTTCTTACAAAGTCTCATATTCCACTAACTTGCGACAAAAAATAAAAAATTCTAGGAACTCGCCATGCCCCTCACGGAATACCTTGGGGTGTCTTCTTTCCAAAATGGGGTCACTTGTGGCGTAGTTATACTGCCCTGGCAATTTAGGGGCCCAAATGTGTGAGAAGTAGTTTGCAATCAAAATCTGTAAAAAATGACCGGTGAAATCCGAAAGGTGCACTTTGGAATGTGTGCCCATTTGCCCACCTAGGCTGCAAAAAAGTGTCAAACATCTAGTATCGCCGTACTCAGGAGAAGTTGGGTAATGTGTTTTGGGGTGTCATTTTACATATACCCATGCTGGGTGAGATAAATATCTTGGCAAAAGACAACTTTTCCAATTTTTTTATACAAAGTTGGCATTTGACCAAGATATTTCTCTCACCCAGCATGGGTATATGTAAAATGACACCCCAAAACACATTCCCCAACTTCTCCTGAGTACGGCGATACCAGATGTGTGACACTTTTTTGCAGCCTAGATGTGCAAAGGTGCCCAAATTCCTTTTAGGAGGGCATTTTTAGACATTTGGATCCCAGACTTTTTCTCACGCTTTAGGGCCCCTAAAAAGCCAGGGCAGTATAAATACCCCACATGTGACCCCACTTTGGAAAGAAGACACCCCAAGGTATTCAATTAGGGGCCTGGCGAGTTTATAGAAAAAAAATTTTTTGGGCATAAGTTAGCGGAAATTGATTTTTTTTCGTTTTTTCTCACAAAGTTTCACTTTCCGCTAACTTAGGACAAAAATTTAAATCTTTCATGGACTCAATATGCCCCTCAGCAAATACCTTGGGGTGTCTTCTTTCCAAAATGGGGTCAGTTGTGAGGTGTTTGTACTGCCCTGGCATTTGAGGGTCTCTGCAATCATTACATGTATGGCCAGCATTAGGAGTTTCTGCTATTCTCCTTATATTGAGCATACAGGTAATGAGATTTTTTTTTCCGTTCAGCCTGTGGGCTGAAAGAAAAAAATGAACGGCACAGATTTCTTCATTCGCATCGATCAATGTGGATGAAAAAATCTCTACCAAAAAAAAAAAGGAGGGGAAAGACGTCTGCCAGGACATAGGAGCTCCGCCCAACATCCATACCCACTTAGCTTGTATGCCCTGGCAAACCAGATTTCTCCATTCACATCAATCGATGTGGATGAATAAATCATTGCCGGGATTTATTTTTTTTTACATACAAAGTGTTTGCCAAAGCATAGGAACGCCACCTCCTCCTCAGCTCGTATGCCTTGGCAAACGTATCTGTTACTGCAGAGGAGAAATCTCGTCTTGCAGCGCCGCATACACCGACTTGCGTGTAATCTGACAGCAGCGCAATGCTTCTGTCAGAATGCACATCAGTGCTGCAGCTAGTCGATCGGTTGGTCCACCTGGAAGGTAAAAAAAAAAAAAAAAAAAAAAACAGGCCGCAACGCAATAATTTTATTAACTTTGGAACAGAATATATAAACTTTAACTTTTTTAACTGAACATTAACCTTTTTGCTTACTGGTGCTTTTTTTTTTTTTTTTTTTAGTTTTTTTTTACCTTTATAGAACAAACCTCTCCTTCCCCATGGTTCGTGGACCAATATGACCGCAATTCATGCTTTTTAGTTAGACCCATGTTGAGGAGGAGGCCCAGAAAAGTTTTAATTTCGGAAACTTGGACTGGTTTCCACCGGAAAGGCTGGGCATAATAGCTTCCCGGGTTGGCGGTTATAAATTGTGTGGCATACCTGTTTGTTTCGGCCACAACTATGTCTAAGAGCTCCGCAGTCAAGAACAGCTCAAAAAATCCCAGGGCCGAACCGATCTGAGCTGTCTCAACCCGAACTCCAGACTGGGCAGTGAAAGGGAAAACTACAGGTGCGGCTGAAGTTGGGGACTGCCAATCAGGGTTTGTTAGCACCTCTGGGATTCTAGGGGCTCTACGGGCACGTCTTTGCGGTGGCTGCGACGGGGTCACTACTGCTCGTGCCACCGTACCAGCTTCAACTGCCCTTCTGGTGCTTGCCACTTCACCAGGTTGTATGGCAGTGCTGGTACTAGGTCCAGGGAGGGCTGGGCTGCTGGTGTATGCCTCACCACGTAATCCGACAGCACCAGCCCCACTCTGCTACTCTTGAAGCGGATCCTGCGCAACCTGTGGTCTAGCGACACGGGGCCGGGTACGCCTGGTGCTATCAGGGACCTCAGCCTCCTCGTCCGAACTTTGGGTCAGAGAGCCACTGCTTTCTACAGGTTCGTATTCTGACCCGCTAGATTCATCAGATGAGGGTTCCCATTCCTCATCCGACTGGGTCAGAAGCCTGTAGGCCTCTTCAGAAGAATACCCCCTGTTTGACATGTGGGCAACTAAATTTAGGGGTATTCCCTGAGACTACCCAAGAAAAAAAAGCAAGCCTGTCTTACAAAGGGGAGGCTAGCAAAGTACCGGAGGCCGCTGCGGTTGATAAAAAATATCAAAACAGATTTTTTTATCGCCGCAGTGCGTGTAAAGTGAATGTGCAGCGATCAAAAAAAACATTTTTTTTGTCACTGCGGTGGGGCGGGTGTGGGCGAACGCACGTGTGGGCGACCGATCAGGCCTGATCGGGCAAACACTGCGTTTTGGGTGGAGGGAGAACTAAAGTGACACTAATACAATAATAGATCTGACCGTGATCAGTTTTGATCACTTCCAGATACTATAAAAGTACAAATGCTGATTAGTGATACACTAATCAGCGAATAACGGACTGCGGTGCGGTGGGCTGGGCGCTAACTGATCCCTAAACTACCTAACCAAGGGGCCTAAACTATACCTAAAACCTAACGGTCAATACCAGTGGAAAAAAAAAGTGACAGTTTGCACTGATCACTTTTTTCCTTTCACTAGTGATTGACAGGGGCGATCAAAGGGGTGATCAAAGGGTTAATTAGGGTTCAGGGGGGTGATCTGGGGCTAAGTGTGTAGTATTGGTGTACTCACTGTGTAGCCTGCTCCTCTGCTGGATCCAACCGACGAAAAGAACCAGCAGAGGAGCAGGCAGCCATATAACAGATCATATTTACTAATATGATCTGCTATCTGGCACTCTGATTGGATTTTTTAAAAATCATCAGCTTGCCAGCCGCGATCATTGGCTGGCAAGCTGATGACGAATTACTCCTCAACTAAATGCCGGCCCGAACTGCGCATGCGCGGGCCGGCATAGCGCGTCATCTCGCGTCTCGCGAGATGACGCGTATATGCGTCAGTCTGCGCAGCGATGCCGCCTCCGGACCGCACATCTGCGCTAGCCGGTCCGGAGGCGGTTAAGCAAAAAGTGTCCAGTCCAAAATTATTCATACCCTTCTCAATAATCAATAGAAAAACCTTTATTGGCTATTACAACAATCAAACGCTTCCTATAATTGCAGACCAGCTTTTTGCATGTCTCCACAGGTATTTTTGCACATTTATCTTTCAGGTTGGAGCGTCTTCTTGCCATCACCCTGATCTTTAGCTCCCTCAAAAGATTCTCAATTGGATTCAAGTCTGGACTCTGGCTGGGCCACTCCAAAACGTTAATGTTGTTGTCTGCTAACCATTTCTTCACCACTTTTGCTGTGTGTTTTGGGTCATTGTCATGCTGAAATGTCCACTGGTGCCCAAGGCCAAGTTTCTCTGCAGACTGCCTGATGTTGTCGTTGAGAATCCTCATGTAATGCTCTTTTTTCATGGTGCCGTTTACTGTGATTAGGTTCCCTGGTCCATTGGCTGAAAAACACCCCCAAAGCATTAGGTTTCCACCACCATGTTTGACAGTGGGGATGGTGTTCTTTGGGCTGAAGGCTTCTCCTTTTTTATGCCAAATGAAGAAAACATCATTGTGACCAAACAATTAAATTTTTGTTTCATCTGGCCATAACACAGAAGACCAAAAGTCTTCTTCTTTGTCCAGATGAGCTTTTACAAAGGCCAAGCAAGCTTTTGTGTGCCTTATCTGGAGAAGTGGTGTCCTCCTTGGTCTGCATCCATGGAACCCGGCAGTGTGCAGTGTCCGTTAGATTGTCTGCCTTGAGACATTGCCACCAGCAGAGCCCAGATTCACCAGGATGGCCTTGGTGGTGATCCTTGGATTCTTTTTCACCTCTCTAACTATCCTCCTGGCCAGTACAGGTGTCACTTTTGGCTTATGATCACGTCCTCTGAGATTTTCCACAGTGCGGAACATATATTTTTTTTGCTCAAATGTAAATAAAAGCTGTAAATTTTTATTTTTCCACAATAATGCCTCTTGTACATCGTCTTATTATCTTTTGGGAGACACCTATGTCATTTCCCATCAAAAAATTACTTGCTGGTTGAATAAAAGTAACTTTAAGTCAAAATTTGCCTGGGGTATGAATAATTATGAGCAGCACTGTACATACACTCAGCTTTATATATTAGATAAATGTACATTTGGCTGTGGTTTTGAAGTGGATGTGAAAGCTGGTATAACACAGTGTGATTAAGTTTTTGAAAAATAGTTTCATTTTTATCATTCTTTCATTTTTCCATTAGCACAATAAACATGTAATTATTATAATAAATAAGAATATAATATCAAAGATGAGTTTCCAGGAGGTAGATGCTTACTTACATACTGTACACATATTGCATGTAAACTCACTTTCACTGTACAAATGATTACCAAACATATATGGAGAGTCACAGATGTATAAAGAAGTTAGCAAATACACATAGATATACACAGATACATACATAAACATCTACATAAGCATGCATATACACTAAAAAATGCAAGCACATATCTATATATATATATATGAAGAAGGACGTATATATGTGTTTATGTATGTATGTATGTACTATATGTTCCGCGATCACTCAAAAACGCAACCATCGATTTCAACCAAACTTGGTATACACATCCCTTGCTACCTGGAAAGAAATCTTGTGGGGTCACAGCTCTCTAGGACGTACCGTTCCTGAGATATTTCTAAAAAATGATCTGCGTTAGCCAATACAAGCCTGCGAGTCTTTGTCTTCATATCCCAACTGCCATACACACGGTCACATGTCCCTTATCAGCCAATAGAAGTTTGCAGGCCCTTAGTCTTTGCATACATACAGTTTTACTCCAGGTTTCCATAACAATCCAGCCATTTTTCTTCACTGCCATAGGTCAGCTTTAGGCTAGAGATGAACGACACATAGGGCACAACTACACTGCTACATGTGTTGCGTGACATTGATATCGCACCAATGTTGTGCAACAATTTTTTTAATGATAGTCTATGGTATTGCACTTCCATAGGCTAAAATTGGCATATTTGGAAGCAAATATGCAGAAAACTAGGAGATGCTACAGATTTCAAATACTGATGGAAAATATACGCTCATGTGAATAGCATAACATTAGCAGTAGAGATGAGCAAATCGAAGCTGACAAAGTGGAACTCGATCCGAATTTCAGGGAAAATTCGATTTGCAACAAATGCAACTTTTCTTGCGCTTCGTGGTAACGAATCACAATTTTTCCAGCTACACGTGTGAGGACATGGGCCAAGGAACTCTGGGAAGGTTGGTTGACCCATAATGCCATGTATGCAGCCAATCAGCAGCCAGCCAGCCCTGTGATATCATATCCCTATAAATACAGCGTCCAGCTTTGAGTCAGACATTTTCCAGCATTCTGAGTGCAGGGACAGACATGAGAAGGCGCTAGGGACAGTGATAGGAAAAACCTCATTGTGAAAAAAAAAAGTGATTTACAAGTGCAGGGAAAGATTATTTGGGGATCCAAATAACCATTATACAGCTCTGTCATTCCAGCAATTTGTTCTTGGGGGGTAAAGGGCTATGTTGAAAAGCCTTTAGTGGCTTATATCTGTGGAAAAAGATAAATATATACGCAGTTCACTTCTGCAGCTATATGTGTTGAAAGTGTTTAGTGGTGAATTTCAGTACCAAAAGAAAAATATATTCTCAGTTCACTTCTGAAGTTATATGAGGTGAAAGCATTTAGTGGCGTATTTCAGTACAAAATAAAAATATAATCAGTTCACTGTTGCAGTTATTTGCGGTTGTCACATGCCGGGGGTCCAAGGCAGACCTCCGGGACTTCATACGAGCAGGTCACAGGCAAACAGAACAGAGATAGCAGAAAAGCAGGTAACAAATACCACAGAAACAAGTGCACTGGATGACCACAGCAAAACCTGGAGGGTGGAGCCAGTGAGCCCCGTACTTCACAGAGCCCCAGATGGTGGGGATGACTGGGCCGGGGGCTCACTGGTCGCACCTCCAGAAGGGTCCTGGTACACTTGGCCCCTACCTGCCAGGAACAGGTTAGTGGAACCTATGTGGAACAGACAAACAGAACCAGAGGAACACACAGGTTAGGGATTCCCCCTCCGGGGAACCCAGGAACCCTCTTCCGGAGACAGACATAAACAGAACAAACAGGCAGAAACAGATAACAAACGCAGTTACGCACTGTTAGGCACTTACATGTAGATAAGCTCTGCTAGGCGAAAACAGGGAACAATTAGCAACATACAGAGCAGGAATAGATCAGAACAGGACATACACCAGAACAGAGCAGATACAGATGAACAGAGATTAACAATGCAAAACCAGGTGACACTATGCAGAAGGGTAACTGAAAATCCCCAGGAAAAGAAGCGAGGTGCAACCTAGCAGCCACAGACAGGACTTAGGACAGACTCACAAAGACTGACCCACAGACTGAATGGAACTATCTGACAGACAAAACAGAACTGACCCCCAGAACCACAGCTACAGGTCTATATAGCTGGATAACAAGGCACCTGGGAAGACACAGCCAGGCACAGCAGACAGGGGAAGTTAACCCCAACAGAACCAGAGCTCAGACAGTCAAGACGCACAGGGACAGAACAGGAACAATTAACATAATACAGAGCAGGAACAGATCTGGACGTTGCCCCTGGCAGCCAGCATATACCGATACAGAACTGGGCGTTGCCCATGGCAAACAGGAAACACAGAACAAAAAACAGGTACAGTCAAAGGGGTACACACGTACACGGACAGGTTCACACTAGATACCGCAGCCAGCACGCAGCCCCTAGCAACCAGCCAGCAACAGAATTCGGCCTACAGCCAGTATGCAACGGGAAAATGCAGCCAGCCTGCACTGCAACACATGTCATGGTGAACCGCACCGTGACAGGGCTAAAAGCGTTTAGTGACGGATTTCAGTAATAAAAGAAAAATATATCAGCAGTTCACTGTTGCAGTTATTTGCAGTAAAAGAGTTTAGTGACGTATTTCAGTACAAAAGGAAAAATATATTCTCAGTTCACTTCTGCAGTTATATCTAGTGAAAGCGTTTAGTGGCCTATTTCTGTACAAAAAGAAAAATATATTCTCAGTTCACTTCTGCAGTTATATGTGGTGAAAGAGTTTAGTGGCGTATTTCTGTTTAAAAATAAAAAAAATATACACACTTCACTGTTACAGTTATTTGCAGTAAAAGAGTTTACTGGCCTATTTCAGTACAAAAAGAAAAATATATTCTCAGTTCACTTCTGCATTTATATGTGGTGAAAGCGTTTAATGGTGTACAGGGGCGGACTGACCATTCAGGCACTCGGGCATGGACCGAGGGCTCACGGCCACTAGGGGGCCGCGTCAGGCCCCACTGGCCACTGTCTCCGCTCTGCCGGCTCCGTGTGTGTCCTGATCCTATCCTTCACTATGCGAGCGGCATGACTCGCATAGTGAAGGACTCGCCATGAATACTAATCAGCGCTTCCATTTAGGAAAGCGCTGATTAGTACTGGAGGACCAGGAAGCGATGAAGGATCGGTACTCACCGCTTCCTGGTCCTCGGCTGTCAGCTGTGCAGGGCTGCACACAGCGTGAGTAGCTCTGTGATGTCACACTGTGCGCGCCAGCCGAAAGCAGGAGGAAGAAAACCGCTGTGTCGGTGAGGAGCGGCGGAGTCCAAGAGCAGGAGAGGTAAGTGTTTTATTAATTTTAGCTGGGGGCATAATGGCCAGGTTACTGGGGGCTGAGGCATAATGGGGGGCCTAATAGGCATAATAGGGGCTGAGAGGTGCATAAGGGGGGATGAGAGGCATAATGGGGGCTGTCTGAGAGGCATAATGGGGTCTGGCTGAGAGGCATAATGGGGGCTGGCTGAGAGGCATAATGGGGGCTGGCTGAGAGGCATAATGGGGGCTGGCTGAGAGGCATAATGGGGGCTGGCTGAGAGCCATAATAGGGGCTGGATGAGAGGCATAGTGGGGGCTGGCTGAGAAGCATAATGGGGGCTGAGAGGCATAATAGGGCCTGAGAGGCATAATGGGGGGCCTGAGAGGAATAATGGGTGCTGAGAGTGGCATAATGGGGGCTGATTAGAGGTATAAGGGCTGATAATGGGGGCTGAGAGGCATAAGGGCTGATTATGGGGGCTAATGAGAGGCATGTGGCTGATATGGAGGTGATGAGAGGCATGGGGCTCTCATCTAAGGTCTGATTGGGGGTCATTTACATTGGGGTCTGAGCTGAGGTCTGATGGGGGTCTGATTTGAGGTCTTATTGGGGTCTTATTAACATTAGGGGTCTGTTTGGGCTGTCAGCTGAGGTCTGATTAACATTGGGGGTCTAATTGGTGATCTGACCTGAGGTGTAATATAAAATATAATTTTTTCTTATTGTCCCTCTCTAAAACGTATGTGCGTCTTATAGGTCTCCTTACTGAACTGCAGAGCTGTGCCCACTTCCAGACCTGAGTCCAGCTGATCCTGAGCCTGAGCCTGCTGGAGTGTTCAGAACTGTAAGTATTTACAGTAATTCACTGTAAGCTATATTATATATATTACTTGTTGTATGTGAGTAAGGGTGCTGGGTGGTTGGAGAAGGGGGTGGGGGGATTAAGAAGGGGGAGGAAAGGGGAGGAAGGGGCAGATGGGGGGGGTACAGTACTATCTGCACATTGTAAAAAAGAAAGAAAGAAGTAATCTGCAAAATACTATATATTTGTGTCAGAAGTTGTGCTTTTTTAATTTTTAGAATAATGATACATTTTATTTGATACTTTTGTGCTGATTCTTTTTTGTCTCTCCAATAAGGGACACTATAGTCACCAGAATCACAACAGCTAAACGTAGTAGTTCTGGTGTCGATAGCATGTCTCTGCAAGCTTTTTAATGTAAAGGGCCTATATGAAAAAAAGAGAGTGACTTTTAAAATTTCCTTTATTAAATATTCAAGTGGGTATTGGTATGTATATACCGACAGTGAAAGGACTACATTTACTGAGGTTACTCAGTGGGGGAGTAGTAACCTCCAAGACGAAAAACACACATAGTGACAGGGTATACACTTAATTGGATGGTTACGGGGAGATAATTCTAATCCGATAAATTACAGGGTTAGAAACAGGAACCAGCTACCCCTAGAAGCCCCTAGAGGTCTGCTGTGCCCAGGGCGGCCCCCTGATGGTGGAGGTTCCCTGTCCCCGAACCTAGTGCTAACCGGTCCCTAAAAATCCCTACATAAACAATGCTCCAGGATGATATGGTAAATGGAATGGTATATGGAAATTTACCATATCATCCTGGAGCATTGTTTATGTAGGGATTTTTAGGGACCGGTTAGCACTAGGTTCGGGGACAGGGAACCTCCACCATCAGGGGGCCGCCCTGGGCACAGCAGTCCTCTAGGGGCTTCTAGGGGTAGCTGGTTCCTGTTTCTAACCCTGTATATTTTATCGGGTTAGAATTATCTCCCCGTACCCATCCAATTAAGTGTATACCCTGTCACTATGTGTGTTTTTCGTCTTGGGGGTTACTACTCCGCCACTGAGTAACCTCAGTAAATGTAGTCCTTTCACTGTCGGTATATACATACCTATACCCACTTGAATATTTAATAAAGGTAATTTTAAAAGTCACTCTCTTTTTTCATATAGGCCCTTTACCTTAAAAACTATTGTGACAAAACATCTCCTTAGAAAACGTTGAATACGGATAGTAATCTTTTTAATGTAAACACTGCCTTTTCAGAAAAAAAGGCAGTATTTACATTACTGCGAAGGAACACCTCTAGTGGCCACTAATCAGACGGCCACTAGAGATGCTTTCTAGTCCAGTGTTGCACAACGTGCACAGCTGACAGCCGAGGACCAGGAAGCGGTGAGTAACGATACTTCACCGCTTCCCGGTCCTCCAGTACTAATCAGTGCTTCCAAAATAGAAGCGCTGATTAGTATTCACGGTGAGTCCTTCACTATGCGAGCCATGCCGCTCGCATAGTGAAGGATAGGATCGGGACACACACAGAGTCGGCAGAGTGGAGGCAGTCGCCAGTGGGGCCTGACGGGGCCCCCTAGTGGCCGCGGGCCCTCAGTCCATGCCCGATTGCCTGAATGGCCAGTCTGCCCCTGGCTCAAGGTACATTATGCGGTCAATGGATAAAAAATTTACTGTAGGCCACTGTACTACAGGCCCCAAACATTAGGCATTCACCGGACAGAAAATATCAAGTGATTATGTGGCCGTAGGTATATTACACGGTCAATAGATATCAATTTTACTGCAGGGCAGTACAAATTCAGATCAAAAACATATGTTTAAAAGAACGAAAAATATAAAATTGGATTAAAAACACGGCAAACAAATTCCACCCCCTCTTGAAAAGACAGTCAATGATAATAGTTGAAATTCGATAATACATAGTCGTCGCTGGTGTTGAATTCCTCCGAGGCCCCAACAATAGAGTTGACGGGACACCTGGATGTTTGGGTTTCACGGGTTCGGCTGAACTTCACAAAAAAGTTAGACTTTGGGACCCGAACTTGACCCCGAACCAGAACCAGATTGCAGTCAATGGGGACCCGAACTTTTGAGCAGTAAAATGGCTGTAAAAATGTCATGGAAAGGGCTAGAGGGCTGCAAATGGCATCAAAATGTGGTTAAGAGCATGGCAAGTGGTCTTCAAATAAATGTGGATAGGGAAATGACTTTAAATAACATAAAATATGTAAAAATAATAATCTTGATCTAGGGGGACAAGGTCCATATGGATTAGAAGGTTGAGGAGGCGGTGGATGTGGAAGCGGCGGTGAAGGAGGAGCAGGTAGCCTACACTGCTTTTTGGTTCTAAATTTATTTTTATTTTTAGGGTACACCCCAAAACATTGGGAAATATAACCTGTGATAACCCCCTCCAGTCGTGCTAAACACACATTCAGACAATACACTGGCTGCAGGGCAGGCCAGCTCCTCCAAGGGTTAAAGGCAAAGCCCACGCCATGCGCCCAATTTGGAGACCCAGAAGATGCAGGGGCTGACCCCTGTCAGTCAGTTCCTGTAGGCGTGTGCACACGTACTGCCCCACCATGTCGCACGTCCCCGCCTACCAAGCGCCAAGGTGGTCTCAGGTCAGATGGGTCCTACGCTAAACCTACCATTGGGCTTCTATGTCCAGGAGCGCAGACGCAGGTGGTACATATAGGTGTGCTTGCTCCTCCTCCCATTGGTTGCTTGAAACACATGGAGGTGACTAGGAGCAGAACACCATATGTGCGGCGTATGCGCTCCTGAACATAGAAGCCCAATGGCTTAGGTAGGTTTAGCGTAGGACCCGTCTGACCTGAGACCACCTTGGCACTTGGCAGGCGGGCTCAGATGTGTTTTGATCAAAATATATTGGCTAAGTGTCTCAGATTTTATCATATCAGAGTGAGGACTTTGTCCATATATAATATTTACATCTACTTTACTAAGTGCATTATTATCTTATTTCTGTGATTTTCGTCAATAATATAGCCAGTGGCATCTGCAAATTTATATATCATATTGTGCAGGAAGTTTTTACCTTTGTTTTTTCTGTGATTTTTTTGTCTATGTAGTATTTGCTTGAGGGAGTGGCACCTTCAAGTGTGAATGCGCACCTATTTTTCTTGGGAGTAGCATTCCTTTGCACTTTTGCCCTTCCTATCCAATAGAGCGCCTTGATTAGGTGGTACATATAGGTGTGCTTACTCCTTCTCCCATTGGTTGCTTGATGCACATGGAGGTGACTAGGAGTAGTGTTGATCACGAATATTCGAATTGCGAATTTTAATCGTGAATATCGGCATTTTCAGAATTCACGAATTTTTTGAATATCGCAAAATATATTGGTAATTGCGAATATTTGATTTTTTTTTTAAATGCCAGTTAATGCGATTTTTTATGCACATTTTCAGAAAAATTGTATGCAAATTTTATGCAAATTTTCGGAATCAAGAGAATAATGCCTGGAGATCACAAATTGGCGAATTTTCAAATATATGGCGAATATTCGCCCAAATATTCGCGAAAAATCGCAAATTTGAATATTGCCCCTGCCGCTCATCACTAACTAGAAGCAGCACACCGAATGTGCGGAGTCTGCGCTCCTGAACATGGAAGCCCAATGGCTTAGGTAGGTTTAGCGTAGGACCCGCCTGACCTGTACCACCTAGCGGGCTCAGATGTGTTTTGATCAAAATATATTGGCTAAGTGTCTCAGATTTTATCATATCAGAGTGAGGAATTTGTCCATATATAATGTTTGCATCTACTTTACTAAGTGCATTATTATCTTTTCTGAGCCTACCATGTTGATCACGGTTAATGGCGAATCAGGGTTCCACGCCGGAGAGGGAGCATGAGAAAGAGAGACCACATCCAAGTGAGATAAATGTATTACATTTTTTGGGGATTGAGCGGAAAAATGGGAAAAATTATTGAGGTGCAAATGTGGGACAAATTACTGAAGCGCAAATGTGGAAAAAGTTAATGAAGCGCAAATGTGTGACAACTTTTTAAAGTTTAATCATTGAATGAAAGGAGGTGACGAGCATCAATTAACCTCTTCAGGACACATGACATACGGTACGGCATGTTGTCCTGTTACTTAAGGACACATGACATACCGGTACATCATGTGTATTTCTGATCACCGCAGCCCGGCGGGCGGTGATCGGAACAAGGTGCCTGCTCAAATCATTAAGCAGGCACCTTGGCTAAATGCGCGGTGGGGGTCCAGTGACCCCCCCCCCCCCGTGTCGGCGATTGCCGCAACCCGCTGGTCAATTCAGACCTGCAGTTTGCGGCTTTTACCTGCGGTTGCGGCGGCGGGCAGTGCCATCGGGTCCCCATGCGGCTGTAGGGAGGACCCAATGGCATGGAAGGCATTGCACTGCCTTCCGGTGTCGGAAGCTGTATGAGTAATACTCACTGTATTACTCATACAGCAAATGCATTCTAATACAGAAGTATTGGAATGCATTGTAAAGGGATTAGACCCCAAAAAGTTCAAGTCCCAAAGTGGGACAATAAATAAAGTGAAAAATAGTTGAAAAAATTAAGTTTTCCCCCCAAAAAATTAAAAGATTCAAGTAAAAATAAACAAAAACGTAGTTTTCCCCAAATAAAGTTAAAAAAAATTGGTGGAAAACAAAGTATTCATATTAAGTATCGCCGCGTCCAGATCGACAGGCTCTATAAATATAGGCTCTATAAATATATCACATGACCTAACCCCTCAAATGAACACTGTAAAAAATTTTTAATAAAAACTGTGCTAAATAAACCATAAAAAAAAAAAAAGCTGTTATTGTGTAAAACATACATAAAAAAAAAAGTATACATATTAGTAGGGATGAGCGAACTCGAACTGTATAGTTCGGGTTCGTACCGAATTTTGGGGTGTCCGTGACACGGACCCGAACCCGGACATTTTCGTAAAAGTCCGGGTTCGGGTTCGGTGTTCGTCGCTTTCTTGGCGCTTTTGTGACGCTTTCTTGGTGCTTTTTGAAAGGCTGCAAAGCAGCCAATCAACAAGCGTCATACTACTTGCCCCAAGAGGCCGTCACAGCCATGCCTACTATTGGCATGGCTGTGATTGGCCAGAGCACCATGTGACCCAGCCTCTATTTAAGCTGGAGTCACATAGCGCCGCCCGTCACTCTGCTCTGATTAGCGTAGGGAGAGGTTGCGGCTGCGACAGTAGGGCGAGATTAGGCAGATTAACTCCTCCAAAGGACTTGATTAATCGATCGATCTGCAGCTGTGCATCATTGAGCTGCTGAAATTCAAATGCTCACTGTTTTTAGGCTGCCCAGACCGTTTGTCAGTCACTTTTTTCTGGGGTGATCGGCGGCCATTTTGTGTCTTGTGCGGTGCTGCGACCAAGTGCATCCAAGCTGCGACCAAGTGCATTTAACCCTCAATGGTGTGGTTGTTTTTTGGCTAAAGCCTACATCAGGGTGAAGCTGTCACACCAAGTGCATTTAACCAGCAATAGTCTGTTTATTTTTTGGCCATATACTACATCAGGGGCAAGCTGCGCCTGTCACCAAGTGCATTTAACCCTCAATGGTGTGGTTGTTTTTTGGATAAAGCCTACATCAGGGTGAAGCTGTCACACCAAGTGCATTTAACCAGCAATAGTCTGTTAATTTTTTGGCCATATACTAAATCAGGGGCAAGCTGCGCCCGTCACCAAGTGCATTTAACCAGCAATAGTCTGTTCATTTTTTGGCCATATACTACATCAGGGGCAAGCTGCGCCCGTCACCAAGTGCATTTAACCCTCAGTAGTGTGGTTGGTCAAGCTGTCACACCAAGTGCATTTAACCAGCAATAGTCTGTTCATTTTTTGGCCATATACTACATCAGGGGCAAGCTGCGCCCGTCACCAAGTGCATTTAACCCTCAGTAGTGTGGTTGGTCAAGCTGTAACACCAAGTGCATTTAACCAGCAATAGTCTGTTCATTTTTTGGCCATATACTACATCAGGGGCAAGCTGCGCCTGTCACCAAGTGCATTTAACCCTCAATGGTGTGGTTGTTTTTTGGCTAAAGCCTACATCAGGGTGAAGCTGTCACACCAAGTGCATTTAACCAGCAATAGTCTGTTCATTTTTTGGCCATATACTACATCAGGGGCAAGCTGCGCCCGTCACCAAGTGCATTTAACCCTCAGTAGTGTGGTTGGTCAAGCTGTCACACCAAGTGCATTTAACCTGCAATAGTGTGGTTATTTTTTGGCCATATCCCAGTCTAATTCTGTCACTAAATCCATACCGGTCACTCAGCGCCTAAATACTAGGCTTCAATAAATCTGTCGTTACCGCTGTACTGTTGTGGCTGGGCAAGTTATTTAGTGTCCGTCAAAGCACATTTTTTGTTCAGGGTTGAAATACAATTCCCAATTTAGCAATTTCATAATTTAGTGGTTTCTGCTATATCAGAGCTATTTGAAATCTATCCCTAAAAGGGTATATAATATTCAAGGTGCACATAGGGTCATTCAGAATAACTTCACACACACGCTACTGTGCATTTCCAAGTCTAATTCTGTCACTAAATCCATACCGGTCACCCAGCGCCTAAATAGTAGGCCTCAAATTTATATCCCGCTAAATCTGTCGTTACCGCTGTCCTGTTGTGGATGGGCAAGTTATTTAGTGTCCGCCAAAGCACATTTTTTGTTCTGGGTTGAAATACAATTCCCAATTTAGCAATTTCATAATTTAGTGGTTTCTGCTATATCAGAGCTATTTGAAATCTATCCCTAAAAGGGTATATAATATTCAAGGTGCACATAGGGTCATTCAGAATAACTTCACACACACGCTACTGTGCATTTCCAAGTCTAATTCTGTCACTAAATCCATACCGGTCACCCAGCGCCTAAATACTAGGCCTCAAATTTATATCCCGCTAAATCTGTCGTTACCGCTGTCCTGTTGTGGATGGGCAAGTTATTTAGTGTCCGCCAAAGCACATTTTGTGTTCTGGGTTGAAATACAATTCCCAATTTAGCAATTTCATAATTTAGTGGTTTCTGCTATATCAGAGCTATTTGAAATCTATCCCTAAAAGGGTATATAATATTCAAGGTGCACATAGGGTCATTCAGAATAACTTCACACACACGCTACTGTGCATTTCCAAGTCTAATTCTGTCACTAAATCCATACCGGTCACCCAGCGCCTAAATACTAGGCCTCAAATTTATATCCCGCTAAATCTGTCGTTACCGCTGTCTTGTTGTGGATGGGCAAGTTATTTAGTGTCCGCCAAAGCACATTTTTTGTTCAGGGTTGAAATACAATTCCCAATTTAGCAATTTCATAATTTAGTGGTTTCTGCTATATCAGAGCTATTTGAAATCTATCCCTAAAAGGGTATATAATATTCAAGGTGCACATAGGGTCATTCAGAATAACTTCACACACACGCTACTGTGCATTTCCAAGTCTAATTCTGTCACTAAATCCATACCGGTCACCCAGCGCCTAAATACTAGGCCTCAAATTTATATCCCGCTACATCTGTCGTTACCGCTGTACTGTTGTGGCTGGGCAAGTTATTTAGTGTCCGTCAAAGCACATTTTTTGTTCAGGGTTGAAATACAATTCCCAATTTAGCAATTTCATAATTTAGTGGTTTCTGCTATATCAGAGCTATTTGAAATCTATCCCTAAAAGGGTATATAATATTCAAGGTGCACATAGGGTCATTCAGAATAACTTCACACACACGCTACTGTGCATTTCCAAGTCTAATTCTGTCACTAAATCCATACCGGTCACCCAGCGCCTAAATAGTAGGCCTCAAATTTATATCCCGCTAAATCTGTCGTTACCGCTGTCCTGTTGTGGATGGGCAAGTTATTTAGTGTCCGCCAAAGCACATTTTTTGTTCTGGGTTGAAATACAATTCCCAATTTAGCAATTTCATAATTTAGTGGTTTCTGCTATATCAGAGCTATTTGAAATCTATCCCTAAAAGGGTATATAATATTCAAGGTGCACATAGGGTCATTCAGAATAACTTCACACACACGCTACTGTGCATTTCCAAGTCTAATTCTGTTAGTAAATCCATACCGGTCACCCAGCGCCTAAATACTAGGCCTCAAATTTATATCCCGCTACATCTGTCGTTACCGCTGTACTGTTGTGGCTGGGCAAGTTATTTAGTGTCCGTCAAAGCACATTTTTGGTTCTGGGTTGAAATACAATTCCCAATTTAGCAATTTCATAATTTAGTGGTTTCTGCTATATCAGAGCTATTTGAAATCTATCCCTAAAAGGGTATATAATATTCAAGGTGCACATAGGGTCATTCAGAATAACTTCACACACACGCTACTGTGCATTTCCAAGTCTAATTCTGTCACTAAATCCATACCGGTCACCCAGCGCCTAAATAGTAGGCCTCAAATTTATATCCCGCTAAATCTGTCGTTACCGCTGTCCTGTTGTGGATGGGCAAGTTATTTAGTGTCCGCCAAAGCACATTTTTTGTTCTGGGTTGAAATACAATTCCCAATTTAGCAATTTCATAATTTAGTGGTTTCTGCTATATCAGAGCTATTTGAAATCTATCCCTAAAAGGGTATATAATATTCAAGGTGCACATAGGGTCATTCAGAATAACTTCACACACACGCTACTGTGCATTTCCAAGTCTAATTCTGTCACTAAATCCATACCGGTCACCCAGCGCCTAAATACTAGGCCTCAAATTTATATCCCGCTGAATTTGAATACAATACATTGGGCCAAATAATATTTTTGTTGTTGTGGTGAACCATAACAATGAGGAAAACATCTAGTAAGGGACACGGACGTGGACATGGTCGTGGTGGTGTTAGTGGACCCTCTGGTGCTGGGAGAGGACGTGGCCGTTCTGCCACATCCACACGTCCTAGTGTACCAACTACCTCAGGTCCCAGTAGCCGCCATAATTTACAGCGATATATGGTGGGGCCCAATGCCGTTCTAAGGATGGTAAGACCTGAGAAGGTACAGGCATTAGTCAATTGGGTGGCCGACAGTAGATCCAGCACGTTCACATTATCTCCCACCCAGTCTTCTGCAGAAAGCGCACAGATGGCGCCTGAAAACCAACCCCATCAGTCTGTCACATCACCCCCATGCATACCAGGGAAACTGTCTCAGCCTCAAGTTATGCAGCAGTCTCTTATGCTGTTTGAAGACTCCGCTGGCAGGGTTTCCCAAGGGCATCCACCTAGCCCTTCCCCAGCGGTGAAAGACATAGAATGCACTGACGCACAACCACTTATGTTTCCTGATGATGAGGACATGGGAATACCACCTCAGCATGTCTCTGATGATGACGAAACACAGGTGCCAACTGCTGCGTCTTTCTGCAGTGTGCAGACTGAACAGGAGGTCAGGGATCAAGACTGGGTGGAAGACGATGCAGGGGACGATGAGGTCCTAGACCCCACATGGAATGAAGGTCGTGCCACTGACTTTCACAGTTCGGAGGAAGAGGCAGTGGTGAGACCGAGCCAACAGCGTAGCAAAAGAGGGAGCAGTGGGCAAAAGCAGAACACCCGCCGCCAAGAGACTCCGCCTGCTACTGACCGCCGCCATCTGGGACCGAGCACCCCAAAGGCAGCTTCAAGGAGTTCCCTGGCATGGCACTTCTTCAAACAATGTGCTGACGACAAGACCCGAGTGGTTTGCACGCTGTGCCATCAGAGCCTGAAGCGAGGCATTAACGTTCTGAACCTGAGCACAACCTGCATGACCAGGCACCTGCATGCAAAGCATGAACTGCAGTGGAGTAAACACCTTAAAACCAAGGAAGTCACTCAGGCTCCCCCTGCTACCTCTTCTGCTGCTGCAGCCTCGGCCTCTTCCTCTGCCTCTGGAGGAACGTTGGCACCTGCCGCCCAGCAAACAGGGGATGTACCACCAACACCACCACCACCTCCGTCACCAAGCGTCTCAACCATGTCACACGGCAGCGTTCAGCTCTCCATCTCACAAACATTTGAGAGAAAGCGTAAATTCCCACCTAGCCACCCTCGATCCCTGGCCCTGAATGCCAGCATTTCTAAACTACTGGCCTATGAAATGCTGTCATTTAGGCTGGTGGACACAGACAGCTTCAAACAGCTCATGTCGCTTGCTGTCCCACAGTATGTTGTTCCCAGCCGCCACTACTTCTCCAAGAGAGCCGTGCCTTCCCTGCACAACCAAGTATCCGATAAAATCAAGTGTGCACTGCGCAACGCCATCTGTAGCAAGGTCCACCTAACCACAGATACGTGGACCAGTAAGCACGGCCAGGGACGCTATATCTCCCTAACTGCACACTGAGTAAATGTAGTGGCAGCTGGGCCCCAGGCGGAGAGCTGTTTAGCGCACGTCCTTCCGCCGCCAAGGATCGCAGGGCAACATTCTTTGCCTCCTGTTGCCACCTCCTCCTTCTCGGCTTCCTCCTCCTCTTCTTCCACCTGCTCATCCAGTCAGCCACACACCTTCACCACCAACTTCAGCACAGCCCGGGGTAAACGTCAGCAGGCCATTCTGAAACTCATATGTTTGGGGGACAGGCCCCACACCGCACAGGAGTTGTGGCGGGGTATAGAACAACAGACCGACGAGTGGTTGCTGCCGGTGAGCCTCAAGCCCGGCCTGGTGGTGTGTGATAATGGGCGAAATCTCGTTGCAGCTCTGGGACTAGCCAATTTGACGCACATCCCTTGCTTGGCGCATGTGCTGAATTTGGTGGTGCAGAAGTTCATTCACAACTACCCCGACATGTCAGAGCTGCTGCATAAAGTGCGGGCCGTCTGTTCGCGCTTCCGGCGTTCACATCCTGCTGCTGCTCGCCTGTCTGCGCTACAGCGTAACTTCGGCCTTCCCGCTCACCGCCTCATATGCGACGTGCCCACCAGGTGGAACTCCACCTTGCACATGCTAGGACAGACTGTGCGAGCAGCAGCAGGCCATAGTGGAGTTTCAGCTGCAGCACGCACGGGTCAGTCGCACTACAGAACAGCACCACTTCACCACCAATGACTGGGCCTCCATGCGAGACCTGTGTGCCCTGTTGCGCTGTTTCGAGTACTCCACCAACATGGCCAGTGGCGATGACGCCGTTATCAGCGTTACAATACCACTTCTATGTCTCCTTGAGAAAACACTTAGGGCGATGATGCAAGAGGAGGTGGCCCAGGAGGAGGAGGAGGAGGAGGAGGAAGAGGGGTCATTTTTAGCACTTTCAGGCCAGTCTCTTCGAAGTGACTCAGAGGGAGGTTTTTTGCAACAGCAGAGGCCAGGTACAAATGTGGCCAGCCAGGGCCCACTACTGGAGGACGAGGATGAGGAGGAGGTGGAGGAGGATGAGGATGAAGCATGGTCACAGCGGGGTGGCACCCAACGCAGCTCGGGTCCATCACTGGTGCGTGGCTGGGGGGAAAGGCAGGACAATGACGATACGCCTCCCACAGAGGACAGCTTGTCCTTACCCCTGGGCAGCCTGGCACACATGAGCGACTACATGCTGCAGTGCCTGCGCAACGACAGCAGAGTTGCCCACATTTTAACCTGTGCGGACTACTGGGTTGCCACCCTGCTGGATCCACGCTACAAAGACAATGTGCCCACCTTACTTCCTGCACTGGAGCGTGATAGGAAGATGCGCGAGTACAAGCGCACGTTGGTAGACGCGCTACTGAGAGCATTCCCAAATGTCACAGGGGAACAAGTGGAAGCCCAAGGCCAAGGCAGAGGAGGAGCAAGAGGTCGCCAAGGCAGCTGTGTCACGGCCAGCTCCTCTGAGGGCAGGGTTAGCATGGCAGAGATGTGGAAAAGTTTTGTCAACACGCCACAGCTAACTGCACCACCACCTGATACGCAACGTGTTAGCAGGAGGCAACATTTCACTAACATGGTGGAACAGTACGTGTGCACACCCCTCCACGTACTGACTGATGGTTCGGCCCCATTCAACTTCTGGGTCTCTAAATTGTCCACGTGGCCAGAGCTAGCCTTTTATGCCTTGGAGGTGCTGGCCTGCCCGGCGGCCAGCGTTTTCTCTGAACGTGTATTCAGCACGGCAGGGGGCGTCATTACAGAAAAACACAGCCGCCTGTCTACAGCCAATGTGGACAAGCTGACGTTCATAAAAATGAACCAGGCATGGATCCCACAGGACCTGTCCGTCCCTTGTCCAGATTAGACATTAACTACCTCCCCTTAACCATATATTATTGGACTCCAGGGCACTTCCTCATTTATTCCTATTTTTATTTTCATTTTACCATTATATTGCGAGGCTACCCAAAGTTGAATGAACCTCTCCTCTGTCTGGGTGCCGGGGCCTAAATATATGCCAATAGACTGTTCCAATGTTGGGTGACGTGAAGCCTGATTCTCTGCTATGACATGCAGACTAATTCTCTGCTGACATGAAGCCAGATTGTCTGTTACGGGACCTCTCTCCTCTGCCAGGGTGCTGGGCCTAAATTTATGAAAATGGACTGTTGCAGTGGTGGGTGACGTGAAGCCTGATTCTCTGCTATGACATGAAGACTGATTCTCTGCTGACATGAAGCCAGATTGTCTGTTACGGGACCTCTCTCCTCTGCCTGGGTGCCGGGGCCTAAATATCTGAGAATGGACTGTTCCAGTGGTGGGTGACGGGAAGCCAGATTCTCTGCTATGGGACCTCTCTCCAATTGATTTTGGTTATTTTTTATTTATTTAATTTTTATTTTAATTCATTTCCCTATCCACATTTGTTTGCAGGGGATTTACCTACATGTTGCTGCCTTTTGCAGCCCTCTAGCCCTTTCCTGGGCTGTTTTACAGCCGTTTTAGTGCCGAAAAGTTCGGGTTCCCATTGACTTCAATGGGGTTTGGGTTCGGGACGAAGTTCGGATCGGGTTCGGATCCCGAACCCGAACATTTTCGGGAAGTTCGGCCGAACCCGAACATCCAGGTGTTCGCTCAACTCTACATATTAGGTATCACCGCGTCCGTATCGACCGGCTCTATAAAAATATCACATGACCTAACCCCTCAGATGAACACCATAAAAAAAAAAATCTAAAATTTCATCTCCATTTGCCAATAACTCTTGTGGAACACCTAAAAGGTTAACGATGTTTGTAAAATCTGTTTTGAATACTTTGAGGGGTGTAGTTTCTTAGATGGGGTTACTTTTTCTACTCTAGGGTTGCATCAGGGGGGCTTCAAATGGGACATGGTGTAAAAAAAAAAAAAAAAAAAAGTCCAGCAAAATCTGCCTTCTAAAAAACGTACTGCATTCCTTTCCTTCTGCGCCCTGCCGTGTGCCCGTACAGTAGTTTACGACCACATGTGGGGTGTTTCTGTAAACTACAGAATCCGAGCCATAAATATTAAATTTTGTGGGGTGTGGCCTGCTGCCGACGGAGATGGCTGCTTGGTGAAAGAGCTCTGCTTCACCATCCCTGCAAAGCGACCTTAAGCACTCTAGCAAAGGAGAAACAGAGGCACTGATCCGTCTCCTACCTCCACAGTGACATGATGACCAGGAAGAAAGCGTCTCGCCCAGATCTTAGACGTCTCACTGACTTCTTTTCAGCCCAGGAGCCTGATGGCGGCTTCCCGCCACTACGATCCGTCTCTTCACCAGCGCGGCAGGAGAGGGAAAGCCACTCAGCTCATGCAGCCACGGGTATTTCATCTCCTCCTCCGGCTAGCCACGATGAAACAGAGACGAGAGGCAAGCGAGCCCACACGCCGTACAGATCCAATGCCGGGGGAAGTGAGCTCCGTGATGATGCTGAACCAGAACAAGGGGAAGCCATGATGACCATGCTGCCGGTGAGTGACTCCATAGCCGGCTCAAGGAGAGGCGATATTTCCCCCTCAGATAAATCGCGTTCCCCCGCTGTAGCTAAAGCACCAGCGATAGGGGTTTGCGACAGTAGATCCTCTGCAAGACTTTGTATGCACAGATCAGGCGGTGACAGAAAACTCACTAAAAGCGATGATGACGGCTGTACATCACTCCCTTACATCGCAGTTACAACATGTAGCTTCCTCCATTACATCTGCAGTGGATGACCTGGGTTCCAGGGTGAACCATATTGAACACAAAATGGGGGAACTAACCAACTCCCACAATGAGCTAATTGATGCACATTATACTCTGGAGGATGAAGTCGCAGGGCTGAGAGCTAAATTAGCCGACCTGGAGGACAGAAATAGGCGCAATTACCTGAAATTCAGAGGGCTATCAGATTCAATTGCACCGGCTAATCTGCAGCAATACCTGGGTGATATGCTCAAATCAATATTCCCAGACAAAGATCCCCAAATGCTCCTGATTGATAGGGCTCACTGTAACAGACCGTTTCAGCAGACAAGGGGGTAAAATCCGTTTAGGCGATATGCCCCTTTCTAAGAGACAGGCACAGCTACTGCAGAACACCAAACTCCCGAACTGGATACAAAATAGCACTCCAAACTGGAACCTCGCAAATAGCTGCCAGCAGACGAACAGGAAAAGCATAAAATCCGCTTACACTCCTGGCAATCAGTCTCCAACAGCATACAGGGAATCCCCCCAATAACGAGACAAGGCTCCGTGTTGAGGGTCAGCAGTGGTCTGACGTGCTGGCACACCCAGCCTGGTTTTTATTACAGTTGTTGCAAATACAGGTCCGCCCACAGGGTTTTGAAATACAACCAATCAGTAATTTACAACACATACAATGTAAATACAGCAACCAATCGTTCACGCCCCCAGAGGACCAGAAGGGAGACTGCGACACAGGACAGATACAACATATCCCCACAATGCATCATGGTTTCCTCCTCTCTGTCCCGGAGACAACCGAAGGCAATCCAATTATCTCTCAGGACAAAGGGAGATCACCAATACACATGTGGAGACAACAGGACAGACATCACCATTTAAACACACAATGGCACACCCCCACAGCAAACACAGACATTTAACATATCCCCAGATAGCTCAAGTCTGAGTGCATATCATTAGGTGAATGGCACTCAGAATACACAAATACAATAATATTAGCTATCTGGGTACCCTCACATAACATACAATTTAACCGAACGCATAATAACATAAAATACAATTCCACAGACAGATTTAAGCTGTGCGGCCGGTCTGTCTTCTCCTTTCAAGTTACTATGGGCCATAATCCTGAGGCAAGAGGCTTTTAAACAGCCCTCTCCAAAACCCAGTGGCGAGGTTGGTTTCGCCACACATCTCCCCCCCCCAGGGAAGACTAACCAGATACCTGACCTCACGCCGGTCGGTACCTGAGTTAGTCTGGCAGCCCACCCACAACCCAATACTGGACCTGTTGAATCTTAGGGCCTGGCTCTGTTCTGTATGTCCCCAGCTGTTGAGTGGGCATCTGCTACTCCTTGCTTTGTGGTTCTCCAGCTTGGAGCTGTAGGTACTTGGTGGGCAGAGGCCGACTGCGCTCTGCCCAGATGCCAGCTCTTCCACTGGGGATGCCTGTGGGAAGTCAGTCTCTGGACAAGAGGATAGGGGAGGGCAGAGGCCGACTGCACTCTGCCCTGATGCCAGCTCTTCTGCTGGCGTGAGGGGGGTACAAGCCAGTCCTGTAACAAGGGGGTCGGTGGAGCAGAGGCTAGCAGCTCTCTGCCCTGATGCCAGCTCTTCCGCTGGGAAGGGATCAGTGGGTATTGCAGGCTCATCCCCTGCCCCCAGAACTCGGTTGGGAAGTAGCTGGGAAGGGGAGGGCTCGCTTACCTCCTCCTCCTGGTATCCCTGCGGAGATGGCTGGAGATCTGGTTGTTTGAGGGGGAGACTGACTGTCTCCTCTTTGGCTAAATAGCCCTGTTGCTGGGGGACAGGACCGACTGTCCCTACCCCCTGTGCTGTAAGTGCAGAGACCACGGTCCCATCTGCACAGTTGTGGGGCTTACTGTCTCCCCCTGGTGTGTTAAGCTGCCGCTGGGGAATGGAGACTAGGCTCCCAGTTCCCAACAAATCCTTCTGTTGCTGTGGGATGGAGACTGGGCTCCCAATTCCCAACAACTCAATTTGCTGCTGGGGGACAGGACCGACCGTCTCTGCCCCCTGTAACTCAGCCTGCCGCTGGGGAATGGAGACTGGGCTCCCAATTCCCTGCAGGACCGGTGGAGAGACCTCGGTCCCATCTCTACCGGCCACCTGGGGTCCTTCCCAGTAACGCTCTACAATATCTGCCCAGCTGAATGGGTCTGGATCTGGGTCTGTCACCTTACTGTCCCGCTGAGCCTTCCCAATGGAGTGGAAGAGATCTCGGTAGTCCTGCTCCAGTTCCCACTCCAGGGTTGCTAGGTGAGCCAGGTCTTGCTCTACCTCATGGGGGTCATCCCACTCATGCCTAGCCTCCCTCTCATAGAAAATGTCCTGAAGTCTGGACTGTGCAGGGCTCCCGAAGTCAGGCTCTTCAAAGGACTCCCATAACAAGCCAGGACCATCAAACTCCTCTCCCTCTGGCTTGTCATGTTCGGCTGTCCAGGGTATATACTGTGCCATATACCACAAGAGCGCCTGGTAGGCATCCTCCACCCATAGCTCCTGCCATACCCGGTGCTCTAGTTCCTTCACTCATTCCTCCAGGGGCTGCTCTCCCAGGAAGGGCATCCGCAGGGCCACTTGCTTCTGCAACCGCTGCTCTTCACTGGGGAGACTCTCACCCCGCTGGTATTGTACATTATCCAGGGCCTGGTACCAGATGCCTTTCCTTAATGCATCCCGGCCATCCAGGTCCTCCTCCTCGTATAACCCTGCTTGTTCCATCCTGTTGCTTTTAGGGTCACTGTACTGGGACATGCGTTGCCCTTAAATTGTAGAATCCACAGAAATGGTGTCTCCTGTAGCTGTCCTTCTGGCTGTAGGAACGATCCCGCTGCTTGCCACCAATGTAACGGACCGTTTCAGCAGACAAGGGGTTAAAATCCGTTTAGGCGATATGCCCCTTTCTGAGAGACAGGTACAGCTACTGCAGAACACCAACCTCCCGAACTGGATACAAAATAGCACTCCAAACTGGAACCTCGCGAATAGCTGCCGGCAGACGAACAGGAAAAGCGTACAGTCAGCTTACACTCCTGGCAATCAGTCTCCAACAGCATACAGGGAATCCCCCCAATGACGAGACAAGGCTCCGTGTTGAGGGTCAGCAGTGGTCTGACGTGCTGGCACACCCAGCCTGGTTTTTATTACAGTTGTTGCAAATACAGGTCCGCCCACAGGGTTTTGAAATACAACCAATTAGTAATTTACAACACATACAATGTAAATACAGCAACCAATCGTTCACGCCCCCAGAGGACCAGAAGGGAGACTGCGACACAGGACAGATACAACATATCCCCACAATGCATCATGGTTTCCTCCTCTCTGTCCCGGAGACAACTGAAGGCAATACAATTATCTCTCAGGACAAAGGGAGATCACCAATACACATGTGGAGACAACAGGACAGACGTGATCATTTAAACACACAATGGCACACCCCCACAGCAAACACAGACATTTAACATATCCCCAGATAGCTCAAGTCTGAGTGCATATCATTAGGTGAATGGCACTCAGAATACACGAATACAATAATATTAGCTATCTGGGTACCCTCACATAACATACAATTTAACCGAACGCATAATAACATAAAATACAATTCCACAGACAGATTTAAGCTGTGCGGCCGGTCTGTCTTCTCCTTTCAAGTTACTATGGGCCATAATCCTGAGGCAAGAGGCTTTTAAACAGCCCTCTCCAAAACCCAGTGGCGAGGTTGGTTTCGCCACACTCACCATCTGCCTAAACCTAAACACCTTCCAGCTTCAGCGTCCAAGGATGTCATTGCACGCTTTCACTTTTACTGCATTAAGGAAGAGCTTGTCTCCTATATCAGGAAAAATCATAACTTACCAGCTCCGTTTCAGGACATTCAAATAGGATGCAACTTTCACCAATAACCAGAGTTCTGAGGGATCTCCAAATTCCATACAAGTGGGGTTTTCCGCTGAAACTCCTGATTCATAAGGATGGGAAAACTTTTATTATCAAGAACCCTGAAGAAGGAGAGTCGTTGCTTAAATCGTGGAACACTGGAAGATCCTCATCGCCAGTTCCAGCTAGAAAGAAATCTACTACCCATGTGACCCCGGATTGGTCCACGGTGGGAGACTGATCCTGAAAGTAGTACCTATGTTGCACTTGTTTCCCTATAGCCAAATCACTATCACCAGAAGGGATGGCGGAGTAAGGCCGAACTGTTCACCCCCAATTTCTCTGGTCCAGGTTTCTTCTGAGAACCTCCTTTAGACCAGACATACCCAGTTGTTGTTTAATAACCTATGTTTCCTCTACAGGTTGTATCAGTACTGTTATTTGATTTTTTTTGTCCTTTCTATTTTTCTTTTTCTTTTTTTCCAATGGTCCCATGTCGATCTATCATCCTCCACCAGAATCTAGGGTTGTAGATGTTATAGCATGTTTTCAGCATCAAGGTAATAGTCTTTATGATTGCGGTTAGGGTGCTGTCTATTAATGCCAAGGGGCTAAACTCCCCTTATAAGAGATCCTCACTCTGGAAAGATGTGCGGTCCTCGCAGACAGATATTGTATGTATTCAGGAAACGCATTTCATGCAGAACAATCATCCAGATTTCGCTAACAAAGGTTTGTCTACTGTATTACTTGCTAATTCTAGTAAAAAGAAAGCAGGGGTGGCTATTGCGATTAGAGATTCTCTGGGTTTGCAGGTTGAGAAAGTGTTAACTGATGTGAGTGGGAGATATATCGTCCTTGTAGGTCTAATTGGCCCAGTCACGTTGACCCTGGTTAATATATACGCCCCCAATAAATCTCCCGTCAGGTTCCTAAATAAAGTCCTGAGAAAAGCGCACAGTGTGCAAAAGGGACATTTAATGATTTGTGGGGACTTTAACATAGTACCAGATAGGAATATGGATTCTTCAAGTTCTAGCAGAATATTGGCTCCATCCTTGGGGCGATGGCTGAGATATAATCGACTATACGACACATTTCGATGTTTAAACGCGAATTCGAAAGAATATAGCTTTTACTCCGCTAGACATCGGTCGCTCTCTCGAATCGATCTGTTTCTCGCGGACAGGCCTTTACTATCTAGGATCTCTAGATCTTCGGTAGGAACAACGTCGTGGTCTGACCACGCACCAATCTCGTGTTCAATTTCCCAGATATTGCCAACTAGTGCTCAAAAAACCTGGAGAAATAACACTTTTCGCCTCCGTCACCCTAAATACAAGCAACGTACAGAAGCTGCCATAAAGGAATATTTCTCTCTCAACGATACAGGGGATATTAGTGCTTTTACCCTTTGGCAAGCCCACAAAGCGACTATCAGAGGTGAACTGCTAAAACAGAGTTCACATTTTAAAAGATCGCGAGAGGCCAAACTTTCATCTCTCCTGGAAGAGTAGGCTAAAATGGAGGAACAAATAAGATTAGATCCATCCGTAACTCTTCACAGGAAGTTAATGTCTTTGAGAAATGAAATCCATTCCACTCTCCAAATAGACTATGATCGTCAATTAACCTCCATGCGACTGTCATACTATAAGTCCTATAATAAACCGAGTAGGTTAATGGCGAGGAAAGTAAAACCCTTAGCACAAAAAATTAACATCCCATATATGCTTGCCCCCCGATAAAAAGTCCAGAATCACTCATCCCAATGAGATAGCGGAATCTTTCAACCAATACTACTGGAAGTTGTATAATCTTAACAAAGATCCCGACACACTGCAACCATCTGTAGAGAGCATTGCTTCTTTTCTCCAAAAAGTTAACCTACCCTCATTGAATACTGAACAACTGGAGGAACTGAACTCTCCAATCTCAGTTTCAGAAGTCGAAGCCACCATTAAATCTCTCAAACCAAACAAATCACCTGGCCCTGACGGGTATTCAAATGAATATTATCAACTGTTTTCCCCTATACTACAACCACATCTTGTGCAACTTTTTAATAAGGTGTTAGCTGGAGATCAATTTCCATCTGAAATGTTACAAGCTACGATTGTCACTATACCAAAGCCGGGAGATTCAACAGATTCCCCAGCAAATTTTCGCCCGATTTCCCTCCTCAATTGCGATGTTAAGCTGTATGCAAAATTACTGGCCCATAGGCTTTTAAAAATTTTACCTAAATTAATCCATAGTGACCAAGTGGGCTTTACAAATGGTAGGGAGGCACCAGATGGTACCCGTAGGATATTGGGTCTTCTACAAAAGGCTGGGGGTTTGGCAACGCCTTCTCTGCTACTTACTTTAGATGCAGAGAAGGCGTTCGACCGGATTCATTGGGGATTTGCATCAGCTGTACTAGATAAATTTGGCTTTCGGGGTCATATAAAAAACGCGATCCTTGCTCTTTATTCCTCCCCGTCCGCTAGGGTATTGGTGAATGGATCCCTCTCCTCCCCTTTTTCCATTACTAACAGTACCCGCCAGGGCTGCCCTCTCTCCCCTTTCCTCTTCTTAATGGTAATGGAGCCCTTTGCGGAAATGATACGGATGGCAGATAAGATTCGTGGTATACCAGCGGGCAATCGACAGCATAAGATTGGATTATTTGCTGATGATGTTATTCTGACCGTATCTGACCCCTTGTCTTCGCTTCGGGCTACATTACAGATTATAAGGGAATTCGGAGAGGTATCCTACTATAAAATCAATGAATCTAAATCCCAGATATTAGCCATCAGGATTCCCCCATCTTTGAGGAAGGTGTTAGAAATTGAATTCCCTTTTCAATGGGCGGTAGATTCTATCACTTACCTAGGCGTTCAAATTTGCTTCCCGCTTTCGCGCTTAGACCTGAACAAATACTCCAAATTGGACCTATCCTGGTTAGGGCGAGTAGTAATATATGAAATGATGGTGCTCCCAAAGATTCTGTATCTATTTCGTACTCTCCCCATACCTATCCCTGTCTCAGTCTTTGTAAAATTTAAGGCCCAAATGCTCTCCTTTATTTGGAACAAAGGCCTTCACAGAATAGCAGCCTCTATACTTTATAGTCATAGAACGCATGGAGGCTTAGGGGTCCCAAATCTCCAGGGATACTACAACTCCTTTGTGTTCAAGCAGTTACAATTTTGGTACAGTCAAGAACAAACTCCAAGCTGGCAAAAGATAGAGGTGGACCTTAACAAAGGGAAATCTCTTTACTCTCTTCTTTCATTGCATGCTATAGACGACAGCTTTCCGCTACCTACAGCGCTGACTCTGAAATCATCAATTCAGACTTGGAAGTTGTTGTTACAAAGGGTGGGTCCGACCTCCCCAAAGAGAACTATACAGATACCCATAGAAATTATGCAATACTCTATTTCGGGGTTTCTCGGTGAATAGTTGGCGGAAAGCTGGAATACAGGTGCTAAATGATTTATATGATAATTATGTTCTTAAGTCATTTGCAAGCCTTCAAGCCTCTTATAAGCTACCAGAAACATATCATTATCAATACACTAGGATTGCTCACTTTCTACCTAAAGGGCCTAAACGAACTGCAAAACTTCCAGTAGTTCTTCTAAATACTATACGTTGTACACAAGGAGATACACGTATTCCTACCAGCTCAATATACAAAACAGTAATAGGTGATGAATTCCTTTCAAAGAAAGCTCATTTTCTGAATTTGGAAAGGGATTTAAATGGCAAACAGCGATTAAAATTACTCTACAGGCTACAAAGTGTTCTAATTTGTTGGAAGGCTACCTTAAATTACTTTCTAGGTGGTATTTTACCCCGGCCAAGCTTTCCAGATTTTATCCCAATGTCGAAAATGTATGTTGGCGTTGTCAGAAGACGCCTGGTAATCTGTTACATATATTCTGGGAATGCGTGGGAATCCTTCCCTTTTGGGTTGAGGTTGAAGGTCTGGTGGGAGAAGTAACAGGCTTTAATATTACACTTTCTCCAGCTTTGGCACTCCTCTCATTAGACCTCGATTTGTTTCCACGGCAGTTTAGAGTTTTAACCTGTCATATTCTACTAACAGCCAAAATCCTGATTGCTAAACACTGGAAGTCGGCCAAGATTCCTTCCCGGACTGACCTAATAGACAAAATCTCCACACATGTTATCTTTGAACATCTCTGGGCTCAGAGGACTAAAAGGTTGCGGCATTTTCATTCCTCCTGGTCCCCTTGGCTTGCTAAATTCCCTATGCCTAGTTAACCTAACTCCCCCGTTTTGATTCTAGGCTGGCTCCACAAGCTGGTTTAGTTCTCCAGCAGAGATAACACTGGGGCCCATCGATTTCCTTACTTCCTTATTTTATTGGTATTTCCCTTTTTTTTATTCTTTACTGTTTATTTTCTTGTCTTTGTTCTTCTTCTTATTTCTTGATTGTCGCGGTTCTACGTTGGCAGCACCCGGGCGGGTGCCGTAGAACTTCTTTAATATACAAAATTAGGTCAATGTTCTCTTATCAGTGGCTGCGACCACTTTACATTGTTGTGTTATGTATCGTACATATTGTACTCTGAGTGGCTGCGTCCACATTGTAATGATGATCATTTTATTTGCCTCTTTGACAATAAAAATGTATTGAATTTAAAAAAAAATATTACATTTTGTTTGCTGTTAACCCTTGCTTTGTAAAAGTAAAAAAAAATATTAAAATGGAAAATCTGCCCAAAAAGTTTAATTTTGAAATTTTATCTCTATTTTCCAATAATTCTTGTGGAACACCTAACGTTTGTAAAATCAGTTTTGAATACCTTGAGGGGTGTAGTTTCCAAAATGGGGTCACTTTTATGGAGTTTCCACTCTAGGGGTGCATCAGGGGGGCTTCATATGGGACATGGTGTCAAAAAAAACAGTCCAGCAAAACCTGCCTTCCAAAAAACGTATGGCATTCCTTTCCTTCTGCACCCTGCCGTTTGCCCGTACAGCAGTTTACAACCACATATGGGGTGTTTCTGTAAACTACAGAATCAGGGCCCTAAATATTGAGTTTGGTTTGGCTGTTAACTAGGGATGAGCGAACCCAAACTGTATAGTTTGGGTTCGTACCGAATTTTGGGGTGTTCGTGACACGGACCCGAACCCGAACATTTTCGTAAAAGTCCGGGTTCGGTGTTCGGCGCTTTCTTTTTTTTTTTAATTAACATTTTATTTTTATTTTTTAAAACATACAGAGAACAAGTAATAACGCAGGTATATATGCATATGACTTGCAAAAATCAGTTACACAAATATGTATGGCAAGGAGAAGCAATTATCTCCATCTCGGTTTGTGAGAGTAACAAGCATGGTGCATCTCAGCATTACAGTAAAACATAAGAGTACAACATAAGATAAAGGTACAAGAGCAAGAGGGGGAGGGGTTGGACAAGGGGAGGGGGGGGAGGGGATGAGTTGAGGGAAAGGAGGAGGGGTGGAAAGAAACATCTAATCACATCATAAGATCTGTAAAATGTAAGAAAGAGAAAAACTGTGCCTAAGGGTTTCAAGGAAAAAGCCTGAATTTTTTCCAGGGGTTCCAGATATTGAGGAAGGTGGATCTCGTTCTCGATTCCCAATGGGAAATTTCTTTGAGCCTGTAAATCTGGTCAACTTTGGCGTACCAGCTCTCGAAACTGGGGGTATCTGGAGTGAGCCAAAGCTTTGGAATCAATAGTCTAGCAGCTCCAAGCATAAGAGAAAAAAGAGATGATTGATATCTATTGGTTTTGCAAATCCCCAATGTGAGTAGAACCAGTTCTGGGGAACATAAAATGTTAGTTTGGCATATTTTATTAATCCTTTTGACTATTTCTATCCACCATGGTTTAATTATTTCACAAGACCACCAGATATGGAAGTAGGAGCCTTTTTCTTTATTGCATCTCCAGCACATATCTGATGAATCCTTATTATGCAGGCAAGTCTTATCTGGGGTTTTATACCACCGAGAAAGTATTTTGTAGCTGTTTTCTTGGGTATAAACACACCTGGAGATCTTGTGTGGGGCAATCAAC
The DNA here is from genome assembly GCF_014858855.1 of Bufo gargarizans. NCBI lineage: Eukaryota > Metazoa > Chordata > Amphibia > Anura > Bufonidae > Bufo > Bufo gargarizans. The sequence goes on along the minus strand of NC_058080.1, from coordinate 217,765,035 downwards.
ATGGAAGAGACTTCTGAGCTAGACAGAGAGCGTCGAAGGTCCTTCTCCCATAGTCCCACTATAGCTGGTTTGAGGTTGGAGGTTGGGGATTTAAAATTTTTGTAAATCGTGGAAATAAGTTTGGGGGGATATTGGGGGCTACTTAATAGTTTGTCGAACCAGGAGAGTTCATCTTTGGACGAAGTGTTTTTAAGGGAACCAAGGATCTCTCCCTTTAGAAATCTCAGTGGAATGGGATTGCACGTTTTTGTTTTGAGTATCTCCAATGTTTTCTGGTCACCAAATAAAGTTCCTTCCGGGTCCACCAGGTCCCTTACAGGGGTGTCAGAGAGCCTTAATGAAAGAGGGAAGCATTCTCTGAGTTCTTTAGGTGCAAGGGCCACTAAGTCCTTAATAAGTAATAGAGGGGAGGGAAGTGAAAAAGATCCCACACTAGTTAAAAACCATTTCCACGTCTTTAGAGTAGTTCTAATCATAGAGTTGGGAACATGAACTCCTGGCGGAGAAAGAGTCTTGCCAGACAACAAGAGGGATCTTAAAGGTGATTCTAGGAAGGAGTTCTCCAGGGTGAGCCAGGATTTGGTAGGGGGGGATCTAATCCAGTCGACCGTCCTGGATAAAAGGAAGGATTTCATATAGATCTCAGGGTCTGGTAGGGCTATTCCCCCAGCTCTCTTTGGTTTAGAAAGCGTGGAGAAAGAGATACGAGGGGCCTTCCCCTGCCAAATAAACTTCCTAATGTGGTGATTTAGAGAGGTAAAGAATGTTTTGGGAATTTCAATTGGAAGTGTTTGCATTAGGTATGTCAGTCTTGGCATTATTAGGGACATTAGAAGATTTTTCCTACCAAACCAGGATAGAAAGGGGAAGTTAAGTGAGTCAAGTTGGGTAGTAATGGATTTCAATAATGGCTTATAATTCAAAGCGTAGAGGTCTGGTAGACGTGAGGTAAGATTTACTCCCAAATAAGTTAATTGTTGGGTATCCCAGTTGAATGGGGAGGTAGATTTGAGGTGCTTTAAAGTCACAGCGGAAAGGCCCATGTGCAGGACTTGAGATTTAGTGGGGTTTACCTTAAAATTTGATAAGGATCCAAATCGATTAAGTAGTGAAAGTATAATGGGCATGGACTTGGAAGGGTTAGTAGAAATTATTAAAAGATCGTCTGCAAAGGCAGCTAGCTTGAATTCTGTTCCCTCCACTCTCAAGCCTTTAATATTTTCCTCTTGTCTCAATGCTTGTAGCAGAGTCTTCATTACAAGAACAAAGAGGAGAGGGGAGAGAGGGCAGCCCTGTCTGGTCCCGTTTCTAATCGGGAAGCTGGAGGAGAGGATCCCATTAACCGACACGGACGCTGAGGAATGGGTATACATTGAGAAGACTGAGTTAATAAAGGGCTCTGGGATTTGGAATTTATGCAAGGCGGCTCGAATAAAGGACCAATCCACCCTATCAAAGGCCTTCTCAGCATCCGTGCCGATCAGGATCAGTGGGGTAGCCTTATGGGAAGCATAATAAAGGGCATTAAACACCTTGGTAGTGTTGTCTTTACCTTCACGACCTTTGACAAAACCTACTTGGTCAGAATGGATTAAGGAGGGGAGGAAATTATTCAGACGGAGGGCAAGCATTTTAGCCAATAGTTTTAGGTCTACATTGAGAAGGGAGATGGGGCGATAATTTGAACAGGAGGTAGGGTCCTTTCCTGTTTTTGGGATAATGGTGATGGTAGCCCTAGTCATATCTGTAGTAATTGGGGAACCGCTTAGAGATAAGTTATATATTGGGAGTAAATATGGGACGAGGATATCTTTAAAGGAAGAGTAGTAGGTTATTGGGAGGCCGTCTGGACCAGGGCATTTCCCCTTAGGTGTTGATTTGATAGCCGCATCCAATTCTGAGGCCGAAAATGGCCTGGAGAGGAGATCCTTTTGAGTGATTGATAGGGCTGGAAGGGTAAGAGAGTCTAAGAAAAGTTTAATATGTGGTATTTTTTCCTCAGCAGTGTAAGTTAGTTCTTGGGTGGGGAGGTTATAAAGGGATTTATAAAAGAGTTGGAATTGTTCCGCTACATCTTCTGATTTATATAAGGGGGCACCTAGAGGGGATTTAATGCACTGGACATATCGGGACTCCCTCCTCTGTTTTATCCTTCTGATCATATATTTGGAGGCCTTATTGCCATGGGCATAAAATTTCTGTTGAAATGATAGAAAAAATTTAGCTGATCGTTCGTTCAAAATATTTTGGAGTTCTGATCTAAGGGATAGGAGTTCCGACAGGTGCAGAGCGAGGAGGGATTGTTTGTGTGATTTTTCAAGGGAGTGGATCCGTGAAAGAAGGAGGTTTAATTTCTTATCCGATTCCCTCTTAAGGAAAGAGCAAAGGCTGATAAGTTTACCTCTAATATATGGTTTATGGGCGTCCCAGAGTGTCTGAGGGGAGATTTATGGGGATTTATTGAGAGCAAAGTATTCCTCTAAGTAAGAAGCGATCTGGGTCTTATGATTAGTGTTATCTAATAAGGACTCATTAAGACGCCAATTAGGAGTTCTGGGGTGGCCCTGGGGTGTTTGCAGATCACAGAATATAGGGGCATGATCAGATAACGTGATATTTCCTATCTTGGTTGACTTACACAACTGTAATAGGTTTTTGGGGATAAATACATAATCGATTCTAGTGTATGAATTATTGGCCGAGGAATAAAAGGAGAAGTCTATCTCATTAGGGTGTAAACACCTCCACACATCCACAATTCCTAAATCAAATAGTTTGGTCTGAAGGGATTTAAGACCCCTAGAGGAGACTGAGGATTTCTTTGAGGAAGAATCTAAGAAGGGGTTGAGGGTTAGGTTAAAGTCTCCTGCTAGTATTAGAGAGCCTTCTACATGTGTTTCTACAAGCTTCAGGAGAGAATGAAACCAGTCAATCTGACCAGAATTGGGGGCGTAGACATTGACCAGGGTATAGGTCTGTTGGCCTATTGTACCCTTGAGAATAATATATCTGCCCTCTGGGTCCAAGACCTGAGAAAGGAAAGTAAAAGGGAAATCCTTATGGAACCCTATGCTCACTCCTCTAGAAGCAGCGCCACCAGCACCACAATGATACCAGTTAGGGTATTTAGCATATGAGAGATTGGGGTAGTGGTTATGCTTAAAGTGAGTCTCCTGAAGGAAGATCACATAGCTTTTCTCCTTCCCTAAAAGGGAGAAGATTTGACATCTTTTGGAAGGCGATCTTAATCCCTTAACATTGTAGGAAATTAATTGTATGTCCGCCATCATCTTGTATAAGAAAGTGGGGACGGGGGGTGAGTGATAAGAAATTGAATATACTTAGCTGCTGCTTGAGGGGTTTGAGACACAAAAAGGAGCAGGTAGGGTTGCACAAGAGATCTCTCACAAATATGATTGTAACTGCAAAAGTAAGGTATGGCAAGCATTAGTACAATATACCTGGTACAATATAAAAAGAATAAACATAACAAGAAACATAACAAGAGCTTGCTAGTAAGCTCAAATGAAGTAGTAGTGTTTGGGCAAATTTGCTCAGTTAACAGCAATGATAAGAACAAGTACAGAGGGGGGAGTAGACAAAATGTCATACAGATGAGTAGAAAAAACCCTCAAAGGCTGTAACTACTGGATGTTGGGGTCAGAGATCTGGATTAACAAATGGATTCACTTATCCGGTAATGAAAGCCTCTTAGGAGTTGTTGCCAGGATTCCTCTCCTATTCTTCTGTGATTTTGGAGTGCGCAGAGTTTCCCAGGGGGATATCACAGGTAGAGGTGGCAAGGATGATAGGCTCTGGACTGTCTCCCAGTTCTCTATGTCCAGAGGGGAGATTTTTAATTGAGCATATACTTTGTCCAGATCAGCGAAGGAGGTGATGGTAATGCGGCGTCCTTCATGAGGGAACGAAAGACCAAACGGGAAAGTCCAGCGGTAAGTGATGTTGTGTTGCCGGAGCGATTCCGTCAGCGGTTTCAAGGATCTACGCTTCTTTAAAGTTGATTGAGCCAGATCTTGGAAAATGGAGATGTTGTTATTTTCCCATCTCAGGGGTTCCGCTTGCCTAGCCCCAGACATAATGGCTTCCTTAACCGGGAAGTGCAAGAATTTACAAATGACATCGCGGGGGGGCTCTGATGGCTGCGGTTTCGGGCGAAGGGCTCTGTGGGCCCTCTCTATTATCACTTCGTGAGCGGAGTCGGGTCCCAAGATCTGGAGGCATTTCTGTATAACTGCCTGCGGAACGTCTATTGGAGCAACAGTTTCTGGTATCCCGCGAAAGCGTAAATTGTTCCTTCTATTTCTATTCTCCTGTTCTTCAATGGCAGAATATAAGGAGTTGAGGTGGGTCTGACATTCACCCAGACTACTGGCTGTTTCTGTTTGGTGTGATATAATGGACGCTTGATTTTCCTCCAAAGTCTCCACACGCCTGCCAATATGGCGGATGTCCTCTTTAATAGAGGAGAGATCTTGGCTGAGGGGGCCCACAGCGTCTGCCAAAGCTTCCTTGAGGTAAGATCGGGAGATAGGGAGCCTGTCAGTGTCAGGAGAAGCATCCCTTACCTCTTCTGCGTCGGCTGTCTCTCTCAAATGCCTAGCTGTGCAGCCTCGTGGAGTGCCGGGCGCCATCTTGGGTTCCTTGCTTGTAGCGATCGCAGCCGCTTTTTTAATAAAACGGTCCATGTCTCCAGGTTGACTGGAGGATCGGGTACTGCTCGCTTGGTCAGAGGGTTTTTGGCCGCCTATTTTGACCATTGTGACATCCAGTGGAGCGGTTTAAACAAGCTTTTAGGGTTTAGTCTGCAGGAGAGCAGCACTTCACATTACCGTCCGGCAGCGGTGCTAGCTCCGCCCACCCGGTGTTCGGCGCTTTCTTGGCGCTTTTTGAAAGGCTGTAAAGCAGCCAATCAACAAGCGTCATACTACTTGCCCCAAGAGGCCATCACAGTCATGCCTACTATTGGCATGGCTGTGATTGGCCAGTGCAGCATGTGACCCAGCCTCTATTTAAGCTGGAGTCACGTAGCACCGCATGTCACTCTGCTCTGATCAGTGTAGGGATAGGATGCAGATGCTGCTGTTAGGGCGAGATTAGGCAGGGATTTACTCTTCCAAAACACTTAATGAAGTGATCGATCTACAGCTGGGAATCATTCAACCTCTGCTATATAAATGCTCACTGTTTTTAGGCTGCCCAGAGCGTTTTTCTGTCACTTTTTTCTGGGGTGATCGGCGGCGCAAGCTGCCACCAAGTACATTTAACCAATAGTGTTTTTTTTATTTTTTTTTGCTATATCCTATATCAGGGGCTTGGCTGTGCTTACTATTTTATTGAGGGGTGAAATACAATTGCCAAAATAGCAGTACCCTAAATCTGGTGTTTCAGCTGTGGCTAGCCAATTGTAATACTGTCTGCTGTCTGGCAAAGGATATATTTTTTTCTGGGTTGAAATAAAACTCCCAAATTAGCAATTCCCTAAATCAGTGGTTTCCCGCTGTAGCAGGCCAAGTTTAAAACTATCCATAAAAGGGTATATTACTTTGAAGTTGCTGATAGGGTCATCCTCAATAACTTCACACGCTACCGTGCATCTCCAAGTCTAATTCTGTCCGTAAACGTATACCTGTCATCCAGGGCCTAAATACTAGGCCTACAATTTATATTCAGCTAAATCTGTGGTTACTGCTGTGCCTGTATTAGTATAATACGGTACCTAAATAGATAGCCAGATAGTGTTAGGTGCCTGTAAAAAAAGGCCTGAATTTGAATTTAATACATTGGGCCAAATAATGTTTTTCTTATTGTTGTGAACGGTAACAATGAGATAAACATCTAGTAAGGGACGCGGACGCGGACATGGTCGTAGTGGTGTTAGTGGACCCTCTGGTTCTGGGAGAGGACATGGCCGTTCTGCCACAGCCACACGTCCTAGTGTACCAACTACCTCAGGTCCCAGTAGACGCCAGAATTTACAGCGATATTTGGTGGAGCCCAATGCCATTCTAAGGATGGTAAGGCCTGAGCAGGTACAGGCATTAGTCAATTGGGTGTCTGTTGTGGCAGGCCAAGGGTCAGCCACGTGATGATCGTTGCCTCGTGTTGAGGTGAATGACGTCGATGGAGGAAAATGACAGAAGTCTGAGTATAGTTCAAAACCTTGTCAGGACCCTAAAGTGAAAGTGTCCTGCACCCTTTATTTATACACAGTTCAAAGGGTGTAACCCCTCAACGTAAAACATGATTGGTTTACAGACATTTCAATAATGGCTTTTGAATCCATCTATTGATTGGTTAGTTATTTTTCAAGTTTCACTTTTACAAAAATGTGTTGACTAAAGAGTTTAGATTTTCCAGCAAGAGAGGCATAATTTCCCAGTAGTAGTACAAATGTTATCTTATCTTAACACACACAGTTCACTTCTATAGGTTTTTTTAGCTTATGCTTGTTCTTTTCAAATGTCACCACATTATATCACATATACAGAGAAAATGAAAAACATCTTATGAATTTTATATCCACTTTCAGAAAAGCTGGATAATTTCCTTCACATGGACAGTGGATCCAGCACGTTCACATTATCTCCCACCCAGTCTTCTGCAGAAAGCTCACAGATGGCGCCTGAAAACCAAGCCCATCAGTCTGTCACATCACCCCCATGCATATCAGGGAAACTGTCTGAGCCTCAAGTTATGCAGCAGTCTCTTATGCTGTTTGAAGACTCTGCTGGCTGGGTTTCCCAAGGGCATCTACCTAGCCCTTCCCCAGCGGTGGAAGACATAGAATGCACTGACGCACAACCACTTATGTTTCCTGATGATGAGGACATGGGAATACCACCTCAGCACGTCTCTGATGATGAAATACAGGTGCCAACTGCTACGTCTTTCTGCAGTGTGCAGACTGAACAGGAGGTCAGGGAGGAAGACTGGGTGGAAGACGATGCAGGGGACGATGAGGTCCTAGACCCCACATGGAATAAAGGTAGTGCCACTGACTTTCAGAGTTCGGAGGAAGAGGCAGTGGTGATACCGAGCCAACAGCGTAGCAAAAGAGGGAGCAGTGGGCAAAAGCAGAACACCCGCCGCCAAGAGACTCCGCCTGCTACTGACCGCCGCCATCTGGGACCGAGCACCCCAAAGGCAGCTTCAAGGAGTTCCCTGGCATTGGAGTTCTTCAAACAATGTGCTGATGACAAGACCCAAGTGGTTTGCACGCTGTGCCATCAGAGCCTGAAGCGAGGCATTAACGTTCTGAACCTTAGCACAACCTGCATGACTAGGCACCGGCATGCGAAGCATGAACTGCAGTGGAGTAAACACCTTAAAAACAAGGAACTCACTCAGACTCCCCCTGCTATCTCTTCTGCTGCTGCCGCCTCGGCCTCTTCCTCCGCCTCTGGAGGAACGTTTGCACCTGCCGCCCAGCAAACAGAGGATGTACCACCAACACCACCACCTCTGTCACCAAGCATCTCAACCATGTCACACGGCAGCGTTCAGCTCTCCATCTCACAAACATTTGAGAGAAAACGTAAATTCCCACCTAGCCAACCTCGATCCCTGGCCCTGAATGCCAGCATTTCTAAACTCCTGGCCTATGAAATGCTGTCATTCAGGCTGCTGGACACAGACAGCTTCAAACAGCTCATGTCGCTTGCTGTCCCACAGTATGTTGTTCCCAGCCGCCACTACTTCTCCAAGAGAGCCGTGCCTTCCCTGCACAACCAAGTATCCGATAAAATCAAGTGTGCACTGCACAACGCCATCTGTGGCAAGGTCCACCTAACCACAGATACGTGGACCAGTAAGCACGGCCAGGGACGCTATATCTCCCTAACTGCATACTAGGTAAATGTAGTGGCGGCTGGGACCCAGGCGGAGAGCTGTTTGGCGCACGTCCTTCCGCCGCCAAGGATCGCAGGGCAACATTCTTTGCCTCCTGTGGCCTCCTCCTCCTACTCGGCTTCCTCCTCCTCTTCTTCCACCTGCTCATCCAGTCAGCCACCCACCTTCACCACCAACTTCAGCACAGCCCAGGGTAAACGTCAGCAGGCCATTCAGAAATTTATATGTTTGGGGGACAGGTCCCAAACCGCACAGGAGTTGTGGCGGGGTATTGAACAACAGACCGACGAGTGGTTGCTGCCGGTGAGCCTCAAGCCCGGCCTAGTGGTGTGTGATAATGTGCGAAATCTCGTTGCAGCTCTGGGACTAGCCGGTTTGACGCACATCCCTTGCCTGGCGCATGTGCTGAATTTGGTGGTGCAGAAGTTCATTCACAAATACCCAGACATGTCAGAGCTGCTGCATAAAGTGCGGGCCGTCTGTGCGCGCTTCCGGCGTTCACATCCTGCCGCTGCTCGCCTGTCTGCGCTACAGCGTAACTTCGGCCTTCCCGCTCACCGCCTCATATGCGACGTGCCCACCAGGTAGAACTCCACCTTGCACATGCTGGACAGACTGTGCGAGCAGCAGCAGGCCATAGTGGAGTTTCAGCTGCAGCACGCACGGGTCAGTCGCCCTGCGGAGCAGCACCACTTCACCACCAATGACTCGGCTCCATGCAAGACCTGTGTGCCCTGTTGCGCTGTTTCTAGTACTCCACCAACATGGCCAGTGGCGATGACGCCGTTATCAGCGTTACAATACCACTTCTATGTCTCCTTGAGAAAACACTTAGGGTGATGATGGAAGAGGAGGTGGCCCAGGAGGAGGAGGAGGAGGAGGAAGAGGGGTCATTTTTAGCACTTTCAGGCCAGTCTCTTTGAAGTGACTCAGAGGGAGGTTTTTTGCAACAGCAGAGGCCAGGTAAAAATGTGGCCAGCCAGGGCCCACTTCTGGAGGACGAGGAGGACGAAGATGAGGAGGAGGTGGAGGACGATGAGGATGAAGCATGTTCACAGCGGGGTGGCACCCAACGCAGCTCAGGCCCATCACTGGTGCGTGGCTGGGGGGAAACGCAGGACGATGACGATACGCCTCCCACAGAGGACAGCTTGTCCTTACCTCTGGGCAGCCTGGCACACATGAGCGACTACATGCTGCAGTGCCTGCGCAACGACAGCAGAGTTGCCCACATTTTAATGTGTGTGGACTACTGGGTTGCCACCCTGCTGGATCCACGGTACAAAGACAATGTGCCCACCTTACTTCCTACACTGGAGCGTGATAGGAAGATGCGCGAGTACAAGCGCACGTTGGTAGACGCGCTACTGAGAGCATTCCCAAATGTCACAGGGGAACAAGTGGAAGCCCAAGGCGAAGGCAGAGGAGGAGCAAGAGGTCGCCAACGCAGCTGTGTCACGGCCAGCTCCTCTGAGGGCAGGGTTAGCATGGCAGAGATGTGGAAAAGTTTTGTCACCACGCCACAGCTAACTGCACCACCACCTAATACAGAACGTGTTAGCAGGAGGCAACATTTCACTAACATGGTGGAACAGTACGTGTGCACACCCCTCCACGTACTGACTGATGGTTCAGCCCCATTCAACTTCTGGGTCTCCAAATTGTCCACGTGGCCAGAGCTAGCCTTTTATGCCTTGGAGGTGCTGGCCTGCCCGGTGGCCAGCGTTTTGTCTGAACGTGTATTTAGCACGGCAGGGGGCGTCATTGCAGGCAAACGCAGCCGCCTGTCTACAGCAATGTGGACAAGCTGACGTTCATAAAAATGAACCAAGCATGGATCCCAAAGGACCTGTCCATCCCTTGTGCAGATTAGACATTTATAACTACCTCCCCTTAACCATATATTATTGTACTCCAGGGCACTTCCTCATTCAATCCTTTTTTTATTTTCATTTTACCATTATATTGCGGGGCAACCCAAAGTTAAATAAACCTCTCCTCTGTCTGGGTGCCGGGGCCTAAAAATATCTGACAGTGGCCTGTTCCAGTGTTGGGTGACATGAAGCCTGATTCTCTGCTATGACATGAAGCCTGAATCTTTGCTATGGGACCTCTCTCCTCTGTCTGGGTGCCGGGCCTAAAAATATCTGATAGTGGCCTGTTCCAGTGTTGGGTGACATGAAGCCTGATTCTCTGCTATGACATGAAGCCTAATTCTCTGCTATGGGACATCTCTCCTTTGTCTGGGTGCCGGGGCCTAAATATCTGACAATGACCTGTTCTAGTGGTGGGTGACGTAAAGCCTGATTCTCTGCTATGACATGAAGCCTGATTCTCTGCAATGGGACCTCTCTCCTCTGTCTGGGTGCCGGGGCCTAAATATCTGACAATGGCCTGTTCCAGTGGTGGGTGACGTGAAGCCTGATTCGCTGCTATGACATGAAGCCTGATTCTCTGCTATGACATGAGCAGGAGGCAACATTTCACTAACATGGTGGAACCGTACGTGTGCACACCCCTCCACGTACTGACTGATGGTTCGGCCCCATTCAACTTCTGGGTCTCCAAATCTTCCACGTGGCCAGAGCTAGCCTTTTATGCCTTGGAGGTGCTGGCCTGCCCGGCGGCCAGCGTTTTGTCTGAACGTGTATTCAGCACGGCAGGGGGTGTCATTACAGACAAACGCAGCCGCCTGTCTACAGCCAATGTGGACAAGCTAACGTTCATAAAAATGAACCAGGCATGGATCCCACAGGACCTGTCCATCCCTTGTGCAGATTAGACAATTATAACTACCTCCCCTTAACCATATATTATTGTACTCCAGGGCACTTCCTCATTCAATCCTCTTTTTATTTTCATTTTACCATTATATTGCGGGGCAACCCAAAGTTAAATGAACCTCTCCTCTGTCTGGGTGCCGGGGCCTAAAAATATCTGACAGTGGCCTGTTCTAGTGTTGGGTGACATGAAGCCTGATTCTCTGCTATGACATGAAGCCTGAATCTCTGCTATGGGACCTCTCTCCTCTGTCTGGGTGCTGGGGCCTAAAAATATCTGATAGTGGCCTGTTCCAGTGTTGGGTGACATGAAGCCTGATTCTCTGCTATGACATGAAGCCTGATTCTCTGCTATGGGACATCTCTCCTCTGTCTGGGTGCCGGGGCCTAAATATCTGACAATGGCCTGTTCTAGTGGTGGGTGACGTGAAGCCTGATTCTCTGCTATGACATGAAGCCTGATTCTCTGCAATGGGACCTCTCTCCTCTGTCTGGGTACCGGGGCCTAAATATCTGACAATGGCCTGTTCCAGTGGTGGGTGACGTGAAGCCTGATTCGCTGCTATGACATGAAGCCTGATTCTCTGCTATGACATGAGCAGGAGGCAACATTTCACTAACATGGTGGAACCGTACGTGTGCACACCCCTCCACGTACTGACTGATGGTTCGGCCCCATTCAACTTCTGGGTCTCCAAATCTTCCACGTGGCCAGAGCTAGCCTTTTATGCCTTGGAGGTGCTGGCCTGCACGGCGGCCAGCGTTTTGTCTGAACGTGTATTCAGCACGGCAGGGGGCGTCATTACAGACAAACGCAGCCGCCTGTCTACAGCCAATGTGGACAAGCTAACGTTCATAAAAATGAACCAGGCATGGATCCCACAGGACCTGTCCATTCCTTGTGCAGATTAGACAATTATAACTACCTCCCCTTAACCATATATTATTGTACTCCAGGGCACTTCCTCATTCAATCCTCTTTTTATTTTCATTTTACCATTATATTGCGAGGCAACCCAAAGTTGAATGAACCTCTCCTCTGTCTGGGTGCCGGGGCCTAAATATCTGACAATGGACTGTTCCAGTGTTGGGTGACATGAAGCATAATTCTCTGCTATGACATGAAGCCTGAATCTCTGCTATGGGACCTCTCTCGTCTGTCTGGGTGCCGGGGCCTAAATATCTGACAATGGACTGTTCCAGTTTTGGGTGACGTGAAGCCTTATTCTCTGCTATGACATGAAGCCTGATTCTCTGCTGACATGAAGCCTGAATCTCTGCTATGACATGAGCAGGAGGCAACATTTCACTAACATGGTGGAACCGTACGTGTGCACACCCCTCCACGTACTGACTGATGGTTCGGCCCCATTCAACTTCTGGGTCTCCAAATCTTCCACGTGGCCAGAGCTAGCCTTTTATGCCTTGGAGGTGCTGGCCTGCCCGGCGGCCAGCGTTTTGTCTGAACGTGTATTCAGCACGGCAGGGGGTGTCATTACAGACAAACGCAGCCGCCTGTCTACAGCCAATGTGGACAAGCTAACGTTCATAAAAATGAACCAGGCATGGATCCCACAGGACCTGTCCATCCCTTGTGCAGATTAGACAATTATAACTACCTCCCCTTAACCATATATTATTGTACTCCAGGGCACTTCCTCATTCAATCCTCTTTTTATTTTCATTTTACCATTATATTGTGGGGCAACCCAAAGTTAAATGAACCTCTCCTCTGTCTGGGTGCCGGGGCCTAAAAATATCTGACAGTGGCCTGTTCTAGTGTTGGGTGACATGAAGCCTGATTCTCTGCTATGACATGAAGCCTGAATCTCTGCTATGGGACCTCTCTCCTCTGTCTGGGTGCCGGGCCTAAAAATATCTGATAGTGGCCTGTTCCAGTGTTGGGTGACATGAAGCCTGATTCTCTGCTATGACATGAAGCCTGATTCTCTGCTATGGGACATCTCTCCTCTGTCTGGGTGCCGGGGCCTAAATATCTGACAATGGCCTGTTCTAGTGGTGGGTGACGTGAAGCCTGATTCTCTGCTATGACATGAAGCCTGATTCTCTGCAATGGGACCTCTCTCCTCTGTCTGGGTACCGGGGCCTAAATATCTGACAATGGCCTGTTCCAGTGGTGGGTGACGTGAAGCCTGATTCGCTGCTATGACATGAAGCCTGATTCTCTGCTATGACATGAGCAGGAGGCAACATTTCACTAACATGGTGGAACCGTACGTGTGCACACCCCTCCACGTACTGACTGATGGTTCGGCCCCATTCAACTTCTGGGTCTCCAAATCTTCCACGTGGCCAGAGCTAGCCTTTTATGCCTTGGAGGTGCTGGCCTGCACGGCGGCCAGCGTTTTGTCTGAACGTGTATTCAGCACGGCAGGGGGCGTCATTACAGACAAACGCAGCCGCCTGTCTACAGCCAATGTGGACAAGCTAACGTTCATAAAAATGAACCAGGCATGGATCCCACAGGACCTGTCCATTCCTTGTGCAGATTAGACAATTATAACTACCTCCCCTTAACCATATATTATTGTACTCCAGGGCACTTCCTCATTCAATCCTCTTTTTATTTTCATTTTACCATTATATTGCGAGGCAACCCAAAGTTGAATGAACCTCTCCTCTGTCTGGGTGCCGGGGCCTAAATATCTGACAATGGACTGTTCCAGTGTTGGGTGACATGAAGCATAATTCTCTGCTATGACATGAAGCCTGAATCTCTGCTATGGGACCTCTCTCGTCTGTCTGGGTGCCGGGGCCTAAATATCTGACAATGGACTGTTCCAGTTTTGGGTGACGTGAAGCCTTATTCTCTGCTATGACATGAAGCCTGATTCTCTGCTGACATGAAGCCTGAATCTCTGCTATGGGACCTCTCTCCTCTGTCTGGGTGCCGGGGCCTAAATATCTGACAATGGCCTGTTCCAGTGGTGGGTGACGTGAAGCCTGATTCTCTGCTATGACGTGAAGCCTGATTCTCAGCTATGACATGAAGCCTGATTCTCTGCTATGACATGAAGCCTGATTCTCTGCTATGGGACCTCTCTCCTCTGTCTGTGTGCCGGGGCCTAAAAATATCTGACAGTGGCCTGTTTCAGTGGTGGGTGACGTGAAGCCTGATTCTCTGCTATGACATGAAGCCTAATTCTCTGCAATGGGACCTCTCTCCTCAGTCTGGGTTCCGGGGCCTAAATATCTGACAATGGCCTGTTCTAGTGGTGAGTGACGTGAAGTCTGATTCTCTGCTATGTCATGAAGCCTGATTCTCTGCTATGGGACCTCTCTCCTCTGTCTGGGTGCCGGGGCCTAAAAATCTGACAATGGCCTGTTCCAGTTTTGGGTGACGTGAAGCCTGATTTTCTGCTATGACATAAAGCCTGATTCTCTGCAATGGGACCTCTCTCCTCTGTCTGGGTGCCGGGGCCTAAATATCTGACAATGGCCTGTTCCAGTGTTTGGTGACGTGAAGCCTGATTCTCTGCTATGACATGAAGCCTGATTCTCTGCTATGACATGAAGCCTGATTCTCTGCAATGGGACCTCTCTCTTCTGTCTGGGTGCCGGGGCCTAAATATCTGACAATGGCCTGTTCCAGTGGTGGGTGACGTGAAGCCTGATTCTCTGCTATGCCATGAAGCCTGATTCTCTGCAATGGGACCTCTCTCCTCTGTCTGGGTGCCGGGGCCTAAATATCTGACAATGGCCTGTTCCAGTGGTGGGTGACGTGAAGCCTGATACTCTGCTATGCCATGAAGCCTGATTCTCTGCAATGGGACCTCTCTCCTCTGTCTGGGTGCCGGGGCCTAAATATCTGACAATGGCCTGTTCCATTGGTGGGTGACGTGAAGCCTGATTTTCTGCTATGCCATGAAGCCTGACTCTCTGCATTGGGACCTCTCTCCTCTGTCTGGGTGTCAGGGCCTAAATATCTGACAATGGCCTGTTCCAGTGGTTGGTGACGTGAAGCCTGATTCTCTGCTATGACATGAAGCCTGATTCTCTGCTATGACATGAAGCCTGATTCTCTGCTATGACATGAAGCCTGATTCTCTGCTATGACATGAAGCCTGAATCTCTGTTATGGGACCTCTCTCCTCTGTCTGGGTGCCGGGGCCTAAATATCTGACAGTAGCCTGTTCCAGTGGTGGGTGACATGAAGCCTGATTCTCTGCCATGAGACCTCTCTCCAATTGATATTGGTTAATTTTAATTTATTTTATTTTAATTTAAATTCATTTCCCTATCCACATTTGTTTGCAGGGGATTTACTTACATTTTGCTGCCTTTTGCAGCCCTCTAGCCCTTTCCTGGGCTATTTTACAACCTTTTTAGACCCGAAAATTTCGGGTCGAGTTCGGATCCCGAACTCGAACATTTCCGGGAAGTTCGGCCGAACTTCTCGAACCCGAACATCCAGGTGTTCGCTCAACTCTACTTTTAACCCTTGCTTTGTAACTGGAAAAAAAAAAAAATTAAAATGGAAAATCTGCCAAAGTTTGTAAAATCAGTTTTGAATACCTTGAGGGGTGTAGTTTCTAGAATGGGGTCATTTTTGAGTGGCTTCTATTATGTAAGCCTCGCAAAGTGACTTCAGACCTGAACTGGTCCCTAAAAATTGGGTTTTTGAAAATTTCTGAAAAATTTCAAGATTTGCTTCTAAACTTCTAAGCCTTGTAACATCCCCAAAAAATAAAATATCATTCCCAAAATGATCCAAACATTAAGTAGACATATAGGGAATGTAAAGTAATAAGTATTTTTGGAGGTATTACTATGTATTATAGAAGTAGAGAAATTGAATCTTGGAAATTTGCAATTTAAAAAAAAAATTGGTAAATTTGGTATGTTTTTATAAATAAAAATGATTTTTTTTTTTACTTCATTTTACCAGTGTCATGAAGTATAATATGTGACGAAGAAACGTTCTCAGAATGGCCAGGATAAGTCAAAGTGTTTTAAAGTTATCACCACTTAAAGTGACACTGGTCAGATTTGCAAAAAAATGGCCTGGTCCTTAAAGTGAAATAAGGCTGTGTCCCAAATGTGTTAAAGAAAAATTTCTTACATTTTATTCCCTGTGACATATGCAGAGCAGGGGTTTATTCACTTCCAAAATTGTAAAATGTCAACCCAAGAATTTATTAACCTGTCTACTTGGTAGAGCAGAGCTCTATGACAGAAAAAAAATAGTTTATTGTCACCCGAAAATGTAAAAGAAAAATTATTGAAATTTATTAAGCTGTCAACTAGGTAGAGGAGGTTTATATTACACCCAAAAAAATTTGAATTTCACCTGAAAATGTAACAGACAATTTTTTTATTTTTTTTTACCTGTCTACAAGGTATAGCAGTGGTACATCACACCCAAAAATTGGTGAATTTCACCCGAAAATTTCACATTGGCTGTAGACAGGCGGCTGCGCTTTTATGTGATGGCGACCTCTTCCTCGTCCTCTGCCTTTGCCTTGTGCTTCCACTGTGCCCCCGCTGTCAGGTGGGAATGCCACCAGCAGCGCGTCTACCAGCGTGCGCTTGTACTCGCACATCTTACCATCATGCTCCAGTGAAGGAGTTAAGGACGGTACGTTGTCCTTGTAATGGGGATCCAGCATCGTGGCCACCCAGTAATCAGCACAAATTAGAATGTGGGCAACTCGGCGGTCATTGCGGAGACACTGCAGCATGTAATCGCTCATGTGTGCCAGGCTGCCCAGAGGCAATGAAAAGCTGTCCTCTGTCGTCTGTGTCCTCTGTATCCCCCCAGCCACACACCAGTGATGGCCATGAGCTGGTCTGGGTGCCACCCTGCTGTGAACATGGTTCCTCCTCCTCCATCTCCTCCTCCTCATCCTCCACCTCCTCATCCTCCAGAACTGTGCCCTGGCTGGACAATTGTGTACCTGGCGCTTGTGGGTGCAGGAACCCACCCTCGGAGTCACTTGTGAATGACTGACTGGAAACCCTACAAAATGATCCCTCTTCCTCCTCCTCCTATGCCACATCCTCTTCCATCATCGCCAGCAGCGTTTTTTCAAGGAGGCATAGAAGTGGGATAGTTACGCTGAGAACGGCGTTATCGGCACTGACCATGTTGGTGAAGTACTTAAAACAGCGCAACAAGGAACACAGGTCTCGCATGGAGGCCCAGTCATTGGTGGTGAAGTGGTGCTGTTCCGCAGAGCAACTCACCCATGTGTGCTGCAGCTGAAACTCCACTATCGCCTGCTGCTGCTCTCACAGTCTGGCAAGCATGTGCAAGGTGGAGTTCCACCTTGTGGGCACGTCGCATATGAGGTGGTGAGCAGGAAGGCTGAAGTTATGCTGCAGAGCTGACAGGCGAGCAGCAGCAGGCTGAGAAAGCCAAAAGCGCGCACAGACGGCCCGCACTTTATGCAGCAGCTCTGACATATCAGGGTAATTTTTAAGGAATCTCTGCACCACCAAATTCAGCACATGCGCCAGGCAAGGGATGTCAAACCGGCTAGTCCCAGAGCTGCTACAAGATTTTGCCCATTATCGCACACCACCAGGCTGGGCTTGAGGCTCACTGGCACAAACCACTCATCGGTCTGTTGTTCAAGGCCTGTCCACAGCTCCTGCATGGTGTGGGGTTTGTCCCCCAAACAGATAAGTTTTAAAACTGCCTGCTGTCGTTTACCCCTGGCTGTGCTGAAGTTGGTGGTGAAGGTGTTACGCTGACCGGAGAAGGAGCCGGTAGAGGATGAGGAAGCGGAGTAGGAGGAGGAAGCAACAGGAGGCAAACTGAAGCGCCCTACAATCCTCGGTGGTGGAAGGACATGCGCCAAACTGCTATCCGCCTCAGGCCCAGCCACCACTGCATTTACCCAGTGTGCTGTTATGGAGATATAACGTCGCTGACCGTGCTTACTGTCCACGTATCTGTAGTGAGGTGCACCTTGATACAGATGGCGTTGCACAGTGCACACCTGATTTTGTCCCCTATTGTCTAGGGGACAGCGGCTCCGCTTTTGCACCCTGCTCCTTCTTCTGCTGTGCTGGTGGCTCTGTGAGACCACAGCCTCTTCCTTCGAACTACACAGGTCACTCGCATGACCTTGATTTCATGTGGGGTCGAGGACCTCATCGTCCTCCACATCATCTTCCACCCAGTCTTCACCCTTGCCCTCCTTGTCAGTCTGAACACTTTCGAAGGCCCCAGCAGTTGGCACCTGTGTTTCGTCATCATCCAAGACGTGCTGCGATGGTCCTCCCATGTACTCATCTTGAAACATAAGTGGTTGGGTATCGGTGCACTCAATCTCTTCCACTTCTGGGGCAGGGATAGGTGAATGGCACTGGTAAACCCTGCTAACAGAGTGATCAAAAAGCAGAAGAGACTGCTGCATGACTTGGGGCTCAGACTGCTTGGCTGATTTGCAAGGGGGTGAGGTGAAAGACTGATGGACATCGGCTGCAGGTGCCAACTCTGATCTTTCAGCAGGAGACTGGGTGGGAGACAAGGTAAATGAACTGGAGGCACTGTCAGCAACCAAATCTACTATTGCCTGTACTTGTTCTGGCCTCACCATTCGTAGAGCCTGACCAAAGACCACTTGTGCGTGTAGCTGGCACAGATCGACTACATCCTGTCCCTGCAACAGGAGCTCCACCAGCAGCACCACGACCGGGGTCACATCCCTTTTTTGACACTCTCCTCATATTTCTCAAATTTAGGATTTTGCCCTAAATGGGTGTTTTTTCAATAGCAGAATAGAACAACAGTATCTAAATCAGTCATGCTCAACCTGCGGCCCTCCAGCTGGTGCAAAACTACAACTCCCATAATTTCTGGACAGCCTACAGCTATCAGTCTACAGGAGAGCATGGTGGGAGTTGTAGTTTTCCAACAGCTGGAGGGCCGCAGGTTGAGTATCCCTGATCTAAATGGTGTATCTCACATGTACAGATGTAGACTAGGCCACAATTTAAGATTTTTGCTCAAAATTTGTGTTTTTCTAATAGCAGAATAGAACAACAGTAATTAATTGGTGTATCTCAAATGTACAGATGCAGACTAGGCTGCAATTTACGATTTTTGCACAAAATGGGTGTTTTTTTAATAGCAGAAAAGAACAACAGTATGTAAAGACTGTATATCACAATGACATATGCAGCAAAGTCTGCAAAATAAACTTTTTTTGCCCAAAATGGGTATTTGTTTAATAACTGAATATGACAGCAGTATATAACCCTTTTATTTCACACGTGCTGATGGTGCAAGGCCAGAAAAATTGTGTATTTTGCCCAAAAAAGGGTGTTTTATTAATAGAAGAATATAACCACAGTATATAAAGGGTGTATCTCACACCGACTGATCCAGACTAGACCGCAACTAAATTTGTTTGCCCAAAATGGCTGTATTTCAAATAACAATAGAACCACAGCATGTAAAGGCTGTATCTTACAATGACATATGCAGCAAAGGCTTTATTTCAAATAACAATAGAACCACAGCATGTAAAGGCTGTATCTTACAATGACATATGCAGCAAAGGCTGCAAAATAAACATTTTTGCCCAAAACTGGCATTTTTTTAATAACTGAATATGACTACAGTATATAACCCTTGGATTTCACACGTGCTGATGCTTCAAGGCCAGAAAATGTTAGTATTTTGCCCAAAAAAGGGTGTTTTATTAATAGAAGAATATAACCACAGTATATAAAGGGTGTATCTCACACCGACTGATCCAGACTAGGCTACAACTAAATTTGTTTGCCAAAAATGGCTGTATTTCAAATAACAATAGAACCATAGCATGTAAATGCTGTATCTTACAATGACATATGCAGCAAAGGCTGCAAAATAAACTTTTTTACCCAAAACGGGTGTTTGTTTAATAACCGAATATGACAGCAGTATATAACCCTTGGACTTCACACGTGCTGATGCTGCAAGGCCAGAAAAATTGTGTATTTTGCCCAAAAAAGGGTGTTTTATTAATAAAATATAACCACAGTATATAAAGGATGTATCTCACACCGACTGATCCAGACTAGGCCGCAATTTAAGTTTTTTGCCCAAACTGGGTGTTTGTTTAATAACTGAACATGACACCAGTAGATAGCCCTTGAATTTCACACATGCTGATGCTGCAAGGGCTGTAAAATTGTGTATTTAGGCAAAAAAAAGTGTGTTTTTAAAAACCCAGAAAATGATGGCTGTATTTCTAGCTTAAATTGCACACTGACTAATCCAGATGTTGTATATTGCCAAAAAAAAGTGTGTTTTTTTAGTAACAGAATATGAAAGCTGTATATATTAAACTTGAATTTCACAAGTGCACACTGACTAATCCTGCAAATGCACCAGATGTTGTATATTGCTAAAAAGGGTGATTTTTTTTTAAGCCAGAGTATAAGTGCAGTATTTCAAGCTTGGAATTGAATGTCACAAAAGCTCAGATGTAGTGCTGGTGCACTGAGCTTGCATAAAATGGCCCCCGCGCTGCCCACCTAACAGACGGATAAAAGTTCACTGGGCTCAGGGCAGGGTAAAAAGATTGTGCCCTGCACCCACACAACTAAATGTATGTAGATTGCTGAGTTAGATTCCAGTTCTGAACAAAGATTATCTCCTATTCTCTCCCTGAAATCACCAGCAGCATCCTCTCCCTACACTAGTAACAGCAGAGTGACGTGCAGTGCTACATGACTCAAGCTTATATAGAGGCTGGGTCACATGCTGCACTGGCCAATCACAGCCATGCCATTAGTAGGCATGGCTGTGATGGCTTCTAAGGTCAAACAGTTAAACGCTTGCTTATTAGCTGCTCTGTAGCCTTTCAAAAAGCGCTAAGATATCGCCGAACAACGAACCAGAACTTTTACTGAAATGTTCGGGTTCAGGTCCGGGGTCCAAAAATCCTAAAGTTCCGTACGAACCCGAACTTTACAGTTCGGATTCGCTCAACCCTACCCAACAATTATTCATTCACCGTACAGAAAAGAACAAGTATGTGGCTGGAGGAAGATTACACAATCATTAGATATCAATTTTACAGCAGGTCAGTGGACTACAGGCCCAAAAAATTATTCATTCACCAGACAGAAAAGAACAAGTAAGTATGTGGCTGGAGGTAGATTACTCCGTCATTGGATATCAATTTTACAGCAGGCCAGTGGACTACAGGCCCCAAAAATTATGCATTCAGCGGACAGAAAAGAACAAGTATGTGGCTGGAGGTATATTACACAATCATTAGATATCAATTTTACAGCAGGTCAGTGGACTACAGGCCCCAAAAATTATTAATTCACCGGACAGAAAAGAACAAGTAAGTATGTGGCTGGAGGTAGATTACACGGTCATTGGATATCAATTTTACAGCAGGCCAGTTGACTACAGGGCCCAAAAATTATGCATTCAGCGGACAGAAAAGAACAAGTAAGTATGTGGCTGGAGGTAGATTACACGGTCATTGGATATCAATTTTACAGCAGGCCAGTGGACTACAGGCCCCAAAAATGATGCATTCAGCAGACAGAAAATAACAAGTAAATATGTGGCTAGAGGTAGATTACACGGTCATTGGATATCAATTTTACAGCAGGCCAGTGGACTACAGGACCCAAAAATTATACAGTCACCGTACAGAAAAGAACAAGTTAGTATGTGGCTGGAGGTAGATTACACGGTCATTGGATATCAATTTTACAGCAGGCCAGTGGACTACAGGCCTCAAAAAGTATGCATTCACCATTCAGAAAAGAACAATTAACAATTTGTCTGGAGGTACATTAGGCGGTCACCGTATAAAATTTTTACTGTTGGCCTGTTAGATTACAAATACAGGTCAAATACATATGTTTAAAAGAACTAAAAATATAAAATTGGATTAAAAACATGGCTAACAAAATCACCCCTCTTGAAAAAAAAACTAATGATAATAGTTAAAACACATGGTCATCACAGGTGTTGAATTCCTCCAAGGCTCAAAACATTAGGCATTCGATGGACAGAAAAAGCCTTTTATACCTCATTATTTACATAACACAGGGACGATTCTTTGTTCTTGGTGTTGTAGGATATGTGTGGGCTGGCATGAGGAAATTCAATTAAACGTGGTCGTCAAAGGTGTTGATTTCCTCCGAGATCCATGCCTCATTCATTTTTAGAAATGTGAGGTAGTCCACACTGTCGTGAGTTAGGCGAGTGCGTTTATCGTTCCCGATCACCCCTGCTGCGCTGAACATCCTTTTAGACAGGACAGTGGATGAGGGGAAAGCCAAGAATTCCATGGCAAATTGTGCCAGCTCTGGCCACAAGTCAAGCCTGCACACCCAGTAGTCCAGGGGCTCCTTGCTTCTCATAGCATCCACATCGGCCGTTAACCCGATGTAGTTGGACACCTGTCGGTCTAGGCGTTCCCTGAGGCTTAATCTGGAGGGCGGCTGTCGAATGGTTGCAAATTCCTCTGCCAGCGCCCGCAAAAGCTGAATGCAGCATTTCTCGAAGCAAAGCCTGGAAGTGTTGCATTCTGAGAGCTCTCTGTGATGCTGGAAACATGCCTGCCGTTTTTGTTTGTACCGGGGGTCTAAGTATGTTGCCGCTTAGTACTGGTCCT
Organism: Bufo gargarizans; assembly: GCF_014858855.1. Lineage (NCBI taxonomy): Eukaryota > Metazoa > Chordata > Amphibia > Anura > Bufonidae > Bufo > Bufo gargarizans. The sequence goes on along the minus strand of NC_058080.1, from coordinate 217,742,780 downwards.
TGCCCTTTATGCTTTTTATACGGGGTCCCTCTTCAAACACTGGAGCATGAAGGCCCCCATTTGCACTAAACTGGAAGCGGGGGAGTGGCCTGGCTCCTGCTCATCGTCCAGGATAATGTTGTCCTTGGTCTCCTCCCCCCCAGCCACGGACAACACCAGGGATCCCAGAAAAGTTTAAAGCATGCTCTTCTTGCTCCGCCTCCTCCCTGGCACCATCCTCCACCTCCTCTTAAGATTCCTGTTGACTTGTCTTAGATGAAGTAGCCCCCCCTGGCAATTCATCCAGCATTGCGACTTCCTCATCTTCCTGCTCCTGCTCCTCGATGGCTTGATCAATGACACGACGCAATGCATGCTCCAGAAAGAAGGCGTCAGGTCCGATGTCACTGATGGTGCCCTGGCTGCTACTGACCAGTTTGGTGATCTCATAAAATGGCCACATTATAAAGGAAGTCAATGGGAGACAACCAGGTACCCCCTGCTCTGTAGAGGGGAGGATGCCTGGTCCATTGGAAAAGGTCAGGCCAGAAACACACAGAAATGGATCGGGAACACCATGGGGATGATGTCTGGATGCATCTTGGACTCCCAAGTCGCTGCTGGGAACCATGTTTTCCAAGTTATACGCCACTTTTATATACTGACAAAAATACGCACAATTTCCCCCCCCCAAAAAAATAATAAAAAATAAACAATCTTACAGGAAAAATTGTTAGGAAACATTCTTCTCTCCTGTATTCTTTAATTGTATATAAAGTGCAAGTACTGAAATAAATTTACATGGAATAGGTACTCCGATGCAACCTGTATATCACATAAAGGAGGGCCTCATTCACATTGTGGTACAATTGTTCATGTAGTGGGACTCCTACACTCATAAAGCATATGCACTAAGTGAAAGGGCTGCCAAAAATGACAAGGAACTGGCACTCCCATACACCCTTTGTTACACATAAAAGGAGAGCATCATACACTGCCTTGAAAAATTATGATTGATGGCCTGGTGGTGACCCTCAAAAACATTTGGAGCAAGGGCCTGCTGATCTAACCATCTAAAACATTAGAGGCGAGGGCCTGCTGGTGACTCTAGATAACCTATGGGTGATTGCACGCCCCCGTGACGGCGACGATCCATTCAGATGTCTGCCCTATCAACTTTCGATGTTCTTTTCTGTGACTACCATGGTGATCACGGGTAACGGGGAATCAGGGTCCATGCCGGAGAGGGAGCTTGAGAAAGGGATACCACATCCAAGGGAGGTCAATGGCTTAAATCTGATTGGGTAGAGAGGGTGGGTCAAGTTATTAAAGCAGAAAAATCGAAGGAAGGCAGGAGGTGTCGGCAATTACCCACTTCCAACTCAGGGAGGTAGTGATGATAAATAACAATACAGTACTCTTAAGATGCCCTGTTATTGGAATGAGTAATAAAAAATTACAGGGAATGTCACTTCAGTATTTTGGATGCGGAAACATTATACAGGAGAGGCCCTGCTGCCGCTTTGTTGACTCTAGATAACTTCTGCCTTATTGCACGTCCCCGTGACGTCCACGATCCATTTGGATATCTTCCCTATCAACTTTCGATGTTCTTTTATGCACCTACCATGGTGATTATGGGAAACTGAGAATTAGGGTTCCATGCCGGAGAGGGAGCCTGATAAACGGCTACGGCTACTAAGTCAAAGCAAGGCAGCATTAGTTGCTGGCCTGAAGGTGAGCTGACCCTGTAAAAGATTTGAGGTTCGGGCCTGCTGATGAACTGACCCTATTAAAAAATATATGATAGTGCCTGCGGGTGCACTGACCCTGTAAAACATTTTATGCAATGGCCTGCAGCTGAGCTGACCCTCTAAAAAGTTCTATGCAAGGGCCTGTATGTGAGCTGACCCTGTAAAAGATTTAAGTCACGGGCCTGCATGTGAGCTGACCCTGTAAAAGATTCGAGTTGCGGGCCTGCAGGTGAGGTGAACCAGTAAAAAATTTTGGTGCGGGCCTGCTGGTGAGCTGAGGTGGAACCGACAAACCCAACTTGAATTTGATGGCTGCATTAATCTGCAGGTGACCTTCATACTGGTCTACAGATTGTTTCCGTCTGCATCTTTCTAAGCAATCTGTGGCCTTAGTCTTTTATCTAGACTCAGTTATTGTGCCACTATGTGGCCCCCTCATGCTGCCATCTCAACACCATGTCACCTGGCCACTCACTTTTATCACAATATTGCTGCTGATGCAGCTTAAAAGGGCTTAAAGTGATCACCAGGCCTACAATCTAATTATGTTTTACGCACAAAACCAAAGTAAAAAAATCGATTTTATAGGAAAAATTGATTGAAAACATTATTTCCTATATATTTACTTGTATATAAAGTGCAAGTGCTGCCAAAAATTACAAGGAAGAGGCACTCCAATACAAATTGTTTCACATAAAGGAGGGCCTTCTCCATTCACATTGAGTTGCGGGCCTTCAGGTGAGCTGACCCTGTAAAAGATTTTAGGTTTGGGCCTGCAGGTGAGCTGACCAAGTAAAAGATTTTAGGTGCGGGCCCTGCTGCTGAGATGACCCTGTAAAACATTATATGCGAGGGCATGCTGCTGAGCTGACCCTCTAAAACAATAGGGACGAGGGCCTGCTGCTGAACTGACTCTCTAAAACATTATGGGCGGGTGCCTGCTACTGAGCTGACTCTCTAAAACATTATGGGCGGGTGCCTGCTACTGAGCTGACGCTCTAAAACATTATATGCGAGTGCTTGCTGCTGAACTGACCCTCTAAAACATTATATGCGAGGGCCTGCTGCTGAACTGACCCTCTAAAACATTAGGGGCGAGGGTCTGCTGCTAGGCTAGCCCTCTAAAACATTAGGGGCGAGGGACTGCTGCTGAACTGACCCTCTAAAACATTAGGGGCGAGGGCATGCTGCTGAGCTGACCCTTTAAACCATTAGGGACGAGGGCCTGCTGGTGAGCTGACCCTCTAAAACATTAAGGGCGAGGGCCTGCTGGTGAGCTGACCCTATAAAAAAAATTTGAGTGGAGGGAATATATACAATCTGGATGAGGAGGAGAAAACAAGATTCAACCATATACTCTTTTTTTTGTGGTGGAAAAGGTGCATGGGAATACACTACAGTAGATTGAGTACATTATAAATGATAGATTGAAATTGCCTTTATGTTCATCATCAGCTCAGCTCTCCTCTGATGGAGTTGAGAAGTCAGGGGCAATCCAGGCCTTGTTAATTTTTATCTGAGTCAACCTGTCAGCGGATACGCTTATCTGTTATAATGCCACCAGCAGCACTAAATACACGCTCAGACAAAACGCTGGCGGCAGGGCAGGCCAGCACCTCCAAGGCATAGAGTGCAAGTTCGTGCCACATGTCCATCTTTGACACTTCTCCATCTTTGACACACAGTAGTTGTAAGGCACTGAGGGATCATTTAGGATGCTGACACGGTCTGCTATGTATTCCTTCACCATCTTCCAAAACGTTTCGCTCCTTGTACTACTAGGCCGCGCTTCAGGTTGAGGTTGCTGGTAGGGTATCATGAAAGTGTCCCATGCCTTGGAGAGTGTTGTCCTGCCTTTGTTTGAACTGCTGTGTGTTACCCTTGTCTCCCTTCCATGGTTGCCTACGGAAGTACGGACTCTGCTGCCAGCGTTGTCAGATTTAAAATTTTGGAGCGATCTCTCAATAAGTACCTTTTGGTATTGCATCGTTTTACTCGTCCTCTCCACCACAGGAATGAGAGATGAGAAGTTCTCTTTGTAGAGGGGGTCGAGAAGAGTGAACACCCAGTAATCCGTGTTGTCTAAAATGCGTATAACGCGAGGCAGCCTAACATGAAGTCAGCCATGTGTGCCAGAGTACTAATAGGCAAGACGTCGATGTCAACATCAGGATGACTCTCCATCTCCTCATCCTCCTCTTCCTCTTCTGCCCATCTATGCTGAACAGATGGAATTAAAGTTCCATGGGTACTACCCTCTGTAGCAGAGGCAACTGTCTCCAGCTCCTACTCCTCCTCTTCATGGTCCAATTCAGCTGAGAAGACGAACTGTGGGTGGTCTGGCTATCACCCTGTGTAATGTCCTCCCCCATTTCCTCGTCTTCCACATTCAGAGCATCGTCCTTAATTGCGAGCAGCGATCCTTTGAGTAGACACAGCAGTGGGATGGTTACGCTGATAATAGCATTATTGCCACTAACCATCTGTGTGGATTCATCAAAGTTCTTTAAAACCTCACAGAGGTCTGACATCAATGCCCACTCCTCGCTTGTGAATAGTGGCAGTTGACTCGAAAGGCGACGACCATGTTGCAGCTGGTATTCCTCAACTGCCCTCTGCTGCTCACAAAGCTTGGCCAACATGTGGAACTTAGAGTTCCAGCACGTGCTCACATCGCACAACAGTCGGTGAGCTGGAAGCTGCAAGCGCTGCTGCAGCATTGACAGACCGCTGAAGCTGTGGACGACTTGCGTAAATGGGCACACACGTGGCGCGCCTTCACTAGTAGCTCTGGCAAATTGGGGTAGGTTTTGATAAACCGCTGAACCACTAAGTTTAGGACATGGGCTAGGCATAGGATGTGTGTCAGGTTGCCGAGCTCCAAAGCTGCCACCAAGTTATGGCCATTGTCAGACACAACCATGCCTGGTTGTAGGTTGAGTGGCGAGAGCCACAGCTCAGTTTGGTCCCTTATACCCTGCCAAAGCTTGCGGCGGTGTGCTGTTTGTCCCCTAAACAGATAAACTTCAGCAAGGCCTGTTGACGCTTACCCACTGCTGGCAGAGACCATGATGGACGTGGGGTCCGCAATCCTGGGTGTGGGTAGCACCTGTGCCATCCCAGTGTACGACTCACTCCGGCCTTCACAGCGTTCACCCAGTGTGCCGTCAGGGAAATGTAGCGTCCCTGGCCACCAGCACTTGTCCATGTGTCCGTGGTTAAGTGGACCTTCCCAGTAACTGCGTTGGTCAGAGCACAGGTGATGTTCTGGGACACATGCTGGTGTAAGTCGGGCACGGCACACCGTGAAAAATATTAGTGGCCGGGGACTACGTACCGAGGGACAGCCGCCAACATCAGGCTGTGGAAGGCCTCAGTGTCCACAAGCCTAATAGGCAACATTTTAAGGGCCAGTAATTTCGAAAGTTGCACATTTAGTGCTATGGCCTGTGGATGGGTGGGTGGGTATTTGCGCTTGCATTCAAATGACTGTGTTATGGACATTTGGACGCTGTACTGGGACAGGGTTCGTGCGAAGGTCCAGGTGCAGGGCGAGTGGCATCCGGGCCTGCGCCTTCGACAGGGGATTGGCCAGCAGTGAGTAACACTGGGGAAGAGGAGGCAGTGTTGTGACCCACAGACCCAGATTGTGGACCCAGGTGTTCGGCCCACTTGTTAGGCTGCTTAGATGCCATGTGGCGGATCATGCTGGTGGTGGTGAGGTTTCTAGTGTTCACTAGTGATGTCCCGAACTATTCGCCGGCGAACATGGCTTGTTCGTGTTCGCCGCGGCGGGCGAACATATGCAATGTTCCGTCCGCCCCCTATACATCATCATAGAATAAACTTTGACCCTGTACCTCACAGTCAGCAGACACATTCCAGCCAATCAGCAGCAGACCATTTTAGATTAATTCGGAAGCTGCATTCTTAGTGAGAGGAGGGACAGTGTAGCTGCTGCTGATTTAATAGGGAAATCGATAGCTAGGGCAGTGTTTTGTGCAGCCACAGACTCATCTGCTGTAAGAACAGCGTCCTGACCGCACCCCAAAAAGCCCTTTTTAGGGCTGGTACATCAGTCTGCTTTTTTTATATATATATATATATATACATATATATTGCAGTTGCCTGCCCGTGTGTGAGAGGCTGCAGGCCCACAGACTGTACTGTGTGCACACCATTCATAAAGGGTGTCACAATACCTTGCAGATAAAAAAAAGTCAATTTATTTTTTCTCTGTGATATAATCGTAGTTGCAAGCCAGTGTGTGTCAGGCCCACAGAGTGTACTGTGGTCACTGGCCAGGCCACCACTCATACCGTTACAGGGTGTCATAATAGTGTCACAATACCTTGCAGATAAAAAAAAGTCAATTTATTTTTTCTCTGTGATATAATTGCAGTTGCAAGCCAGTGTGTGTCAGGCCCACAGAGTGTACTGTGGTCACTGGCCAGGCCACCACTCATACCGTTACAGGGTGTCATAATAGTGTCACAATACCTTCCAGATAAAAAAAAGTCAATTTATTTTTTCTCTGTGATATAATTGCAGTTGCAAGCCAGTGTGTGTCAGGCTCACAGAGTGTACTGTGGTCACTGGCCAGGCCACCACTCATACCGTTACAGGGTGTCACAATACCTTGCAGATAAAAAATGTAAATTTATTTTTATTCTGTAATAAATATAATCGCAGATGTAAGCCAGTGTGTGTCAGGCCCACACAGACTGTACTGTGCCCACTGCCCACCACTTATATAGGGTGGCACAGTACCCTGCACGCATAGTACCACTTATCTAAAAAAAAATGACAGGCAGAGGCAAGCCACCCCGCAGGGGCCGTCGTGGTCGTGGTGCTGTGATTGCCACTGGCCCTGGAATAATGCCCAGTGTTAAGAGGCCACGTACCCTGAACCCAAAAAATTCTGAGGACATAGTTGACTGGCTTACACAGGACACCCAATCTTCAACAGCTTCCGCTAAGAACCTTGACGCACCATCCTCCTCCAGCTTAGCTTCGGTCACCTGCTCACAAGTTACCACTCTCCCGCCGGCCGCCACCACCACCACTGCCACCACAGCCTCTTTACTTGAACCATCAGAGGAGTTATTTACACATCAGTTGGATGAAATTAGTGATGCGCAACCTTTATTGCCAGAGGATGTAGATAACCGGGATATGTCTCAGTAGGGCAGGATTACACACATGGACTTACAGTGTGATGATGATGATGATGTTGTACCCGCTGTTGCTTCCCTTGCTGAGGTGTCAGATACAAGTTAGGTGGTTGATGATGACGATGTGTCCGTGGATGCCACGTGGGTGCCTGCTCGAAAAGAAGAAGAACAGGGGGAAAGTTCAGATGGGGAGACAGAGAGGAGGAGGAGACGAGTTGAAAGCAGGGGGAGGTCGTCGCAAGGAGCTAGTGGCACAGTCAGACAGCATGTATCGGCACCCGGGGTCAGCCAGACAGCACGCCAATCAACACATGCTGTTGCCACCACCAGAATGCCGTCATTGCAAAGCTCAGCAGTGTGGCATTTTTTTGTGTGTGTCTGCCTCTGATAACAGCAATGCCATTTGCAACATGTGCCACAAGAAACTGAGTTGTGGGAAGTCCAACACCCACCTCGGTACAACTGCTTTGCGAAGGCACATGATCTCACATCACAAATCAACACATGAGTACAAGCAGCACAAAAACTCAAAGCCACCATCCTCCTCCTGGTCCAACATCTTCAGCCACGTCAACCACTGCTATCCTCCTTGCCCCCTCTCAACCACCCGCCACTCCGCCCCTCACCTTGAGCAGTTCCATCTCATCTGCCCACAGTCAGGTGTATGTCAAGGAAATGTTTAAGCGTAAGAAGCCAATGTCACAGAGTCACCCCCTTGCCCGGCGTCTGACAGGTGGCTTGACGGAACTCTTAGCCTGCCAGCTTTTACCATACCAGCTGGTGGAGTCTGAGGCCTTCAAAAAAATTTTTGCTATTGGGACACCACAGTGGAAGGTACCCGGACAATTTTTTTTTTCAAAAAAGGCAATCCCAAAGCTCTACTCTGTTATTGAAATGGAAGTCATGGCATCTCTGGCATACAGTGTTGGGGCAAGGGTCCATCTGACCACTGATACCTGGTCTGCAAAGTACGGTCAGGGCAGGTATATCACGTACACTGCGCATTGGGTCAACCTGCTGACGGCTGCCAAGTATGGAATGCGTGGCTCTGCAGCGGAGTTGGTGACACCACCATGACTTGCAGGCAGGTCTACTGCCACCTCCTCTACTCCTCCTACTCCCCCAATCCTCTTCGATAACCTCCTCGGCTGAGTTCTCTTCTGCAGCAGCGTCTGGCTGCACATCAACTGAATCCCCCCAGCTCGCCAGGGGCTATTCCACATCCCAGATATGACAGTGTCACGCTGTCTTGGGGTTAACTTGCCTGAAAGCAGAGAGCCACACCGGACCAGCACTCCTGTCCGCCATGAATGCACAGGTGGATCAGTGGCTGACCCCGCACCCAACTGGAGATCGGCAAAGTGGTGTGTGACAATGGAAGCAATTTGTTGGCGGCATTGAATTTGGGCAAGTTGACACATGTGCCGTGCATGGCACATGTGTTGAATCTCATCGTACAACGCTTTGTGTCTAAGTACCCAGGCTTACAGGATGTCCTCAAGCAGGCCAGTAAGGTGTGCGGCCATTTAAGGCGTTCCTACATGGCCAGGGCGCACTTTTCCGATATTCAGCGGCAAAATAACATGCCAGTGAGGCGCTTGATTTGCGACAACCCGACACGTTGGAATTCAACACTCCTAATGTTCGACCGCCTGCTCCAACAAGAAAAAGCCGTCAGCAAGTATTTGTATGACTAGGGTGCTAGGACAGCCTCTGCGGAGCTGGGAATTTTTTTTGCCACGTTACTGGACGCTCATGCGCAATGCTTGTAGGCTCATGCGTCCTTTTGTGGAGGTGACAAGCCTAGTCAGTCGCACCGAAGGCACCATCAGCTACCTCATCCCATTTGTTTTCTTCCTGGAGCGTGCCCTGCGAAGAGTGCTGGATCAGGCTGTAGATGAGTGTGAAGAGGAAGAGTTGTGGTCACCATCACCACCAGAAACAGCCTTGTCATCATCGCTTGCCGGACCTGCGGCAATGTTGGAAGAGGAGTATGAGGAAGAGGAATCAGAGGAGGAATGTGGCTTTGAGGAGGAGGAAGACCAACCACAGCAGGCATTCCAGGGAGCTCGTTGTTGTCACCTATCTGGTACCCGTGGTGTTGTACATGGCTGGGGGGGAAGAACAGACCGTCAATGACATCAGTGAGGATGAGGAACGGGAAATGAGTAGCTCGGCATCCAACCTTGTGCAAATGGGGTCTTTCATGCTATCATGTCTGTTGAGGGACCCTCGTATAAAAAGGATGAAGGAGAACAACCTGTACTGGGTGGCCACGCTACTAGACCCCCGGTATAAGCAGAAAGTGGCGGAAATGTTACCAAATTACCAAAAGTCGGAAAGGATGCAGCAGTTCAAAACCAAACTAAGAAATATGCTTTACACAGCTTATAAGGGGGATGTCACAGCACAACTGGAATCTAACAGTAGAAGAGGTGAAAGTAATCCTCCTCCTACCACGACTACGGCGGCAAGGACAGAACGCTTTACAGATGTGTTGTTGATGGAGGACATGCGGAGCTTTTTCAGTCCTACACATCACCACAGCCCTTCGGGATCCAGCCTTAGAGAACGACTCAACTGACAGGTAGCAAACTACCTCGCCTTAACTGCAGATATCGACACTCTGAGGAGCGATGAACCCCTTGACTACTGGGTGTGCAGGCTTGACCTGTGGCCTGAGTTATCCCAGTCTGCGATAGAACTTCTGGCCTGCCCCGCTTCAAGTGTCCTAACAGAAAGGACCTTCAGTGCAGCAGGAGGCTGTCACTGCCAGACAGCTGAGAAGCTCTGACAGAGGCCTTTCAGAACCTCCTCCTTGAGTTCTCTTTGTTGTGCTGTTCAGTTCCTCATCTCGTTAGCCTCTCTCAGCTGTCTTGGAGTTGGACTGATTTCTTCCCTTTAAATTCCTCCCCATGGTGCATTAGTGGGCGGCTTATACTTCTTCCTGGAGTGTGTGTGCATGCTGATCTTGTTTTCCAGTCTGCTACAAAGTTAAGTGCTGAACATTTATCTGTTATTTTCTGTTTGCTGGATCCCAGGTGACCCTGACTCCCTCCGTGTCTGGTGTAGGGAGCCGGTGGTCGTGTCCCCTCACTATTGTAGGGTGTTCAGGGGTTATATAGTCGAGGTACGTGGATATGCAACCTTCCACCTTTCAGATCTTTGCATAGGCTGAGCAGCCAGGGAAAGTTTCAGGTCTTGTGCAGGGGTCTCCCCTTTGGTTCCTTAGCTTTGGATCCACTCAGTCATATATGCATGTTGCTTTGTCTTGTTTCCTGTACACCGTCCGTGACATTATAAGCCGCCAAAACCGTCTCAAGCATGGATCCGGTTTCACTTTTGGCTGAACGCTTCCAGGGTCTTTCATTGGAGGTAGCTGATCTCCGTAAGACTTTTTCTCAGCTTCAAGTGACCGGTTCAGCTTGCGTTCATGGAGTTTGTTCTGAGCCTAAGATCTCACTCCCGGATACGTTCTCCGGGGGTAGTAAGAATTTTGTGCGTTTTAGAGAGGCTTGCAAACTCCATTTTCGCCTTCTTCCCCATTCCTCTGGTGATGAGGAAAGGAGGGTGGGGATCATTATATCGCTGCTCAGGGGTAACGCTCAGTCCTGGGCCTTTTCGCTGCCGGAGGGGGCACGGCCTCTCCGTTCAGTGGATGGATTCTTTTTAGCCCTGGGTCAGATATATGATGATCCGGATCGTATTGCTCTGACTGAGTCTAGACTGCGTCTTTTATACCAGGGTAAACAATCTGCAGAAATATACTGCTCAGAATTTCGGAAATGGGCAGTTGATACTGGTTGGAATGATGCTGCACTCCGAAGTCAATTTTGCCATGGTCTTTCAGAGGGATTGAAAGAATCATTTGCCTTTCATGAGAGGCCTATTTCTTCGGACTCTGCTATGTCTCAGGCCGTTCGTATTGACAGGCGTCTTAGAGAGAGAGGAGAGATGTCCCCTTCCTGTCATACTCAGTCCCAGGACAGTGCAGCGGTCCCATTCTGTGCGCAGGGGTCTCAGTCGCTGTCAGCCCCTTCTGAGCAGGAGCCCATGCAGCTGGGGTTGATTGCTTCTGACAATAGAAGATTCAGCTCGCATGGGAGGGTTTGTTTTTGTTGTGGAGGTATAAATCATTTGGCAAATATTTGTCCCTCTAGGAGATTCAGGCAGTTTTCTGGGAGTAATAAAGAAACAAACAGGAAAAAATCTTTTAAAAATGTTCCGTCTGTTACTATTGGCAGGGTTGAGGCGGAAATTGAAGGTTTTCCGTTTGCTTGTAGTTCCCGTTTTGTCCTGCCGGCTAGGGTGGCGCTAGAGAGCAAGAACATTTTTTGTGAGATTTTTGTGGATAGTGGAGCAGCGGTCAATCTTATTGATAATCAATTTGCGATAACTCATGGTTTCCAGGTGCGCACTTTGGGAAAGGATATTCCTGTTTTTGCTATTGATTCCGCTCCACTTTCTCAGAAATCATTAAAGGGCATAGTTCACAATATCCGTTTAATTGTGAGTGATGCTCATGTTGAGGATGTGTCATGTTTCTTCCTTAGCGGTTTGCCTACTCCTCTAGTGTTGGGGCAACCCTGGCTCACTAAACATAACCCCACCATTGATTGGCAAGCGAGACAAATAAATGGTTGGAGTGACTTTTGCAGAGAGAATTGCCTCACGACATCTGTTTCTGAGGTTGCTACTAAGACTGTACCATCTTTTCTCTCTGAATTTTCGGATGTCTTCTCTGAGAGTGGAGTTCAGGATTTGCCCCCGCACAGGGAGTACGATTGCCCTATTAATCTCATCCCAGGCGCCAAACTGCCTAAATCTCGTTTATACAATCTTTCCCAACCTGAGAGGATCGCTATGCGTGCTTATATCTCTGAGAGTCTGAGAAAAGGACACATACGACCCTCGAAGTCACCTGTTGCCGCTGGTTTTTTCTTTGTTAAGAAAAAAGATGGTTCTTTAAGACCTTGTCTGGATTTCAGGGAGCTGAACAGTATCACTATTCGTGACCCTTATCCGCTTCCTCTGATCCCGGACCTGTTTAACCAGGTTGTTGGGGCTAAAGTATTTTCCAAATAAGATCTAAGAGGGGCATACATCCTGGTCAGAGAGGGAGACGAATGGAAGACGGCCTTCAATACCCCTGAGGGCCAGTTTGAGAATTTGGTTATGCCTTTTGGTTTGATGAATGCCCCAGCCGTTTTTCAGCATTTCGTGAACAGCATTTTTTATCATTTGATGGGAAAATTTGTATTAGTGTATTTGGATGACATTTAGATTTTTTCTCCTGATTTCAAAACTCATAAGGAACATTTACGTCAGGTCTTGCTCATCCTGCGGGAGAATAAATTATATGCGAAACTGGAAAAATGTGTGTTTGCGGTTCCAGAAATTTCTGGGGTTTCTTCTCTCCGCTTCTGGTTTTCGCATGGACCCCAAGAAGGTCCGCGCTGTGCTTGAGTGGGAGCTTCCTGAGAATCAGAAGGCGCTGATGCGGTTTTTGGGCTTTACCAATTATTACAGGAAGTTTATTTTGAATTATTCCTCTATTGTTAAACCACTCACTGATATGACCAGAAAGGAGGTGGATTTTTCTTCTTGGTCAGTAGAGGCGCGTAAGGCTTTTTCTAATATCAAGGAGAGTTTTGCTTCCGCTCCCATCTTGGTGCAACCTGATATTTCTTTACCCTTCATAGTTGAGGTTGATGCTTCTGAGGTGGGTGTGGGGGCGGTCTTGTCTCAGGGTTCCTCTCCTGCCAAATGGCGACCGTGTGCCTTTTTCTCGAAAAAACTCTCTTCCGCAGAGAGAAATTACGATGTGGGAGATATGGAATTGTTGGCCATCAAGTTGGCTTTTGAGGAATGGTGCCATTGGCTAGAGGGAGCCAGACACCCTATTACCGTATTTACTGACCATAAAAATCTGGCCTACTTGGAGTCAGCCAAGCGTCTGAACCCGAGACAGGCCAGATGGTCTTTGTTCTTTTCTAGGTTTAATTTTGTGGTCACGTTCCGCCCTGGAGTTAAGAATGTGAAGGCAGATGCCCTGTCACGTTGTTTTCCGGGAGGCGGGAATTTTGAAGACCCGGGTCCCATTTTGGCTGAAGGTGTGGTGGTCTCTGCTCTTTTTTCTGAATTGGAGGCAGAGGTGCAGGCAGCCCAATCAGAGGCTCCTGAACTTTGTCCTCCTGGGAGGTTGTTTGTGCCTCTCGCTTTAAGACACAAGATTTTTAAGGAACACCACGATACGGTCCTTGCTGGGCACCCGGGGGCAAGAGCCACACTGGATCTCATCGCTCGGAGATTCTGGTGGCCTGCGCTTCGTAAGTCGGTTGAGGGTTTTGTGGCAGCCTGCAAGACTTGCACTCGTGCCAAAGTCCCTCATTCACAGCTATCAGGTCCTCTCCTTCCCTTACCCATTCCTTCCCGTCCTTGGACACATCTGTCCATGGACTTTATAACGGACCTGCCTCGTTCCTCGGGGAAGACTGTGATTCTGGTGGTGGTGGACCGTTTTAGCAAAATGGTGCATTTCATCCCTTTTCCTGGTTTGCCCAATGCTAAGACGCTGGCGCAGGCATTTATTGATCACATTGTCAAATTGCGCGGTATTCCTTCAGACATAGTCTCTGATAGGGGCACGCAGTTTGTTCCCAGATTCTGGAAGGCTTTCTGTTCTCGCTTGGGGGTTCGGTTGTCATTTTCTTCTGCTTTCCACCCGCAGTCGAATGGCCAGACAGAGCGCGTCAATCAGAATCTGGAGACATATCTGCGCTGTTTTGTGGCGGAGAATCAAGAGGATTGGTGTTCTTTTTTGTCCCTTGCTGAGTTTGCTTTAAATAACCGTCGTCAGGAGTCCTCTGATAAGTCACCATTTTTTGGTGCATATGGGTTTCATCCGCAGTTTGGGACTTTCTCGGGAGAGGGGTCTTCTGGTTTACCTGATGAGGACAGATTCTCCTCGTCTTTGTCATCTATTTGGCAAAAGATTCAGGATAATCTAAAGAGCATGAGTGAGAGATATAAGCGTGTGGCAGATAAGAGACGTGTGCTTGGTCCGGACCTGAATGTTGGTGATCTGGTGTGGTTGTCTACCAAGAATATCAAATTGAAGGTTCCCTCCTGGAAGTTGGGTCCTAGGTTTATTGGGCCTTACAAAATCCTGTCTGTCATCAATCCTGTTGCCTACCATCTTGATCTTCCTCAGACTTGGAAGATCCATGTTTTTCATAAGTCCTTATTGAAACCTTATGTTCAACCCATTGTACCCTCGCCTTTGCCTCCTCCTCCGATTATGGTTGATGGGAATCTTGAATTTCAGGTCTCTAGGATTGTGGATTCTCGTCTTGTCCGCGGTTCTCTTCAGTACCTTGTTCATTGGGAGGGTTATGGTCCTGAGGAGAGGATGTGGGTCCCAGTGACGGACATTAAGGCCTCTCGTCTCATCAGGGCTTTCCATAGGTCCCATCCTGAGAAGGTGGGCTCTGAGTGTCCGGAGTCCACTCGTAGAGGGAGGGGTACTGTCACTGCCAGACAGCTGAGAAGCTCTGACAGAGGCCTTTCAGAACCTCCTCCTTGAGTTCTCTTTGTTGTGCTGTTCAGTTCCTCATCTCGTTAGCCTCTCTCAGCTGTCTTGGAGTTGGACTGATTGCTTCCCTTTAAATTCCTCCCCATGGTGCATTACTGGGCGGCTTATACTTCTTCCTGGAGTGTGTGTGCATGCTGATCTTGTTTTCCAGTCTGCTACAAAGTTAAGTGCTGAACATTTATCTGTTATTTTCTGTTTGCTGGATCCCAGGTGACCCTGACTCCCTCCGTGTCTGGTGTAGGGAGCCGGTGGTCGTGTCCCCTCACTATTGTAGGGTGTTCAGGGGTTATATAGTCGAGGTACGTGGATATGCAACCTTCCACCTTTCGGATCTTTGCATAGGCTGAGCAGCCAGGGAAAGTCTCAGGTCTTGTGCAGGGGTCTCCCTTTTGGTTCCTTAGCTTTGGATCCACTCAGTCATATATGCATGTTGCTTTGTCTTGTTTCCTGTACACCGTCCGTGACAGAGGCATTGTCACTGAGAAGAGAAGTCGCCTCGGTCAAAAAAGTGTTGATTACCTCACCTTCATTAAGATGAATTAGGCATGGATCCAGAAGGGACTGACAGTGGGGGATATGTTTGACTAACAATAGGCCTGATGACATGCCTTGGCCTCAAAATGGTCCCGACGCTGCTGTATTTAATGTCTGCATACCGGATGACTTTCGTGAATTCTCTGCCACCAACTAGTGTTCAAGCCGCAATGCTTTAGTCACCTTTCTGCCTGGAAAACATTAATTTTTCCGGCCGCTGCTACAACAGCGGCTGTAACAATACCATTATTTTTCAGGCATGTGTACATGCCTAATTTTTCTGTACTCTTGTGCTGCACTGTGGATGCAAAAAACAAAACAAACAAAAAAAAGGCACATACAAGTGTCAATTTCCCTTCGTGATCGTTACCTTGTTGTGGTGAAGGGGTTTGCGTATCACAATGAAGCGATCATCACCTCTGTGAGTGTGTTGGCAATGTTGCCACACCCCAGATGATAAGGCCGTTGCTTCATTATGATCAGACCAAAAGCGATCGGCTGGATAATGTTTTATAGAAAAAACATAATTATTATAATTTTTTTTTAAGTTGTATCGGTTTTTAATACACAAAATAAAAAAATCATAATAAAGTCTTTTAACAGTTTATTAGAAATAATGCAGACAATTTTTAAAAAATCCCCATCAATTCCAATACAAAGCAAGTTCAGAACTCAGAACAAAATTATTCCAGGATGTCGTAATGGTTCGTTAATTCGACAATGGTTAATCAATTCGACACACGTCCCTGGATAGGGGACATAACAGGGATTAAACTGATAGGAATAGTACTAGTTAAGACACCACTCATATAGGGTGTCACAGCACATTGCTCTGTGCACGCAAGCTGCTTTTTCCATCTCCCGGTTCCTAAAATTCAGTTTGGTGTATCAGAGTTTGGTCTGTCACTGTGAAGGCAGTCGAAGGTACCCGGCCTAATTTCTTTTTTTCACAAAAGGCAATTCCTGATATGGGACGTAACAGGGATTAAACTGATGAGAAGAGAGCTACAGAAAATACCACTCATATCGGGTGTGACAGTAAATTGCACGGCGCAGACGCAGTGACCGTGGATTCAAACAATCAATTCAATTCACCTTTCGGGGACCCTTGGTGTTGTACGTGGCTGGGTGGAGGAAGAAACCTTCAATGACATCAACGGGACATGGCTAGCTTAGTATCCTTGTGCAAATGGGGATTGCGGTTGGGCAAATGGTCTGTTTACGGTTGTTTGCGGTGCATTAAAAGGGGAGTTTGGTCTGTCAATGTCTGTGAAGCGGGCATAACCCTTACACTACCTAATCGATACAACATCATACCTGATCGTATACACACACTGGATCTTTTAAACCACGTTGTTCAAAAATGTTGGGATTGTTAGGTGATTTATGCCCTTTATGGATTAAAACCCAACTCTGCGTCAACTATGTAATTTTCCATGGGAGTTTTGCCATGGATCCCCCTCCGGCATGCCACAGTCCAGGTTTTAGTCCCCTTGAAATAACTTTTCCATCACTACTGTGGCTAGAAAGAGTCCCTGTGAGTTTTAAAATTTGCCTACCTATTGAAGTCAATGGCGGTTCGCCCGGTTCGCTCGTTTGCGAACATTTGCGAAAATTCGCGTTCGCCATTCGCGAACGGAAAATTTTATGTTTGCGACATCTCTAGTGTTCATGCCCCGGCTCATTTTGGCACAGCACAGGTTGCAAACTACAACTCTTTTGTCATCTGCACTTTCCTCAAAAAAGCGCCATACTGTGGAACACCTTCCCCTTGACAAGGTATATTTACGCATGGGGGTGCTCGGTGTGACAGTTGCGGGCCTCCACTGCCTCTTCCAACCTGTTGCGGTGCTGCGGATCCCTCCCCCTCTGTACTGCTGTCCTCACTTGGCTTTTCACCTTCATATGTTGGGTCAGTGACCTCATCGTCAAGCACCTCCTGTTCCACTTACTCACTCTGCTCATCCTCCTGACTTGACCTAACCAAATCCTCAGTGATTGGTAACTGTGTCTCATCATCATCCACCTCGTGAACGAATGATTGCCGTTCACCACCGTCATTTTCTTGAGATTGTGAAGGCTCAAGGGGTTTCGGAATCGGGGCACAATATCTCAGGTCCCTCTTCAAGCGCGCTGGGCGCGAGGGCCAAATGTAATAGTGGCGCTGGAAAGAGCTCCTCGAAATATCCGAGAGTGGGATCATTTGTTTGGCAAGCCTCTCCATGGTGGGAGGAAGGATGATCAGAGTGAGGATTCGGTTGACCAGACTCTTAGCTACAGAGACTGGACTTTGTGAAAGAGAGGGTGGTGCTTAACCGACTGGAAGCATTTTCTTCAGCAATCCAACCGACCAATTGTTCGCACTATTCCGACTTGGACAGTGTTGTCCTGCACCGCCCAGCTAAGTTGGACATGAAGCTGGGTACAGTGGATTTTTTTTTTTCTGTTGCCCTGGCAGCAGGCAGAGTTTCATTGTGCCCAGGGCCACGGCCTCTGCGTGCACCATCAGCATCACGCCCAATTCCCTGTCCCTTAGTGCTCGCCTTCTTCATATTAATGGTTTTGTCACTAGATGTGGCGCATATTTTTTTACCGCTAAAGACACCGTTTTCTGATGCAGGACAGTATATGTCACAGAAACACACAGAATATGGACACTATATTAGGCCCAGATTATTGGAATTTGCCCTAAATAACCCGGATGGCGTACTTTATATGTCACAGAACCCCACAGAATATGGACACTATTTTAGGCCCAGATTAATGGAATCTGCGGTACAGACATTGTTTTCTGATGCAGTTTATATTTATATTTTTATATATCTCTAGGCCTGACAACCACACAAGGTATTGAAGCGCAGATACACAATTCACGGATTACACCATTGACAGCAAAAATGTGGATAGATTATGGGAAATAAAAAGTGTTTTCTGTATTATAATTTTTTCCCTATATCTGAGCCTCACGACCAAACAAGGTATTGAAGCGCAGATCACACAATTCACGGATTGCACAGTTGACAGCAAAAATGTGGATAGATTATGGGAGAATTTTTTTTTCTGTATTTTATTTTTTTCCCCTATAGCTAGGCCGGACAACCACACAATCTATTGAAGAGCAGATCACACAATTCACAGATTACAACGTTGACAGAAAAAATGTGGATAGATTAAAGGAGAAAATGTGTTTTCTGCATTTTAAATTTTTTCCCAATTTCTGGGCCTGACAACCACACAAGGTGTTGAAGCACAGATCACACAATTCACGGATTACACCGTTAACAGCAAAAATGTGAATAGATTATGGGGAAAAAATAGTGTTTTTTGTATTATAATTTTTTCCTATATCTGAGCCTGAAAACAACACAAAGTATTGAAGCGCAGATCACACAATGCACGGATTACATCGTTGACAGCAAAAATGTGGATAGATTATGGGAAAAAAATGGTGTTTTCTGTATTATAATTTTTCCCTATATCTGAGCCTGACAACCACACAAGGTATTGAAGCACAGATCACGCAATTCAAGGATTACACCGTTGACAGCAAAAAATATGGATAGATTATGGGACAAAAATAGTTTTCTGTATTTTACATTTTTTCCCTATATCTGGGCCTGACAGCAACACAAGGTGTTGAAGCGCAGATCACACAATTCACGGATTACACCATTGACAGCAATAATGTGGATAGATTATGGGGAAAAAAATAGTGTTTTCTGTATTATAATTTTTTCACTACATCTGAGCCTGACAACCACACAAGGTATTGAAGCACAGATAACACAATTCAAGGATTACACCGTTGACAGCAAATATGTGGATTATGGGGAAAAAATTATTATTTTCACTAATCTTCTTCCTATCTCTGCCCCATAGACACAGAAGGTATTGCTGCACAGATGTCACAAGTCACTGAAGACACCTTCTATATAGCAAAAATAATTGCACAATTAAATTGCTGCCACCACACACAATAGTCCTTGAAAGGACATTTGGGTCTTTGAAAAGTTTTAGAATTGAATAAATTGCGATCACAAACTCCCTACACTATCTGTCCCTTCCTAAGCGCAGCTTACCTGACTCGCAGTGAGCCAAACCTGCGTCATTGGGTGCTATATAGCACCCGATGACCCGTTCCGGCCAGCCAATCACTGTAATGCTAGCAGCCAACATGACTACTGGCATTACAGTGATGGCAGTACTTACCTGCACGTTTATTGGCTGCTTGGCAGCCGCGAAACGTGCGGGGAAGAGACTCGAGCAAGGCGCTCGAACACATGTGGTACTCGGCCGAGTACCGCCTTGTGCCGAGCATAGTGATGCTCGAGCCGAACAGGTATTCGGTCGAGCATACTCGCTCATCGCTACCGCAGAAGTCTGCATGCATCGTGCATAAGCAGCCACTGGCGCTGGGAAAAACACCAAGCTCCCCAGAACCTGTCCTGCCGCAGAGTTCGTACAGGTAGTCGTTTAACGGCACGTTTCTGCTGAAGCAGTCTATCAAGCATATACAAGGTGGAGTTCCAGTACGTCAGGCAGTCACAAATCAGATGTCTGATTGACAGGTGGTGTCGCCGCTGAACGCCAGCAAGGCGAGCCATGGCCGTGTAAGATCTTGTAATATGGCCAGAGATTTTCTTTGCCTGCCGCAAGACGTCCTGGACCATGGGGTATTTGGCAACGAATCGCTGCACGACTAAGTTCAGGACGTGTGCCATGCACTTTGCTCTGTTTCAGCGCGCTCAGCAGATTGGCACACCACTTTACCAACTGTCAAATTGAGCGGTGTAAGCCACTGATTGGCCTGTGACAGCAGAGCTGAAACGAGTGCAGGACCGGTGTCAACGTCTCACCTGGCACGTCAAATAGTTTCTAGGGAGCTTGCGGGGTGCAGCGGAAGAGGCGGTAGCAATAGAACAGGAGGAGTCAGCCGAGGAGGAGACTGAGGATGGAGTAGGAGTAGGAGAAGAAGAGGCAGGTCTGCATGTAATCCATGGCGGTAGCACCAAATTCACACGAACGCAAAAAATGGCCCATATACGGAACGCAAAAAAAAGGTAGTGTGAAAGAGGCCTAATTCTTGACCATTCCTCTTTACAGAACTGTTTCAGTTCAGCAATATTCTTGGGATGTCTGGTGTGAATCGCTTTCTTCAGGTCATGCCTCAGCTTCTCAATCGGGTTGAGGTCAGGACTCTGACTGGGCCACTCCAGAAGGCGTATTTTCTTCTGTTTAAGCCATTCTGTTGTTGATTTACTTATATGCTTTGGGTCGTTGTCCTGTTGCAACACCCATCTTCTGTTGAGCTTCAGCTGGTGGACAGATGGCCTTAAGTTCTCCTTCAAAATGTCTTGATAAACTTGGGAATTCATTTTTCCTTCGATGATAGCAATCCGTCCAGGCCCTGATGCAGCAAAGCAGCCCCAAACCATGATGACCCCAACATCATACTTCACAGTTGGGATAAGGTTTTGATGTTGGTGTGCTGTGCCTTTTTTTTCTCCACACATAGTGTTGTGTGTTTCTTGCAAACAACTCAACTTTGGTTTCATCTGTCCATAGAATATTTTGCCAGTACTGCTGTGGAACATCCAGGTGCTCTTGTACAAACTGTAAACGTACAGCAATGATTTTTTTGGACAGGCGAGGCTTCCTCTGAGATCCATATTCTTGTTTAGTGTTTTACGTATCATATATTCGCTAACAGGGATGTTAGCATATGCCTGAGACTTTGTTAAGTCTTTAGCTGACTCTCTAGGATTATTCTTCACCTCATTGAGCAGTCTGCGCTGTGCTCTTGCAGTCATCTTTACAGGACGGTCACTCCTAGGGAAAGTAGCAGCAGTGCTGAACTTTCTCCATTTATAGACAATTTGTCTTACCGTGGACTGATGAACAGCAAGGCTTTTGGAGATACTTTTATAACCCTTTCCAGCTTTATGCAAGTCAACAATTCTTAATCGTATGTCTTCTGAGAGCTCTTTTGTGCGAGACATCATTCATATCAGGCAATGCTTCTTGTAAAAAGCAAACCCAGAACTGGTGTGTGTTTTTTTATAGGGCAGGGCAGCTGTAACCAACTGTCACGGCCACGGTTATGGCCGTGACTCCTTGGGAGCCGCATACAGTTGCCCGCGGTTTGGGTTGTTGTTTCAACTACAGCTTGAGGCATGATGTTGTTTGCCTCAAGTGCGGTTGCCGCGGACAACAGGTATGTGTGCGGTTCCCTTGGAGTTTGTGTGCGTGTATGTATGCACTGTTGTTTGTCTGTGTGCACTCTGTGTATTGTGTGGTGTGCACTGACATCTTTCCTGCACTGTGGTTGCCCGTGGCAACGTTTGGTGATGTGTACATGTGGTGGCAGTGTCCCGGCCTTTGGGCTGACTCCCAGGACACGGTTGCCACCCATGTCGTTGCCAGCGGCAACAGCCACAGTGTGTTCTAGTGTTGGACACTTTCTCTTTATGTTGGTGTTTCCCTTCCCTGGTGCTGGAAGGGTTAACTCCCTTCCCAGTGTGTGTGAGTCACTGGGTGTGTCTGACTGTTGGGTGTGGCCTCTTAGGCCTATAAAGCCTCTCACTTTGGCATGGCTCAGTAGGTTGCTTCAGTCGTGCATTGCTGTAGCAGCCTCCTGTGATTCCATCTTCTTGTAAGGGCCACCCTTCCTGTCATAAGTTCTATTACCGTGATGTGTTGTTGATGTCCTATGTCTTTGCTTTTAGTGCGGCTATGGATGTCCTGGTTCCTGAGTGTTCGTATGTGTGTGCTGTTTCCCTTATGTTGTGTGGACAGCGTTTTCTGAGCACGGGTTCCAGTCAGCAAGGCTGAGACAGGTTTGTGTGGAACTGTTTGGTTCACCTGTCTTATCCATAGTCCTGTTTATGTTCCCTATCTTCATGCTGCTTGGCCAGTGAGACTCCTGCTCCTCCGTGCCTAGGAGGAGTGGGTTGTCTTACTCTGTTCTCTAGTTCAGGGCCGACTTGAGGGCTTGTAGGGACTATAAGGTTCCAGCGTATGAGCCCTCCTACCACCAAGGTCGGCTCATACAGACAGGAGACAGGGTCAGCGTTAGGGATGCAATAGGAGGTGACCTGCTTCCTAATTCTGTGGTCCTGGCTGAGTAGCGACTGGACATCTGCCACCACCGCACGGCTGAGGATTTCCCCCATCCTCATCCGTGACAGTATGACCGGAATGGCTCCTTGCTTGGAGGTTCCCTCGAAAGAGGGTGAAGCATGTACCGCCATCTGCGGAAGGGGTACATGCGCGTTCTCCGGAGGGAGAGCGTTGTGGGGGTTTTGCCGCTGACGGCGCGGTGAGTGGCGTCTCCCCGCCATCCCTTTACCGTGCTCTGTCTTGGCGTCCCCTGAGTTTTATTGCACCAGTGTGTTTGTTTGGTGTGCGGGTGCACACCTTCGAAAGAGGGTGCAGCATGCAGTGCCATCCTCTTGTGGCCTGCATGCGCGTTCTCCCGACGGAGAGCGTTCCGGGGGGATCACCGTTAACGGCACGGTTGGTGGCTTTTTCCCCGCCACCTTACCTTCCGTGTCCGTGTTGGTGATCCCTCGTCCCTCTCCATGTTCCCATCTCTGGTTGTCTGCTGGCAGCACTCCGTAAGTGGTCCGGCTGCGTGCTTGTTAGGAGTGTCTGCTGGCAGCAACTGGAGTGGGGACGTGAGTGGAGAGTCCCCTTGTCCATCTCTCAGTGGTTCTCTCCCCTGTGTCGCTGGTGCGGGCTGCAGGCCTCGTCGGACTGGCTTAGTTGTGTGCTGGGAGAGGATGCAGCTGACAGCGACTTTTTGGGAACCGTGTCTGAGAGTGGACATCCCCTTCTCCCATCCCCTTGTGTGAGTCCCTCACTTGTTTTTTTTTTGGTGGGGGGGGCTTTGAGGGGTGGGAGTGTCACGGCCACGGTTATGGCCGTGACTCCTTGGGAGCCGCATACAGTTGCCCGCGGTTTGGGTTGTTGTTTCAACCGCAGCTTGAGGCATGGTGTTGTTTGCCTCAAGTGCAGTTGCCGCGGACAACAGGTATGTGTGCGATTCCCTTGGAGTTTGTGTGTGTGTATATATGCACTGTTGTTTGTCTGTGTGCACTCTGTGTATTGTGTGGTGTGCACTGACACCTTTCCTGCACTGTGGTTGCCCGTGGCAACGTTTGGTGATGTGTACATGTGGTGGCAGTGTCCCGGCCTTTGGGCTGACTCCCAGGACACTGTTGCCACCCATGTCGTTGCCAGCGGCAACAGCCACAGTGTGTTCTAGTGTTGGACACTTTCTCTTTATGTTGGTGTTTCCCTTCCCTGGTGCTGGAAGGGTTAACTCCCTTCCCAGTGTGTGTGAGTCACTGGGTGTGTCTGACCGTTGGGTGTGGCCTCTTAGGCCTATAAAGCCTCTCACTTTGGCATGGCTCAGTAGGTTGCTTCAGTCATGCATTGCTGTAGCAGCCTCCTGTGATTCCATCTTCTTGTAAGGGCCACCCTTCCGGTCATAAGTTCTATTACCGTGATGTGTTGTTGATGTCCTATGTCTTTGCTTTTAGTGCGGCTATGGATGTCCTGGTTCCTGAGTGTTCGTATGTGTATGCTGTTTCCCTTATGTTGTGTGGACAGCGTTTTCTGAGCACGGGTTCCAGTCAGCAAGGCTGAGACAGGTTTGTGTGGAACTGTTTGGTTCACCTGTCTTATCCATAGTCCTGTTTATGTTCCCCATCTTCATGCTGCTTGGCCAGTGAGACTCCTGCTTCTCCGTGCCTAGGAGGAGTGGGTTGTCTTACTCTGTTCTCTAGTTCAGGGCCGACTTGAGGGCTTGTAGGGACTATAAGTTTCCAGGGTATGAGCCCTCCTACCACCAAGGTCGGCTCATACAGACAGGAGACAGGGTCAGCGTTAGGGACGCAATAGGAGGTGACCTGCTCCCTAATTCTGTGGTCCTGGCTGAGTAGCGACTGGACATCTGCCACCACCGCACGGCTGAGGATTTCCCCCATCCTCAGCCGTGACACCAACACCTCCAATCTCAACTCATTGATTGGACTCCAGTTGGCTGACACCTCACTCGAATTAGCTCTTGGAGATGTCATTAATCTAGGGGTTCACATAATTCTTCCACCTGCACTGTGAATGTTTACATGGTGTATATATTACATTCATATATACCCTGCACATGTAGAGGCACTTTTATTGTATATACATTTAGTCGTGGACTACTGGTTGCCTGCTCTTGACATGTACATTTGTGTTATAATTTTTATTGGTTTAAAATTTAACTTTTATTTGTTTATTATTAATAAATAATGAACTTAATATCTAACCTACTAAATAAAACTATCTCTGGACATCAAGAGGGTGCTTTGTTTTTTATTTCTTTTGACACTGTTAATGCAGCAGTAGTGATTTCTTTGCAGTTACTGTTATTGGATACTTTGTTTGTACCCTCAATCTAGTGAGGTAGAGGCAGTTGTAGCTGATGTTGAATTGCTCAAGCAGTTGGATACTTTGGAGCCCATCTGCTTGTTGCTGTTCGTCTGAGGCTAGTTACTATGACCATATGTTGCAACATACACTGCCTATAGTTTGCCTATAGCTAATCCTATAGTGCTGCTGCTGTTTACATTACTGTCTGCTGGTGGTACTATTACTATGATCTAGCTGCCTAAGTGGCTGACTAATCGTAACAGCTTATTTACTATCTCTGCTATCTGTTATCTCGCTGTTGCCGGCTAGTGCCTGTGGCCGTATGTTGCAATATACACTGCCTATAGTTTACCTATAGCTAATCCTATAGTACTGCTGCTATCAACACTGCTGCCTGTTAGTGGTGCTATTGCTATAAACAAGCTGCCTTAGTGACTGACTATTGGTGACAGCCTATCTGCTGTCTCTACTATCGGTTATCCCGCTTATTGCGGCTTGCTCTATTAGCTTATGATGCTGGTACCGGCGGGGTACCTTTCGAGGCTGTCACTATATGAGTAAGGCGCTTTTGCATGAGCCTCTGGATGTCCTAGAGTCTAAAATCTAATTACTGCCCCCCAACATGTTTCGCCATATTCATGGCGTCTTCAGGGGATCGGGCAGTCTGCACGTAGTTCATGTGTGGCTGGGTTATTTATTACCTCCCTTTTGATGACGTGGCATGAGCTCGACCTATCACTGTGCTTGTTAGAGCTCGCTTTCTTGGTACCTGAGATCTGTATGGCTGTTTGAATGTAGGTTGAAGCTGACGTCCGTCTTCTCGCAATAGATGGTCAATTTTCGCGCATGTCTTTTGACTTAGAGTGAAAGACTGTTTTCAGTTTGTGACCGGCCTTGTTGATATTCTTCGGCCGGTGGTGCGCATGTCTTTTGACTTAGATCGTGGAGTTTTTTCCTATTCACATTTGACTGCTCTCTGGTCTATGATTTGGCTATGCTCTTATTATTTGTTAGTATTAGAATTACCATATGGGGTTTATACCTACTGATTTCTAGATATTATTTTATCACTGTGCTTGCTGGTTTTTATAAATTATTGAATATTATTCTGAACCTACCACTATATTATTGCTTTTTGGCTTGGATGAAAATTCGATATGTCTCCATTGATTGTGAATGTGTATTTTTATAGGTGATGATTATGAATTCTGCTTGTCTCTATTAATTGTGGATTTTATATGCTTGTTTATTGATCTACCACAATGTGTTGTGGCTAATCAATACTCAGCATAAGCAAATTTATTTAGATATATAAATTTTCATCTTTCAATTTGTTATACATATATATATATATATGTATAAGATGACTGTGTATTTATAACATTGGAACTAGTGATATCGTGCTCATGTGCTTACCATGGTGTGTTTACTGTTAGTTTCTAGTTAATCTTTATTCATTAATAATTAATTTCTTTAGTCATTTATAAACTTTTGTGATATTTTGTAATATTGATCGTATTTTTTTTTTTTTTTTTTTTTTTTTTTATAATATTATTTATATATTTATATTTTTTTTTATTTTTTGTGATTTTAATGTTTAATGAAACCATAATTGGTATTTTTTATCTAATATTTATTTATTTATTGATTTATCTATCAGATGAGTCTACGATTCTATATGAAATGAACAATGAGGTAATACTTTATTTTTGATATATTTATTATTTATTATTTAATTTCTTGTGGTATTAATTATTATTTTATTTGATTTTTTAGCCACTACTTCATGATTTATTAATAATAGTTTAGATATCTGATAGATAAATCAATAAATAAATAAATATTAGATAAAAAATACCAATTATGGTTTCATTAAACATTAAAATCACTAAAAAAATTAAAAAATAAATATAAATATATAAATAATATTATTAAAAAAAAATTGTTTTTAAATTTTTAAATAAAAACACATCAAAAATTAAAAATTAAAAATACGATCAATACTACAAAATGTCACAAAAGTTTATAAATGACTAAAGAAATTAATTATTAATGAATAAAGATTAACTAGAAAATAACAGTAAACACACCATGGTAAGCACATGAGCACAATATCACTAGTTCCAATGTTATAAATACACAGTCATCTTATATATATATATATATATATATATATATATATATGTGTGTGTATAACAAATTGAAAGATGAAAATTTATATATCTAAATAAATTTGCTTATGCTAAGTATTGATTAGCCACAACACATTGTGGTAGATCAATAAACAAGCATATAAAATCCACAATTAATAGAGACAAGCAGAATTCATAATCATCACCTATAAAAATACACATTCACAATCAATGGAGACATATCGAATTTTCATCCAAGCCAAAAAGCAATAATATAGTGGTAGGTTCAGAATAATATTCAATAATTTATAAAAACCAGCAAGCACAGTGATAAAATAATATCTAGAAATCAGTAGGAATAAACCCCATATGGTAATTCTAATACTAACAAATAATAAGAGCATAGCCAAATCATAGACCAGAGAGCAGTCAAATGTGAAAAGGAACAAACTCCACGATCTAAGTCAAAAGACATGCGCACAACCGGCCGAAGAATATCAACAAGGCCGGTCACAAACTGAAAACAGTCTTTCACTCTAAGTCAAAAGACATGCACGAAAATTGACCATCTATCGCGAGAAGACGGACGTCAGCTTCAACCTACATTCAAACAGCCATACAGATCTCAGGTACCAAGAAAGCGAGCTCTAACAAGCACAGTGATAGGTCGAGCTCATGCCACGTCATCAAAAGGGAGGTAATAAATAACCCAGCCACACATGAACTACGTGCAGACTGCCCGATCCCCTGAAGATGCCATGGATATGGCGAAACATGTCGGGGGGCAGTAATTCGATTTTAGACTCTAGGACATCCAGAGGCTCATGCAAAAGCGCCTTACTCATATAGTGACAGCCTCGAAAGGTACCCCGCCGGTACCAGCATCATAAGCTAATAGAGCATGCCGCAATAAGCGGGATAACCGATAGTAGAGACAGCAGATAGGCTGTCACCAATAGTCAGTCACTAAGGCAGCTTGTTTATAGCAATAGCACCACTAACAGGCAGCAGTGTTGATAGCAGCAGTACTATAGGATTAGCTATAGGTAAACTATAGGCAGTGTATGTTGCAACATACGGCCACAGGCACTAGCCGGCAACAGCGAGATAACAGATAGCAGAGATAGTAAATAAGCTGTTACGATTAGTCAGCCACTTAGGCAGCTAGATCATAGTAATAGTACCACCAGCAGACAGTAATGTGAACAGCAGCAGCACTATAGGATTAGCTATAGGCAAACTATAGGCAGTGTATGTTGCAACATATGGTCATAGTAACTAGCCTCAGACGAACAGCAACAAGCAGCTGGGCTCCAAAGTATCCAACTGCTTGAGCAATTCAACATCAGCTACAACTGCCTCTACCTCACTAGATTGAGGGTACAAACAAAGTATCCAATAACAGTAACTGCAAAGAAATCACTACTGCTGCATTAACAGTGTCAAAAGAAATAAAAAACGAAGCACCCTCTTGATGTCCAGAGATAGTTTTATTTTGTAGGTTAGATATTAAGTTCATTATTTATTAATAATAAACAAATAAAAGTTAAATTTTAAACCAATAAAAATTATAACACAAATGTACATGTCAAGAGCAGGCAACCAGTAGTCCACGACTAAATGTGTTTACATGGTGTGTTCAATAAAAACATGGTAACAATTAATTCTTTGTGTGTTATTAGTTTAAGCAGACTGTGATTGTCTATTGATGTGACTTAGATGAAGATCAGATCACATTTCATGACCAATTTGTGCAGAAATCCATATCATTCCAAAGGGTTCAAATACTTTTTCTTGCAACTGTATATACTAATTATAAAGCAAATGTCAAAAGAAGTACTTAAAATGACAAAATGTAATAAAATACTAGTGAAAGATAAAATTTGAAAAAAATGGGAATAGTTTTTAGACCTAATAGTTGAGGTCCTTTCAGATGTAAACAGTCCACAATTTGTTATATAACTGTCTAAAAGTGATGTCGTTTCCAATATATGTGGTGTTTTATGTTGTACAACCACTGGTGGTATTGGAAGGTTTTTTATACAAGTGTTTTCACCATACAGGTATTCTTACTCAAAGTTATTAAAATGCATGGTTCTTTACCAGTCCCGTAGTTATGATGTGTCCCCGTGTCTGGTATCTACTCCTGCCGTATCTCCGTGTGCGCGCGCTTCCTCAAAGTCCTGCGTAGTGTCCCACGTGACTTTAACCTCCTACGTGGCATCCCACGTGATATAGGAAGGTTTGTCTCACCCGGGTCCTAGAGTCCAGACTTCAAATAGGCCGGTCTATGTTTCCACATAGTATAATTGGAGAGGCAATTGACAATGTAAAGTCCTGGGATCAAATAGTCTTCTATGGTAGAAAAGAGGTTGTACTTTGCTGTTTCTCACTACTATTCCTCAAACGCATTTTGGAGCCTAAAATGCTCCTTCTTCAGTGGTTAGCAGTGAGTGGTCTGGGGGTTCCTTATATAGGCATTATGTGTCTCCAAAGGTGGTGCCTGTTTAACAATAAGGGTGTCCGCAAAGTGTGGATTGGATTCAAAAGTATAAGGTACATTTCC
Organism: Bufo gargarizans; assembly: GCF_014858855.1. NCBI lineage: Eukaryota > Metazoa > Chordata > Amphibia > Anura > Bufonidae > Bufo > Bufo gargarizans. The sequence continues at coordinate 217,713,630 of NC_058080.1, read as the reverse complement.
ATGAATCCCATACATGATGTTGCATAACATCCCATTCAGCTTTTAAGTGCACAGTATTTAATGGAACAATTTGCCCAATACATCTTCAATTAATAAAATGACATATGGATGAAATAGAGCACTTGTGTAAAAAAAACGCATGTGTATATCAAAAAAATGCATATGCGATTTCCATGCGTTTTTATATATTGAACTATGAATGGCTTTTCATAGATCCTAATATGTGCCAGTACATGTATTATAATGAAAGTGAGACTAAAAGCACATTACCATCTATTCACAATTAAATTAAGAAGTTTCAGTAAGTTGAAAATATTCATGTGCTGTCATCTCCACACTATGTCACCTTGACACTCTGTGGCCTCCTCCTGATGCTGCTTCTGCGGCCACCTCCAGACTCTGTCATTGTGCCACTCTATGGTCTCCTCATGCTGCGTCAACCTCACCACTATGTCGTAGGGCCACTCTGTGAATGTGGTACCCAGACCCGAACTTCTTCACTGAAGTTCAGATTTGGGTTCAAGGTTGTGTAGATGTAATTATTTTCCCTTATAACATGGTTATAAGGGAAAATATCAGCATTCTTTAATACGGAATGCTTAGTACAAGGACAATTGAGGGTTAAAAAAATAAATACAAATTAACTCACCTCCTCCAATTGATCGCGTAGCTGCCGGTCCCCTGTTCTTTCTTCGGGACCTGTCAAAGGACCTGTGGTGACGTCACCGAACTCATCACATCGTCCAATCACATGGTCCATCACCACGGTGATGGACTATGTGATTGGACCATGTGATGTGACATCACCACAGGTCCTTTAGCCGGCAGCTCATGATTAAAGAAGTAAGAAGAGATCGGCAAGTACGCAATCAAGAGGAGGAGGTGAGTTATTTTTTATTTGTTAACCCTCAATTGACCTTCTACTAATCATTCTGTATTAAAGAATGCTATTATTTTCCCTTATAACCATATTATAAGGAAAAATAATACAGTGAATAGACTGTCATTTTCACGCATGATTGCTAAGATGAAAGTCTATTCACTGTATTATTTTCCCTTATAACATGGTTATAAGGGAAAATAATAGCATTCTTAATACAGAATGATTAGTAGAAGGTCAATTGAGTGTTAAAAAAAAAAAAAAAAAACTCACCTCCTCCTCTTGATCGCGTAGTTGCCAATCACTTCTTTAATCATGTGCTGCCGGCTAAAGGACCTGTGGTGACGTCATATCACATGGTCCAATCACATGGTCCATCACCGTGGTGATGGACCATGTGATTGGACAATGTGATGAGCTCAGCGACGTCACCACAGGTCCCTTGACAGGTCCTGAAGAAAGAACAGGAGACCAGCAGCTACACGATCAATTGAAGGAGGTGAGTAAATTTTTTTAACCCTCAGTTGACCTTCTACTAAGCATTCTGTATTAAGAATGCTATTATTTCCCTTTATAACCATGTTATAAGGGAAAGTAATTACATCTACACAACCTGAACCCAAACCTGAACTTCAGTAAAAAAGTTCGGGTCTGGGTACCACATTCAGTGTTTTATCACGCGCGTGCAAAACGCATTGCACCCATTTGCCGCAATGCACCCCGGACGCATCCGGAGCCAAAACATGACGTCCCCTGTGTGAACCCAGTCTAAACGTTTAACAGAACAGGTTCTGTAGACACATATATGTGAAATCAGCTGACGAGGGTGTAAAAGGAGTGTGCTTCTTCTTGACGCTAACATCGACCTGTAAGGCTGAGTTAATACTTCAGTTATTTGGTCAGTTTTGGCCCCGTGACTGCCCAAATAAGTGAAGTATGCAGTGATTCAAAGAGCGAACCCTGTCATCTGCATGTCATACTGACTCACAATATTATTTCACTAACACAGCAGACTTCCTATGCATGTTACTGCAAGGCACAGTGTTCTACACCCCTATAAAGCCTCTCTGCAAATAAATTCGGATCAAAGCGAATCTTTTAGAAAAATTCTGCGAATCGGACAAATCGTTTTTTTTTTTTAATTCGCTCATCTCTAATTAGCAGCGAAGTCCAGTACACAAAATACGGATTGCAGATATGCTTGAGTGCAAGTGGCCAGAGAGTGCTTTTCTTTGCCCACAGACAGTTATACTGTGTCAACGTAGAGCCAAATACTGCTATGTGCGGCCAGTGATGAGCTGATGAGTCTGGGAAAAAAGGGGGTCTCCCTCCCACCAAACTGCCAGGTGAGAGTTGGATCCCATAGGAGGAGGAGGCAGTAGGGTAGTGCTGCTGGGCCAAGGGGAAGTCAATAGCGTGGTGCATTTGTCAGCCCATGGAAACAGTGGGAGTTAAAATACCACAGGAAAATGCAGCTACCGGGACCCCAAACTAAGACACTTGAGGGCTAGAGGTGGACGTTCCGCTTATGAACTGTATATAGTTATTCTCTTCCTAACACCTCTGATACAAGTACAGCAGATTTTGGGTCTTTAATGGCACATGCACACGTTCAGGATTCATGTGCGGAGAAACCGCACTGAAATCCGCAGGTGTTCGCAGGCAAATCCGTTCTGTCAATCCTCATCAATTGGTGCAAATTTGCATGCAGATTTGGTGCTGATTTTCCACATGTGGATTTTACTAAGTGAATGAAGAAAATCTGGTCAGGAAAAAGAAAAAAAAATTACAAAGAAAAAATCTGTGCCATGTGCATTGAGAATTTCAAATTCTCATAGAATACAATGTGCATGACCTACAGTGCGGATTTTCCGCACGCAAATCCGCACGGAAAATATGCATGCAATCCTGATCGTGTGCATTTAGCCTAAAGATTACGACCGCTTCTGAGCTGAGCATGCACCATAGCAGATGTTCAATTGTGGCCACGGCATCTGAGTGCTGTGACTCTTGTGATTCAGTGGCTCAACTGTGATGAGATTGTGGGAGCCGTTTAGCTCCTATGGAAGCCAGTGGCCTTCTAAAGGGTCCAAGGTCTGTCATAGCAAAGTTATGTACTGAATGCATTGTTTCTCCCATAGACTACCATAGTAAGCCATTACCGTCAATGGAGTCACCAGGCAATCACATATTCCCAATTTTACAAATAAAAATAGAAAAACAAAAATAAAGATCACTGACTTTGCTTTGTCCAAGAATTCCCTAACTTATAAAAAAACTTTTAAAGTGTTTATCATGTATGATGAACAGTGTAATGGAAAAAAATGAAAATGGCTGATTCACCATTTCTTTGGTGGCTTTGCCTCACAATAAAAATCTAATAAACAGTGATTAAAAAGTCATACACACCAAAATGGCATCAATAAAAAATATCGATCAGCCCACAATAATTGAGCCCTCACACAGCTCCATATACGTAAATATAAAAAGTTATGGGGGTCAGAATATGGTGATGCAAATACATTTGTTTTATTTTTTTACAAATAAAAAAACACATCAAAATCGATAAAATGTGGTATATGTGTATTCATACTGACCTTTGGAACGAAACTAACCTCAGAGGGAACACCGTAGAAATAAAACCTATAAAATAATGGCAAAATTGCGATTTTTATCCAATTTAACGCTATTCAGAATACTGTGAACGAAAAAAAAAAAGTATTGGCTTCAGAAAGGTAGCGAGTGAAAAATGTAAATAAAAACAAAACAAAAACAAAACAGAAAACAGGCCATAGCCAGAAATGACTGGGCCACGTGCCAATTTTTGTATGCCAAATCCCCCCCCCCAGCTGCTTCCTCACAACCCCTTCTTCCCATGTAACCTCAACTCCTATGGCACGTTCAGATTGCCAAAGCTTACTGTACAACCTCCCACCCATTCATATAACAAACATCAAAATAAAATAACCATCAGCCACAGCAATAGGTAAAGGATGTCGTAGCGAATGCTAGCTTAATGATTTTCTTTACCAGTGCTCTGCCAACACAGGTCACCATCTCTGCTTCCCCCCTCCTTTTACCACTCCATCACACAGCAGTGTTGGATTTTTTGCAGTTCTGGCTGCACTGCTACACTCGTTGTTTGGGCCCAAGATTGTCATGTAGCCCCAGCCTAAAATACATTAACATTGCACCAAACAGAACTGTATTATGCTCTGCCATACATCAATATTGTAGGCTAGGGATCTGCAACCTTCAGCACTGTAGCTACAACTCCCACTTACTCTATGGTGACCATATTTTTGTTTTCAAAATAGAAGACACAGCAACCACCCCCCTTCTCCTCTACCCTTTAAATCAAACCTTAGATCACACCCCAAAGTAATGACCCGTGACACCAGCCAGGTTGTCCGAAGCCGGAGCAACTTACTGAAGCCTTGGAATGAGAGTGAGACCTGTGCTGAGAACAGCCTGCAGCCTGTTCGTCTATGAGAAGGGATTCCAGCACCTCTGTCTGTTGCAGGGGAAGCGACTGACACAGTATGTATTGCTGATAGCCTTACCTCTAAGCAGGCTCAGGAGGCCAGGAAGTTTGTAAGCTGGAAAATGGATGTGTTTTTGGATCTCCCTGGACATACTTCCGTATTCCAACATGACATTGTCACAGAGCCCCAGAGCCACAGGAAAGTCCAGTTAAAGCCATACTGAGTGCCAGAGGCTTGGCGACAAGCCATCTTCGAGGAGGTACAGCTAATGCTTTGGATAGATGTTATTGAGGAGTCCAAGAGTGAGTGGGCCAGCTCAATGATACCCAAGTCTTGATATCTAAGTTGGATGGGACGTTATGGTTCTGTAATGATTTCTGCAAACTGAATGAGGTCTCTAAATTTGATGCATATCCCAGTGATTAGGGCAGGCGTGGTATTTTTTCTATCTTGAACCTCACAAAAGAATACTGGAGAGTGCCCTTAATGGAGGCTGCCAAGGAGAAAACAGCCTTTATCATGCCTGAGGGACTATTTCAGTATAAGGTGTTATCCTTTGGCCTGCATGGCACCTCAACTATGTTTCAGTGGTTAATGGACATTGTGCTTCATCCGATACTTAGGGTATTTCATTGGAAGCGGAATGATCAAACCCCAGATGAATAAGATAGAGGCGATATGGAGTTGGACACAGCCTGTCACCACCAAACAAATAAAATCGTTCTTGGGGATGGTGGGGTATTATATAAGGTTTGTAGAGATAAGCGAATCGAAACTGATGAATTTGAGGAATTATTCTATTCGCACTGAATCCGAATTTTTTCACCATTCGTGGTAACGAATCACATTTTTTCCTAAAATGGCTGCTGCACATGTTAGGACATGAAGCAAGGAACTCTGTGAATGAGGGATCACCCACAATGCCATAAATGCAGCCAGCCAGCCCTGTAATGTCACAGACCTATAAATACCCTCAGCCATCTTGGATTCAGCTATTTTCCAGTGTACTTAGTGCAGGGAGAGATGTTAGCAGGCGCTAGGGACAGTGCTAGGAAAGACTTGAAAATGTATATTTTTCTCAATAGAAGTTCAGGGAAAGAGAATTAGAAGTGTAGGGAAAGGATAGGAAGGAATTATTCCACAGTATTAAAGCAGAACAGGTTTCAATAGGGGTGTTTACAGCCTAGGTAATAATTCTACTACACCTTGCTGCACTGACTGAAGATCCAAATTGCCATTATACTGCTGCTAATTTCAGGTTTGCAATACCTCTGTAATTCCAGCAAACCATACTTGTTATTGGGGTTATATATACGCTCTAAAACCTATGTTTGTTGTGTATTAGTGGGGGGAGGGAGGGTTTATTAGCCATTGTGTGTTGAAGTGAGACAATTACAGCCCTTTTTGGAGTGTATTAGTGGCAAAAAAAAATATCATTTGCCATTCAGAGCCGCAGTTATATGTTCTAAAGTATTTTGTTTGGCGTGTATTAGTCGGGAAAAAGAAAAAGGGCTTATTAGCCATTGCGTGGTAAAGTGAGCAAATTACAGCCCTTTGTGGCGTGTATTAGTGGCAAAAAAGGATTATTTGCCGTTAACGGCCACAGTTATATGTTCTAAAGCCTTTTTTGTAGTGTATTAGTGGGCGAAAAAAAAAGGGGCTTATTAGCCGTTGTGTGGTGAAGTGCTAAAATTACAGCCCTTTTTGGCATGTTTTAGCGGCAAAAAAAATATGATTTGCCGTTCATGGCCGCAGTTATATGTTCTAAAGCCTTTTTTTGGCGTGTATAAGTGGGGAAAAAGAAAAAGGGCTTATTAGCCGTTGTGTGGTGAAGTGAGAAAATTAATGGTTAATTTCTAACGATAATTTGTTTTCCCTTAGTCCTAATAGCAGCACAAATGGGGTTAACTGCCCCCCGTGGACTGGTAGGACCGGCGGAATTTTTAATGAGCCCAAAGACTAAACCAATAAAAGAACTCCAGCTCCCTTAACCACCTCCCGACCGCTGTACGCACCGATGCGTCCGGGAGGTGGTTGATTAGTTCCTCCTGGACGCATCGGCGCGTCCTCTCGCGAGACGCGAGATTACGTCACAGCCGGCCCGCGCATGCGCATCGCGGGCCGGCATTTCACTGCAGAGTATTTCGTCAGCAGCCTGCCGGCCACGATCATTGGCTGGCAGGCTGCTGATTTTCAAAAAAACCAATCAGCAGCCATTTAACCCCACATATTAGTAAATATGATGGGGTTATATGGCTGCTGTGCTCCTCTGCTCCTTCTTTTGGTCGGTTGGTTCCAGCAGAGGAGCAGAGGAGCACATCATTACTGTGAGTACCCACCACACCACACTTAGCCCCCAGATCACCCCAATTAACCCTTTAATCACCCCTTTTATCCCCCCTGTCAATCACTAGTGAAAGGAAAAAAGTGATCAGTGCAAACTGTCACTTTTTTTTTTCACTGGTATTGACCGTTAGGTTTCAGTATAGTTTAGGCCCCTTGGTTAGGTAGTTTAGGGATCGGTTAGCGCCCAGCCCACCGCACCGCAGTCCGTTATTCGCTGATTAGCGTATCGCTAATCAGCATTTGTACTTTTATAGTATCTGGAAGTGATCAAAACTGATCACAGTCAGATCTATAATTGTACTAGTGTCACTTTAGTTCGCCCTCCACCCAAAACGCAGTGTTTGCCCGATCAGGCCTGATCGGTCGCCCACACGTGCGTACACCCACGCCCGCCCCACCGCAGTGACAAAAAAAAATTTTTTTTTTTGATCGCTGCACATTCACTTTACACGCACTGCGGCGATAAAAAAATCAGTTTTGATATTTTTTATCAACCGCAGCAGCCTCCGGTACTTCGCTAGCCTCCCATTTGTAAGACAGGCTTGCTTTTTTTTTCTTGGGTAGTCTCAGGGAATACCCCGAAATTTAGTTGCCCACATGTCTAACAGGGGGTATTCTTCTGAAGAGGCCTACAGGCTTCTGACCCAGTCGGATGAGGAGTGGGAACCCTCATCTGATGAATCCAGCGGGTCAGAATACGAACCTGTAGAAAGCAGTGGCTCTCTGACCCAAAGTTCGGACGAGGAGGCTGAGGTCCCTGATAGCACCAGGCGTACCCGGCCCCGTGTCGCTAGACCGCAGGTTGCGCAGGATCCGCTTCAAGAGCAGCAGAGTGGGGCTGGTGCTGTCGGATTACGTGGTGAGGCATACACCAGCAGCCCAGCCCTTCCTGGACCTAGTACCAGCACTGCCGTACAACCTGGTGAAGTAGCGAGCACCAGAAGGGCAGTTGAAGCTGAGTGGGGCTGGTGCTGTCGGATTACGTGGTGAGGCATACACCAGCAGCCCAGCCCTTCCTGGACCTAGTACCAGCACTGCCGTACAACCTGGTGAAGTAGCGAGCACCAGAAGGGCAGTTGAAAGCTGGTACGGTGGCACGTGCAGTAGTGACCCCGTCGCAACCACCGCAAAGACGTGCCCGTAGAGCCCCTAGAATCCCAGAGGTGCTGGCAAACCCTGATTGGCAGTCCCCAACTTCAGCCGCACCCGTAGTTTTCCCTTTCAAACACCGCCCAGTCTGGAGTTCGGGTTGAGACAGCTCAGATCGATTCGGCCCTGGGATTTTTTGAGCTGTTCTTGACTGCGGAGCTTTTAGACTTAGTCGCGGCAGAGACAAACAGGTATGCCACACAATTTATCACCGCTAACCCGGAAAGCTTTTATGCCCAGCCTTTCCGGTGGAAACCAGTCCAAGTTTCCGAATTTAAAACTTTTCTGGGCCTCCTCCTCAACATGGGCCTGACAAAAAAGCATGAATTGCGGTCATATTGGTCCACGAACCCGATTCATCACATGCCCATGTTCTCTGCTGCTATGTCCAGGACACGATTTGAGGTCATCCTGCGTTTCCTGCACTTTAGCGACAACACCGCCTCCCGTCCCAGGGGCCACCCTGCTTTTGACCGGCTCCACAAAATTCGGCCCCTCATAGACCATTTCAACCAGAAATTTGCAGATTTGTATACCCCTGAGCAAAACATCTGCATAGACGAGTCCCTGATACATTTTACCGGGCGCCTTGGCTTCAAACAATACATCCCAAGCAAGTGCGCCCGGTATGGGGTCAAATTGTATAAGCTCTGTGAAAGGGCCACAGGCTATACCCACAAATTTCGGGTCTATGAGGGAAAAGATCAGACCCTGGAGCCGGTCGGTTGCCCTGACTACCTGAGGAGCAGTGGGAAGACAGTTTGGGACTTGGTGTCACCCTTATTCGGCAAGGGGTACCATCTTTATGTGGACAATTTCTACACAAGTGTGGCCCTCTTTAGGCATTTGTTTCTAGAACGGATTGGCGCCTGTGGTACCGCGCGAACTAGTCGCGCAGGCTTCCCCCAAGGGCTCGTTAGCACCCGTCTTGCAAGGGGGCAGAGGGCCGCACTGTGTAACGAAGAACTGCTCGCGGTGAAATGGAGAGACAAGCGTGACGTTTACATGCTCTCCTCCATTCACGCAGACACGACAATACAAATTGAGCGAGCAACCCGTGTCATTGAAAAGCCCCTCTCAGTCCATGACTATAACCTCCACATGGGAGGGGTCGACTTCAATGACCAGATGTTGGCTCCGTATTTAGTTTCCCGACGCACCAGACGCTGGTATAAGAAGGTGTCTGTATATTTAATTCAATTGGCTCTGTACAATAGTTTTGTTCTCTACAGTAAGGCTGGGAGAACTGGATCCTTCCTCAAATTTCAGGAAGAGATCATCGCGAACCTCCTGTATCCAGGAGGTTCCGTGGCCCCATCCACCAGTGTAGTTAGCCGTCTACACGAGCGACACTTCCCCAGTGTCGTTGCTGGTACCTCAAACCGACCGCCACCCCGAAAAAAATGTCGTGTCTGTAGCAGGAGTGGAATAAGGCGTGACACCCGCTATTTCTGTCCTGACTGTCCCGACCACCCTGCCCTATGCTTAGGGGAGTGTTTCCGAAAGTACCACACACAGGTACACCTAGCATAGGGATCACATCTCACCAGGATAGGCACACAGCTGCTGCAAACGTCTCCTTTCACATGGGACAAAGTGCATAACGCACTTCGCCACATCTTTGGGCGATTTGCGCTTTGCACATTGACCCATGGGGAAGGAGAGGTTTGTTCTATAAAGGTAAAAAAACAAAAAAAAATTCAAGGAACTCGCAGTGCCCCTCACGGAATACCTTAGGGTGTCTTCTTTCCAAAATGGGGTCACTTGTGGCGTAGTTATACTGCCCTGGCAATTTAGGGGCCCAAATGTGTGAGAAGTACCTTGCAATCAAAATGTGTAAAAAATGCCCTGCAAATGCCCCCATTTTGGAAAGAAGACACCCCAAGGTATTCCGTGAGGGGCATGGCGAGTTCCTAGAATTTTTTATTTTTTGTCGCAAGTTAGTGGAATATGAGACTTTGTAAGGAAAAAAGAGAAAAAAAAAAAATCATCATTTTCCGCTAACTTGTGACAAAAAATAAAAAATTCTAGGAACTCGCAGTGCCCCTCACGGAATACCTTGGGATGTCTTCTTTCCAAAATGGGGTCACTTGTGGCGTAGTTATACTGCCCTGGCAATTTAGGGGCCCATATGTGTGAGAAGTACTTTGCAATCAAAATCTGTAAAATACCGGTGAATCCGAAAGGTGCACTTTGGAATATGCGCCCCTTTGCCCACCTTGGCATCAAAAAAGTGTCACACGTGTGGTATCGCCGTACTCAGGAGAAGTTGGGGAATGTGTTTTGGGGTGTCATTTTACATATACCCATGCTGGGTGAGAAAAATATCTTGGTCAAATGCCAACTTTGTATAAAAAAAATGGGAAAAGTTGTCTTTTGCCAAGATATTTCTCTCACCCAGCATGGGTATATGTAAAATGACACCCCAAAACACATTCCCCAACTTCTCCTGAGTACGGCGATACCACATGTGTGACACTTTTTTGCTGCCAAGGTGGGCAAAGGGGCGCATATTCCAAAGTGCACCTTTCGGATTTCACCGGTCATTTCTTACACATTTTGATTGCAAAGTTCTTCTCACACATTTGAGCCCCTAAATTGCCAGGGCAGTATAACTACCCCACAAGTGACCCCATTTTGGAAAGAAGACACCCCAAGGTATTCTGTGAGGGGCATGGTGAGTTCCTAGAATTTTTTATTTTTTGTCGCAAGTTAGTGCAATATGAGACTTTGTAAGAAAAAAATAAAAATAAAAATCATCATCATTTTCCGCTAACTTGTGACAAAAAATAAAAAGTTCTATGAACTCACTATGCCCATCAGCGAATACCTTAGGGTGTCTACTTTCCGAAATGGGGTCATTTGTGGGGTAGTTATACTGTTTGGGCATTGTAGAACCTCAGGAAACATGACAGGTGCTCAGAAAATCAGAGCCGTTTCAAAAAGCGGAAATTCACATTTTTGTACCATAGTTTGTAAATGCTATAACTTTTACCCAAACCATTTTTTTTTTGCCCAAACATTTTTTTTTTATCAAAGACATGTAGAACTATAAATTTAGCGAAAAATTTATATATGGATGTCGTTTTTTTTGCAAAATTTCACAGCTGAAAGTGAAAAATGTCATTTTTTTGCAGAAAATCGTTACATTTTGATTAATAACAAAAAAAGTAAAAATGTCAGCAGCAATAAAATACCACCAAATGAAAGCTCCATTAGTGAGAAGAAAAGGAGGTAAAATTCATTTGGGTGGTAAGTTGCATGACCGAGCGATAAACGGTGAAAGGAGTGTAGTGCCGAAGTGTAAAAAGTGGCCTGGTCATGAAGGGGGTTTCACCTAGCGGGGCTGAAGTGGTTAAAGGGAGGGGTTCATCCCCCAGCCCACCGTGTATATCACAAGAAAAAAGTACTTTAGGGCGGGAAATTTGTGTGCTGCTGTTAGGACTAAGGGAAAACAAATTATCGTTAGAAATTAACGATTCCCTTACGTCCTACCAGCAGCACAGATGGGGAGATAGCAAGAAGAATCCCCTAGGGAGGGTCCTCATGCTCGGCAGAAGTAAGGACTGTCTGCCCAAAGGCCGAGAACTCCGATATCCTAGAGCTCCAGGAAGCTGCCTTACAGATCAACTCTAGGGGGAGAAGATTTCTCTCCGCAACAGAGGTAGCTACGGCCCTTGTAGAATGGGCCCTCACAAACTCCGGAGGATCTAAGGCTTGGGAAATAAAAGCTTCCCTAATGGCTTCCTTAACCCAGCAACTAATAGACGTTTTAGACGCCTTACGGCCTTTTGACTTCCCGGCAAACAGGATAAAGAGATTTTCATCCATCCTGAACTCTTTGGATCTATCCACATAGATCTGAAGGCATCTAGCTATATCCAGTGGATGTCGGACTGGAACATCAGAGCAGGAGGCAGAGAGCAATACAGGCAGAGAGACTACCTGATTAATATTTTGAAAGGTAGAAACCTTAGGTCTAAAATAAGGTAGAAATTTTAGAAGGACCCTATCTTGTAGAAACATGGTATAAGGGTATGACGCGGAGAAAGCTTGAAGCTCCGAAACTCTTTTGGCCGAAGTTATGGCCAGAAGAAAAACCATCTTAAGTGTTAAGAATTTAAAACTTGCCTCCTCCAAGGGTTCAAAGGGGGGGGGGGGGATGCTAGCCCCCTAAGAACAACTGACAAATCCCATTGAGGAACGGGTTTCAGTATTGTAGGCTTCAATCTTTCCGCTCCTTTAAGGAAGCGCTTGATGAGCGGGTCCCGAGAATATGGTCTGTTAAGACAGGCCGAGATGGCAAACACTTGGACCTTCAGGGTAGGGGGAGAGACCTCTGTCTATCCCATCCTGAAGGTACTGTAAGATCGCTGCGAGGGGCGGATCTGCAAACGCCACCTGGTTGGAGCTACACCAAGAGGTGAAGATCCTCATAATCCGGGAGTAGGCCTTTCTGGTAGACTCTGCTCTGGAATGCGATAATGTTCTCAGGACCGACTCAGAGAGCCCTTCCACTCTGGGAAGGGACTGGTCAACCTCCAGGCTGTCAGGTTGAATCTGTGCAGATCTGGGCAGAGATGAGTGTCCCACGACACCAGGGTCTGCTCCGGGGGGAGTCTCCAATATTGTGCCCGACTCATCTGAATGAGCTGGGTAAACCAAGATCTCCTGGGCCAAAATGGTATGATGGCTATTACCGAGGCCTGATCCTGACGGATTTTCATCAATACCCTCGGGATCATGGAAAAAGGAGGGAAGATGTACGCCAGTCTGAACCTCCACGGTATTGTCAGAGCATCTATCGCTAGGGGGTTGTCCTCCCTGTATAGGGAACAGAACCTCTGTACCTTGGCGTTGAACTTGGTTGCCATGAGATCTACCTCTGGCATCCCCCACCTGAGGACTAATTGTTTGAAGATCTCCGGAAGTAATGACCATTCCATGGTCGGTAGGCCGCGACTTAGGCGGTCCGCGATGACATTGAGGGAGCCTCTGATGTGAGTGGCGGATAAATGGGATAAGTTCAGCTCTGCCCACCGAAGACTTACCCCAATCTCTAAAAGAAGGGGTAAGGATCTTGTGCCTCCCTGCTTGTTTATATAAAGCACGGCAGTCATGTTGTCTGACTGGACTTTCACTGCTTTGCCCCGAATCCGAGGGGCGAAGTGAAGGAGGGCTAGCCGGATAGCACGCATCTCGCGGAGGTTTGAAGAAAGATGCCGCTCCTGAGGAGACCAGGATCCCCGAACTGGGGACCCGTCTAGATGAGCGCCCCAGCCTACAAGGGACGCGTCCGTGGTCAATATGAGCCAAGCTGGTTGGGTCATAGACTTCCCCTCTGGTAGATGGAACCACCATCTGAGGGAATTTCGGGTTTGGTTGGATAGGGAGCACAGGGAATCTAGCCCCTTGGGGCTGCCGTTCCATTTGTTTAAGACCTCCGATTGAAGGGGTCGGAGGTGCCATAAAGCCCAAGGGACTGCATCTGCAGCCGCTGACATGAGCCCCACCATCTTCATGAGGGTCCGTATGGAGACTCGTCGTGGTACGTAAAGGAACCTTGCTAGGTCCTAAATCCGCATTCTTCTTTCTGGTGTCAACTGAAGGGACATCTCCAGAGAGTCGATTATGAATCCCAGATAATGGATAGAAGTCGAAGGGCTCACGTTCGACTTCGGCCAGTTGACAATCCAGCCTAGGCGGAGCAGAAAAGAAATTGCGACATGAAGATGGTGGGAAAGTAGAGGGACTGAAGGGGCTAGAAGAAGCCAGTCGTCCAGGTAAGGGACAATGGTCAGACCTTGGAGTCTCAATGCTGCCACTACCGATACTACCACCTTGGTGAAGATCAGGGGGGCAGACGAGATTCCGAAGGGAAGGGCGGCAAACTGGAAATGTTTGCACACTCCTGATATCTGGACCGCGATCCTGAGAAACTTCCGGGAGGAAGGATGGATCGGGATGTGGAGGTACGCGTTTTTGAGGTCCAGAGTGGCCATCACATCCCCAGGGCTGAGGAGGTGGCTGACTGACCTTATGGTTTCCATGCGGAACCTGGTCCTCCTTATGAAACGATTGAGAAATCTCAAATCTATGATCATCCGAAGATCTCCCGTCTTTTTGGGTACCAGGAATACTGGAAAATAAATCCCTAGACCCTTCTCCCCTGCTGATTCCTCCTCTAGGGCTCCCTTGGAAAGGTAGTCTTGGATATAGGCTTCCAAGATCCTTTGCCTGGTTGGCAAAAAACTGCGTGTGGCAATGAATCTTCCTGAAGGGGGGGAGAAACAAGGTCTATTAGATAGCCAGCGGCTACTATATTTTGGACCCAGGGATCCCGGATTTCCTGGGCCCATACGTGCCTGAAGAAAAAAAGACGCCCCCCCACAGGGAGGTGGGGGAGGGGTACGGGAAAATCCAGAGGCGTAACGACAGGGATAGCAGGGTTTATCCAAGAGCCTCTGAGAGGCCCATAGTCAGGAGGTCTTTGCCTCCCTGGTGGGTTTGCGGGAGCGTCTAGAAAACTTTCTAGGCGGCCCCCCCCCCAATCTTTACGTCCAGCCTGCTGTCCTGGTCGGCCCCCACGGGCTTGTCTACCCCTGTCTCGAAAGGGCTGTTGGGAAAGACTCTTCCCCTTTTTGTCTGAGAGACCCTCCATAATGGTGTCTAGCTCAGATCCAAATAGACGGCTAGGTTCAAAGGGGAGCCCACAGAGGTTATACTTGGACGCGTTATCCGCATTCCAAGGTTTGAGCCACAGAGGTCTCTTAGCGGCAGACACTAAAGCCATAGTTTTGGCCGCCAACTTTAACCCCTTAAGGACACAGGGCGTACAGGTACGCCCTTGTGCCCTGGTACTTAAGGACACAGGGCGTACATGTACGCCCTGTGCATTTTCGATCACTGCCGTGCGGCTGGCAGTGATCGGAACCCGGTGCCTGCTCAAATCATTGAGCAGGCACCTAGGCTAAATGCGCGGGGGGGTCCCGTGACCCCCCCATGTCGGCGATCGCGGCAAACCGCAGGTCAATTCAGACCTGCGGTTTGCTGCGATTTCTGCAGTTTCTGATCCCCGCGGTCCCTGACCGCGGGGATCAGAAACTTTAGGATTCATTTTTTTTTCCCAGTATCCCTCCCCCCTGCACCCCTGAGTTATTTTTCACACGGTGGGAGGTGCAGGGGGAGGGTTGCGGGCGGTGCGGGCGGTGCGGGAGGCGGGCGGTGCGGTAGGCGGGATCGCGATCCCCGCCCGCCTCCCATTGCATAATCGTTGGCGTCTAGTGGGTATACCAGGGTGCCAGCACATTGCTGGCACCCTGGTATAAACGGCTGACATCGGTGATGCGATGTCAGCCGTTTAACCCTTTCCATACAGCGGTCCGTACGGACCGCTGTATGGAAAAGGTTAACAGCTCAGGGAGCTCCCTCCCTCTCCCATCGGGGGGCTGCTGTGCCTTTGCAGCCCCCCGAATGGAGAGGGAGAGAGCTTCCAGGCAGCCCCCCCAAGCCCCGTCCTTACCCTTCCCCGTCTGCGCAGTTCTGGCAACTACTGAGCAGACGGGGAAGGTTCCCATGGCAACAGGACGCCTTCTCAGGCATCCTGCTGTCCATGGTTCTGAACAGATCTGTGCTGAAAGCATAGATCTGTTCAGACAAAGTGTAAGTAAAATACAGTACAGTACAATATATATTGTACTGTACTGTATTATGCAGACATCAGACCCACTGGATCTTCGAAAACCAAGTGGGTCTGGGTCAAAAAAAAAAGTGGAAAAAGTGAAAATAAAGTAAAAATAAAAAAACACATTTATCACTGATTAAAAATGAAAAAAATAAAATTCCCTACACATGTTTGGTATCGCCGCGTCCGTAACGACCTGATCTATAAAACGGTAATGTTACTTTACCCGAACGGTGAACGCCATAAAAATAAAAAATTAAAAACTATGATGAAATTGGAATTTTGCCCACCTTACTTCCCAAAAAAGGTAATAAAAGTGATCAAAAAAGTCGCATGTACGCCAAAATTGTAACAATCAAACCGTTATCTCATCCCGCAAAAATCATACCCTACCCAAGATAATCGCCCAAAAACTGAAAAAGTTATGGCTCTTAGACTATGGAAACACTAAAACATGATTTCTTTTGTTTCAAAAATGAAATCATTGTGTAAAACTTACATAAATAAAAAAAAGTATACATATTAGGTATCGCCGCGTCCGTATTGACCGGCTCTATAAAAATATCACATGACCTAACCCCTCAGATGACCACCGTAAAAAAATAAAAATAAAAACGGTGTAAAAAAAGCCATTTTTTGTCATCTTCCGTCACAAAAAGTGTAATAGCAAGCAATCAAAAAGTCATGTGCACCCCAAAATAGTGCCAATAAAATCGTCATCTCATCCCACAAAAAATGAGACCCTACTTAAGATAATCGCCCAAAAATTGAAAAAAACTATGGCTCTTAGACTATGGAGACACTAAAACATTTAAAAAAAAAAAAAATGAAATTATTGTGTAAAACTTACATAAATAAAAAAATTGTATACATATTGGGTATCACCGCGTCCGTGACAACCTGCTCTATAAAATTAGCACATGATCTAACCTGTCAGATGAATGGTGTAAATAACAAAAAAAAAAAACGGTGCCAAAAAAGCAATTTCTTGTTACCTTGCCGCACAAAAAGTGTAATATAGAGCAACCAAAAATCATATGTACCCTAAACTTGTACCAACAAAACTGCCACCCTATCCCGTAGTTTCTAAAATGGGGTCACTTTTTTGGAGTTTCTATTCTAGGGGTGCATCAGGGGGGCTTCAAATGGGACATGGTGTCAAAAAAAACAGTCCAGCAAAATCTGCCTTCCAAAAACCGTATGGCATTCCTTTCCTTCTGCGCCCTGCCGTGTGCCTGTACAGCAGTTTACGACCACATATGGGATGTTTCTGTAAACTACTGAATCAGGGCCATAAATAATGAGTTTTGTTTGGCTGTTAACCCTTGCTTTGTAACTGGAAAAAAAATATTAAAATGGAAAATCTGCCAAAAATGTGAAATTTTGAAATTGTATCTCTATTTTCCATTAAATCTTGTGCAACACCTAAAGGGTTAACAAAGTTTGTAAAATCAGTTTTGTATACCTTGAGGGGTGTAGTTTCTTAGATGGGGTCACTTTTATGGAGTTTCTACTCTAGGGGTGCATCAGGGGGCTTCAAAAGGGACATGGTGTCAAAAAAAACAGTCCAGCAAAATCTGCCTTCCAAAAACCGTATGGCATTCCTTTCCTTCTGCGCCCTGCCGTGTGCCCATACAGCAGTTTATGACCACAAATGGGGTGTTTCTGTAAACTACAGAATCAGGGCCATAAATAATGAGTTTTGTTTGGCTGTTAACCCTTGCTTTGTAACTGGAAAAAAAATATTAAAATGGAAAATCTGCCAAAAAAGTGAAATTTTGAAATTGTATCTCTATTTTCCATTAAATCTTGTGCAACACCTAAAGGGTTAACAAAGTTTGTAAAATCAGTTTTGAATACCTCGAGGGGTGTAGTTTCTTAGATGGGGTCACTTTTATGGAGTTTCTACTCTAGGGGTGCATCAGGGGGCTTCAAATGGGACATGGTGTCAAAAAACCAGTCCAGCAAAACCTGCCTTCCAAAAACCAAACGGCGCACCTTTCACTCTATGCCCCGCTGTGTGGCCGTACAGTAGTTTACGGCCACATATGGGGTGTTTCTGTAAACGGCAGAGTCAGGGCAATAAAGATACAGTCTTGTTTGGCTGTTAACCCTTGCTTTGTTAGTGGAAAAAATTGGTTAAAATGGAAAATTAGGCAATAAAATGAAATTCTCAAATTTCATCCCCATTTGCCAATAACTCTTGTGCAACACCTAAAGGGTTAACAAAGTTTGTAAAATCAGTTTTGAATACCTTGAGGGGTGTAGTTTATAGAATGGGGTCATTTTTGGGTGGTTTCTATTATGTAAGCCTCGCAAAGTGACTTCAGAGCTGTAGTGGTCCCTAAAAATTGGGTTTTTGTAAATTTCTGAAAAATTTCAAGATTTGCTTCTAAACTTCTAAGCCTTGTAACATCCCCAAAAAATAAAATATCATTCCCAAAATAATTCAAACATGAAGTAGACATATGGGGAATGTAAAGTCATCACAATTTTTAGGGGTATTACTATGTATTACAGAAGTAGAGAAACTGAAACTTTGAAATTTGCTAATTTTTCCCAATTTTTGGTAAATTTGACATTTTTTTATGCAAAAAAAAATATTTTTTTTAACTTTATTTTACCAGTGTCATGAAGTACAATATGTGACGAAAAAACAATCTCAGAATGGCCTGGATAAGTCAAAGCATTTTAAAGTTATCACCACTTAAAGTGACAGTGGTCAGATTTGCAAAAAATGGCCTGGTCCTAAGGTGTAATAAGGCTGTGTCCCTAAGGGGTTAACTGGAGTTGGGCTGTGTCACAAAGAAAATCCATGGCTAAATTGACGGATTTAAAGGCAGCAAGGATATCGTCGCGAGAGACACTCTGGTCAACATCCGTCTGGATCTGGTTCAGCTTGGTTCTGAGGAAGGAAGAGACCTCTGTGGCAGCAATGGAAGTCGAGGCCGAGGCTACGGCCGCCGAGTAACTTCTTCTGAGGGTGCACTCTGCCCTCCTATCTAGAGGGTCCTGCAGGCTAGACCCATTGTCTGCAGGGACCAGAGTGCGCCTGGACAACTTGGCAATCGCCATGTCCACCTTAGGAATGGAACCCCATGATTCCACTAAGGGTATAGCCATAGGAAACATTAATTTAAACTTCCTGGTAAGGACTGGGCCTTTCTCTGGCTTTTTCCACTCCGTACGCATCACAGAGAGAAGGGTCTCATCGGCCCTAAAGACCCGCTGGGTCCGGCAGGCGGGATCGGAAGACTCCCCTACGTCAACATCATGGTCCCCCGACCTGATGGACCTTAGAAGCTTCTGGGTCTTTTCCGGTGGAAAGAAGCCAGAAGTCGATTCTTCCTCATCCGAGGAAGATGACCCCACAGAAAGGGGCATAGGCCTATCGGTGGGGGCGGCCACCTCCATAGGTGTTTGGGAGGGAACGGGTAGTCTCTCGTTAAGGAGACTTACGACCCCCTTAATGGAGTCGTCAACATAAGTCTTAGCCCACTGGTACATGTCCTGCATTGAAGGCTCTGTAGCAGTGGCGGAACGACAGCTGTTGCATCTAGAAAACGGGCAGCTGTCATCAAGAGGCGTATTGCAGTCATAGCAAGCCAGGTGTCTCCTCTTGGTGGCTGATTTCCGTGGCTGATCGGGCTCTCTGGGAGAGGCCATAGCTGAAAAGGAACAAAAGGAGAAGAATTTAAAACATCTTAAGAACGGAAATAAGGGAAATCCCTCCATGATTTTAGGGCACGAACCAGAGGAGAGTACAAAGATAGCTGAACAGCAAAAAGACCGGTCTGAAATAGCAATATCTCACAAATGGCAGGAGACTCTGGAGCTAGCTTGTAAAAGCAGCGCAGCCAGAGACCGACTGAGGGAATTAGGGAGCTTAAATAGAGTAGCTCCGCCCAGGGGAGTGGTGAAGTCCAGGCTAAACCTCCCCCTTGATACCGCTATCCAAACCGTCTTCCCTTGCAAAAAAAGGGGAAAAAAAGGACTATGCCTAAATAAGAGTGCCCCCACACATCCACCTATTCCCCCCTGGAAAGAAAAAAGCGTCCGGAAAAGACCGGCCCGCTGTCGGTCGGGGAACCGGAAGTGACGCCGCGGCTAGGCCCGCGTCACTTCCGGTCATGGTGGCGCCCAGGCCAAACTTAACAGCGGAGCGCCGCCGAGCTATCGCAGGGGGAATGACGGAGGGAAGCACCTGCAAGCGTGTGGAAAAAACCACCGCTACAATGGGGCGCAAATATAAGCGCACTAAGATAAAAAAGGGACTAAAGGAGACCCCAGGTCAGCACAATAAACGTCCCTAACTCCCCACTTAAAAATAAAACAGGGAGAGAGAAAAACTCGCCAGTCCACCTGTCCAAAGGACAGAAAAAAACACGGTGGGCTGGGGGATGAACCCCTCCCTTTAAGGGAGCTGGAGTTCTTTTATTGGTTTAGACTTTGGGCTCATTAAAAATTCTGCTGGTCCTACCAGTCCACGGGGGGCAGTTAACCCCATCTGTGCTGCTGGTAGGACGTAAGGGAAAGCCCTCTTTGGCATGTATTAGTGGCAAAAAAAATATTTGCCGTTCAGCTGTGAAGTTCCATTGTACTACAGCCATTTACAGGGTGTATTAATAGGATAGATACGTACGTCCTATTAGCCGTTCTGCAGTGAATTGTGATTGTTATATTTATTTTTTGGGCATGTATTACTAGGAAAAAGAATAAGTCTTATTAGCCGGTCTGCAGTGAACTGACATTGTTATACAGCCATTGTTGGGGTGTATTAATGGAAAAAATGAGTAAGTGTTATTAGCCATTCTCTTGTGAATTTACATTGTCATACAGACATTGTTGCTCTGTATTAATAGCAAAAATAAGTATGTGTTATTAGCCATTCTGTGGTGAATTTACATTGTCATAAAGCAATTGTTAGTGTTTATTAATAGGAAAAATAAGTACTTCTTATTAGCCGTTCTGCAGTGAATTTACATTGTCATTTTGGGAAGATTGGTCAGTGAATGTAGACTTTCTTCTGTAGGGATTGAGTAATTCTGTCGACTAGCCATTCAGTGGTGACATTTTTGTGTGAAACAGCCTATTTTGTAAAAACTGATGGGTGATTGTAGAGTATCTTCCGTAGGGACTAACAGTTTGTCGATTATCCATTCAGTGGTGAAATTTGATTGTGATAAAGCCTTTTTGGGGAAAACTGGTAGGTAGCTGTAACCACGGTCAAGGACAATATATGTCCTTTAACCCCTCAAGGATCGGGCCATTTTCACCTTAAGGACCAGGCCATTTTTTTTGCAAATCTGACATGTGTCACTTTATGTGGTGATAACTTTAAAATGCTTTTACTGAGGGGGAGTGGCCACGACGCTGAGGAGTATGGCCGCTTGATTCCAGAGCTCCTGCTCCAGACTAGCAATTCAGCCCAGCAGAACCTTATTCTTAGCCCTTTATTCTCTCCTTTGGTGCCGAGAGACATCGGAACCCTCCCCGATGATGATCAGGGGAAAAAGAAGTATGAAAAATCAGGGGAAACTTGAGTTTTTCTTCAGCAACGAGCAAGGTAAAGATGGCGCCGGCACACGAGCTAAACAGCCAGGCCCAACTCCAGCCCGACATCCACGTCCAGTGGAGGATCTCCCCGGGCCTCAGAAGATAGCTGCTCGCAACAACAGAGCCCTCGTGGATCCCCCCGACACTCTCGGTCGGGTAAGGATCAACTTAACAGTGAGGCGGACATAATGGTGCGCACTGCGGAACCGAAGGGGGCCATGGCGTCACTGCAATCTCCCGGAACAAGCCCGGCAAAGCAGAGACCCAGGTTGCAGCAGTCAGAATCTCTGAGAAGATAATACCTTATCAGATGCGCTCGGCAACTTCCCCGCGGATAACAAACCGGCGTCCAGCTTGCTGTTAAAGGACATGCTTTTGGCATTTAACCGCTCGGTGACTGGCCATATATCGCATCTAATTGCGCCCATCCAAGTGTCTGTCGCAAACCTGGATAATAGAGTCCAACATGTGGAACAGAAAATGGGCGAGTTTGCGGATTCACATAATAATCTAATAGACTCGCATGATACTCAATCGGAGAAAATCGCTTACCTCCAGGCGAAGGTGGCGGACCTTGAAGATCGGTCCCGCAGAAACAACCTGAAGCTACGTGGGGTGCCAGAATCAGTCTTGGCAGCAGATTTGCAAACCTACATTAAAAATCTGATTAAGTTCCTTCTGCCTGATTGCACTGAGCAAGACCTCATCATTGACCGAGCACATAGGATCGCCAAGCCGAAGCACTTGCCTGATGACACTCCCAGAGATGTGTTAGCTCGTCTACATTTCTTCCAGGCCAAGGATGATACCCTTGCCGCAGCAAGGAAACTAGCGACTCTACCGGATCCATACCAGTCGGTTAAGCTTTTTGCGGATCTCTCTGTGGCTACCCTGCAACTCCGATGCACGCTAGCCCCAATTACAATGGCTCTGAGATCTCACTCAGTTCCTTACCGTTGGGGTTACCCCATGAAGCTACTTATGCAGAGGGATGGAGCTATGTCAGTTATTCGCACGGTGGAGGAAGGTAAAGCTGTCCTGGCAACCTGGGGTATCTCAGTGTCGGTGGTCCCTACTGAGAAACAACAGCAACACCTGGCAGAAGATGGAGAGTGGCAACGAGTGGAGAGACGGCGTCAGAAAAAACACAGTTGACAGGTTCTTCCAGTTGTCCTGCATCTATAGGAGCGGGACTGTGCTCTTACTTTGAATCCTAATGGTGGTAGGCAAGACTGTCTTCCCCCAAAAGAGTTTGCAAGGGGATGTGAGATCTAACCCTTGTGCTATTACTTTACCGTCCCTTTTTCAGGGCGGTCAGTTTTGGTTTACTTTGTTAATGTTTATACTTTTTTACATTCATTTTTTCTTTGTGCCGTGCCTATACCTCATCAGTCATTTGTTCACTGTGCAAGATGTTAGCGGGTGCCTCCTTCCGTATTGTCCCAATAATCTCCCATTTACAGCCTCTTATAGTATACGATGGTGCTGACGATTACTTCCTTAAATGTAAGAGGCTTGAATAGTCCATTTAAGAGGCGGATGATGTGGAGGGAGGCACTCGCGAGTAAATGTGATATATTTTGTGCGCAGGAGACACACATATTGGAGGCTGATGTAAGAAGGTTGAAACACCCTTCCTTTCCGATCTTGTTACATTCCCATAGTACCGGTAAAAAGAGGGGGGTTCTTTTAGCTATACGTAGCTCGGTGGCATACACTGAAAAGAAAACGGTAATTGACCCAGGGGGGCGTTATGTTATTCATGTGTGCTCTATTAATAGCATAGTCTATACCCTAGTGGGAGTGTACGCCCCGAATATTCGACCGCTGCGTTTTCTTAATAAGCTTTTTAAGAAAATACAGTCCCTAAAAGAAGGAAGAGTAATTATCTGCGGCGACTTTAATGTAGCACCTGATCCATCCCATGACTCCTCCTCTGTTTCCAGGTTGAATGCAACATCCCTCATGCCCTCTTTATTAGCCAATTCCCTATTTGACATATGGCGTATTCACCATGCATCAGAAAGGGACTTTACATATTTCTCTCCTGCACATAGAACGTATTCCCGCATAGACTTGTTCCTTGTGGATAGAATGTCACTGAGTGTTTCTGAAAAATCTTCGATCGGAACGATCACTTGGTCGGATCATGCCCCGGTAACCTTGGAAGTAGGGGAGGAGTTTACTACCCCACCAAATCCGTTATGGAGGGCTAATGACTTCATATTAGCCAACACCAATTACCAATCTGAAATATCTGCAGCATTACAGGAATATTTCAAATTTAATGCTGCCTCTGTAGCGGACCCTACTATAGTATGGGCAGCCCACAAAGCGTTTATTAGGGGAATCCAACTGAAAATAGGTCATAGACACAAGAAATTGAGAGAAAAACATCAAAATGACCTTCTATCACAAATACAGGCTACAGAAGCACTAAATAAGACCTCCCCTTCTTTGGAACTTTCGGAAAAGCTGAAAGTACTTAGGTCTCAACTTAGGGAAAGTTTCCTGCACACATATGAGTTGTCGCTCAAGAAAACTAAAGCTACTTATTACTCCCAAGCTAATAAGGCAGGGAGGCTCTTGGCAAGTCGGATAAAAGCAAGAGCTGCGAAATCAAATTGCATTTCTGTGGGACTCTTCCAAGACTAACAAGTTGTTTGATCCAAAAGCTATAGCTAATCGATTTAGATCCTATTATTCTCAACTATACAATTTACAAGAGGAACCTGGCTTTGTTCCGGTTTCTCCTGGGGACATAGAGAACTTCTTGGGATCCCTAACGATACCCGCTATGGATAAACGCCAAAGTGAATCCCTTAGTGCCCCTATCACCCAGGTCGAAATTTATAAGGTAATTAAAGGGCCTGCCATATCACAAAAGTCCGGGTCCGGACGGTCTCCCAAACTCCTATTACAAGATCTTCTCCGATCACTTGTTACCTCACCTCCACGCATCCCTGTCTCGTGCCATGGACATGGGTACTATGCCTAGTGAAATGTTGGAAGCGGTTATAGTAACCTTGCCAAAGCCTGGAAAGGATCCTTCTACACCTCAAAATTTCCGCCCCATTTCCCTATTAAACACTGATCTCAAAATTTATGCGAAAATTTTAGCATCCCGCCTAGCAAATATCATTCCATCTTTAGTGGCCCCTGACCAGGTGGGCTTTGTTCAAGGACGCCAAATCACAGACAACTCAAGAAGAGTACTGAATTTAATTGACTATGTAAACCGTGCCCATATTCCGACGGTTATGGTTACCCTGGACGCAGAGAAGGCATTTGACCGAGTGAATTGGTCGTTTGTCTTCTCTGTACTCCGTAAGATGGGGTTCCCTGAGTCTACTATGCAAGCCATACTGGTACTATATTCCAATCCCTCAGCCCGTGTCTTCACGAATGGAATATTGTCCGACCCGTTTACACGTTCTAATGGCACGAGACAGGGATGTCCTTTATCTCCCTTGATATTTATCTTATCATTGGAACCCTTGGCACAGGCGATCCGTCAAGCAAATGACGTATCGGGAATACAAATTGGTAATAGGCAACACTGTATTTCCATGTACGCAGATGACATTATTTTGTCCCTAACAAACCCCAGTAAATCCTTGAAAGCGGTGATGGATATCATTCGGTCTTATAGAGCATTATCATATTACAAGATTAATGAAAGCAAATCCCAGGCTCTATCGTTGGGGATCCCAGGAACAATCTTGGCTCAGATGAGAGCAGAATTTTATTTAGATTGGCAGGAATCTATGGTCCAATATCTAGGTTTTAAAGTGACAGTTACCCCCCAGGAACTTTATAAAGCTACCCCCCCCCTTCTGCATGCACTTAAACCAGACTTGGATAGCATGGCCAAAACAGAGCTATCCTGGTTAGGGCGTATTGCTGCATTTCAGCAGCACATTTTGCCAAAATTATTATATCTGTTCAGTACTATCCCAATTCCAGTTCCAATTTCCTTTTTTAACCAAGACAACAGAATGTTAAGTGCTTTTATCTGGAATAAAACTAAACCAAGAATAACGAGAAGCATTATGTGCAGACATAAAAAGTGTGGGGGTCTGGGTATGCCTAATTTGTACGACTATTACCTGGCCTCTAGAATAAATCAACTGAAAGATTGGTGGAAAGGAGAGGTGGGAAAACACTGGGTGCACATAGAACAAGCACAAATCTCAGGTCATAATTTGCGTGCTCTACTCATGGCTGCACTACATGATGACTACTCGGGCCTTCACCCCGCTTTTTATGTTTCTACATCGGTAGCTATGTGGAAAAAATACCATGATTCATGTCACGCCACCCCGACATCAGTGGCACACATAACCCCCATAGAGTCTCTCCAATATTTGGTTCCAGAATTACATGTCAAGGTGTGGAAGAATAGCGGAATTTCCACCATGGAGAATGTGGTTTCAGGTTCAGTTTTAAAAACCTTTAAGGATATTGAGAAGTCTTATAATATTCCTCCGCAGGAGGTGTTTTCATATATCAAAATCAGACATGCTTTGTCGAGTAACCCCTCTTTTATCCTCAAAAATCATACTCAATTGCTGGTCCAATGGTCCACTCAAGGCTCAGCTCAGAAGGGGATTAAGCCTTTATATATGTTTTTGGGAGATAAAGACCTGTTTAAAAAAAACTGCCCATTCCTAGCGTGGGAAAATGAGCTGAAAACAACATTCTCCACGGCTCAATGGTCAGCAGCAAACTAGCTTGCTATCTCCACTCTTAAGTGCGCTGCCCATTTAGAAGCTTTTCTTAAAACGACAATGAGATGGTATTACACTCCAGTTAGGTTACAGATGTTTTATCCGAATACTAGCATTGACTGTTGGAGGGGGTGCGGACATAAAGGTACATTACTGCACATACTGTGGCACTGCACTGGTATATATTCTCTTTGGTCTCAAGTGTTCACTAAAATATCTGGAGTCGCGGGATTCCAGATTTCTCCGAATCCTGCTCTAGCCTTGCTACTGATAGACCTGGATAAAATACCTTTCAAATTTAGGACAGTAGTATTACACCTATTGCTCGCCACCAAATTGGCAATCACGAGGAACTGGAAAAGCAATAAAATTCCTGATCTTCAAGAGATCGTTAATGCGGTCAATACTACTAAATGTTATGAATACATTCTAGCTCATCGAACCTTTCAAGTTGAACATCACAACTTGAAATGGAAGATCTGGGAAGGTCTGTATCCAGCGACTCCGGATAATACTAATATTAATTAATTATATTTAGTACTGAAGAAGGGGGCGGGGCAGAACAATTGTGAAGAAAACTGGGTGTAGACACAAATGTGTTTTTGTTATTGAATGTCTCCTGAACAGGTTGCATTTACATCTTAAGTGAAAAAAGTGGACACGGCACTAACGATTGAAAGTATGACTATTGTTTAATTATGAGTTTGTTTCCTTTAATTTGTATGTCAAGCTCTCGCTATGACAATTTATAATTGTTTGAACATTTTTATTTGTATTTAGACAAAAATAGGAGTACTGTGCTCAGTGACTCATATCACTGCCTGTATTTTATGTGATGCTTTATACTTGGCATGAGCCAATATTCCGACAATAAAAATCTATTGAAACTAAAATGCTTTTACTTATCCAGGCCATTCTAAGAATGTTTTCTCGTCACATATTGTACATCATGACAGTGGTAAAATTGAGTTTAAAAAAATGAAATTTCATTTAAAAAAATCTAAATTTACCAACAATTTTTAAAGATTAGCAAATTTCCAAATGTCAATTTCTCTACTTTTATAATAGATAGTAATACCTCCAAAAAGCATTATTACTTTACATTCCCCATATGTCTACTTCATGTTTGGATCATTTTGTGAATGCCATTTTATTTTTTGGGGACGTTACAAGGCTTTAGAAGTTTAGCAAATCTTACAATTTTTCTGAAAATTTCTAAAACCCACTTTTTCAGGACCAGTTCAGGTCTGAAGTCACTCTGTGAGGCTTACATAATAGAAACCACCCAAAAATGACCCCATTTTACAAACTACACCCCTTAAGATATTAACTGATTTTACAAACTTTGTTAACCCTTTAGGTATTCCACAAGAATAAATGGAAAATAGAGATTAGCAGATTTTCCTTTTGAATCCATTTTTTTCCAGTTACAAAGCAAGGGTTAACAGCCAAACAAAACTCAATATTTATGGCCCTGATTCTGTAGTTTACAGAAACACCCCATATGTGGTTGTAGACTGCTGTAAGGGCACACGGCAGGGCGCAGAAGGAAAGGAACGCCATACAGTTTTTGGAAGACAGATTTTGCTGGACTGTTTTTTTGACACCATGTCCCATTTGAAGCCCCCCGGATGCACCCCTAGAGTAGAAACCCGAAAAAAGTGACCCCATTTTGGAAGCTACAGGATAAGGTGGCAGTTTTGTTGGTACTATTTTAGGGTACATATGATTTTTGGTTGCTCTATATTAAATTTTTTGTGAGGCAAGATAACAAGAAATAGCTGTTTTGGCACAGTTTTTATTTTCTGTTATTTACAACATTCATCTGACAGGTTAGATCATGTGGTATTTTTATAGAGCAGGTGGTCACGAACGCGACAATACCAAATATGTTTACTTTTTGGGGTTTTTTGTTTCAGTATTACATAATAAAGCATTTTTGAAAAAAATAAATAAAATTTGTGTCTCCACATTCTGAAAGCCATAGTTTTATTTATTTTTTGGGTGACTATCTTTTTTGGGATGAGATTACGGTTTGATTGGTACTATTTTGTGGTGTGTATAACTTTTTGATCACTTGCTTTTACATTTTTTGTGATGTAAGGTGACAAAAAATAGCTTTTTTACACCAATTTTATTTAATTTATTTAACGGTATACACTTGAGGGGTTAGGTCATGGATATTTTTATAGATCAGGTTATTACGGACGCGGCAATACCTAATATGTCTACTTTTTTTATTTATGTAAGTTTTACACAATGATTTCATTTTTGAAACAAAAAAAAATCATGTTTTAGTGTCTCCATAGTCTGAGAGCCATAGTTTTTACAGTTTTTGGGCGATTATCTAAGATAGGGTATGATTTTTGCGGGATGAGATGACGGTTTGATTGGCACTATTTTGGGGTGCGTATGACTTTTTGATCGCTTGCTATTACACTTTTTGTGATGCAAGGTGACAAAACATGGCTTTCTTTACACCGTTTTTTATTTTTTATAATATTCACCTGAGAGGTTAGGTCATGTGATATTATTATAGAGAATGTTCTTACGGACGCGGCAATACCTAATATGTATACTTTTTTATTTACTTAAGTTTTACACAATACCAGCATTTTTTAAACAACAAAAAATGATGTTTTAGTGTCTCCATATTCTGAGCCATATTTTTTTTATTTTTTGGGAGATTATCTTAGGTAGGGGCTCATTTTTTGTGAGATGAGGGTAAGATTCGTACTATTTTGGGGGGCATACGCCTTTTTGATCACTTGGTATTGCACTTTTTGTGATGTAAGGCGTCAAAAATGGCATTTTTTACACCGTTTTATTTTATTTTTTAATGGTATTTATCGGACAGGGTGGATCATGTGATATATTTATAGAGCCGATCCTTACTGACGCGGCAATACCTAATATGTGTGTTTTAGTTTTTTTTCTGTTTTTTATTATAAAATAAGAGGAAAGGGTGTTTTTTCTTTTTTTACTTTATTAATTTTATTTCTTTATTAATTTTATTAAAAAAACTTTTTTAACTTTTTTTTTTCTTTACTTTATCTCTGATGTTCACTTTTGGGGGTCTGATCACCTCTGCAATGCATTACAATACATCTGTATTGTAATGCATTGCCTGTAAATGTATGACACTGAGTCATACACTAACAGATTACCTAGGAGACCCAGCCTGAGGCTGGATCTCCTCGGCTCCCGTAGAAGGCAGGTCCCGATGCTGTGCAAGGCAATGGGCAGCCTCTACATGGCATCAGGCTGCCTTCTGAGACATCGAGTCCCCGCCACAGCAGCGCGGGGACTCGATGGGCTCACTCAAACACAAACCCCTTCTATGCCGCGTTCAGCGGCACACAGTTCCGATTACCGCCTACCGGTAATCAGAACGCCCTGTGTCCTTAAGTACCGGGACATCAGGGCATACCTGTACGTCCTATGTCCCCAAGAGGTTAAGGCCCACTGGGTAAATGTGGTTCCTGCCCAGCCACAGCAGCAACTTGGCCAGGTGACGCTGCTTCCACCTCACGCTGTTGGTCCTGAAACAATGTCCACCTCTGCCCCCTCTGCATGGCACACGTGTTCAATCTGTTTTGTATAGCGGTTCCTGAAGTCTTCCACCCATCTGCAAGACATCATAAAAATGGCCAGAAAACTTTGCATGCACTTCAGCCACTTATACAACGCCAGGAACACCCACCTTGAGCTGCAGCGGCAGAACTGCGTCCCCCAACATAGGCTGATATGTGACGTTTCCACCTGTTGGAATTCCACCCTTCATATGTTGGACAGACTACACAAATAGAGAAAGGCCATAAACTATTTCTTGATGATCCAAGCCGACACAGGAACTCCCCTGTGAAACTTCGATGTTAGCCAGTGGCAGCTCATGCGTGACACCTTCCGTTTGCTCGTGCCCTTTGAGGAGGCCACTTAATTTGTCAGTCGCCAGGACTTCGTGATGAACAACGTCATTCCACTGATTCATATCCTGGAAAAGATGTTTGTAATTCTGGCTGGTCAGGGGACTAGAGACGTGGTGCCTACATCTCACGGCCACATGAGCCCTGTGAGTGCTAAACTGGAGGAGGAGGATATTGGAGCACAAGCAATGTGTAGCGAAATGGATGGTTTTTCTACACAGGTGACAGGAGTGGAGGAGCAGGAGCAGCCGGAGGAGCAAGAGGGAGATGAGGAAGGCGAGGCAGATTACACAGACACTTCGCGGCAGTATGCAGTGGAGATGGATGCAGGGAGTCCCTCCGAGTCACTTGTACAAATGGCCCGATGCATGCTCACTTGCTTGCGTAGTGACAGCCGAATTGTCACCATTCGCCAGAGGGATGACTACTGGCTCTCCACCATGTTAGACCATCGCTACCGGTCCAAAATGGGGGTATTTTTTTCTCCCGCTGAGAGTGAAGACAAACTGAACTACTATAGAGACATCCTATGTAGTCAGTTGGCCACTGCCTATCTGCGCCATCATCCATCCTCTCGCAGGTCTGACTGGGGGTCCCACTGTGCTCATGTTTCACTGCCATTGCTGCTGGGGGGGTAGGGGTGGCAGGATCAGTACCAGCACCATCAGCAGCAGCCTGAGTCTAGAGTCCCTGATGAACAGCTTTCTTCAGCCGCATAGTGAAGAAACTACCCACCAACAGCTAGACATAGAGCAGAACCTGAACCAGCAGGTGGGGGCATACTTGGAGTGCACCCTACCACCCGTCATCAAAGATCCGCTGGACTACTGGGCAGCCAAACTGGATTTGTAGCTGCAACTGGCCGAGTTTGCCCTAAAAAGCTGTCCTTCCATAGTTACCCCGAGGAGAACTCACCTGTCCACCCAAAATGCGAAGAGACTGACCTTTGTCAAGATGATTTGGCGAGATAAACGGGAAACAAGGCGCTCATAGGGTAGTAGTTTCTGGTAGATAATGTTAGATAGAGTATTGTATCAGTAATTCCACTCACCTTCTGGTGCTTGTGTCAGCACAACACTTGCAAAGGCGGGGGGGGGGGGGGGGGAGTGATATAGAATGCTGTAAAAGGGCTGTGTACTAGCTTGTACACACTGTGATACCTTTTGGCGCAAAACCACAATAGCGAAAGTCGTCTTTTTAGAAGTATTTATTTGTTCGGGTGACAACGCGTTTCGGAGTAAAAATACTCCTTTATCAAGTCTTAAGGGCCGGGCATACACGATTGGCAGGGCTGGTCCAATTACTGGTGCCGGGTCCTGTCCTTGTGTAGCGCGGCACCAGTAATTGGACCAGCCCCGCCAATCGTGTATGCCCGGCCCTTAAGACTTGATAAAGGAGTAATTTTACTCCGAAACGCGTTGTCACCCGAACAAATACATATTTCTAAAAAGACGATTTTCGCTATTGTGGTTTTGCGCCAAAAGGTATCACAGTGTGTACAAGCTAGTACACAGCCCTTTTACAGCTTTGTCAAGATGAATCAGGCGTGGATCAGCCAGGATTTCCATCCAATGCCTGATGCATCAGACTAGATCATCTATGGTTCCATACCAAAAGAGATTGGTTTCTTCTGGCTACCTGCCTCGGCTACTATTCTGATGCTGGCACCCACCTGATGCCACACATCTGATGCCAAGTACTCCTTATTACACCCACCATCTTCAGCGGGTACTGTTATTGCCACCCACCTGCCCACTCTGTCACCTGGTTACTCTGTGGTCTCCTCATGCTGCTGCCACCTCCACACTATGTCTCCTTGTCACTCTCTGGCCTCCTCATGCTGCTGCCACCTCCACACTCTGCCATTGTGCCACTCTGTGGCCTCCTCATGCTGCTGCTGCTGCTGCCACCTCACCACTATGTCACTAGTAGTGATGGACGAACATCTGCCGGGACGATTCGCAAACGCAATCAAATGTTCGCAAACCGCAAGTTCGCGGCGGGTCCCATTCATTTTAATAGCAGGCGAACCTGAAAAACCTTCAGCTCATATTTGCAGCCAAGAAATAATAACTAGAAGTGCACAAATAGTCCCACAACATGGACAGTGACATACCAGATGTATTATTCGAATTCTCGATCTCCATTCATTTTTTTTTAATGCAAAATATCGGCAATATAATTTTCGCGTACGCGCATGCACACACCAGTTATAATTATTTTTTCCAATACCGTTTGTCACTGTGTATAGCAGAGGAAACGTATCAATACCGCAAACAAATACTGCAGTACCCAAATGCACTATATAGAATGTATATTATTGGTATACACCCCTCTTCTATCAGTTTTTTTGGAGGGCAACTGGTATTTCACACCAGTTACAATTATTTTTTCCAATACCGTTTGTCACTGTGTGTAGCAGAGGGAACGCAGCAAAACCGCAAACAAATGCTGCTGTACCCAAATGCACTATATAGAAAGTATATTATTGGTATATAACACCCCACTTCTATCAGTTTTTTTGGGGGGCAACTGGTATATCACACCAGTTATAATTATTTATTCTAATTGTGTTGGTCACTCTGTGTAGCTGCAGTATTGCTGCAGAACCACCCACCACTGCTGCACAATACAAATCCACTATAATATGCTTTTAAAGTATATTATAAGTGTATTACACCCCTCAGTACTGCACACCTATCAATAGTACACCTATACCAGTCCTTAAAAGGACTTTTGTGGACCTATTTGATAGTGTTTTTGTCCCTAACAGTCTGTCTCTGCTTCACACAGCAACCTTTCCCTACAGTGACAAAAGACTGAATGTAAAATGGCGGCCAGATTGGATCTATTTAGAAGGGAGGGGGTATGTCCATGTGCTGAAACTTTTCAATTGGCTGTCCTGTACCACCTGATGGATGTGTCATGGGTCAAAGTTCTTCACAATGTAAAAGAATATGTTCGCATGTTCGGCGAATCGCGAACGAGCAAAGTTCGCCGCGAACCGACCGCCGGGTGAACCGCAAGGCCATCACTAGTCACTGGGCCACTCTGTGGTCTTCTCATGCTGCTTCCACCTCACCACTATGTTTTTGGGCCACTTTGTGGACTTCTCAAGCTGTTCTCCCACCTTCCCCACTCCATGACTGGGCCACTATTTTGCCTTTTTGGCCTGGATGACATCACCATTTTTTTGACCCTTTTTATGGTCTGTCAGAAGAAAGGAAAAATAAGACAGATCCTGTCTGTGTAGCAGCTGTAAGGCCTGTATGGTCCCATCAGAATTGTCTTATGATTTGGTAGCCAAAAGAAGGAATGGGTACAAAACACAGAAGACATCCATTAACGTGTCATCTCTGTTTTGGATTCACTCCTTTTTTTTTTTTTGGGCATTAGCCATACTGATAGATTACTGACCAAATGCTGACTGAGTGAAGGCGGATGCTCAACTGACAGGATCCGTTTTTTGGGGGTTATTATTCTGGCGGATCAGAGGAAGAGCAAACTAATCAGTGATGTCAACACAAACTTACTGCTGACACCATCTCCACTCTGTCAGGGGGGCTCTACTTGTATAAGCGTTTATTAAAACAGGTTTTGTAGACATCTATGTGGAATCAGCTGATGACGGTGTAAAAGGAGTGCACTTCTTCTTAGCGCTAACATCGACCTGTATAAGGCTGAGTTTATACTTAGTTATTTGGTCAGTTTTGGCCCCTGAACTGCCCAAATAAGTGAAGTGTGCAGTGATTCTAAGAGCGACGCCTGTCATGTGCGTGTCATGTGTGACTCACAGTATTGTTTTACTACCCTATGCATGTTACTGCAAGGCACAGTGTTCTACACCACTATACAGGCTCTCTGCAGCCAGGAAATAGCGGTTTTTTAACGCTATTTGCCGCAAATAAATTTGGATCGAATTCTTTCGGAAAATTCTGCGAATCGGCCGAATCAAATTTTTGATAAATTCACTCATCTCTAGAGGTTTGTTCCCCACTTTGCTACTTTAGTGGTTCCATTGACAGGGTCCTGGCAACACCCGACTCTAAAAGGGAATTTGTGGTACAGACCGATACCTCTGAAGTAGGCCTCAGGGTTGTACTGTCTCAGGAAATTAATGGGGAGGAGCATCCCAGTATTTTCCTGAGCCGCAAGCTCACCCCAGCTGAGACCAGGTACATATAGTGGAGAGAGAGTGCCTGGCCATCAAATGGGCACTCGAGTCTCTCCGCTATTATCTGTTGGGGAGAAAGTTCCACCTGGTGACTGACAACTCCCCTCTCAAGTGGATGAGCCTGGCCAAAGAGAGGAATGCCTTGGACACCAGATGGTTCTTGTCATTACAAAATAACTGTGGAGCACAGAGCAGGCTGGTTACAGGGGAACCAGCCTGCTCAATCGCAGGACGGGATTGAGCACCGATGCCACAGAAGTGACTGAACTCATGCCGGCGCAGCAGATAAGTAGCGGAACTAGTACAAGGGGGGGGTGGGGGTGATCTGGGGGTTGCCCAGTTCAAATCAATTTAAAAAGTCCCTGAAATATGCCCAAAAAATGCTACCAGCAATCCAGCATAACATTCAGGGCACTGGACAAAACATATGGGGCACAAGCCCCGATTGTTTTGCCATAATGATGCCCCTGTTTGTTGGGCCAGTTAGTACTATGTGACAAATGTAGATTGTGTAGCTCACGACAGGAATATGTTCAAGGATTTTTTTCAATCGTCATGTATATATATTTTAATCATTTTGTAGAATGGAGGACAACCTAGAGGAGGAAGGAGAAGAATCGACTCCACAATTGTCCAGTGCTTGTGAGGAGGAGACGACAGCTGGCCATCAGGAGACTCTTCCGGGACCCACACCAGCACCTTCCGAGCCTCCTGCAGCATCAGGAGCTGATTCCCCCCCCCCCCCCACTGGCTCTACCCAGCAGGTCCAGACGACGACGACGGGCAAATCCTCCTGCCGAGTCCAACATTAATGTTCAAGTTCTGGATTATTTATCTCGGGCTCGGCAGGAGGATCATCATGATATGTTTGCCCGTAGTCTGGCCCATTATATGCAGCAGCTACCTCCAGAACGATTATTACGAACAAGAACTTCGGTCGAAATTGTTCTGGAGCTAGCAAATTCCCTTCCAGATCCCTCTGTCATGCATGACCCACTGGAAAATTTGCGCCACTATGGGCAACTATTTGTCCCCAACAACCCCACAGTTTCCCAGGCATTACCGGACCACCAACAAATGCCCCCCCCAAGGGATCATTATGGGCCACCATTAGCGCCATATGTGCCCCAGATTCAGGGTGAACCCAGCTATGGTCCTCCGGGACCCTCGCCCAGTCGAGCTGGCCCACCACAATGCCTTGGGCCCCCTTCCCAGGCCCAATATTCAAGGGCTCCTTCCCAGGGCCAATATTCTCAGCCTCCTTCCCAGAGCCAATATTCTGGCCCCCCTTTGCCACATTTAGCACTGTAAAATGTTATGAAACAAAGTGTAGCTAATAGATAAATGAGGTATTAGTACATATTTCACATACCATGTAGATTTGACTATTTGTTAGTAAAATATGTAAGCTCGCAACCCACGTCAAGGGTCTAAACTAAAAAATGAAAAAAGTAACTAAACTCAAACCATCCTGGTCATGAAAATAGACTGGCAAACACAAAAGTCCATGAATTGAGGACTACTGCTGAAAAGGAAAAGAACCGATAGGGGACATAAAATAATCCGAAAATAATTCCCGAACTGTGAGTCCAGCATATCCAGATTGCTGAGTCCAGCAGATCCAGATCGTCCAAGTAGTAGTAAAGAGTCTCTTGGTGATGGTGTACTGTACACTTGGGCGTCTTCATCAGGTGTGGCCTCATAGGTGCGTATGTAGTTATGCAGCACTACACACGCCTTGATGACCACATTGACATTTTGTGGTGCCAGCTGTATTGCCGACTGGAAAACCCGCCATTTATTTGAAAAAATGCTGAATGTGCACTCCACAAACCTTCTGGCTCTACTTAACTGATAATTAAAATTGCGCTTCTTGGCATCCAAACCGCGTTGAGGATAAGGACGCATCAGGTGCTAGAAAGGGCAAATCCCTCGTCCCCTACAACCACATAAGGTGCTGGTGGCCCAGTAGAGCCAGGAAGGTTTGCTGGCTGTGGTACGTCCAGTTGGTTGGACTGAAGCCAGCGACCCATTCTGGAAGCCCTGAAGATGTGAGCAGCTGCAGAACTTCCATAGGACCCAATATCTACAATTATAAACCTGTAGTTTGTGTTAGCCAAGGCCAACAAAACTGCAGAGAAAAACTGCTTATAATTATAGTATTGGGACCCTGAGTTCGGTGGCTTCTTAACCCGTATGTGCTTCCCATCAAGGGCACCAATACAATTAGGAAATTGAGCCCTCTCCTGGAAGCCATGGGCTATATCAAGCCACTGCTGCCTGGTTGGTTGTGGCAGCACTGAAGTCTTCAGTGTCAACCAAATGGCGGCACATGTAGCCCGTACCACGCCAGCAATTGTGGAAGTGCCCATTCGAAAAACAAAATGTAAAGACGAAAAAGAATTACCAGTTGCCAGATATCTGAAAAGACAAAAAAAAATAGAATTAGATACTTTCATAGCATATGTTTATAAATCTAGCACATTACTTGACATTATTTAATGGAAAAGTGTCTGGTAAATATAAATGAAACAAGCACATAGTGGTATATTTTTTAAACATATGATTTATATTCTGAGATAAAACTAAATAAGGAATAGCTTTTAAACCTTCATAAAGTTCAAGACAATTAACATATACACACACAGGTGAAGTGTCCTCACCTAACAGATAGTTCAGAACGGCCTAGACGGCAGGCAATTTGCAGACCATAACATGAAAATTAGCATCTTGCCCTGCCTATAAAACTTGCATATCTAACACTACAGATTTTACCTAGGTTTATCAAATATTATAGCCTTGGTGGGGGGGGGGGGTTCAAAAATGTCCCCCTCACACTATATATATATATATATATATATATATATATATATATATATATATATATTAGTCCCTTTATCATGGGGGAAAGGTTTCAACTTCCAAAAGTTGGAATAATGTGAAGTTGAAACCTGATTTAGAACCTTACACTTTGAAACCACCTCTCATTTAGAAAATTGACCATGTAGGGATGAATAAGTTACATTATGTACCATTGTTAGAAAAGAACTTCTTCTAACAATTGGAATTCTAATGGGAAGTATTTATTAGAAGACACTAGGCTATTTTCTGCTCTTGTAGATCCATTGTAGACTGTATTACATTTTCAGTAAAAAGCATGTAATTTCCATTAAATTAATTGAAAATGCACAGAAAATTGTACTGACCTCCTCCAGGCGATTTTGAAGGCTGCTCAGTGCTGTGGTCATATTGTTGAACTGTCGTTCCAGTACTTTCTCGTACTGTGAAAAATGTAATAAAAGGTAATAAAATACAAATTATTTTATAAATTACAATGCTCATTTGCAAATGAAGTTGACCCTTTGAAGGTCTTAGAATGAAATACAGCAGTTTTACAATCCAGATGTTTTATATTTTTACTTTAAATTATATTTCTACAGTTCTTCGAAACAGTAAGTTCGTTTAGAGTTATTTACAAAGATAAACTTTTTATTTTCTTATATTAGCCTTTAAAGCAGGCATCCTCAAACTGCGGCCCTCCAGCTGTTGTAAAACTACAACTCCCACAATGCCCTGCTGTAGGATGATACCTGTAGGCTGTTCGGGCATGCTGGGAGTTGTAGTTTTGCAACAGCCGGAGGGCCGCAGTTTGAGGATGCCGGCTTTAAAGGGATTGTCCCGGAATACATAGGAGGTCATTTATCAAACTGGTGTAAAGTAGAACTGACTTAGTTGCTCATAGCAACCAGATTCCCCATTTCATCGTCTGGGGGGAAATGCATTGGGATTGATGGCTCTCATCACTGATGTAATGGTGGATGCTGTCTAGTATTAACTACAGTGTCCTCACTGACCAATTTACTGGATCTGGGGCTCATTTGACTGATTTAATGTTAGGCGGTATCTCTTTATCTCCTACAGTGTCCTATTGACCTAACCTCTACTGTATTAACAGTGACTGTCTGAACTACTGTGTATCAGCATTAGGCTTGAGCGAATCAAGCCTTGGATCATAGATCTGAAGTTGATTAATTAAAAAGCTTTGTTTATAATGCTGTTTCCGTACAGCATTTACAAATTACAATGTATTTGCTGTGTGTAGCAAAACGTAGTCTTAACTGAAGTGGGCTTTGGTACCAGCCAGTACCAAAGTCAATTTCAAATTTTGTTTTCGAAATGTTTTTAACCCCTTAAGGACCGGGCTCATTTTCACCTTCAGGACCAGCCCATTTTATGCAAATCTGACATGTGTCAATTTATGTGGTGATAACTTTAAAACGCTTTGACTTATCCAGGCCATTCTGAGATTGTTTTTTCGTCACATATTGTACTTCCTGACACTGGTAACATAGAGTCAAAACAATTCATTTTAATTTATAAAAAAGTACCAAATTTGCCCAAATTTTGGAAAAATTAGCAAATTTCCGAGTTTCAGTTTTTCTACATCTACAATACATATTAATACCTACAAAAATAGTTATTACTTTACATTTCCCATATGTCTACTTCATGTTTGGATCATTTTGGGAATGATCTTAGAAGTTTAGAAGTAAATCTTGAAATTTCTCAGAAATTTTCAAAAACCAACATTTTAAGGACCAGTTCAGGTCAGAAGTCACTTTGTGAAGCTTACATAATAGAAACCACCCAAAAACCCATTCTAAAAACTACACCCCTCAAGTTATTCAAAACGTCGCTAACCCTTTAGGTGTTCCACAAGAGTTAATGGAACATAGGGATACAATTTCAAAATTTCACTATTTTGGCAGATTTTCCATTTTAATATTTTTTTTTTACAGTTAAAAAGCAAGGGTTAACAGCCAAACAAAACTCATTATTTATGGCCCTGATTCTGTAGTTTACAGAAACACCCCATATGTGGTTGTAAACTGCTGTACGGGCACACGGCAGAAAGGAATGCCATACGGTTTTTGGAAGGCAGATTTTGCTAGACTGGTTTTCTTGACACCATGTCCCATTTGAAGCCCCACTGATGCACCCCTAGAGTAGAAACTCCATAAAAGTGACCCCATTTTAGAAACTACGGGATAGGGTGGAAGTTTTGTTGTACTAGTTTAGGGTACATATGATTTTTGGTTGCTCTATATTACACTTTTTGTGAGGCAAAGTTAGGCTGGACAGGTTAGATCAGGTTAGACAGTTAGACAGGTTAGATCATGTGGTACTTTTATAGAGCAGGTTGTCACGGACGCGGTGATACCTAATACCTGTATACAATTTTTTATTTATGTAAGTTTTACACAATGATTTCATTTTTGAAACCAAAAAAAATCATGTTTTAGTGTCTCCATAGTCTGAGAGCCATAGTTTTTTAAGTTTTTGGGCGATTAT
The DNA here is from genome assembly GCF_014858855.1 of Bufo gargarizans. Classification (NCBI taxonomy): domain Eukaryota; kingdom Metazoa; phylum Chordata; class Amphibia; order Anura; family Bufonidae; genus Bufo; species Bufo gargarizans. The sequence continues at coordinate 217,674,348 of NC_058080.1, read as the reverse complement.
CTTAGCTAGGGTCTAATTTTTTGCGGGATGAGATGTCGGTTTGATTGGCACTATTTTGGGTTGCATATGATTTTTGATCGCTTGCTGTTACACTTTTTGTGATGTAGGGTGACAAAAATTGTTTATTTAGCACAGTTTTTATTTTTTATTTTTTACTGTGTTCACCTAAGGGGTTAGGTCATGTGATATTGTTTTACACAATGATTTCATTTTTTAAACAAAAAAATTATGTTTTAGTGTCTCCATAGCCTGAGAGCCAAGGTTTTTTCAGTTTTTGGGCGATTATCTTAGCTAGGGTCTCATTTTTTGCGGGATGAAATGACGGTTTTATTGGCACTATTTTAGGGTGCATATGACTTTTGGATCGCTTGCTATTACACTTTTTGTGATGTAAGGTGACAAAAAATGGTTTATTTAGCACAGTTTTTATTTTTTACGGTGTTCACCTAAGGGGTTAGTTCATGTGATATTTTTATAGAGCCGGTCAATACGGACGCGGCGATACCTAATATGTATACTTTTTTTAGTTATGTAAGTTTTACACAATAACAGCTTTAAAAAAAAAAAAAAAAAATGATGTTTTAGTGTCTCCATATTCTGAGCCATAGTTTTTTTTATTTTTTGGGCGATTGTCTCAGGTAGGGTCTGATTTTTTGCGGGATGAGGTGGCGGTTAGATTGGTACTATTTTGGTGGACGTACGCCTTTTTGATCGCTTGCTGTTGTACTTTTTGGGATGTAAGGTGACAAAAAAATTGTTTATTTAGCACAGTTTTTATTTTTTATTTTTTACGGTGTTCATCTGAGGGGCTAGGTCATGTGATATGTTTATAGAGATGGTCGATAGGGACGCGACAATACCTAATATGTCTATATGTCTTTTCCCTATTTTTTACAATTTTTTTAACTTTATTTTTGGAAAAGGATGCTTTTTTTATTAATTGAAACTTTAATTTTTTTTTTGCAAAACTTTAATTTTATTAACTTTTTTCTTTTCACTTTATTATTTGTCCCACTCTGGGACTTCAACATTACAGGGTCTGATCCCTGTTTCAATGCAGCACGATACATCTGTATTGTGCTATATTGAACTGTCAGTGTCTTACACTGTAAGACTCTAACAGTTGCCTAGGAGACCCAGTCTGGGGGCTGGGCCTCTTAGGCCTCCGTGAATGGCTTGGGGCTGCCATGGCAACCATCGAGTCCCCGCCACAGCAGCACGGGGACCGATGGATGAGGTGAGAGAGTGCAAACCTCCCATATACCGCGGCCAGCGCTGACCGCGGCATATGAGGGGTTAATCCACTGGCATTGGTGTTATCATTGGTGGATGCAGCAGGGATCCGGCTGTCAGTAACAATCGGATCTCTGCCGCTGATCGTGGGACCGCACGAGGGGGAAGAGAAGGATCGCAGGACGAAAATGCCCGTCCTCTAGCGCTAAGTGATGTCGATTTAGGACGAGCATTCTCGTCCTGTGTCGCTAAGGTGTTAAATACACAGATAGGAATAGCAAAGCCTGAAGTCTAGTGCAACTTGGGCCGAGACAAAGTTTGTCTACATGGAGCCAATACATTTTAATGTTGTATGGCAACAGAATTCCAAATTAATTTTTTTAATAAATCAACTTCAGATTCCCTCAAGCCTAATCAGCATCACAGTCCTCATTTCCTGCACCTGTAGGCGACCCCATATCTTCTTCCTGGATACCCCAGTAAGATCAGAATGATGCAGGGAGAACAAAGAAGACAGTGGGATCACCCTCGTCAGGGTGGCAGTGCCACTTCTACGCAGGGAGAAAGTAGAGATACTGTAGGGTGTTTTGCAGGGGTTGTTTTAATTTTCGGAGTTCTATAACGACAATTAAATGTTATGTTTTATGGGGTCATTCTGTTTTTGCTCTGATAATATTTAAAATACCTCTTATTTGATATCCTGACTTCGCTGACAAATGACTGGTCAGATTTGTGAACACCCCTCCCCCCATAAGAAATGTCTTGGCAGATTTGACTTCCCTCAACATCTTTGCTTATTGAGTGAACACAATGTTGCTCCCCATTTAAGACTAGGTTGTTTTCATGAGGTGAAATATATATATATATATATATATATATATATATATATATAAAACAATTATTGGCTATTGACAATTGCAAAAATGTATATACGGTAGTAAATTCTTATTGGGGTAGGGGGATATGTACCTATATTCCATCAGCTTTTTGTTGGGGCATTAGAGCTTTGATGTCTTCTCCTTGGCTGGAAACTGCTTTTGTCAATGATTTTATATTCTAAAACAAGAAAAAGTTATTTGTTTTCAGTGATTATCTACTGAAATTATTTGGCAACGATTGTTAAAAGGAATCAGAATATGTGTTTGTATGCTTATTTTGTAGTAAAAATGTATAACAGTATTGCATTAATGGACCTTAAAATGGATATGTTTCAAATATATGAGATTAGCATGCATGTTTGACAAAAATTATAGAGTTTGTGGAAAATTTATCAAACTGATGGAAAAGAAAACTGTCTTAGTTGTCCATAGCAACCAATACGATTCTACTTTTCATTTTTCCAATGAGCTCTGAAAAATGAAAGGTGAAATGTGATTGGTTTCTTTGGGCAACTAAGCCAGTTTTCCGTTACATCAGTTTTGATAAATCTACCCGTTTGTACCCCTTTGTATTGACTATACAGTGGACAGAACAGTGCTACGGGTGTGCCTATTTCCAGTCCTAGAGCTACTGTAGAACAGCTTATCTGATATTGATATCCTAAGGATAGGTCATTAATAGTGTTGAGCGAACCCGAACTGTAAAGTTCGGGTTCGTACCGAACTTTAGGATTTTTGGGCCCCAGACCCGAACCCGAACATTTCCGTAAAAGTTCGGGTTCGGTGTTCGGCGCTTTCTTGGCGCTTTTTGAAAGGCTGCACAGCAGCCAATCAACAAGCGTCATACTACTTTCCCCAAGAGGCCATCACAGCCATGCCTACTAATGGCATGGCTGTGATTGGCCAGAGCAGCATGTGACCCAGGCTCTATATAAGCTTGAGTCACGTAGCGCTGCACGTCACTCTGCTGTTACAAGTGTAGGGAGAGGATGCTGCTGGACTTGTGATTTCAGGGAGAGAATAGGAGAGAATCTAACTCAGCGATCTCAGACAAATAGTTGTGTGGGTGCAGGGCACTATCGTTTTACCCTGCCCTGAGGCCATTCACCTAGCCCTGCCCCAGAAGTGGAAGAGATTGAGTGCACCGATGCCCAACCACTTATTTTTCAAGATGAGTACATGGGAGGACCATCGCAGCACGTCTCGGATGATGACGAAACACAAGTGCAAACTGCTGGGGCTTTCAAAAGTGTGCAGACCGACAAGGAAGTCAGAGGTAAAGACTGGGTGAAAGATGATGTGGAGGACAATGAGGTCCTTGACCCCACATGGAATCAAGGTCATGCGAGTGACCGATGTAGTTCAGTGGAAGAGGCGGTGGTCGCACAGAGCCACCAGCACAGCAGAAGAGGGAGCAGGGTGCCAAAGCGGAGCGGCCGTCCTCTAGACAGTACGCCTCCTACTGCCCACCGCAGCAAGGGACTGAGCACATCAAAGCCAGCTCCAAGGAGTTCCCTAGTGTGGCAGTTCTTCAGACAATGTGCTGACGACAGGACACGAGTGGTTTGCATGCTGTGCAAGCAGAGCCTAAAGCGAGGCATAAACGTTCTCAACCTGAGCACAACCTGCATGACCAGGCATTTAAACACGAGCTGCAGTGGAGTAGACACCTCAAAAACCAAGAAAGGTCTCTGGCTCCTCCTGCTTCCTCTTCTGCTGCAGTCGAGGCCTCTTCATCCACCTCTGGAGTGACAGTGCCACCTGGCACCCCACAAACAGAGGATCTGCCAGCAACACCAACACCTGGGTCACCAAGCATCTCCACAATGTCCCATGGAAGCATTCAGCTCTCCATATCCCAAACGCTGGAGAGGAAGAGGAAGTACCCCCCTACCCACCCGCGATCCCAAGCCCTGAATGCCAGCATTTCTAAATTACTTGCCTTTGAAATTTTCTGTCATTCTGTCTGGTGGAGACGGATAGTTTTAAAGGCCTTATGGCGGTGGCTGTCCCACAGTACGTCGTGCCCAGGGCCACTACTTTTCAAGGCGAGCCATCCCTTCCCTTCACAACCAAGTAGGGGACAAAATCAGTTGTGCACTGTGCAACGCCATCTGTGGCAAGGTGCACCTGACTACGGATATGTGGACCAGTAAGCACGGTCAAGGCCGTTATATCTCCATAACAGCACACTGGGTAAATGCAGTGGCGGCTGGGCCTGAGGCGGATAGCAGTTTTGTGCATGTCCTTCCACCACCAAGGATTGCAGGGCGCTTCAGTTTGCCTCCTGTTGCCTCCTCCTACTCTGCTTCCTCATTCTCTACCAGCTCCTCATCCGGTCAGCGTAACACCTTCACCAACAACTTCAGCACAGCCAGGGGTAAACGACAGCAGGCAGTTTTAAAACTTATCTGTTTGGGGGACAAACTCTACACCACGCAGGAGCTGTGGATGGGCCTTGAACAACAGACCGATGAGTGGTTTGTGCCAGTCAACCTCAAGCCCGGCCTGGTGGTGTGCGATAATGGGCAAAATCTCGTAGCAGCTCTGGGACAAGCCGGTTCAACGCACATCCCTTGCCTGGCGCATGTTCTGAATTTGGTGGTGCAGAGATTCCTTAAAAATTACCCCGACATGTCAGAGCTGCTGCATAAAGTGTGGGCCGTCTGTGCTCGCTTTTGGCGTTCTCACCCGGCTGCTGCTCGCCTGTCAGCACTGCAGCGTAACTTCGGCCTTCCTGCTCACCTCCTCATATGCAACGTGTCCCCAAGGTGGAACTCCACCTTGCACATGCTGACCAGACTGTGCGAGTAGCAGCAGGCGATAGTGGAGTTTTAGCTGCAGCACGCACCAGTGAGTCGCTCTGCGGAACAGCACCACTTCACCACCAATGACTGGGCCTCCATGCGAGACCTGTGTTCCTTGTTGTGCTGTTTCGAGTACTCCACCAACATGGCCAGTGCCGATAACGCAGTTTGCAGCGTTACTATGCCACTTCTATGCCTTCTTGAAAAAACGCTCCTGGCGATGATGGAAGAGGATGTGGCACAGGAGGAGGAGGAGGAGGAAGAGGGATCATTTCGTAGGGTTTCCGGCCAGTCATTCCCAAGTGGCTCCGAGGGTGGGTTCCTGCACCCACAAACCCAAGGTACACAATTGTCCAGCCAGGGCACAGTTCTGGAGAATGAGGAGGTGGAGGATGAGGAGGAGGAGATGGAGGAGGAGGAACCATGTTCACAGCAGGGTGGCACCCAGACCAGCTCATGGCCATTACTGGTGCGTGGATGGGGGGATACAGAGGACACAGACGATACACCTCCCACAGAGAACAGTTTTCGGTGCCTCTGGGCAGCCTGGCACACATGAGCGATTACATGCTACAGTGTCTCCGCAGTGACCGCCGAGTTGCCCACATTCTAACTTGGCGCTGATTACTGGGTGGCCACGCTGCTGGATCCCGGTTACAAGGATAACGTACCGTCCTTAATTCCGTCACTGGAGAGTGATCGTAAGATGTGCGAGTACAAGCACACGCTGGTAGACGCGCTGCTGGTGGCATTCCCACCTGACAGCAGGGGCACAGTGGAAATGCAAGGCAAAGGCAGAGGATGAGGAAGAGGTCGGCAACGCAGCTTGGTCACCGCCAGCACCTAAGAAGGCAGGGTTAGCATGGCTGAAATGTGGAAAAGCATGTCAGCACGCCACAACAACCAGCACCACCAGCTGATATGGAACGTCTTAGCAGAAGGCAGCATTTCACCAACAAGGTAAAGCAGTATGTGTGCACACGCCTACACGTACTTAATGACGGGTCTGCCCCCTTCAACTTCTGGGTCTCCAAATTGGGCACATAGCCTGAGCTTGCCCTTTACGCCTTGGAGGTGCTGGCCTGCCCTGCAGCCAGTGTATTATCTGAACGTGTGTTTAGCACGGCAGGGGCCGTCATCACAGACAAGCGCAGCCGCCTGTCCACAGCCAATGTGGACAAGCTCACGTTCATTAAAATGAACCAGGCATGGATCCCTCAGGACTTGTCCGTACCTTGTGCAGCATAGACATGTATACCGGCACTAAGCAGCCATTATTATACTGCAGCGCAATTGCTCATGTTTGTATTTTGGATATTTCACACTCTTTTGGAGTGTACCTTAATTTTACAAAATTAAATTGAAACCAAAAACCTGTGTTAGCTATCTCGTCCTCCTCCACCGCTGCTTCCACCTACTCCGCTGCGTCCACTGCCTCCTCAAACTTCTACTCCATATGGAACTCCACCTCATAAATCCATTTTTTTTTTGTACGTGTTTTATTTTATATAATTTTACTACTTTGTCATTTACATTTTAGGGTGAAATTCACCAATATTGGTGTGTATAGTACCACTGCTATACCTAGTGGACAGGTTAAACTAAGAAAAAAAAATTGTCATTTACTTTTTGGGGTTAAATTTAACAATTTTGGGGTGTATAGTACCACTGCTATACCTAGTAGGCCGGTTAAAAAAATAAAATAAATTGTCATTTACATTTTAGGGTGAAATTAACCAATTTTGGTGTGTTTAGTACCACTGCTATACCTAGTGGACCGGTAAAAAAACATAAAAAAATTGTCAGTTACATTTTTTGGGTGAAATTAACAAATTTTGGCGTGTATAGTACCACTGCTACACCTAGTAGACAGGTTAAACAAAGAAAAAATTAAATTGTCATTTACTTTTTGGGGTTAAATTAAACAATTTTTGGGTGTATAGTACCACTGCTATACCTAGTAGGCTGGTTAAAAAAAAAAAAAAATTGTCATTTACATTTTACGGTGAAATTCACCAATTTTGGTGTGTATAGTACCACCGCTATACCTAGTGGAACGGTAAAAAAAAAAAAATGGTTAGTTAAATTTTCTGGCGAAATAAACAAATTTTTGGGTGTGATGTACCACTCCTATACCTAGTTGACAGCTTAATACATTTCAATAATTTTTATGTTACATTCTTGGATTGACATACAATTTTAGACGTGAATAAATACCTGCTATGCATAGGTGACAGGGAATAAAATGTTATAAATTATTCAGTAATTAATGCGCCACATCCTTACATTCAATGCTTAAACTTTGAAAAGTTGTCACACTTTTATGCTTTAATAATTTCGCCCATTTAAGAGCGCAGATCAGAGCCTGAAACCGGCATTTTAACACTGCTGCAATCCAATTGGTTAGTCTGCACAGACTAACCAATCGGATCGATTGCCGTCAAGGGACCACTCTAATTGGTCCCTTGCCAGCATTACTAGATTGTATGCTGTCTGTGACAGCAGCAGGACAGGGGCAGAAGCTTTAATCCAAGCGCTTTGCATCGCTTGGATTAAAGAACTGCAATGACGTCTATACACATGGTAGCTGCACGGGGTATGTGCTGCTATCACGTATATAGACGGATTGCAGTAGTGAAGGGGTTAAAGATTAAAAAAAAAGCCTCCATAGTTCTTAAAAGCCTCTGATGGTCACCCCCTCTGTGCCGGAGTTTTACTCACTCAATGACAATTAAAAGCATGTCCTTAGTAGAACCATTGTGTTCCAATAAAAAGTGTCTGGAAATATTGTAAATCTTGCGGTTAACTATATCATTTAAATAGTCCAAGAATTTACTTTTCAAAGATAGATTAGTACTTCTAATGTACAGTACAGACCAAAAGTTTGGACACACCTTCTCATTCAAAGAATTTTCTTTATTTTCATGACTATGAAAATTGTAGATTCACACTGAAGGCATCAAAACTATGAATTAACACATGTGGAATTATATACATAACAAAAAAGTGTGAAACAACTGAAAATATGTCATATTCTAGGTTCTTGAAAGTAGCCACCTTTTGCTTTGATTACTGCTTTGCACACTCTTGGCATTCTCTTGATGAGCTTCAAGAGGTAGTCACCTGAAATGGTCTTCCAACAGTCTTGAAGGAGTTCCCAGAGATTCTTAGCACTTGTTGGTCCTTTTGCCTTGACTCTGCGGTCCAGCTCACCCCAAACCATCTCGATTGGGTTCAGGTCCGGTGACTGTGGAGGCCAGGTCATCTGGCACAGCACCCCATAACTCTCCTTCATGGTCAAATAGCCCTTACACAGCCTGGAGGTGTGTTTGGGGTCATTGTCCTGTTGAAAAATAAATGATGGTCCAACTAAACGCAAACCGGATGGAATAGCATGCCGCTGCAAGATGCTGTGGTAGCCATGCTGGTTCAGTATGCCTTCAATTTTGAATAAATCCCCAACAGTGTCACCAGCAAAACACCCCCACACCATCACACCTCCTCCTCCATGCTTCACAGTGGGAACCAGGCATGTAGAGTCCATCCGTTCACCTTTTCTGTGTCGCACAAAGACACGGTGGTTGGAACCAAAGAGCTCAAATTTGGATTCATCAGACCAAAGCACAGATTTCCACTGGTCTAATGTCCATTCCTTGTGTTCTTTAGCCCAAACAAGTCTCTTCTGCTTGTTGCCTGTCCTTAACAGTGGTTTCCTAGCAGATATTATACCATGAAGGCCTGATTCACACAGTCTCCTCTTAACAGTTGTTTTAGAGATGTGTCTGCTGCTAGAACTCTGTGTGGCATTGACCTGGTCTCTAATCTGAGCTGCTGTTAACCTGTGATTTCTGAGGCTGGTGACTCGGATGAACTTATCCTCCGCAGCAGAGGTGACTCTTGGTCTTCCTTTCCTGGGGCGGTCCGCATGTGAGCCAGTTTCTTTGTAGCGCTTGATGGTTTTTGTGACTGCACTTGGGGACACTTTCAAAGTTTTGCCAATTTTTCAGACTGACTGACATTCATTTCTTAAAGTAATGATGGCCACTTATTTTTCTTTACTTAGCTGCTTTTTTCTTGCCATAATACAAATGCTAACAGTCTATTCAGAAGGACAGCAGTGTATCCACCTGACTTCTCCACAACGCAACTGATGGTCCCAACCCCAGTTATAAGGCAAGAAATCCCACTTATTAAACCTGACAGGGCACACCTGTGAAGTGAAAACCATTTCAGGTGACTACCTCTAAAAGCTCATCAAGAGAATGCCAAGAGTGTGCAAAGCAGTAATCAAAGCAAAAGGTGGCTACTTTGAAGAACCTAGAATATGACAGATTTTCAGATGTTTCACACTTTTTTGTTATGTATATAATTCCACATGCGTTAATTCATAGTTTTGATGCCTTCAGTGTGAATCTACAATTTTCATAGTCATGAAAATAAAGAAAACTCTTTGAATGAGAAGGTGTGTCCAAACTTTTGGTCTGTACTGTATATTTTATCACATGCAACACAGAGAATAATAGATACCACAAAGTCAGAAGAACAATTAATATACTCCTTGATGGTGATGAGGGGCAGGGGCAATATTCAAATTCATGATATTTTGCCAATATTTGGGTGAATATTCGTTATAGATTGCAAATTTGAGAATTCATAATTTTTACATTCTGTGTTTTGCCAGTGTATGGAGAGGTTGATTTGTGGAGCAGGGACAGACTGGTAGGGACACCAAACACTAGCTAATAGGGCCACAAAAGTCATTTTAAGAACTGGTATAGGTGTGCTATCGATAGGTATGATTTACTGAGGGGTGTGATATACTATCTAACATAGAAAGTATATTATAATGCATTTGTATTGTGCAGCAGTTGTGTGCAGTTCTGCTGCCATACCACAGCTATATAGAGGGATAAACGCTATTGGAATAACTAATTGCAACTGGTGTGATATACCTGTTGCCCCCAAAAATCTGATTAAGGGGTTTGATTTACCTATAATATACTGTCAAACATAGAAAGTATATAGTGCATTTGTATTGTGCAGCAGTCGGTTGCGGTTCTGCTGCGATAACACAGGCATATAGAGGGACAAGCGCAATTGGAACAACTATTTGCAATGGGTGTGATACACCTGTTGCCCCCAAAAAACTGATTGAAGGGTGCAATATACATGCTTCCACAAAATACTGATTAAGAGGTTTGATTTACCTATAATATACTGTCAAACATAGAAAGTATATAGTGCATTTGTATTGTGCAGCAGTCGGTTGCGGTTCTGCTGCGATAACACAGGCATATAGAGGGACAAGCGCAATTGGAACAACTATTTGCAATGGGTGTGATACACCTGTTGCCCCCCCAAAAACTGATTGAAGGGTGCAATATACATGCTTCCACAAAATACTGATTAAGGGGTTTGATATACCTGCTTCCACAAAATACTGATTAAGGGGTGCGATATACCTGCTTCCACCAAATATTGATTGGGACCTGTAATATACCTGCTTCCACAAAATACTGATTAAGGAGTGCGATATTCCTGCTTCCACAAAATACTAATTAAGGGTTTTTTATATAAATGCTTCCACAAAATACTGATTGAGGGGTGCGATATACCTGCTTCCACAAAATATTGATTAAGGGGTTTGATATACCTGTTTCCACAAAATACTGATTAAGGGGTTTGATATACCTGCTTCCACAAAATACAGATTGAGGGGTGCGATATACCTGCTTCCAACAAATATTCATCAATGGGTTCTATATACCTGCTTCCACAAAATATTGATGAAGGGGATTGATATACATGCTTCCACCAAATATTGATTGAGGCCTGCGATACACCTGCTTCCACAAAATACTGATTAAGGGATTTTATATGCCTGCTTCTGCAAAATACAGATTGAGCGGTGCGATATACCTGCTTCCACAAAATACTGATTAAGAGGTTTGATATACCTGCTTCCACAAAATACTGATTAAGGGGTGCCATATACCTGCTTCCACCAAATATTGATTAATGGGTTCTATATACCTGTATCCATAAAATACTGATTAAGGGGTGCAATATACCTGCTTCCACCAAATATTGATTGAGGCCTGTGATTAGTGATGGACAAATGATTATTTGGCTGAAGGTATATTAGACTGTCATTGGATATCAATTTTACTGCAGGCCATTGGAGTACAGGCCCCAAACATTAGGCATTCAACGTGCAGAAAACTTCAAATGATTATTTGGCTGGAGGTATATTAGACGGTCACTGGATATCAATTTTACTTCAGGCCAGTGGAGTACAGGCCCCCAAAAATTATTAACTCACCGTACAGAAATGAACAAGTGGTTATGTGGCTGGAGGTCGATTAGATATCATTGGATATCAATTTTACTGCAGGCCAGAACAGAAAATTTTAAATTGTATTAAAAACAGGGCTAACGACATCACCCCTCTTGAAAAAGACCCAAATGATAATAGTTCAAATTTGATAACACATGGTCGTCACAGGTGTTAAATTCCTGTGAGGCCCCAAACATTAGGCATTCACCAGACAGAATAGGCATTTATGCCGTTGTATTTACATAAGACAGGGACCATTCTTTGTTCTGGGTGATGGCGGATATGTGTAGGCAGGCATGAGGAAATTCAATTAAACGTGGTCATCACAGGTTTTGAATTACTCTGGGATCCATGCCATATTAATTTTTATAAATGTTTGGTAGTCCACACTTTCGTGAGCTAGGCGAGTACGCTTATCGGTCACCCCCAGCTGCACTGAGCATCCTTTCGGACAGGACACTAGACAAGGGGCAAGCCAAGAGTTCCATGACAAATTGTGCCAGCTCTAGCCACAAGTCAAGCCTGCACACCCAGTAGTCCAGGGGTTCCTTGCTTCTCAGAGCATCCACTTCGGCTGTCAAACCGATGTAGTCGGACACCTGTTGGTCTAGGCGTTCCCTGAGGCTGGATCCGAAGGGCGGCTGTCGATGTGTTGGCTGCAAGAATGATCTCATATCCGAAGTGACCAAAACATCTTCAAACTGCCCTTTTCTTGCATTTGCTGTAGGATTGGTACCCGAAACTGTTTCTCTATGGGTGGACATTCCTCTCGAAGAAAGGCTTGCATTCTGAAAGCCTTCTGTGCAGCTGGTAACATGTCCGCGATTTGGTGTTTGTACTGGGGGTCTAAGTACATTGCCAAGTACTGGTCCTTGCCCTTCATAACACCAATTACCATCGGATCACCAGAGACCCGAATAATCTGGAAAAACACCAAACCGCAGGTCTGAATTGACCTGCGGTTTGCCGCGATCGGCGATACGCCCCCGTATCGCCGATACAGGGGGTCACAAGACCAACCTTGGTATTTACACAGAGTGCCTGCTTAATGAATACACATGGTGTACAGGTTCTTAAGTACCGGGACATCAGTTCCCAACAGGTTAATAGCTGTGCTTTCTCCTCATTGCTTTCTGCAACTCCCGCTCATTACTCTGTAGAGGGCCAACACCTTCAGATTTATGCATTTTACCATTTATTGTATATAATTGAAAAACATTTTAGGGTTACTTTTGCTCTCTTTGGCAATTAATCTCTCGGTCTGCTTTTATCAGTTTTTTACATATTCTATTTTTTTTCCTTATAGTTTTACAGTGCTTCCTCACTACCCTCCTGAACCTCTCACAATTAGATTTTAGGAAGCTTTTAAGAATATCCCATTTTGTGGCTGTATTTTTTTTTTTTGAGGACTTTGTCCCAGTTAGTTAGGCCTATGGCCTCTCTTGGTTGGCTAAATTTAGCTTTTTTGAAGTGTGACATAATTGTGATGCAATCCTAGGGGTTAAGTGAAGGTCAGGAGGTTGGCAGCGCGATCCCCATTTCCTGTCATTGTGGCTGCTTCATTCAATGGAAAGTGACCATACAGAGCAGCAGCAGACAGGAAGAAAGAAGGGAGAAGGCACGTGCACACTCCGAACACTGTCTCCTCATACATCTGATCGGCGGGGGTGCTGGGTGTCGGACCCCCGCCTATCTGATATTGACCTATCCTGAGGATAGGTCATCAATAGTAAAAGCCGAGACAACCCCTTTAGCACATACCCAAATTCTCAATTAACTTAATGGCCCTGATTTATCATTCCTTCACTCCACAAATCTGTCTTCAAAAAGTCACAAAATAGGGCTTTCGAGACTTTTTGTACTTACTTGCACAAAACGTTTGTGACTTTTTGCCTTTTTACACCACTCACTTCAGTTTTGTAATGTGGGTGAAAAAGCTGGTGTGTTTAGCTGTGTTAATGAGTTTCACTCCAGAATTATCAATGAGACATTTTTAAAGTCACAAAAAAATCTCACTCCAGTAGGTTAGTAGGAAATCTGGAGTACTTTTCTCTGCAAAAGTTTAAGTATCAGACAAATTTATCAAACAACCTTTGACATTTGATAAATGTGGCTTAAAGTAAGCAAATGCATAACCAAGCAAAACTGACTTTAAAAATTACCCTTATAATAAATCTCCCCCAATGAAATAAAAGTAAATGCATACCAAGTGCATTATGTCTACACTTCTGATACATGTCAAAGGTGAAGGAGCACAATAAAATTTCCCTGATCGCAAAGGATAAAAAAGGGTCAGTAGATTTGTCATCTAAATTGCCTAGCAATTAACCCAAGACTGACTTGGGCAAAGATCAAATGATTTGGTTTGAAAATGAGTTTAACTTTCCATAAAAAAAATACTTTGCTGGACCAAGGTGGATGATAAAAAAAAATATTCAAAATCTTTTCATTAGCAACATCTTACAGCAATCCATTAGGAAGAGATGGATGAAGATCTCTCTTCCTGTTCCATCAGTTATATAATGAAAGGTGCATCAACTATCTGGACCTATATCTTCACGCCAGTAAATTAAACAATGGAACACATCACCTGATGCAAATAGTTTCTTATCGTTTCATTCACCGGCAGGAACATTTGCTTTGAGCACTTATCTTAAGAAGCAGCTGCTCATCTGAAAGATAAACTCAGATGAAAAGTAATTGGGAACAGAAAGTTTGGTGGATAACATTTTTTCATTTCTCAAGAAAGCTGCATTATCAGAAACATAGAATATTGGATTATTTGACCTCTAGCACTTATCAATAAAAGCACTAACTCTCCTGGGGAATGGTGAGCTAGTGGAGGAAGAGTTGTAAGAGAGCTCAGGAAAAGAGTGAATTTCCTGAAGATTATGATACAGTACAGTTTGCGCTAGTTGAAACAAAGTAGAGAAAAGGGAAGTAATAGTAAACTTTTTTTGTATTGAATTATTTATTTACAGCATGTGGAATGATAGATGAAAATACATACATAGTTTTTCATTCAAGTATCGGTGAACATTCAGAACACCTAGACATCTGTTGTGTCACCAATGGACAGGGGCGGACTGAGCGGTCGGGCACATCGGACGTGGTCCGAGGGCCCGGCCGGCAGGGGGCCCGCCGGCCGGCCTTTGGGGTGTGCGGTACGGAGCTGGCGGCGGCGGGGCACAGGGAGATGAGCGCTTCCATTGTGGAAGCGCTCATCTCCAGTCATCTGTATCGCCGTCCTTAGGACAGCGATACAGATGGCTGTGCTGCGGCAGGGAAGGGAGAGGCGTGTCCCTTTCCCTTCCTCTGATAGGCTGCAGGCACACTAGGCCGGCAGCCTATTAGAGGCCGGCGCAGGCGGCGCGATGAGGTCATCGCGCCGCCTGAGCCATACAGCGCGGGATACAGGCCAGGAGAGGCCTGCATCGCATCGCTGACTTGGAGGTAAGTATGTGTTTTTTTTATTTTATATATACAATGCTGTTATTACTGTCACAGGGGGGCTATTACTGGCGCACGGGGGGCTATTACTGGTGCACAGGGGGGCTATTACTGGCGCACTGGGGGGCTATTACTGGTGCACAGGGGGCTATTACTGGTGCACCGGGGGCTATTACTGGCACGGAGGGGGCTATTACTGGCACGGGGAGGGCTATTACTGGCACGGGAGGGGCTATTACTGGCACGGGGGGCTGTTATTACTGGCACGGGGGGCTGTTATTACTGGCACAGGGGGGTCTGTTATTACTGGCATGGGGGGTCTGTTATTACTGGCACGGGGGGTCTGTTATTACTGGCACGGGGGGGTGTTGTTACTGGCACGGGGGGGTGTTGTTACTGGCACGGGGGGGGCTGTTATTACTGGCACGGGGGGATGTTATTACTGGCACTGGGGGGCTGTTATTACTGGCACGGGGGGGGCTGCTATTAATACTGGCATGGGGGACTGTTATTAATACTGGCACATGATTGGGGCACTATAGGGGCATCTACTGAGGCCACAAAGAAGGGGTATTTTATATGGGCGCTCTGTACAGTACAATTTTATACTTGGACACATTATGGTGGGTACAATGGGGAAGGGGGGAGAGGAGTACTATGGGATCATCTACGGGGGCACTAAGAAGGGGTATTTTATACTTGCAAATTATGGGGGACACTGAGGGCATCTACTGGAGCATTTTATACTGGTACATTATGGGGGCACTAGGAGGAAGGAGGGTGTGGAGCACTATGGGGGCATTTACTAGGGGCACTATATAGGAGTATTTTATACTGGGACATTATGGGGGCACTATGGGGACATTAGCTCAACTGGGGGCATTACAAGGGGGAATTTTTTGCACTGTCACATTATAAGGAGAATTATTTCTACTGGGGGGGGGCATTATGGTGGGCTTTATTACTCCCCCATGGTTTGACCCCCTAGTAGCAGCACCAGCCTCTCCCTGCTCTGCTATCCATCTGCCCCTTCTCCAAATCCTTATTATGAAATCTTTCTCATTAGGATAAAACACAACATCAGCTCCGCCGACCCCCGGCCAAAGTGTTGAAGTGGCGTCCAAGATCCCCAAGGGCCAAGCCAATTAACTGTAAGTTTTCATATGAAATATGTTTGTTATGCACATATAGCATAAACTGTGCCACACAATATACAGTATACCGCTACACTGTGCCATACAATATATCTCTACACTGTGCCCCACAATATACAGTATACCTCTACACTGTGCCCCACAATATACAGTATACCGCTACACTGTGCCCCACAATATACAGTATACTTCTACACTGTGCCACACAATATACAGTATACCTCTACACTGTGCCCCACAATATACAGTATACCTCTACACTGTGCCCCACAATATACAGTATACCTCTACACTGTGCCCCACAATATACAGTATACCTCTACACTGTGCCCCAAAATATACAGTATACCGCTACACTGTGCCACACAATATACAGTATACCTCTACACTGTGCCACACAAAATACAGTATACCGCTACACTGTGCCCCACAATATACAGTATACCTCTACTCTGTGCCCCACAATATACAGTATACCGCTACACTGTGCCCAACAATATACAGTATACCTCTACACTGTGCCACACAATATACAGTATACCTCTACTCTGTGCCCCACAATATACAGTATACCTCTTCACTGTGATACACAATATACAGTATACCTCTACACTGTGCCACACAATATACAGTATACCTCTACACTGTGCCACACAATATACAGTATACCTCTACACTGTGTCCCACAATATACAGTATACCTCTACACTGTGTAGTCTGTTCTATAAGAACCATTGTTTTGTGGCGGCGGACAGAAAAAAATCTGGAAGTGCCCCTCCCGAGACCACTTGAATATGACAAACGGGGAAATCCCTCAGGAGGTTGCTACGCTATTCTATTAATTGTTTTGAAATTAGGTGGTCACTAGGACCTGAGCGTAACTTTGCAACCTCACTGACTAATTTTAAATCCTGGATCCACCACTGTCCCCAGCCTGCTGCTTGTGATAGGTAGCCTGGCCGCCACTGGCAATGCCCTCTGCCTCAGCAACATGGGCTCAGGGTAGGCCACGGGGGCGCGACGAGCGGTGCCACGGCGGCGGGAAGCAGGAGACAGGAGTGCAGCCGCATGTCCTACCTAGAGGTGAGTTGACTGACTGTGTGTCAGCCGCCCTCAGCCAGAGCCCCAGATTGATAAATTATTGCACTTTTGTTCTTTGTGTAGTGCGTGGCTGGAGGCGGGACATGGGCGTGGCTGGAGGGGGGACATGGGTGGGGCCTGGAAGGGGGCCCTTGATTTATTTTGCCCGGGGGCCCTGAGGGTTCTCAGTCCGCCCCTGCCAATGGAGCTCACATTGCACATTAGTAGTGTATAAATAAAACTTGGATAGATAGTGTGTATTTTCACATTAATAAATTTGTGTTATGTTCTCTCAGTTATGAATGGCAAAGCAATAATTTTGGACCATTCTGTTTTAATCACCCAGTATATTAGAATTAACTGAAAAAAGGTAGCTCAGTATGGGTTTATTTTAATGATATAGAAACTTTAGAAATCACAGGTTTAATTGATAACTTGGACCTGTATAATATTAAAATAATAAAAACCACCTATCTACTATTGTATACTTTTAATTGGGTGTATCTCGTTTCATTCAGGCAGTAGCACAGATTTACTAAGCCTGTAGAAGGTGTAAAGTTAGACAATCTGTCTAGACATGCACCAAATTTATCATAGTGGTCCATGCAGGGATCAATACTTTTGTCTAACCTATACCAACTGTTGTTTGACTTAGGCTTGTTTCACATATGCGTAAAAAACAGACCTGGCAGATTTTTGGGGCCAGGAACAGACTGCCAGATCTATCCATGCTAGGCGCAACTGTGCACTGCCATAATTCCATCTGGCCCCATTTACTATAATGGGGGCCAGCGGAGATCTGACTGCAACTCGGCAATATGCAGAGGAGCGGCCAGACAATTACCGGTATTATAGTGAATGGGGTCAGATGGAATTTTGGCAGCACACAGTTGCGATTGGCAGAGACGGATTCGGCAGGCTGTTCCTGGCTGGAATTGCCTGCAGGATCTGCTTCACGATTATATGATTAATTTGCAATAGAAGTTAAGCTCTTCCCCCTTTCTGCCAAAGACATGTGCAGTGAGCCCCTGAGGATCTGGTGTAGAGTATAGGTGCGATAGTGGCCCTGATGTAGTGATGTGGTGTCACAGTGTTCTACCTTAGGCCATAGCTCCCTGGTGAAGTGAAAAAAGGTGATAATTAAAGGAACCAGGTAGAGATGATTGAACAAATAATGTCTTTCTTTTACTGAGTGCAAAAAGAGGATAGTAACGTATTCATCAGCAGTTTATACAAAGTTCACTTTATCTCCTCCCAGATGATGGCTATGGTGGATGGCAATGTGGCAAAGATGAAACTCAGAAACTTGCTAGCTGATGCTGTCTCTTTCTGGATTCCTTTCCCTATGGCTTTACTCTGGCCCCTGTGACTATAGGTGTCCACTGAATGATGCAGACGTCTAGCTGTGCCTGTCCCGAACTTTCATGGTGGTGTTCCCCACCACTTGTGCAGTGGAGTCTTAATAGCTTGTCGCTTGATCACTCTGCTGACTCTAATACACCTAATCTGTCTGTGGCCTAAGACCCTGCAGTCTCCCTGGGGCAATTATGAACTCCTCGGTTAGCTGCTTCTGTGGGCCTGAAGGAGCAGGAGATGGATCACATTCTCCCTCACACCTCTCTTCATTCTTAGACTGACTTTCCCAATAACTGGCAGCAATAATAGCACCAGCAGCAGCTGCACAACATGGAAAAGACAAGGCAGTGTCAGAGATAGAGATGGGCTTTCGGTTCGCCCGGCGGTCAGTTCGTGGCAAACTTTGCGTGTTTGCGATTCGGGGGCAAGATCCTAAATTTGAGAAATATGAGGAGAGCGTCAAATAAGTGACGCGGTCGTTGTGCTGCTGGTGGAGCTCCTGTTGCAGGGAGAAGATGTGGTCGATCTGTTCCAGATACACGCACAAGTGAAACACCTTCCTCAGGTGCGAGTAGGCGACAGAACCTGCAGCGGTATTTGGTCGGGCCTAATGCGGCTCTATGAATGGTGAGGCCAAAACAAGTACAGGCGATAGTAGATTGGGTTGCTGACAGTGCCTCCAGTTCCTTTACATTGTCTCTCACCCAGTCTCATGCTGAAACATCAGAGTTGGCACCTGCAGCTGATGTCCATCAGTCTTTCACCTTAACCCCTTGCAAATCAGCCAAGCCCCAAGTCATGCAGCAGTTTCTTCTGCTTTTTGATGACTCTGCTAGCAGGGTTTACCAGGGCCATCCACCAAGTTCTGCCCCAGAAGTGAAAGAGAGTGCACCAATGCCCAACCACTTATGTTTCAAGATGAGTACATGGGAGGACCATCGCAGCATGTCTCAGATGATGACGAAACACAGCTGCCAACTGCTGTGGCTTTTGAAAGTGTGCAGGCCGACAAGGAGGGCAGGGGTGAAGACTGGGTGGAAGATGATGTGGAGGACGATGAGGTCCTCGACCCCACATGGAATCAAGGTCATGCGAGTGACCTATGTAGTTCAGAGGAAGGGGCGGTGGTTGCACAGAGCCACCAGCACAGCAGAAGAGGGAGCAGGTTGCAAAAGCGGAGCGGCCGTCCCCTAGACAGTACGCTTGCTACGGCCCACCGCAGCAAGGGACTGAGCACACTAAAGCCAGCTCCAAGGAGTTTCCTGGCGTGGCAGTTCTTCAGACAATGTGCTGATGAGTTTTTTGCACGCTGTGCAATCAGAGCCTGAAGCAAGGCATAAACTTTCTCAACCTGAGCACAACCTGCATGACTAGGCTTATCTCTTCATCCACCTCTGGAGTGAGAGTGGCAACTGCCACCCCGCAAACAGAGGATCTGCCAGCAACACCACCACCTGGGTCACCAAGCATCTCTACAATGTCCCACGGAAGCGTTCAGCTCTCCATCTGCCAAACACTGGAGCGGAAGAGGAGGTACCCCCCTACCCACCCACGATCCCTGGCCCTGAATGCCAGCATTTCTAAATTACTGGACTATGAAATGCTGTCATTCTGTCTGGTGGAGACGGATAGTTTTAAAGGCCTTATGGCGGTGGCTGTCCCACAGTACGTTGTGCCCAGCCGCCACTACTTTTCCAGGCATGCCATCCCTTCCCTGCACAACCATGTAGCGTACAAAATCAGGTGTGCACTGCACAACGCCATCTTTGGCAAGGTCAACCTAACTATGGATACGTGGACCAGTAAGCACGGTCAGGGAGGTTATATCTCTATAACAGCACACTGGGTAAGCGCAGTGGCGGCTGGGCCTTAGGCGGATAGCAGTTTGGCGCATTTTCTTCCACCACCAAGGATTGCAGTGCTCTTCAGTTTGCCTCCTGTTGCTTCCTCCTCCTACTCTGCTTCCTCATCCTCTACCGTCTCCTCATTCGGTCAGCGTAACACCTTCAACACCAACTTCAGCCTTGCACAATAGACCAATGAGTGGCTGGTGCCAGTTAGCCTCAAGCCCGGCCTGGTCGTGTGCGATAATGGGCGAATTCTCGTAGCAGCTCTGGGACTAGCCGGTTTGACGCACTTCCCTTGCCTGGCGCATGTGCTGAATTTGGTGGTGCAGAGGTTCCTATAAAAATTACCCCGATATTTCAGAGCTGCTGCATAAAGGGCGGGCCATCTGTGTGCTCTTTCGACGTTCTCACCCTGCTGCTGCTCGCCTGTCAGCGCTGGATCGTAACTTTGGCCTTCCCGCTCACCGCCTCACATGCTACGTGCCCACAAGGTGGAACTCCACCTTGCACCTCTTGGCCAGACTGTGCGAGGAGCAGCAGGCGATAGCGGAGTTTCAGTTGCAGCACGCACGAGTTGCTCGGTGGAACCCCATTTTATAGGGTTTCCAGCCAGTCACTTACAAGTGGCTCCGAAGGTGGGTTCCTGCACCCACAAATGCCAGGTACACAATTGTCCAGCCAGGGCACAGCTCTGGAGGATGACGAGGTGAAGGATGAGCAGGAGGAAATGGAGGAGGAGGAACCGTGTTCACAGCAGGGGGGCACCCAAACCAGTCATGGCCATCACTGGTGCGTGGCTGGCGGATACAGAGGATACATACGATACACCTCCCACAGAAGACAGCTTTTCATTGCCTCTGGGCAGCCTGGCACACATGAGTGATTACATGCTGCAGTGTCTCTGCAATGACCGCCGAGTTGCCCCCATTCTAACTTGTACTGATTACTGGGTGGCAATGCTGCTGGATCCCCGTTACAAGGACAATGTACCGTCCTTAATTCTGTGATCGTTAGATGTGTGAGTACAAGCAAACACTGGTAGACGCGATGCTGGTGGCATTCCCATCTGACAGCGGGGGCACAGTGGAAGCACAAGGCGAAAGCAGAGGATGAGAAAGAGGTCACCTACACTGCTACATCCACCGCCTACTCAAACTCCTACTCCATATGGACCTCCACCTCATAAATCAAGTTATTTTTTTTATTTGTACATATTTTATTTCACTAATTCGTTACATTTTCTGGTGAAACTCACCAATTTTGGGTGTAATATACCCCTGCTCTACCTAGTAGACAGGTAACATTTCAGTAATTTGTATGTTACATATTCAGGTGAAATTCACCAATTTTGGGCTGTGATATACCTCGGCTGTACCTAGTAGACAGGTAAAAACATTTCACTAATTTGTCTGTTAAATTTTCGGGTGAAATTCCCCAATATTTGGCTGTGATATACCACTGCTATACCTAGTAGACAGGTAAAAAAAAAAAATCATTAATTTGTCTGTTACATATTAGGGTGAAATTTACAAATTGTTGGCTGTTATATACCCCTGCTCTACCTAGTAGACAGGTAACATTTCACTGATTTGTCTGTTACATATTCGGGTGTAATTCACCAATTGTTGGGTGTGATATACCACTGCTATACCTAGTAGACAGGTACAATTTGGTGGGTGACATTAACCCATTTCTGGCGATGAAAAACCCCTGCTCTGCATAGGTAACGGAATTTAATTTGTAAAATTTGTCTTTAATTGGCCCTTTAATTCAATCCTTCTGCTTTAATAATTTGTCCCATATTTCAGTTCGATCACATTGCAGCCATTGACCTCCCTTTGATGTGGTCTCTCTTTCTCACGCTCCCTCTCCGGCGTGGAACACTGATTCGCAGCTAACCGTGATCAACATGGTAGGCACAGAAAAAACATCGAAATTTGATAGAGCAGATATCCAATTGGATCGTGAACATCACGGGGACGTGCGACATGATGTGGCAGTATGTTTGCACACACCTACATGAACTGACTGATGGGTCTGCCCCCTGCAACTTCTGGGTCTCCAAATTGGGCACATAGCCTGAGCTTGCCCTTTACCCCTTGGAGGTCCTGGCCTGCCCTGCAGCCAGCGTATTGTCTGAACGTGTGTTTAGCACGACTGGAGGGGTTTATCGTAGGTTATATTTCCTAATGTTTTGGGGTGTATCCTAATTTAAAAAATAAATTTAAAACCAAAAAGCAGTGTAGGCTACCTCCTCCTCCTCCACCACAGCTTCCACCTACACTGCCACATCCACTGCCTCCTCAACCTCCTACTCCAGATGGACCTCGTCCTCCTAGATCAAGATTATTATTTTTTATTTTTACTTATTTTATGTTATTTAAAGTAATTTCCCTATCCTCATTCGTTTGCAGAGTACTTGCCGTGCCTTTAACCACATGTTGATGCCATTTGCAGCCCTCTAACCCTTTCCACGACATGTGTACAGCCATTTTAGTGCTCAAAAGTTCGGGTCCCTATTGACTTCAATAGGATTTGGGTCCGGGGTCAAGTTTGGGTCAAGTTCAGGTTCCGAACTCAAACTTTTTTGTGAAGTTCTGCCGAACCCGTCGAACCCGAACATCCAGGTGTCCGCTCAACTCTACCTGTAATCTAACTGGCCAACAGTAAAATTGTTATAGAGTGACTGCCTAATATACCTCCAGCCACATTATCAATTGTTCTTTTCTGTACGGTAAATGAATAATTTTTGTGGCCTGTAGTCCACTGGCCTTCAGTAAAATGTAATATACCTCCAGCCACACTTGATCATTTATGTACAGTGAATGCATAATTTTGGGGGCCTGTAATCTAACTGGCCAACAGTAAAATTGTTATTTGGTGACCGCCTAATTTTCCTCCAGCCACATTAACAATTGTGCTTTTCTGTACTGTGAATTAATAATTTTTGGGGCCTGTAGTCCACTGACCTGCTGTAAAATTGATATCCATTGACAGTCTAATATACCTCTGGCCACATAGTCACTTCATCTTTTATGTACGGTGAATGCATAATTTTTGGGGCCTGTAATCTAACTGCCCAACAGTAAAATTGTTATATGGTGACTGCCTAATTTACCTCCAGCCACACTATAAATTGTGCTTTTTTTTTGTATGGTAATTGAATACATTTTGGGGCCTGTAGTACACTGGCTTGCAGTAAAATTGATATCCATTGACAGTCCAATATACCTCTGGCCACATAGTCACTTCATCTTTTATGTACGGTGAATGCAGAATTTTTGGGGCCTGTAATCTAACTGCCCAACAGTAAAATTGTTATATGGTGACTGCCTAATTTACCTCCAGCCACACTATAAATTGTGCTTTTTTTTGTATGGTAATTGAATACATTTTGGGGCCTGTAGTACACTGGCTTGCAGTAAAATTGATATCCATTGACAGTCCAATATACCTCTGGCCACATAATCACTTGATCTTTTATGTACGGTGAATGCATAATTTTTGGGGCCTGTAATCATAATGTTTGGGGCCTGTACTACACTGGCCTGCAGTAAAATTTATATTGAACGACCTTCTAATATACCTCCAGCCACATAATTATTTGTTCTTTTCTGTCTGGTGAATGCCTAATGTTTGGGACCTCGAAGGAATTCAACACCTTTTGACGATGACCACGTGTTATTGAATTTCAACAATTTTTATATTTTTTGTTCTTTTAAACATATGTATTTGACATCAATTTGTACTGGCCTGCAGTACAATTTATATCCAATGACTGTCTAATATACCTCCAGCCACATAATTACTTGTTCTTTTCTGTCCGGTGAATGCCTAATTTTTTAGGCCTGTACTCCCGTCGCCTAAAATAAAACTTTTCTAGGCTCCAACAGGCTATATTTTTGACAGTTTCTCTTTAAGACGCATAAAAATGGCCCCTGATTAAAATACAAATTTTTTGTGGGAATTTTTGCCATTGGTCCCCCTCTGGTATGTCACTGTCCATGTTGTGGGACGATTTGTGCATTTCTTGTAAGTATTTGGTGGCTGCAATAATGACCTGAAGGGTTTTCAGGTTCTCCTGCCATTAAAGTGAATGGGGCTCGCCACAAACTTGCGGTTAACGAAAATTTGTTTGTGCGAAACCACGTGTCATCGGGTGCTATATAGTACCCAATGATGCGTTCCGGCCAGCCAATCACTGTAATGCCAGTAACCAATATGACTATGGCATTAAAGTCACAGCAGCCAACAAACATACGGGGAGGAGACTTGAGCATCGCGCTCGAGCATGCGCGGTGTTCAACCAAACACAGTGATGTGCCGAGCATAGCTATGCTCGAGTAAAAAAGTGTTCGGCCGAGCATGCTTGCCCAACACTAGTACTGTTATTTATGCAGTATAGTGTTTGTGGGAATTGCGGCACACAGCAGGCACAGTATTGGGGGTAGCAGCAGGATAAGACAGTTGGGGCACCAGGAGGGGGGGTGGAAAAGTGAGAAATCTAAGATGTCTGTGTGGTAAACTCTGCAGAGACAAGCCATTGCTGAAAGATGTCATAGCAGTGCCGTGCCTAGATTGTTTGGCACCCGGAGCGGGTCCTTTCTTTGGCACTCCCCCTCACAGTAGTATTGCCCTCATTGTACAACCTTTACAGCAGTTTTGTACAGATGTGTGCTCCCTCACAGTAGTTATGCCCACAATGTGCCCCCCGAACAGTAGCTATGTCCACATTGTGCCCCCCTCACAGTAGTTATGCCCTCTTTGTGCCCCTTTCACAGTTGTAATGCCCTATTTGTGCTCCCTTCATAGTAATAATGCCCATTGTGCCCCTTTCACAGTAATAATGCCCATTGTGCCCTCTTCATAGTAATAATCTCCATTGTCCTCCCTTCATAGTAATAATGCCCATTGTTCCCCCTTCACAGTAATAATGCCCATTGTGCCCCCTTAATAGTAGTTATGCCCACTGTGCTAGTAATACCCTCTCTGCCCCCTCCCTAGTAGAAATCCCCATTGTGCACCCTTCACCGTAATAATGCCCACTGTGTCACCTTCACAGTAATAATGCCCTCTGTGCCTCCTTTATTGTAGTAATGCCCATTGTGCCCCCTCCACATTAGTAATGCCCTCTGTGCCCGCTCCACAGTAGTAATGCACTCTGTGTCCCCTCCATAGTAATACAGTCCTCTGTGCCCCTCCATAGTAATACAGTCCTCTGTGCCCCCTCCATATTAATAAAGTCCTCTGTGCCCCTTCCATAATAATAAAGCCCTCTGAATTAAAATGAAACAAAAAAAAACACAGTAACTACTTATCTTTAGTGATAAGCAGCACAGGCAATATTCGGTTTTGCAATATTTCGCAAATTTTTCACATATTTGCAATAAATTAGCGAATTCAAAAATTTGTGATCTGCAGTCATTATTTTCGCGATTGGGCAAATCAGCACTAATGATGTGCATATTTCATAGCTCTCCCACTAACTATCCGTATTACATATATATGAGCTAACTAACTATATAATGTAATTGGTTAAGGAATAGGATCCAGAAGAAAGCACAGAGCACAGCAATGTCACTGCTCTCTCTCTCCCAGAACTGCAAAAAAAAAATACTGAAAATGGCTGCTGGTGAGTTTCTTATATAGTAAATGGGTAGGCAACTTTCTGACAAAGATATTGCAGCCTTCTCATTGGCCCACAAGCAAGAAGCGAAGTTACTGATGAAAAAAAAAAAAACTTGAATATTCATGATTACGAATATATAGCACTATATTCAACATTTTTGCAAATTCTCAAAGAGCTGATATTCGCGAAAAAATGTGCGATTAGAATATCGTTATCAACACTGTGTGAGCAGAGCTTATGCAGTCCGGCAGTGCAATCTTGACCTGCAGGCTATATGGTGGAGCGGGGAGAAGTCTTCCTGCTTCACCATTCTGTACGCCGCTGGCCTGAAGGAGGGGAGGAGTACTGGAAGCTGAGAGGTGATTGACAGGACTGCAGCTCCCAGCGCTCCAGCTTAGTATGCCACTGCATAGCAGTCTGCTTCCAAAGGAGAAGATGAGTAAAGAGACCATCAACATCAGAGGAGACATCACTGGATTTACGAGGCATGTAGTGCTGTATTCTCCTGTATTTTGGGTAGTGCAGAATGCAATGTCCATACAAATATGCCTTTAGCACTGAGGTGGGGGGTCAGGAGGGCGCACACAAACATATTTCACATTCACCACACAGCCAGTGGGCCTGTGTATTTATAAGTGCCAGGGTACTATTAGTCCACCTAGCTTGTATGATATGTATCAAATCAATGCCTTCCCTGGGCTATTAACGACTTTTGGTCCTCTCACACTTATTAGTAGCTCTGTTAGGGCCTCTAGGGATGCTTGTGGTTCAATGCTAACAATGATGATATTGTCAGCATATAATGCAAGTTTCTAGTCCACTTCTACTACCTTCATAAATAACACAATTGATAGATATAATAAGAGATGTACATGTACACATCCATTACAAGTGTATTTTTAAATTAATTTTTGGACCTTCGTATACATAGCAACATAGTACATATAGTACATAATGTCAAAAAAAGACATTTGTCCATCCAGTTCGGCCTGTCATCCTGCAAGTTGATCCAGAGGAAGGCAAAAAAAAACTGTGAAGTAGAAGCCAATTTTCCTCACTTTAGGGGAATAAAAAATTCCTTCCCGACTCCAATCAGGCAATCAGAATAACTCCCTGGATCAACGATCTCTCTCTAGTAGCTATATCCTGTAATATTATTACACTCCAGAAATACATCCAGGCCCCTCTTGAATTCCTTTATTGTACTCACCATCACCACCTCCTCAGGCAGAGAGTTCCATAGTCTCACTGCTCTTACCGTAAAGAATCCCCTTCTATGTTAGTGTACAAACCTTCTTTCCTCCAGACGCAGAGGATGTCCCCTCGTCACAGTCACCGTCCTGGGAATGAATAGATGATGGGATAGATCTCTGTACTGTCCCCTGATATATTTATACATAGTAATTAGATCTCCTCTCAGTCATCTTTTTTCTAAAGTGAATAACCCAAATTTTGATAATCTTTCAGGGTACTGTAGTTGCCCCATTCCAGTTATTACTTTAGTTGCCCTCCTCTGGACCCTCTCCAGCTCTGCTATGTCTGCTTTGTTCACTGGAGCCCAGAACTGTACACAGTACTCCATGTGTGGTCTGACTAGCGATTTGTAAAGTGGTAGGACTATGTTCTCATCACAGGCATCTATGCCCCTTTTGATGCAACCCATTATCTTATTGGCCTTGGCAGCAGCTGCCTGACACTGGTTTTTACAGCTTAGTTTGCTGTTTATTAAAATTCCTAGATCTTTTTCCATGTCAGTGTTACCGAGTGTTTTACCATTTAATAAGTACGGGTGACTTGCATTATTCCTTCCCATGTGCATAACTTTACATTTGTCAGTGTTAAACCTCATCTGCCACTTATCTGCCCAAGCCTGCAATCTATCCAGATCCCTCTGTAGTAATATACTGTCCTCTTCAGTGTTAATTACTTTACACAGTTTAGTGTCATCTGCGAAAATTTATATTTTACTATGCAAGCCTTCTACAAGATCATTAATAAATATATTGAAGAGAATAGGGCCCAATACTGACCCCTTAGGTACTCCACTAGTGACAGTGACCCAATCTGAGTATTTACCATTAATAACCACCCTCTGTTTTCTATCATTGAGCCAGTTACTTACCCACTTACAGACGTTTTCTCCCAGTCCGAGCATTCTCATTTTATATACTAACCTTTTATGTGGTACAGTGTCAAATGCTTTGGAGAAGTCCAGATATACGACATCCATTGACTCGCCGCTGTCAAGTCTAGAACTTACCTCCTCATAGAAACTGATTAAATTAGTTTGACATGACCGATCCCTCAAGAAGCCATGCTGATATGGCGTTATTTGCTTATTTCCGTTAACATAGCATCTCTCAGAAAACCTTAAAACAGTTTACCCACAACAGATGTTAAACTTATGCTTACCTGCCTATAGTTTCCAGGCTCTGTTTTTGGACCCTTTTTGAATATTGGCACCACATTTGCCATGCGCCAATCCTGTAGGACATTCCCTGTCAATATAGAATCTGCAAATATCAGAAATAAGGGTCTGGCTATGACATTACTTAATTCCCTTAGGATACGGGGGTGTATGCCATCCGGTCCTGACGATTTGTCTTTTTTAATCTTTTTAAGTCGCTGTTGTACTTTTTCGTGGGTCAGACAGGACACTTTCAATGGGGAATTAATTTCAACATTCAGCATGTCATCTGACAGTTTATTTTCCTCAGTGAATACTGATAAAAACATATTTAACAGCTTTGCTTTCTCCTCGTCGCTCTCTGCGACTCCCCCCTCATTACTCTTTAAAGGGCCGACACCTTCAGATTTATACTTTTTAACATTTTTATAATTTAAGAATATTTTAGGGTTAGTTTTACTCTCTTTGGCAATTAATCTCTTGGTCTCTAGTTTGGACGCTTTTATTTGTTTTTTACATGTTCTATTTTTTTCAGTGCTTCCGTGCTACCTTCCTGTTTTAGTGTTTTATATGCTTTATTTTTGTAATTTATTGCTTTCTTTACAGTTCTGTTTATCCACATTGGTTTCTTTTTGTTCCTTAACCTTTTATTCCCATACGGTATGTACCTCTTACAATGAGATTTTAGGATGCTTTTAAAGAGATCCCATTTTGTGGCTGTATTTTTATTTGTGTCCCATTTAGTTAGGCCTATGGCCTCTCTTAGTTGGCTAAATTTAGCTTTTTTGAAGTTTGGTATTTTTGTTCCTCCCTGTAGAAACGCTCTTTTGAATGATAATTGGAAGGTTATTACTTTGTGGTCACTATTTCCCAGATGTCCCCCAACCTGCACGTCTGTTGTTCTGTCAAGCCTATTGGTTAATACTAAGTCCAGTATGGCCGTCCCTCTAGTCGGGTCCTGAACCAGTTGGGAGAGGTAATTGTCTTTGGTTATTGCCAAGAACCTGTTTCCTTTATGAGATATACAAGTTTCAGTTTCCCAGTCTATATCTGGGTAGTTGAAGTCCCCCATAATAACCACCTCATTATGATTTAACGCCTTGCCAATCTCATTTAGTAGTAGATTTACTGTGGACTCTGGTAAATTAGGTGGTTTATAGTAAACTCCTATTAGTAATTTATTATTGTTTTTAGCGCCATGTATCTCTACCCACAGTGACTCCACATGTTCATGTCCCTCACTTATATCTTCACGGAGTGTAGGCTTTAGACCGGACTTTACATAAAGGCAGACCCCTCCCCCTCTCCGCTTTTGACGATCCTTTCTAAACAGACTGTAATCCTGTACATTAACTGCCCAGTCATAGCTATCATCCAGCCATGCCTCAGTTATTCCCACTATGTCATAGTCCTCCTCACACATCACTAATTCCAGTTCACCAGTTTTATTAGTCAGGCTTCTGGCATTAGTATACATATATTTGAGAGGTTTATGTATATTTTTTACCCTACACCTTTCCTTCTGAACTGTTCTAGTCCCTCCTTCCATTCCTCCCCCAGTCCCACTACCTTGCCCCCGGTCTCTATATGCACCATCTTCCCATCCTATAACATAAATACCTTCCCCCCAGTCCCTAGTTTGAACACTCCTCCAACCTTCTAGCCATCTTCTTCCCCAACACAGCTGCCCCTTCCCCATTGAGGTGCAGCCCGTCCCTACGATAGAGCCTGTAGCCGATAGAGAAGTGGGCCCAGTTCTCCAGGAACCCAAACCCCTCCTTCCTACACCAGTTCTTGAGCCACGTGTTAATCTCCCTAATCTCCCACTGCCTTTCTTGTGTGGCCCGTGGTACAGGTAGTATTTCGGAAAATACTACCTTTGAGGTCCTTGCCCTAAGCTTTTGACCTAAATCCCTGAAATCATTTTTAAGGACTCTCCACCTACCTCTAACTTTGTCATTGGTTCTGCTATAGACAATGACCACTGGATCTTCTCCAGCCCCTCCCAGTAATCTGTCAACCCGATCCGCGATATGTCGAATAGATTTTAATAAAAGTATATGTTTAATAGCCAATTAGAGGGAGACTGAGCTGTTGGATTGTACCATTAGCCCACCTAGCTTGTGCAATATACACTGCCCGTCCCCAAAAAAGTCGCCACCAAAAATATTTCATTGGACCGCCTTTAGCTTTAATTATGGCACGCATTTGCTGTGACCTTGTTTCGATAAGCTTCTGCAATGCCACAAGATTTATTTACATCCAGTGTTTCATAAATTTTTCACCAAGATCTTGCATTGATGATGGTAGAGTCTGACTGTTGCGCAAAGCCTTCTCCAGCACATCCCAAAGATTCTCAACGGGGTTAAGGTCTGGACAATGTGGTGGCCAATCCATGTGTGGAAATGATGTCTCATGCTCCCTGAACCACTCTTTCACAATTTGACCCCGATGAATACTGGCATTGTCATCTTGGAATATGCCCGTGCCATCAGGGAAGAAAAAATCCATCGATGGAATAACCTGGTCATTCAGTATGTTCAGGTAGTCAGCTGACCTCATTCTTGGAGCACATACGGATGTATCAGGGTTAACACACATGCTATATGAGACATGTTATCTAAACTAAATGCCTTCCTCTGGATCAACTTGCAGGATAAAAGGCTAAACTGGATGGACAAATGTAATTTTTTTGGCCTTATATACTATGTTACTATGTTACTAAATTGGTTAAGCAATTGCTTTTCAATGGCTTTTGTTTGAAGATAACGCGATGAGTTAAGAAATTTGAGTTGAGTGTGTGCGTTACCCCTGCTACATCTGTACTGTTGCTGAACCTAGACCTAAACAACTGCAGCAACCCCAGATCATAGCACTGCCCCTACAGGCTTGTACAGTAGGCACTAGGCATGATGGGGGCATCACTTCAATCTGCCTCTTCTTACCCTGATGCGCCCATCACTCTGGAACAGGGTAAATCTGGACTCATCAGACCATATGACCTTATTCCATTGCTCCAGAGTCCAATATTTATGTTCCCTAGCAAATTGAAGCCTTTTTTTTTCTGGTTTGCCACACAGTGGTTTTCTTACGGCTACACAGCTGTTCAGTCCCAATCCCTTGAGCTCCCTTCGCATTGTACGTGTGGAAATGTTCTAACTTTCACTATTAAACATAACTCTAAGTTTTACTGTTTTTATTAAATTTGATTTCACTTTTTCCTGCCACATTTCTTCCTCGAATACAATGGGTCCCCACTATCCTTCCAGTTTTTAATAATGCATTGGACAGTTCTTAACCCGATTTTAGTAGTTTCTGCAATGTCCTTAGATGTTTTCTCTGCTTGATGCATGCCAATGATTTGACCCTTCTCAAACAGACTAACATATTTTCCAGGATCACGAGATGTGTCTTTCGACATGGTTGTTTAAGAAATTTGAAGCAACTCATTGCACAAGTTGGGGTTAAATAACTTGTTGCCAGCTGAAAGATAATCACCCATGCAGTAATTATCCAATAGGAGGCTCATAACTATTTGCTTAGTTAAATCCAGGTGGCAACTTTTTTTTGGGACAGGCAGTGTATATCAAATCAATCAATGTCTTCTCCGGGCTATAGACACCATCTGGTCCTCTCTCTCTGATTAGTAGCTATGCAAGGGGCTCAATAGATAAAATAAAACGATTGGAAAGGGCATCCTTGTTGGGTAGCATTAATTAAGGAGAATTAATCTGATAAGTTACCATTAGTAAACACCCTCATAGCTGATAGAATAGGGCCATCTGCTCCCTTTCTATTTAGAGAGCTTCTTAAAGTTAAGAGCATGTCCTTCAATGTAATCTCTCAGACTGCTTAATCAGATGTTTCGCTGGATACTATATTTCCTTATGGAGAATGGCTAAACAGAGTAAGGAGTCTAATAGGCCAGGCAATGCTCCTCTGGAATTCTGGAAAAAGGGTATTCAAATGAGCTCTTAAATCAAATTTAACAACCTCTGCCTTTGATGCCACCAGATGTAAGGTAGCTATCCTATAAGTCAATATTCAACCTTTTAAACAGGCCTTAAGACATGACTTGGATAATATTTAAGTTAGCTGGAATTAGAGGCAGAGCTTGCCTAGAGCTTATTTGCATACCCCCTTATCAGACGTTTTAAACCTAGAGATAAAGTCAGGGGTTTCAGGGGGCACAGGATTCAAGGACAGGGCTGCATCTAATCCAGTGCTGGACTGGATGCCTGCAAGTCTATATTTTGCAAGGCTAGTAAAAGTAGTATACAAGCCACTTGAATTATAGTGAGGAGAAATAGAGCCATAAGGGAGTGATAACCGGAGTGGTGGGTGTCTCATTTCCTCGTGTAATTTGGGATTTTCTTTGCACGACGGCAGGTTTCAGAATATATATTATATAGTGCTGAAGGATTCAGCAACTTCTAAGCTCTAGCACTTGTCTGTGAAATTCAGTCTAGATAATCAGTCACCTGGCCCTAAATTCCTTTGGTTAACAATCTCCTGGCTGGGGAATGAGGGATTATTATTTAGACTCCCCCCTCCCAAAAGGCTCTAAATATGTATTTGAAAAGGGGCACTAATATGTGTTAATAAAATGAAAATATTTTTCTCAAGTTAATATTCAGGTGGTGTTTTGACTTCTGCTACTAAAATCATTGTGTTGTATGCATTTGTTTGTGTCCTTGGTGATTGTGTATGCTAAATGCATATATCTTTTCAAGTATTCAATGGATTTATTTATTCCTAGGGGTGTACTTAGTGAAAAGGAGATTATTGTAATGGATTGGTACATTCATACAATCTTTCTTCTTTTTGTATTCTTCATTCTCTCAAACCATACAATCATCAGCCTCAGGGAGATGAGCAGATTGTGGAAAAGAACATTATCAATAAAATCTCCCTTAACGTAATTAGGTAATGCATGTAGAAATCCTAATGAACATGGCAAAAAGCGTAATGCATTATGTGATATTTGGATGGTTTAAGGTCTGTTGTGATATTGACATTTAAATGCACTTTAAGATCAGATATTTAGCTTAGAAACTTTTAAAATGGAATGCATGTGAGAAACTGGATTTATTCATTTATATAAAACTTAACAGAAGAAAGGATGCAGAAAAAAAGATAACATTTTCATAAATGTATGTTCTGTTAAAGAACGGCTTCTTTTTGTGTGGTATCTGAAAAAAAATCTATCGGTAACTGGTAGAATATAAAAGTTAATATTCTTGGATTTTAAATATTACACAATGAGAGTTTGCACGTGCATGGAGAAATGGCGATAAAGAAAAATCTAATGCAAGGTTACCAGTCTGGCCTTGGCAACAGGATGCACTATACAGGGAAAATGCATAAAATA
Source organism: Bufo gargarizans (assembly GCF_014858855.1). Classification (NCBI taxonomy): domain Eukaryota; kingdom Metazoa; phylum Chordata; class Amphibia; order Anura; family Bufonidae; genus Bufo; species Bufo gargarizans. The sequence goes on along the minus strand of NC_058080.1, from coordinate 217,640,799 downwards.
GCATTTGGATGTTTGGTTTGGCTTGTCTGATGAAAATAAAAGTGATATAAAATAGACACAAAATGCATTCATAAGTGTAGAGGATATTGAAGTGTAAATGACTATAGTGGAATATGAAGAATTGGGTTTCAGTCAGTGGTGCCATTTGTTTCAAATGAATTTTTCTCCTGCTTTTCAACTTGAATATTTTTTTTACAACTTTTAGACATTGTGTAACATGTTACAATACAAATGATTTAAATTTGAGTTTCATGGCCATAGCTTTTAGTTGGCAACAGATGAATTACTTATTAGTAATATCCTTTATGTTTTCACAGATTGCTTTTATCACCAATTTTTTTTAGGCAATGAATTATGTAGAATTACATTCCCCTGATATGAAATCTAATGAACAGTGGATGTGAATGCATTGTACCAACTAACCTGATTAGCTTTGGGCTAGACCTAAGTGGGTTATCAAGGAGATTCCATGGCTTTCACCTTTTAACCCCTTTACAAAGATTTGGGCTTCTCTGCAGGGAGCCACAAGGCTGCTACCTCTTGGAATATTCCCAATGTAGTTGGTGGCTGACCCACAGGGATCAAGCAATACTCATGGTCAGGAAACAGGCAGTGGTCAGGGCAGGCAGAGTCTGTGCAAATCTGTAAAACATATCTGAGGTCAGGGAAGGCAGCAAAGGATCAATACAGTAAAAATCTGATCTGGCAACGGAGGCACAGAGTCAATAAACAGGCAGATATTCCATACACAGGCATACCTTCACTAGTAAACTAGCAAGCTAAGAGCCTTAAGCTCAGGCACCTCTCACGTAAGAAAAGTGTCTTATAGTATCCACAAGTGTCAAGCCATTGGCTGACAGAGATTGGATGAATTGTGCACTGGCTGTTTAAGAGCTGGGAAGCACACGTGTGCACTACAGGAGACAGGAAGAAGCATCCAGCAAGGGACATAGGACTTCGGTAGCCATTTCCCAGATAGCCCGGAGTGCAGCCATAACATAAAAATTAGGGCTGCATGATCTCTTAGCTGCTGCTGGTACAGTAATGGTAAAGGACACAGGGGGAGAAAGACAGTATAGATAGGGAGGGAAATATAAATGTTGGAGGAGTAATGTAAGGAAACTCCCTTATTACAATTGTTGGGTTATTCAAAATAGAGGCTATTCTAGCCCCTGACCTCAATACAAAATATGGTTATATTGATTATGGGTGTCAATAATGCCTGAAAAATAGATGGTGTGTGGTTCTTTCAGGCTCTGTCGCTTAATATTCTATCAATGTGAGCACCTTATGGGAATATGGAATGTAGCAATTTGTGTATTGTGAGGTACAAAATGGATCACATTTGACCATGAGTAAAAGCAAAAGAATATTAAATTTGACAAATACTCAAATACCTACTTTCATTTTCAACCCTTTTTCCTAAAGAGATTTTCTGGGATTTTAATATGGCCTATCCTTAGGATAAGTCATTAATATGAGATCAGTGTCTGTCCAACTCCCGTACACCCACCAATCAGCTGTATGAAGAAGCTGCAGAGCTTAACCTAGCTCTGGTTGACCCTCATTAATCAGATGCTGATGACTTATCAAGAGAATTGATCATCAGTTTTAAACACTAGAACAAGGCCTTACAAATTTTTACTTGTTCAGCTTGAAATAAAGGGGGACATTTACTATTCATGCTGCGCCAAAATTATGGTGTAAAAAAGAAAGTGTTGAATGTCAAAGCGGGCAGGGCTACCTTTAAGGCTACATGCACACATGAAAAAGTGTGATGGATGTTTTTTTAACGACCATCACACATCCATTTTAACCACCTCCGGACCGCCTAACGCACATGTGCGTTCCGGAGGTGGCAGCGCTGCGCACAGTCACGCATATACGCGTCATCTCGCGAGACGCAAGATGACGCGAATATGCGCGCGCGCATGCGCAGTTCGCGCCGGCATTTCGCACAGCAGTATTTCGTCAGCAACCTGCCAGCCAATGATCGTGGCTGGCAGGTTGCTGATTTTTAAAAAATCCAATCAAAGTGCCAGATAGCAGATCATATTTGTAAATATGATCTGTTATATGGCTGCCTGCTCCTCTGCTGGTTCTTTTCGTCGGTTGGATCCAGCAGAGGAGCAGGCTTCACAGTGAGTACACCAACACTACACTATAGCCCCTGATCACCCCCCTGAACCCCAATTAACCCTTTGATCACCCCTTTGATCACCCCTGTCAATCACAAGTGAAAAGAAAAAAGTGATCAGTGCAAACTGTCACTTTTTTTTTTCACTGTTATTGACCGTTAGGTTTTAGGTATAGTTTAGGTCCCTTAGTTAGGTAGTTAGCGATCAGTTAGCGCCCAGCCCACCGCACCGCAGTCCGTTATTCGCTGATTAGCGTATCGCTAATCAGCATTTGTACTTTTATAGTATCTGGAAGTGATCAAAACTGATCACGGTCAGATCTATAATTGTATTAGTGTCACTTTAGTTCGCCCTCCACCCAAAACGCAGTGTTTGCCCGATCAGGCCTGATCGGTCGCCCACACGTGCGTTCGCCCACACCCGCCCCACCGCAGTGACAAAAAAAAAAATTTTTTTTGATCACTGCACATTCACTTTACACGCACTGCGGCGATAAAAAAATCAGTTTTGATATTTTTTATCAACCGCAGCGGCCTCCGGTACTTCGCTAGCCTCCCCTTTGTAAGACAGGCTTGCTTTTTTTTTCTTGGGTAGTCTCAGGGAATACCCCTAAATTTAGTTGCCCACATGTCTAACAGGGGGTATTCCTCTGAAGAGGCCTACAGGCTTCTGACCCAGTCGGATGAGGAGTGGGAACCCTCATCTGATGAATCCAGCGGGTCAGAATACGAACCTGTAGAAAGCAGTGGCTCTCTGACCCAAAGTTCGGACGAGGAGGCTGAGGTCCCTGATAGCACCAGGCGTACCCGGCCCCGTGTCGCTAGACCGCAGGTTGCGCAGGATCCGCTTCAAGAGCAGCAGAGTGGGGCTGGTGCTGTCGGATTACGTGGTGAGGCATACACCAGCAGCCCAGCCCTCCCTGGACCTAGTACCAGCACTGCCGTACAACCTGGTGAAGTAGCGAGCACCAGAAGGGCAGTTGAAGCTGGTACGGTGGCACGTGCAGTAGTGACCCCGTCGCAGCCACCGCAAAGACGTGCCCGTAGAGCCCCTAGAATCCCAGAGGTGCTGGCAAACCCTGATTGGCAGTCCCCAACTTCAGCCGCACCTGTAGTTTTCCTTTTCACTGCCCAGTCTGGAGTTCGGGTTGAGACGGCTCAGATCGGTTCGGCCCTGGGATTTTTTGAGCTGTTCTTGACTGCGGAGCTTTTAGACATAGTTGTGGCCGAAACAAACAGGTATGCCACACAATTTATCACCGCTAACCCGGGAAGCTTTTATGCCCAGCCTTTCCGGTGGAAACCAGTCCAAGTTTCCGAACTTAAAACTTTTCTGGGCCTCCTCCTCAACATGGGCCTGACAAAAAAGCATGAATTGCGGTCATATTGGTCCACGAACCCGATTCATCACATGCCCATGTTCTCTGCTGCCATGTCCAGGGCACGTTTTGAGGCCATCCTGCGGTTCCTGCACTTTAGTGACAACACCGCCTCCCGTCCCAGGGGCCATCCTGCTTTTGACCGGCTCCACAAAATTCGGCCCCTCATAGACCATTTCAACCAGAAATTTGCAGATATTTATACCCCAGAGCAAAACATCTGCATAGACGAGTCCCTGATACATTTTACCGGGCGCCTTGGCTTCAAACAATGCATCCCAAGCAAGCGCGCCCGGTATGGGGTCAAATTGTATAAGCTCTGTGAAAGGGCCACAGGCTATACCCACAAATTTCGGGTCTATGAGGGAAAAGATCAGACCCTGGAGCCGGTCAGTTGCCCTGACTACTTGGGGAGCAGTGGGAAGACAGTTTGGGACTTGGTGTCACCCTTATTCGGCAAGGGGTACCATCTTTATGTGGACAATTTTTACACAAGTGTGGCCCTCTTTAGGCATTTGTTTCTAGAACGGATTGGCGCCTGTGGTACCGCGCGAACTAGTCGCGCGGGCTTCCCCCAATGGCTCGTTACCACCCGTCTTGCAAGGGGGCAGAGGGCCGCACTGTGTAACGAAGAACTGCTCGCGGTGAAATGGAGAGACAAGCGTGACGTTTACATGCTCTCCTCCATTCACGCAGACACGACAATACAAATTGAGCGAGCAACCCGTGTCATTGAAAAGCCCCTCTCAGTCCACGACTATAACCTCCACATGGGAGGGGTCGACTTCAATGACCAGATGTTGTCTCCGTATTTAGTTTCCCGACGCACCAGACGCTGGTATAAGAAGGTGTCTGTATATTTAATTCAATTGGCTCTGTACAATAGTTTTGTTCTCTACAGTAAGGCTGGGAGAACTGGATCCTTCCTCAAATTTCAGGAAGAGATCATCGAGAACCTCCTGTATCCAGGAGGTTCCGTGGCCCCAACCACCAGTGTAGTTAGCCGTCTACACGAGCGACATTTCCCCAATGTCGTTCCTGGTACCTCAACCCAACAGTCACCCCGAAAAAGATGTCGTGTCTGTAGCAGGAGTGGAATAAGGCGTGACACCCGCTATTTCTGTCCTGACTGTCCGGACCACCCTGCCCTATGCTTTGGAGAGTGTTTCCGGAAGTACCACTCACAGGTACACTATTAGCATAGGGATCATCTCACCAGGACAGGCACACAGGGCTATTAGGGCCCATTCACTCACTGCTGCTGCAAACGTCTCCTTTCACATGGGACAAAGTGCATAACGCACTTCGCCACATCTTTGGGCGATTTGCGCTTTGCACATTGACCCATGGGGAAGGAGAGGTTTGTTCTATAAAGGTAAAAAAAAAAAAAAAAAAAAAAAAACAGGTAAGCAAACAGGTTAATGTTTAGTTCCAAAAGTTAAAGTTACATGTTCTGTTCCAAAGTTAATAAAATTATTGCGTTGTGGCCTGGTTTTTTCTTTTTTTTTTTTTTGTTTTTTTACCTTCCAGGTGGACCAACCGATCTACTAGCTGCAGCACCGATGTGCATTCTGACAGAAGCATTGCGCTGCTGTCAGATTACACGCAAGTCGGTGTATGCGGCGCTGCAAGACGGGATTTTCTCCTCTGCAGTGACAGATACGTTTGCCGAGGCATACGAGCTGAGGAGGAGGCGGCGTTCCTATGCTTTGGCAAACACTTTGTATATATATATATATAAAAAAAAAATCCCGGCAATGATTTATTCATCCACATTGATTGATGCGAATGGAGAAATCTGGTTTGCCAGGGCATACGAGCTAAGTGGGTATGGATGTAGGGCGGAGCTCCTATGTCCTGGCAGACGCCTTTCCCCTCCATTTTTTTTTTTGGCAGAGATTTTTTCATCCACATTGATCGATGCGAATGAAGAAATCTGTGCCGTTCATTTTTTTCTTTCAGCCCAGAGGCTGAACGGAAAAAAAAATCTCATTACCTGTATGCTCAATATAAGGAGAATAGCAGAAACTCCTAATGCTGGCCATACATGTAATGATTGCGGAGACCCTCAAATGCCAGGGCAGTACAAACACCCCACAACTGACTACATTTTGGAAAGAAGACACCCCAAGGTATTTGCTGAGGGGCATATTGAGTCCATGAAAGATTTAAATTTTTGTCCTAAGTTAGCGGAAAGTGAGACTTTGTGAGAAAAAACAAAAAAAAATCAATTTCCGCTAACTTATGCGAAAAAAAAAAAATTTCTATGAACTTGCCAGGCCCCTCATTGGATACCTTGGGGTGTCTTCTTTCCAAAGTGGGGTCACATGTGGGGTATTTATACTGCCCTGGCAAGAAGACACCCCAAGGTATTCTGTGAGGGGCATAGTGAGTTCCTAGAATTTTTTATTTTTTGTCGCAAGTTAGTGGAATATGAGACTTTGTAAGAAAAAAAAAAAAAAAAAAATCATCATTTTCCGCTAACTTGTGACAAAAAAAAAAAAATTCTAGGAACTCGCAGTGCCCCTCACGGAATACCTTAGGGTGTCTTCTTTCCAAAATGGGGTCACTTGTGGCGTAGTTATACTGCCCTGGCAATTTAGGGGCCCATATGTGTGAGAAGAACTTTGCAATCAAAATGTGTAAAAAATGGCCTGCAAAATCCGAAAAGTGCACTTTGGAATATGTGCCCCTTTGCCCACCTTGGCAGCAAAAAAGTGTGACACATCTGGTATCGCCGTACTCAGGAGAAGTTGGGGAATGTGTTTTGGGGTGTCATTTTACATATACCCATGCTGGGTGAGAAAAATATCTTGGTCAAATGCCAACTTTGTATAAAAAAATGGGAAAAGTTGTCGTTTGCCAAGATATTTCTCTCACCCAGCATGGGTATATGTAAAATGACACCCCAAAACACATTCCCCAACTTCTCCTGAGTACGGCGATACCAGATGTGTGACGCTTTTTTGATGCCAAGGTGGGCATAGGGGCGCATATTCCAAAGTGCACCTTTCGGATTTCACCGGTCATTTTTTACAGATTTTGATTGCAAAGTACTTCTCACACATATGGGCCCCTAAATTGCCAGGGCAGTATAACTACGCCACAAGTGACCCCATTTTGGAAAGAAGACACCCCAAGGTATTCCGTGAGGGGCATGGCGAGTTCCTAGAATTTTTTATTTTTTGTCGCAAGTTAGTGGAATATGAGACTTTGTAAGGAAAAAAGAGAAAAAAAAAATCATCATTTTCCGCTAACTTGTGACAAAAAAAAAAAATTCTAGGAACTCGCAGTGCCCCTCACGGAATACCTTGGGGTGTCTTCTTTCCAAAATGGGGTCACTTGTGGCGTAGTTATACTGCCCTGGCAATTTAGGGGCCCAAATGTGTGAGAAGTACCTTGCAATCAAAATGTGTAAAAAATGACCGGCGAAACCCGAAAGGTGCACTTTGGAATATGTGCCCCTTTGCCCACCTAGGCTGCAATAAAGTGTCACACATGTGGTATCGCCGTACTCAGGAGAAGTTGGGGAATGTGTTTTGGGGTGTCATTTTACATATACCCATGCTGGGTGAGAAAAATATCTTGGTCAAATGCCAACTTTGTATAAAAAAATGGGAAAAGTTGTCTTTTGCCAAGATATTTCTCTCACCCAGCATGGGTATATGTAAAATGACACCCCAAAACACATTCCCCAACTTCTCCTGAGTACGGCAATACCACATGTGTGACACTTTTTTGCTGCCAAGGTGGGCAAAGGGGCGCATATTCCAAAGTGCACCTTTCGGATTTCACCGGTCATTTCTTACACATTTTGATTGCAAAGTTCTTCTCACACATTTGGGCCCCTAAATTGCCAGGGCAGTATAACTACCCCACAAGTGACCCCATTTTGGAAAGAAGACACCCCAAGGTATTCTGTGAGGGGCATGGTGAGTTCCTAGAATTTTTTATTTTTTGTCGCAAGTTAGTGCAATATGAGACTTTGTAAGAAAAAAAAAAAAAAAAAATCATCATCATTTTCCGCTAACTTGTGACAAAAAATAAAAAGTTCTATGAACTCACTATGCCCATCAGCGAATACCTTAGGGTGTCTACTTTCCGAAATGGGGTCATTTGTGGGGGTTTTCTACTGTCTGGGCATTGTAGAACCTCAGGAAACATGGCAGGTGCTCAGAAAATCAGAGCCGTTTCAAAAAGCGGAAATTCACATTTTTGTACCATAGTTTGTAAATGCTATAACTTTTACCCAAACCATTTTTTTTTTGCCCAAACATTTTTTTTTTATCAAAGACATGTAGAACTATAAATTTAGTGAAAAATTTATATATGGATGTCGTTTTTTTTGCAAAATTTCACAGCTGAAAGTGAAAAATGTCATTTTTTTGCAAAAAAATCGTTACATTTTGATTAATAACAAACAAAGTAAAAATGTCAGCAGCAATAAAATACCACCAAATGAAAGCTCTATTAGTGAGAAGAAAAGGAGGTAAAATTCATTTGGGTGGTAAGTTGCATGACCGAGCGATAAACGGTGAAAGGAGTGTAGTGCCGAAGTGTAAAAAGTGGCCTGGTCATGAAGGGGGTTTCACCTAGCGGGGCTGAAGTGGTTAAGGACAATGATAGTCTATGGGGTCATTCATATGGCAGACGTTTTTGACGGCCAGTGAATATCAACAGGACATTTTTTTCCGTCATGTACAGTCTAATGGAACAAAACAGAACCGTGATTTGTGAATATAGATCTATATTAGGATGGAGCAAAACGGAATGCCTCTTAGAGGGTTCTGTGTTGTATTCCAATATAAAATTCTGTTATATTTTGTTATGACTCTATATGTTTTAACTCTATAACGGAATCCCTAGCTCTGGTGAGAACCTGCCTTTACCTGCAGGCGTCCATAAGAATTACAGCTGTAATAGTCTTGGATTCTTAAGAGTGACTAAAACTATTACAGAGAAGGAACTTCTTCCTCGATCTTAATGCAATGCTCCTGGGAAAAGCCACTTGATCACAGACAGTAGCCTTTTTCTTAATTAAAAACTTGTTTCAAAGCTTCCACAAATAAAAAGTTGCAATAAGCACATACTATAACATCACCTGCAGTGTATATTTTGCCATACAGTTTATGCAATAAACCTGGTTGCAAAGCCTCTACAGTTCATAAGTGTGCATTTAGTGCATTAAAAACAGCAGCATATACACTACTCACAAAAAGGGATATTTCAGGTAAAATTTATGGAAAATTTAAAAAGTTGATGCTACAGTGATATTATATCATGAAAGTAGGGCATATAAGTAGAAGCATGCATCTCAAACAATTTATTGAAACAAAAGCCAACAACAGTGGTGGGTATACTCCAACAAAAAATGTCAATGTCTTAAAAACTTGTCATGTGGTCTTGAGCATCAATTACAGATTGACAACGATGTCGCATGGTGTTCACAAATTGAATTATTGTCTGCTGAGGCATGGCATCCTACTCTTCTTCAAGAGCGGCCCTCAGGTCATTGAGGTTCTGGGGTACAGCATTACGAGCCTCTACACAGTGACTCAGCTGATCCCATAGGTTTTCAATGGGATTCAGGTCTGGAGAAAGTGCAGGCAACTCCATTTGAAGTAGCCGTTCCCTAATGATGTGACCTTGATAAGCTGGCACATTGTCGTCTATGAAGATGAAATTAGGCCTGTGTTGTTTATGCAGAGACACAATGATTGGATTAATTATGTTATTCAAGTAGCATGGGCTTGTCACTGTACCATTCACAAAGTGTAGGGCAGTTCTGTATTGACTAGACACACCTGCCCACACTGTAACACCACCACCACCACCAAAGTCTCAGCTGTGGCTGATGCATAGCGTTCTCCTTGACATCTCGAATAGCAATTTTTATTGCGAATATCGCCATTTCAAGAATTCACAAATATTTAGAATATAGTACTATATATTCGTTATATCGAATATTCAGCATTTTTTCCCATCTAAACACATGATTCCTCTCTGCTTCTTGCTTGTGGACAAATGAGAACGAAGCAATGTCAATTTCACAGCAATACTTAGTGCACCAATCAGTAATCTGTAGTAGACCTGCTAAAATGTGAAAAAAATATTCTAATCACTGCCGAATAGGTCAATCGTGAATATATTGGAGCACTCTATCTGCATATAAAGCTATTCTAATGTTCTGCCGTGCCAACCATTTTCTCCAGTCTCAGGAAACTTGAGCTTGAAAAATGTAGCCAAAGTGACCCACGTCTGTATTTCGCATTACGAATTTGGATTACGCAATTTTTACATTGCCGATTTATCGCATTCAATAAAATAATCTCGAATTCTCGAAATTCACAAATATATGACGAATGCTCTACAAAATATTTTGAATTCGAATATATAGCCCCTGCCACTCATCACTAATCTCCAACATTGTTGGTGGCCATCATTTCTGCTCAGCGTGAATTTACTTTCATCAGTGAACAGCACTGAGTCCCACTGGTCCCTCGTCCAGTGTAGATACTCCCTGGCCAATACAGTGCCTGGTGGTGTGGTCAGGAACCCTTGCAGGCCATCTAGCACGCAGACCACGCTGATGTAAAAGGTTTTAAATTGTCTGACGTTTACACTTAAGTGCCTCTCACTTCCCTTAAATGTGCCTGGAGTTATGTGGAATTCATCATCTGGTTCTGCAGGGCATTGTTCACAATGAAGCACTAATCAGTGTTGGATGTGGCCAAAGGACGTCCACTTCTATGCGTTTCTGTGACTCTTCAAGTCTTTCTGTATCTCTGTTGGAAACTACTGATGACACTCTGCGACTAGTTATGGACGAACATTGGCCGGGACGGTTCGCAAACGCGATCGCGCAAAAGCGATCAAATGTTCACGAACCGCAAGTTCGCGGCGGGCCCCATTCACTTTAATAGCAGGCAAACCAGAAAAACCTTCAGCTGATAGTTGCAGCCAGCAAACACTTACTAGAAGGACACAAATAGTCCCACAACATGGACAGTGATATACCAGAGGGGCATCATTGGCAAAAATTCCCACAAAAAATATGTATTTTAATCAGGGGCCATTAAGGGAAACTTTCCCATCGGTTTGATGTATACAAATGTGCAGCACTCCACGTGTTGGTATACTGCAGAGTCTATTAAAAAAAATGCATACATTAATGTGAATTTTTTTTCTACCATGGAACTGTATGGTGAACGAACGCCACTGTAAGGCATCTGTTAATGCATACATATTTGGTACCCAGCCCTAGTGTCAGAATCGGATGTCACATCGGATTTAGCGTGGCGGATAGGAAAAACTGCCATGTACTGAGAGATCGCTACCTGTTTCTGGTGGTCAGGGACAAGGACTGTGTTTCCCAAGGATAATTTTCAACTGGGAAATACAGGGCACAGTATAATACACTAGAATCTATATAATATAAAGGTATTAGCCCTACCCCCGAATGATAATACAATTAAGTAATCATTTATTATATAGAAATACGTCTGTTAGGCGTATTTCTGACACAGATTGTGGCGCAAAGGTCCTTAGCACCGCAATCTGCATATTTTTCCTGCAGGGAAGGACTAGGGGCACTGCACAGCGTGAGGTAAGAGGGCACAATGCAGGCTAAAAGGAGACAAGGGTGTGATTATGTGGCTAGAGATAAAAATTTAACGGTGGCCAGTAGAGGCCCCAAAAATTAGCCAGTAGGCATTCACCTGACAGCAAAGAACTTTGGATTCTGTGGCTGGAGGTACATTAGGCGGTCACAGTATAAAAATGTAACTGTCAGCCAGTACAGGCCCCAAAAATTTGCCAATAAGCATTCACCTGACAGCAAAGAATTTTGGATTCTGTGGCTGGAGGTACATTAGGCGGTCACAGGATAAAAATGTAACTGTCGGCCAGTACAGGCCCCAAAAATTTGCCAATAGGCATTCACCTGACAGCAAAGAACTTTGGATTCCGTGGCCGGAGGTTCATTAGGTGGTCACAGGATAAATATGTACTGTAACTGTCGGCCGGTACAGTCCCCCAAAAATATGGCATTCAACAGCCATAAAAGGCCTTTTATGCCACTGTATTTACCTAAGACAGGGACCATGATTTGTTCTACGTGGTGACGGATATTTGTCGGCTGTCATGAGAAAATTCAATCAAACGTGGTCGACTCGTCATATGTGTTGAATTCCTCCGAGATCCATGCCTCATTAATTTTTAGAAATGTGAGGTAGTCCACACTGTTGTGAGCTAGGCGAGTGCGCTTATCAGTCATGATCCCCCCTGCTGCACTGAACGTCCTTTCGGACAGGACACTGGACAAGGGACAAGCCAACAGTTCCATGGCAAATTGTGCCAGCTCTGGCCACAGGTCAAGCCTGCACATCCAGTAGTCCAGGGGTTCATCGCTTCTCAGAGCTTCCACATCGGCAGCCATTAACCCGATGTAGTCGGACACCTGTCGATCTCTGCGTTCCCTGAGGCTGGATCCGGAGGACGGCTGTTGATGTGTTGGCTGCAATAATGATCTCATATCTGAAGTCACCAACACATCTTAAAACCGCCCTCTTCTTGCATGCACTGTTGGATTGATACCTGCAACTGCTTCTCTGGGAGTAAAAATTCCTCTGCCAGAGTCCACAAAAGTTTCCCTCTGACAGCTCTCTGTGATGGTGGTTAAAAAACGAATGGATCTTCCTGTCCCCAAACACTTTGTTGATCTGGAGCACCATGAATGCGATCTGAAGTGTATGTTGATAGATCACATACCTACCCCTAGAGGAGGTGGGAATCGACAGCTCCTTTTGAAACAACGTGAGATTCTATGGATCTCCAGACTTAATACGTTAAAACCGGCTGGACTGAATGTAGACTTCAGACCGTGGATCTTATCCTGAATGGCATTGTGGATGTTGTTGACTTTTATGTTCCTGGGTATATATACTAGTGCCCCCTGTTTTATATACTGTGGGTGATATACCATGTAACTATATTGTATATATTTTTTTGTCTCTGCAGTTTATAATCCAAGTTTGGTCCGTAATATGAAAGGTGGACGTGGAAATTTAATCAAGTTAGACAAGCAGACCATTGATTGATCATGGAATATAATAATATTTTTATGTGATTGCGACTCTATGTTTTGTTAAATTTTTTATATACATATATATCATTAAAAGCCCCTACACTTGATCACTTGTTTTGTGATTAGTCACCCGCTGTGGGTGCCGTACCGTTCACGGTCTGTACTTTTGGCCTGGTATTGGTCGTAGACGAACAGACACAGCAATTTGGGTGTTGTATACCTGGATGTGTTAGAAACTGGGATTAGTGGTTTTTGCTTATTGGGACAGAATCTTATTCCCCGTTATCCAGAGGATGCAGCTATCAATTTGTCATGTTAACCCCCAGGGATAAGTGTTCACTGACAATGGTGGCAATTTGATACTGTGGACTTGTGTCACATACACAGGATTCACAGACACGACTCCTCGTAAGACTAGGGGTATATACTATATACTCAGGCCAGTTGGTCCTATATGATATATTGATTATCAAAGGTGTTAATATACGTTCCTTAAACTATTGATTGGGTTCAGATATTCCTAAATATACTAAGCTACATCCGACTTCTCCCTGATCTGATGTCACATCCTTGATGTACTCCCATATGCTGGTTCTGAGATATGCTGCGACCTTATCCATGCCGTGGGGTGTATGCCGTGACTGGTCGATACCTACTGACGGGCGCTGGTCTCCATAGAGATGCTTGCACGTCACTTGTTAGTTGGAGCGCAGGTATTCTCTTATGGGACGCTTCCCATGCAAGTTGACGTCCTGCGCTCCACGCTGGAACGCATGACGCTACTTCAAGAAAGGGCGTGAACTAAGACATTATGACATGAGCAATCATGTGATCAAAACATAGATCACATGATGAGCTGGCTCTTTAAGGTCCTTGGACATGCACAGTTACAATAGCGATACACCGAATTCCATGTGGTCTGCGTCCCACCTCCACTCAAGGACCTTCCTGGATTATAAGTGTTTTTAACAGGTACAACTGCACATTCACTATTGTTAAATCATGATCAGATGGATATAATCATGAATCATGTCGATTTTTATTTGTATCTTATCACAAAGTGTTATTTTTGATGTAAAATGTATATCTCATATATATGAGACACACGATTGACACAGAATATATGTTCACTTGTTTGAGTTATGTATTTTAATTATGTCACATATATATATTAATTAAGATATCTTGATTGATTAATTATGCTAAGCTGTATAAAAAGCACTCAATACTAGTATATGTTGTCACTGCTTGAGAAAGATCCCAGAGAGAAGGATCGAAACGTTGCTGTCTGGTAAATAAAAAACGTCTTTATTTTACGCCTTGGAAGTGCCGCGGAATTTCTTTCTATTGTATGCCTTGAAGGGGGACCGCCTTCACAGCCGCTGGCACTCCGTTTGCACCTTTTTTCGTGTGCGGCTCCTATTGCCTTTTTTCCTGTGATGGTGGTTAGAGATGTCGCGAACATAAAATTTTCCGTTCGCGAACGGCGAGCGCAAATTTTTGCAAATGTTCGCGAACGGGCGAACCGGGTGAATCGCCATTGACTTCACCAGGCAGGCGAATTTTAAAATCCAGAGGGACTCTTTCTAGCCACAGTAGTGATGGAAAACTTGTTTCAAGGGGACTAACACCTGGACTGTGGCATGCCGGAGATGGATCCATGGCAAAACTCCCATAGAAAATTACATAGTTGACGCAGAGTTGGGTTTTAATCCATAAAGGGCATAAATCACCTAACAATCCTAAATTTTTTGAACAACGTGGTTTAAAACATCCAGTGTGTGTATACGATCAGGTATGATGTTGTATCGATCAGGTAGTGTAAGGGTTACGCCCGCTTCAAAGACATTGACAGACCAAACTCCCCTTTTAATGCACCGCAAACAACCGCAAACAGTCCAATTGCCCAACCGCAAACTCCCCATTTTCACAAGGTTGGATACCAAGCTAGCCATGTCCTGTTGATGTCATTGAAGGTTTCTTCCTCCACCCAGCCACGTACAACACCAAGGGTCCCCGAAAGGTGAATTGAATAGATTTTTCGAACAGGGAGATGGTTAAAAAACGCTGGCTCCCTCCCCTTTGTTTGAATCCACGGTCACTGCGTCTGCACCGCGCAATTTACTGTCACACCCGATATGAGTGGTATTTTCTGTAGTTCTATTCTCATCAGTTTAATCCCTGTTACGTCCCCAATCTGGGGTCCATTTATTGAATTGATTTTTCGAACGGGGAGATGGTTAAAAAAAATGCTGGCTCCCTCCCCTTTGTTTGAATCCACGGTAACTGCGTCTGCGCCATGCAATTTACTGTCACACCCAATATGAGTGGTATTTTCTGTAGTTCTATTCTCATCAGTTTAATCCCTGTTACGTCCCCAATCTGGGGTCCATTTATTGAATAGATTTTTCGAACGGGGAGATGGTTAAAAAAACGCTGGCTCCCTCCCTTTTGTTTGATTCCACAGTCACTGCGTCTGCGCCGTGCAATTTACTGTCACACCCGATATGAGTGGTATTTTCTGTAGTACTATTCTCATCAGTTTAATCCCTGTTACGTCCCATATCAGGGATTGCCTTTTGTGAAAAAAAATTTAGGCCGGGTACCTTCGACTGCCTTTACAGTGACAGACCAAACTCTGATACACCAAACTGAATTGATTTTAAGAAGCGGGAGATGGAAAAAGCAGCTTGGTCGGTCCTCTTACTCGTTGGGGCACTGCGCGTGCACGGAGTAATGTGCTGTGACACCCTATATGAGTGGTGTCTTAACTAGTACTATTCCTATAAGTTTAATCCCTGTTACGTCCCCTATCCGGGGATGTGTGTCGAATTGATTAACCATTGTCGAATTAACTAACCATTACGTCATCCTAAAATAATTTAGTTCTGAGCTCTGTACTTGCTTTGTATTGGAATTGATGGGGATTTTTTAAATTGTCTGCATTATTTCTAATAAACTATTAAGAGACTTTATTATGATTTTTTTATTTTATGTATTAAAAACCCATACAACTTAAAAAAATAAAATGAATGTTTTTTTCTATGAAAAATTATCCAGCCGATCGCTTTTAGTCTGATCATAATGAAGCAACGACCTTATCATCTGGGGTGTGCCAACATTGCCAACACACTCAGAGGTTATGATCGCTTCATTGTGATACGCAAGACCCTTCACCACAACAAGGTACCGATCACGAAGGGGAATTGACACATGTATGTGCCTTTTTTTTGTTTTGTTTTTGCAGCCACAGTGCAGCACTAGAGGCCAGAAAAATTTGGTATTGTTGCAGGCAGAAAGGTGACTAAAATATTGCAGCTTGAACTCTAGTGTGTGGTGGAGAATTCACGAAAGTCATCCGGTATGCAGACATTAAATACAGCAGCGTCGGGACCATTTTGAGGCCAAGGCATGTCATCAGGACTATTGTTAGTCAAACGTATCCCCCACTGTCAGTCCCTTCGGAATCCATGCCTCATTCATCTTAATGAAGGTAAGGTAATCAACACTTTTTTGACCGAGGTGACTTCTCTTGTCAGTGACAATGCCTCCTGCTGCACTGAAGGTCCTTTCTGACAGGACACTTGAAGCGGGGCAGGCCAGAAGTTCTATCGCAAACTGGGATAGCTCAGGCCACAGGTCGAGCCTGCACACCCAGTAGTCAAAGAATTAATCGCTCCTCAGAGTGTTGATATCTGCAGTTAAGGCGAGATAGTCTGCTCCCTGTCGGTCGAGTCGTTCTCTAAGGCTGGATCCCGAAGGGCTGTGTCGATGTGTAGGACTGAAAATGCTCTGCATGATCTCCATCAACAACACATCTGTAAAGCGTCCTGTCCTTGCCGCCGTGGTCGTGGTAGGAGGAGGATTACTTTCACCTCTTCCCCAGTTAGATTCCCGTTGTGCTGTGACATCCCCCTTATAAGCTGTGTAAAGCATATTTTTTTGTTTGGTTTTGAACTGCTGCATCCTTTCTGACTTTAGGTAACTTGGTAACATTTCCGCCACTTTCTGCTTATATCAGGGATCTAGTAGCATGGTCATCCAGTATAGGTCGTTGTACTTCATCCTTTTTTTACGAGGGTCCCTCAACAGACATGACAGCATGAAAGATCCCATTTGCACAAGGTGGACTTGGATGCCGAGCTACTCATTTCCCGTTCCTCCTCCTCACTGATGTCATTGACGGTCTGTTCTTCCCCCCAGCCACGTACAACACCACGGGTCCAAGATAGGTGACAAAAACGAGCACCCTGGGATGCCTGCTGTGGTTGGTCTTCGTCCTCCTCAAAGCCACATTCCTCCTCTGACTCCTCTTCCTCATACTCCTCTTGCAGCGTTGCCACAGGTCCGGCAAGCGATGATGACAAGGCTGTTTATGGTGGTGATGGTGACCACAACTCTTCCTCTTCCCGCTCATCTACAGCCTGATCCAGCACTCTTCGCAGGGCACGCTCCAGGAAGAAAACAAATGGGATGAGGTCGCTGATGGTGCCTTCGGTGCGACTGACTAGGTTTGTCAACTTCTCAAAAGGACGCATGATCCTACAGGCAATGCGCATGAGCGTCCAGTAACGTGGCAAAAAAGTTCCCAGCTCCGCAGAGGCTGTCCTAGCACCCCGGTCATGCAAATACTCGTTGATGGCTTTTTCTTGTTGGAGCAGGTTGTCGAACATTAGGAGTGTTGAATTCCAATGTGTCGGGCTGTCGCAAATCAAGCGCCTCACTGGCATGTTGTTTCGGCGCTGAATGTCTGAAAAGTGCGCCATGGTCATGTAGGAACACCTGAAATTGCCACACACCTTCCTGGCCTGCTAGAGGACGTCCTGTAAGCCTGGGTACTTAGACACAAAGCATTGTACGATGAGATTCTACACATGTGCCATGCACGGCACATATGACAACTTGCCCACATTCAATGCCGCAACAAATTGCATCCATTGTCACACACCACTTTGCCGATCTCCAGTTGGTGCGGGGTCAGCCACTGATCCACCTGTGCGTTCAGGGCGGACAGGAGTGCTGGTCCGGTGTGGCTCTCTGCTTTCAGGCAAGTCAACCCCAAGACAGCGTGACACTGTCGTATCTGGGATGTGGAATAGCCCCTGGGGAGCTGGGGGGATTCAGTTGATGTGCAGCCAGACGCCGCTGCAGAAGAGGACTCAGCCGAGGAGGTTATGGAAGAGGATGGAGTAGAGGAGGTGGCAGTAGGCCTGCCTGCAAGTCGTGGCGGTGTCACCAACTCCGCTGCACAGCCACGCATTCCATGCTTGGCAGCAGTCAGCAGGTTGACCCAATGCGCAGTGTAGGTGATATAACTGCCATGACCGTGCTTTGCAGACCAGGTATCAGTGGTCAGATGGACCCTTGCCCCAACACTGTATGCCAGAGATGCCATGACTTCCTTTTCAATCACTGAGTAGAGGTTTGGGATTGCCTTTTTGGGAAAAAAAAATTGTCCGGGTACCTTCCACTGTGGTGTCCCAATAGCGACGAATTTTTTGAAGGCCTCAGACTCCACCAGCTGGTATGGTAAAGGAGTTCCATCAAGCCAGCTGTCAGACCCCGGGCAAGGGGTGACTCTGTGACATTGGCTTCTTACGCTCAAACATTTCCTTAACAGACACCTGACTGTGGGCAGATGAGATGGAACTGCTGAAGGTGAGAGGCGGAGTGGGGGGTGGTTGAGAGGTGGCAAGGAGGACAGCAGTGGTTGACGTGGCTGAAGATGCTGGACTAGGAGGAGGATGGTGGCTTTGAGTTTGTGTGCTGCTTGTACTCATGTGTTGATCCCATTGGCATTTGTGATTTGAGATCATGTGCTTTCGCAAAGCAGTTGTACCGAGGTGGGTGTTGGACTTCCCACGACTCAGTTTCTTTTGGCACAGGTTGCAAATGGCATTGCTGTTATCAGAGGCAGACACACAAAAAAATGCCACACTGCTGAGCTTTGCAATGACGGCATTCTGGTGGTAGCAACAGCATGCGTTGATTGGCATGCTGTCTGGCTGACCCCGGGTGCCGAAACATGCTGTCTGACTGTGCCACTAGCTCCTTGCGACGACCTCCCCTGCTTCCAACTCGTCTCCTCCTTCTCTCTGTCTCCCCTTCTGAACTTTCCCCCTCTTCTTCTTCTCTTCGAGCAGGCACCAACGTGGCATCCACGGACACATCGTCATCATCAACCGCTCCAATTGTATTTGACACCTCAGCAAAGGAAGCAGCAGCGGGTACAACATCATTATCATCATCACACTGTATGTCCATGTGTGTAATGCTGCCTGACTTAGACATATCTCTGTTATCTACATCCTCTGGCAATAATGGTTGAGCATCACTAATTTCATCCAACTCATGTGTAAATAACTTCTCTGAGGGATCAAGTAAAGCGGCTGTGGTGGCTGTGGTGGTGGTGGCGGCGGGCGGGAGAGTGGTAACTTGTGAGCAGGTAACCAAAGCTGAGCTGGAGGAGGATGGTGCGTCAAGGTTCTTAGCGGAAGCTGTTGAAGATTGGGTGTCCTGTGTAAGCCAGTCAAGTATTTTCTCCGAATTTTTTCGGTTCATGGTATGTGGCCTCTGAACACTGGGCATTATTCCAGGGCCAGTGGAAAACACAGCACCACGACCACGACGGCCGCTGCGGGGTGGCCTGCCTCTGCCTGTCATTTTTTTTAGATAAGTGGTACTATGCGTGCAAGGTACTGTGCCACCCTATATAAGTGGTGGGCAGTGTACACAGTACAGTCTGTGTGGGCCTGACACACACTGACTTGCAACTGGGATTATCACAGAAAAATATTAAATAGATTTTTTTTATCTGCAAGGTATTTGTGAGTGAGTGACACGCTGTAACGGTATGAATGGAGGCCTAGCCAGTGGCCACAGTAAAGTCTGTGGGCCAGACACACACTGGCTTGCAACTGGGATTATATCACAGAAAAATATTAAATAGATTTTTTTTATCTGCAAGGTATTTGTGACTCACACTCTGTAACGGTATGAGTGGAGGCCTAGCCAGTGGCCCCAGTACAGACTGTAAGCCAGACACACAATGGCTTGCAACTGGGTTTATATCACAGAAAAATTATTAAATAGAATTTGTTTTATCTGCAAGGTATTTGTAAGTGAGTGACACCCTGTAACGGTATAAGTGGAGGCCTAGCCAGTGGCCACAGTACAGTCTGTGGGCCAGACACACACTGGCTTGCAACTGGGATTATATCACAGAAAAATATTAAATATATTTTTTTTTATCTGCAAGGTATTTGAGAGTGAGTGACACCCTGCAACAGTATGAATGGAGGCCTAGCCAGTTGCCACAGTGCAGTCTGTGGGCCAGACACACACTGGCTTGCAACTGGGATTATATCACAGAAAAATATTAAATATAATTTTTTTTATCTGCAAGGTATTTGTGAGTGAGTGACACCCTGTAACGGTATGAGTGGAGCCCTAGCCAGTGGCCACAGTACAGTCTGTGGGCCAGACACACACTGGCTTGCAACTGGGATTATATGTCACGGCTGAGGATGGGGAAAACCCTCAGCCGTGCGGTATCAGAAGATGGACGGTCAGAGCATGGCCAGGACAGGTATCAGGGAGCAGGTCACCTCCTAACAATCCCTAATTCTGACCCTGTCTCCTAGCCTGTATGAGCCGACCCTGATGGTAGGAGGGCTCATACTCCGGAACCTGATATTCCTGCTAGCCCTCAGGGTGGCCCTGGACTAGGAGCAGGGAAGACGACCTGTTCCTCCTAGACACGGAGGAACAGGAGTCTCACTGGCCAAACTACAAAGAAAGGGGAACATAAACAGACATATGGCAATGACAGGTAAGTGAGACTAGTGCCACACCTACCTGCCACAGACACACAACACACAACCTGGAACCCATGTACAAGTGCTGCTGTCCACAACAACACAAAGGACACAGCACACACCAGACATCACACGGGAACCCAGGAAACCATATGCTGCAATAATAAGGAGACCAAACAATCTTCAAAACACCATAAGTGAACTTATGACCACAAGGGTGGCCCCCACTGGCAGATGGTGTAACAGGAGGATGTCTCCAGCAACCATGGCTGAAGAACCCCTCAGCTAACTGAAAACAGCAGAGGCTTTATAGCCCAAAGTAGCCACATCCACACTCAGACACACCAGGTGATCACACACACAGAAGGGAGTTAACCCTTCCAACACAAGGCAAGGGAAGACGGCCACTTAAAGGGGAAGTACACACATAAACACACACTTCACCTGTTGCCGCGGGCAACGGCATGCGAGGCAACCATGTCCTGGGGATCAGCCATAGGGCTGAGACGCTGCCACCACATGCACACAACACCACACGTTGCCACGGGAAACCAAGTGAAGGAAAGTGTCACAAAACACACCATAGGCCGTGACATTATATCACATAAAAATATTAAATAGATTTTTTTTTTATCTGCAAGGTATTTGTGAGTGAGTGACACCCTGTAACGGTATGAGTGGTGGCCTAGCCAGTGGCCACAGTACAGTCTGTGGGCCAGACACACACTGGCTTGCAACTGGGATTATATCACAGAAAAATATTAAATAGACAGGGTGTCACTCACTCACAAATACCTTGCAGATAAAAAAAATCTAATTAATATTTTTCTGTGAAATAATCCCAGTTGCAAGCCAGTGTGTGTCTGGCCCACAGACTGTACTGTAGCCACTGGCTAGGCCTCCACTCATACCGTTAGAGGGTGTCACTTACTCACAAATACCTTGCAGATAAAAAAAAATCTATTTAATATTTTTCTGTGATATAATCCAGTTGCAAGCCAGTGTGTGTCTGGCCCACAGACTGTACTGTGGCCACTGGCTAGGCCTCCATTCATACCGTTACTGGGTGTCACTCACTCACAAATACCTTGAAGATTAAAAAAATTCTATTTAATATTTTTCTGTGATATAATCCCAGCTGCAAGCCAGTGTGTGTCTGGCCCACAGACTGTACTGTGGCCACTGGCTAGGCCCCCACTCATACCGTTACAGGGTGTGAGTCAAAAATACCTTGCAGATAAAAAAAATTATATTTATTATTTTTCTGTGATATAATCCCAGTTGCAAGCCAGTGTGTGTCTGGCCCACAGACTGTACTGTGGCCACTGGCTAGGCCTCCACTCATACCGTTACAGGGTGTGAGTCACAAATACCTTGCAGATAAAAAAAATGTTATTTAATATTTTTCTGTGATATAATCCCAGTTGCAAGCCAGTGTGTGTCTGGCCCCAGACTGTACTGTGGCCACTGGCTAGGCCTCCATTCATACCGTTACAGGGTGTGAGTCACAAATACCTCGCAGATAAAAAAATTTCTATTTAATATTTTTCTGTGATATAATCCCAGTTGCAAGCCAGTGTGTGTGTGGCCCCAGACTGTACTGTGGCCACTGGCTAGGCCTCCATTCATACCGTTACAGGGTGTCACTCACTCACAAATACCTTGCAGATAAAAAAAAATTATATTTAATATTTTTCTGTGATATAATCCCAGTTGCAAGCCAGTGTGTGTCTGGCCCACAGACTGTACTGTGGCCACTGGCTAGGCCACCACTCATACCTTGCAGGTATTTGTGACTCACACCCTGTAACGGTATGAGTGGAGGCCTAGCCAGTGGCCACAGTACAGTCTGTGGGCCAGACACACACTGGCTTGCAACTGGGATTATATCACAGAAAAATATTAAATATAATTTTTTTTATCTGCAAGGTATTTGTGACTCACACCCTGTAACGGTATGAGTGGAGGCCTAGCCAGTGGCCACAGTACAGTCTGTGGGCCAGACACACACTGGCTTGCAACTGGGATTATATCACAGAAAAATATTAAATATAATTTTTTTTATCTGCAAGGTATTTGTGACTCACACCCTGTAACGGTATGAGTGGAGGCCTAGCAAGTGGCCACAGTACAGTCTGGGGCCAGGCACACGCTGGCTTGCAATGGGATTATATCACTGAAAAATATTACATTGATTTTTTTTATCTGCAAGGTATGGTCTGTGACACCCTGTATGAATGGTGTGCACACAGTACTGTCTGTGACTGAGCCTGCAGCCTCTCACACACGGGCAGCCAGGCAACTGCAATATATATATATATATATATATATGTTAAAAAATATAAAAAAGCACACTGATGTACCAGCCCTGGAAATAGCTTTTTGGGGTGCTGTCAGGATGCTGTCCTTACAGCAGATGAGTCTGTGGACATAGAACAATGCCTTAGCTAACACTTTCTCTATTAGATCAGCAGCAGCAGAACTATCCCTCCTCACACTGAGAATGTAGCTTCCGAATGAATCTAAAATGGATGCTGTCCAGGAGGTGGGAGGGTCTGCTGCTGATTGGCAGGATTGTGTCTGCTGACTGTGAGGTACAGGGTCAAAGTTTACTTAATGATGATGCATAGGGGCAGACCGAACATCGCAAACAAGCTATGTTCGCCGGCGAATAGTGGTAGCATCTCCGCAATTTTGTGTTTTTGTACTGGGGTCTAAGTACGTTGCCACCCAGTACTGGTCCTTGCCATTTATGCTTTTTATACAGGGGTCGCTCTTTAAACAATGGAGCATGAAGTCCCCCATTTGCACTAAACTGGAAGCAAAAACTTCAAAGCATGCTCTTCTTGCTCCTCCTCACCCCCGGCACCATCCTCCTGTTGTTGACTTGTCTCAGATGGAGTAGCCCCCCCTGAGAATTCATTTAGGATTGTGACTTCTTCATCTACCTGCTCCTGCTCCTCGACGGCTTGATCAATGAGATGACGCAATGCACGCTCCAGAAAGACGGAGTAAGGTATACTGCCTTTCCAACAAACAAAAAAAGTCGCCACCTTGATTTTACTAAGCAAATTGTTATGAGCCTCCTATTGGATAATTACTGCATGGGCGATTATCTTTCAGCTGGCAACAAGCTATTTAACCCCAACTAGTGCAATGAGTTGCTTCTCATTTCTTAAACAACCATGTTGAAAGACACATTTCGTCATCGTGGAAAGGATGTTAGTCTGTTTGAGAAGGGTCAAATCATTGGCATGCATCAAGCAGAGAAAAGATCTAAAGAGATTGCAGAAACTACTAAAATTGGGTTAAGAACTGTCCAACGCATTAATAAAAACTGGAAGGATAGTGAAGACCCATTGTATTCAAGGAAGAAATGTTGCAGGGAAAAAATCCTTAATGATCGTGATCGGTGATCATTTAAACGTTTAGTGAAGTAAAATCGAAGCAAAACAACAGTAGAACTCAGGTTTATGTTAAATAGTGAAAGTAAGAGCATTTCCACATGCACAATGAGAAAGGAAACTCAAGGAATTGGGACTGAACAGCTGTGTAGCCGTAAGAAAACCACTAATGAGTGAGGCAAACCAGAAAAAAGGCTTCAATTTCCTGGGGAGCATAAAAATTGGACTCTGTAGCAATGGAATAAGGTCATGTGGTCTGATGAGTCCAGATTTACCCTGTTCCAGAGTGATGGGAGCATCAGGGTAAGAAGAGAGGCAGATGAAGTGATGCAACCATCATGCCTAGTGCCTACTGTACAAGTCTGTGGGGGCAGTGCTATGATCTGGGGTTGCTGCAGTTGTTAAGGTCTAGGTTCAGCAACAGTATGTGCTCCAAGAATGAGGTCAGCTGACTACCTGAACATACTGAATGACCAGGTTTTCTTCCCTGATGGCATGGGCATATTCCAAGATGACAATGCCAGGATTCATCGAGCTCGAATTGTGAAAGAGTGGTTCAGGGAGCATAAGACATCATTTTCACACATGGATTGGCCACCACAGTGTCCAGATCCTAACCCCATTGAGAATGTTTGGGATGTGCTGGATAAGGCTTTGCACAGCAGTCAGATTCTACCATCATCGATGCAAGATCTTGGTGAAAAATTAAAGCAACACTGGATGGAAATAAATCTTGTGGCATTGCAGAAGCTTATTGAAACAATGCCACAGCGAATGTGTGCCGTAATCAAAGCTAACGGCGGTCCAATGAAATATTATTTTAGTTTGGGCAGTGTACAATGTCACTGATGGCACCCTGGCTGCTACTGACCAGTTTAGTGATCTCATCAAATGGCCGCAGAAGTCTGCATGCTTCGCGCATGAGCAGCCAATGGCACAGTGAAAAAACAAGCTCCCTAGAACCTGTCCTGCCTCAGAGTTCATACAGGTATTCGTAAACTGCACATTTCTGCTGGAGCAGCCTATCAAGCATATGCAAGGTGGAGTTCCAGTGCGTCGGGCAGTCACAAATTAGATGTCTGATGGGCAAGTGGTGTCTCCGTGGAACGTCAGTAAGGCGAGCCATGGCCGTATAAGATATTCTAAAATGGCCAGAGATCTTCCTGGCCTGCCGCAAGGCGTCCAAGACCCCAGAATATTTGGCAACAAATCGCTGCACGACTAAGTTCAGGACATGTGCCATGCACGGCACATGTGTCATTTTTCCCTGTTTCAGCACACTCAGCAGATTGGCACCGTTGTCGCACACCACTTTACCAACTGTCAAATTGAGCGGGGTTCGCCACTGATCGGCCTGTGACTGCAGAGCTGAAAGCAGTCCACCCAAATGAATTTTTCCTCCTTTTCTTCTCACTAATAGAACTTTCATTTGGTGGTATTTCATTGCTGCTGACATTTTTACATTTTTTGGTATTAATCAAAATTTAACAATTTTTTTGCAAAAAAAGGAAATTTTTCACTTTTTTCACAAAGTTGTAAAATTTTGCAAAAAAAAAAACGACATCCATATATAAATTTTTCGCTAAATTGATTGTTCTACATGTCTTTGATAAAGAAAAAATGTTTGGGTAAAAAAAAAATGGTACAAAAATGTGAATTTCTGCTTTTTGAAACAGCTCTGACTTTCTGAGCACCTGTCATGTTTCCTGAGGTTCTACAATGCCCAGACAGTACAAACATCCCACAAATGACCCCATTTCGGAAAGTAGACACCCTAAGGTATTCACTGATGGGCATAGTGAGTTCATAGAACTTTTTATTTTTTGTCACAAGTTAGCGGAAAATGATGATTTATTTTTTATTTTATTTTTTTCTTACAAAGTCTCTTATTCCACTAACTTGTGACAAAAAATAAAAAATTCTAGGAACTCGCCATGCCCCTCACGGAATACCCTGAGGTGTCTTATTTCCAAAATGGGGTCACTTGTGGGGTAGTTATACTGCCCTGGTATTTTAGGGGCCCATATGCGTGAGAAGTAGTTTGCAATCAAAATCTGTAAAAAATGACCGGTGAAATCCGAAAGGTGCTCTTTGGAATGTGTGCCCCTTTGCCCACCTAGGCTGCAAAGAAGTGTCACACATCTGGTATCGCCGTACTCAGGAGAAGTTGGGGAATGTGTTTTGGGGTGTCATTTTACATATACCCATGCTGGGTGAGATAAATATCTTGGTCAAATGCCAACTTTGTATAAAAAAATGGGAAATGTTGTCTTTTGCCAATATATTTCTCTCACCCTGGGTATATGTAAAATTACACCCCAAAACACATTCCCCAACTTCTCCTGAGTACGGCGATACCAGATGTGTGACACTTTTTTGCAGCCTAGGTGGGCAAAGGGGCACACATTCCAAAGAGCTCCTTTAGGATTTCACCAGCCATTTTTTACAGATTTTGATTTCAAACTACTTACTACACATTAGGGCCCCTAAATTGCCAGGGCAGTATAACTACCCCACAAGTGACCCCATTTTGGAAAGAAGACACCCCAAGGTATTCCGTGAGGGGCATGGCGAGTTCCTAGAATTTTTTATTTTTCGTCACTGCCAATGACAGGGGGGTGATCAGGGAGTCTATATGGGTGATCACCCCCCTGTCATTGATCACCCCCCTGTAAGGCTCCATTCAGACGTCCGTATGGGTTTTGCGGATCCGATCCATGTATCCGTGGATCCGTAAAAATCATACGGACGTCTGAATGGAGCCTTACAGGGGGGTGATCAATGACAGGGGGGTGATCAATGACAGGGGGGTGATCAGGAAGTCTATATGCGTGATCACCCCCTTGTCATTGATCACCCCCCTGTAAGGCTCCATTCAGACGTCCGTATGTGTTTTGCGGATCCGATCCATGTATCTGTGGATCCGTAAAAATCATACGGACGTCTGAATGGAGCCTTACAGGGGGGTGATCAATGACAGGGGGGTGATCAATGATAGGGGGGTGATCAGGAAGTCTATATGCGTGATCACCCCCTTGTCATTGATCACCCCCCTGTAAGGCTCCATTCAGACGTCCGTATGTGTTTTGCGGATCCGATCCATGTATCTGTGGATCCGTAAAAATCATACGGACGTCTGAATGGAGCCTTACAGGGGGGGTGATCAATGACAGGGGGGTGATCAGGAAGTCTATATGGGTGATCACCCCCTTGTCATTGATCACCCCCCTGTAAGGCTCCATTCAGACGTCCGTATGTGTTTTGCGGATCTGATCCATGTATCTGTGGATCCGTAAAAATCATACGGACGTCTGAATGGAGCCTTACAGGGGGGTGATCAATGACAGGGGGGTGATCAAGGACAGGGAAGTGATCAGGAAGTCTATATGCTATGATCACTGTGGCATCCCGGAGGGGATCCATGGCAAAACTCCCATGGAAAATTACATAGTTGACGCAGAGTTGGATTTTAATTCATAAAGGGCATAAATCACCTAACAATCCTAAAATTTTTTGAACAACGTGGTTTAAAACATCCAGTGTGTGTATACGATCAGGTATAATGTTGTATCGATCAGGTAGTGTAAGGGTTACGCCCGCTTCACAGACATTGACAGACCAAACTCCCCTTTTAATGCACCGCAAACAACCGCAAACAGTCCATTTGCCCAACCGCAAACTTCCCATTTGCACAAGGTTGGATACCAAGCTATCCATGTCCCGTTGATGTCATTGAAGGTTTCTTCCTCCACCCAGCCACGTACAACACCAAGGGTCCCCAAAAGGTGAATTGAATGGATTTTTCGGACGGGGACATGGTTAAAAAACGCTGGCTCCCTCCCCTTTGTTTGAATCCACGCCACGGTCACTGCGTCTGCGCCGTGCAATTTACTGTCACACCCGATATGAGTGGTATTTTCTGTAGTACTATTCTCATCAGTTTAATCCCTGTTACGTGACGTCCCCAATCTGGGGTCCATTTATTAAATAGATTTTTCGAACGGGGAGATGGTTAAAAAAACGCTGGCTCCCTCCCCTTTGTTTGAATCCACGCCACGGTCACTGCGTCTGCGCCGTGCAATTTACTGTCACACCCGATATGAGTGGTATTTTCTGTAGTACTATTCTCATCAGTTTAATCCCTGTTACGTGACGTCCCCAATCTGGGGTCCATTTATTAAATAGATTTTTCGAACGGGGAGATGGTTAAAAAAACGCTGGCTCTCTCCCCTTTGTTTGAATCCACGCCACGGTCAGTGCGTCTGCGCCGTGCAATTTACTGTCACACCCGATATGAGTGGTATTTTCTGTAGTACTATTCTCATCAGTTTAATCCCTGTTACGCCCCCTATCCGGGGGCGTGTGTCAATTTGATTAATCATTTTCAAATTAACGACATCCTGAAATAATTTTGTTCTGAGCTCGGTACTTGCTTTGTATTGGAATTGATGGGGATTTTTTTAAATTGTCTGCATGATTTCTGATAAAAAAAATCATAATAAAGTCACTTAATAGTTTATTTTATGTATTAAAAACCTATACAACAACAAAAAAAAAGAAAAATGTTTTTTCTATGAAAAATTATTCAGCCGATCGCTTTTAGTCTGATCATAATGAAGCAACGGCCTTATCTGGGGTGTGTCAACATTGCCAACACACTCTTAGAGGTGATGATCGCTTCATTGTGATACGCAAGCCCCTTCACCACAACAAGGTACCGATCACGAAGGGGAATTGACACATGTATGTGCCTTTTTTTGTTTTTGCAGCCACAGTGCAGCACTAGAGGCCAGAAAAATTAGGCATGTACACATGCCTGAAAAATCAGGTATTGTTGCAGCCGCTGCTGTAGCCGGAAAAATTGATGTTTTCAGGCAGAAAGGTGACTAAAACATTGCGGCTTGAACACTAGTTGGTTGCGGAGAATTCACGAAAGTCATCCGGTATGCAGACATTAAATACAGCAGCATGGGGACCATTTTGAGGCCAAGGCATGTCATCAGGACTTTTGTTAGTCAAACGTATCCCCCACTGTCAGTCCCTTCGGGATCCATGCCTCATTCATCTTAATGAAGGTGAGGTAATCAACACTTTTTTGACCGAGGCGACTTCTTTTGTCAGTGACAATGCCTCCTGCTCCACTGAAGGTCCTTTCTGACAGGACACTTGAAGCGGGGCAGGCCAGAAGTTCTATCGCAAACTGGGATAGTTTAGGCCACAGGTCAAGCCTGCACACCCAGTAGTCAAGGGGTTCATCGCTCCTCAGAGTGTCGATATCAGCAGTTAAGGCGAGGTAGTCTGCTACCTGTTGGTCGAGTCGTTCTCTAAGGCTGGATCCCGAAGGGCTGTGGCGATGTGTAGGACTGAAAAAGCTCCGCATGTCCTCCATCAACAACACATCTGTAAAGCGTCCTGTCCTTGCCGCCGTGGTCATGGTAGGAGGAGGATTACTTTCACCTCTTCCCCTGTCAGATTCCCGTTGTGCTGTGACATCCCCCTTATAAGCTGTGTAAAGCATATTTTTTTGTTTGGTTTTGAACTGCGGCCAGTGACCATAATACAGTATGTGTGGGCCTGACACACACGACCTTGCAATTTGCAAATGTGATTATATCATAGAAAAATTTTAATATCATTTTTTTTATCTGCAAGGGATTTGAGTGAATGACACCCTGTAACAGTATGAGTGGAGGCCTAGCCACTAGCCAGTAGCCACAATACTGTCACGGCGGACGTACACTAGTACCAAAGATAACACACCAACCAGGCTCTGGACGAGAGACAGGGGAAGGGTCACCTCCTAGCTAATCCCTGACCTCTTTCCCTGCAAAAACCCTGAATTCCCTAAGATGGTGAAGTGGGGAGATAGGAGCAATCTGCTCGCACAGAACCTGGATGGACAACAAGACACAAACAACCAAACTAACAATGACACTTATCTCAGAGAGCAGGAACAGACAGCCAACCTTCTCTCCAAGCTTCCCAGACAGAATGAACAGTATAATCCACTCAGGGCACTGGGCGGTGTGCTATTTAAACTAATGACCCCACCCAGTGCACCTGATGAGAGGCGGATCCAGCACGGCTCCAAAGCAACCACTAAACTTGTGCTGCAATCCTGGCCGACCTCCGTACAGCGTCAGAGTGGGGTATGACAAATATAGTCTGTGTGGGCCTGACACACACGGCTTTGCAATTTGCAAATGTGATTATATCACAGAAATTTTTGGGGTAGAATTTTTTTATCTGCAAGGTATTTGAGTGAATGACACCCTGTAACAGTATGAGTGGAGGCCTAGCCACTAGCCAGTGGCCACAATACAGTCTGTGTGGGCCTGCAAATGTGATTATATCACAGAAACAATTTTAAATATAATTTTTTTTACCTGCAAGGTATTTGAGTGAATGACACCCTGCAACGGTATGAGTGGAGGCCTAGCCACTAGCCAGTGGCCACAATACAGTCTGGGTGGGCCTGACACACACGGGCTTGCAAATGTGATTATGTCACCAAAATTTATTTTTTTTAACATATCAACTTAACAATAGTAAATTCCATATTAACAATAAATTTATAGTTTCAAGTTTATCAAAAAACGTTAATTTTCTATACTTAAAAAAAGCTATTTTCAATCCCCTGTTTCTCACCCACCACCCGTAGGAGGAGGGAGGGGGACAAAAAAAAAAAAACAACAATCCAGCCCTAAAGCAACCATCTTTACCATACTTCATCAACATTTTGTTATCTTTTACTATGGCCCTCCATCACCCGTTCTTCTTTAATCAGATTGTCAACTGCTTTTCTCCATTGTCCCACTGTCAGAGGATCTACCTTTACCCAATTCTTAAGTATAAGGAGTCTAGCTTGAAATAATACTTTAATCAGGACCATTCGTGTATTTTTATTTAACTTCAGATGTTCAGTTGCCCCTAATATACAAGTTACTGTATCTTCAGATATTTGGACCTTCAAAATTAAATATACAGTCTCTAGTATTTCTGTCCAATATCTGAACAGTCTGGGACATCTCCAAAAACAATGTATTAAATCTGCATTCTCTCCCTTACATTCTGGGCACTTGTCTGAGTCTCTCACACCCATTATTTTCAAGATCCATGGGGATCGATGTAATCTGTGAACTATGAAAAACAGTAAAATCTTATGTGAACCCCTATCAGAAACCCCATCAAAACTTCTAAGAGCATCTTCCCATTTCTCTTCCGAGAAAGATTGTAAATCATTTTCCCATTTTTTCCTAGCAAGTATTATAATCCCTTTTTTCTTACCCTCCATCAAAATCCTGTATCTTTTTGCAGTTATTCCTCCTCTTTCACCCTCGTTGGTAAATTTATACAATCTATCTGATTTTTCCCTTCTATATTTATCATCCTGTCCCACTGTCCGCAACGCATTCCTAAGCTGAAAATATTTATACATGTCCTTTTGGGGAATCCCAAACTCTCTAACCAATGTATTAAAGTCTTTCAATTTGTCCTGTTCAAATATCTGGTCTAGGTATTTCATCCCTTTTTTTTCCCCAGTCTATATACATCTTAATCGTTTGCACTTCCTTGAGATTGGAATTGTTCCAAATAGGTGTATAATGCAGAAACCCTTTGATCTGTAATATTTTTTTAATTTCAACCCATATATACTCCAGTGAATTTAATATTCTGTTTCCTGTATTATTTTTCCCCAGTGTACCAGATTCCAACACCTCTAAGTGATTCCATTCCTCTTTCGAACACAATCTATTTACTACCTGCCTACCCACTAAACCATTTAAACTACCTTTTATATGACCGTATTGTGTTATTAAATAATAAAAAAAAACAATTCGGAACAGCTAATCCACCCTCTCTCACTGGGAGCTGAAGTACTTCTTTCTTTATCCTAGGGATAGCACCTTTCCAAAGAAAATCCCCCATTAGGCTATCGAATAACTTAAAAATATTCTGCGGTAATCTCGATGGGGCATTTTGAAGGACATAGAGTATTTTGGGGAGGAAAACCATTTTCACCAGATTTACCTGACCCTGTATTGACATAGGTTATCTTCTCCAAATGTGGATTTTGGTTCTGAGTTCTTTTAGTAGGGGGAGTACATTTAATTTGTCATATTCTTCTATATTTCCAGAGATTTGTATACCTAGATATTTAAAGTTCTTGTGTTTTTCAAGCACATACACCCTTAAATCTCCCTGTGTTTGTATGTCTCCTAATAGCAACATATGTGATTTCCCCCAATTAATATTTAATCCCGAAAAAAAAAAACTTATCTATTATATCTATAACTCTATTAAACTGAGAGAAGATTTTATATATTTCAAAGGGGAGCCCGTTGCATCCTGGTGCTTTTTCCAATTTTACCTTCCCCAAAACCTAATTTATTTCTACTATCGATATTTATTTTTCTAAATATTCTTTTTGGGCCTGGGATATCTCTCTGAAAGGAATCTGGTCTAGATATAGGTCCAAATCTTGTTTTGGGTATTGTACCCTGGACTTTCCTGAAAATATTCCAGAAAGACTTCTTTAATTCCTTCCGGTGTACTAATTATTTCACCCATCTTATCTTTAATCGCCCCTATCCAAGATTTCCCTCTTTGGTTCCTTACTATACTTGCCAGAATTTTGCCAACCTTTTCTCCCTCTGAGGCTAACCGGGTCCCCTGAAATAACAATTCTTTCCTACTTCTATCCATTTGGTATACCTTTAGCTTTTCCTGTTCTATCTCCCATACTTTCCTATTATACTCAGTACGGTGCATTATACATGTTGTTCTTGCTTCTTGTACTTTTTTTTCCAGTGCATTACCTCTTTCTCTAGTACTATTTTTCCAATAATTCACTTTTTTAAACAGCAATCCTCTTAAATATGCCTTGGCAGTATCCCAAACAATTAGCCTGCTGGCGTTGTCGTTCTCCCCCCAAAAATTTTTTAGTTCTTCCATTATACTCTCTTTATCTGAGATCAATGGTAACCAGTGGGAATTAAACTTGAACAATGACAAACCTTTTTAATCAGGTCCAGTTCCATTACCACTGCACTATGATCTGATAGGGCCATGGGCATGTACTTTATCTTACTCTTATTTTGGGACATTAGAATTTTATTTCCCAGGACCATATCTATTCTTGACCAAGTTTGATGTGTTTTGGAGTAACAGGAATACATGGTTTCTTCCGGGTTCTGGAAGCGCCAGACGTCAACCCAATTAAATTCCTGGGCTAATTTAAAAAAGTCTACTTTTTGTGTTCTTCCCCCTCTGCTAGATATCCTATCCCTGAGTCAATCCATTACTGCATTATAGTCTCCTATCACAATCATTATACACTCCTGTCTATTCAGCATAAATCTGTGCAATTCATACAAGACATCTGGCTTATAAGGTGGTGGAATATATGTTTGCAATTACCATTTTAACCCCTTGTACATTACAGTATAGAAAGAGGTACCTGCCATAGTCATCGGTCTCACATGCAAGACACTCAAATTTAATCTTGTTATGTATCAAAATTGAAACCCCTCTAGAGTAGGTGGTATATACAGAGTGGTACCCTTCCACTATCCATCTCTTCTCCAACCACCTTAGAGATTCCTTATCCAAGTGTGTCTCTTGGAGGCAGATGATGGCTGGCAAGAACCTCTTCATCCACTCAAGGATAGCGTATCTCTTTACTCGCTCTCGTAAACCTCTCACATTCAGAAAAATATTAAATAGATTTTTTTTTTTTTTATCTGCAAGGTATTTTCTGTCACACCCTGTATGAATGGCGTGCACAGGCTGTCTGTGACTGAGCCTGCAGCCTCTCACACACGGGCAGCCAGACAACTGAAATATATATATATATATATATATATATATATATATAAAGCACACTGATGTACCATTTTGAGAAATCTGTGAACTGTTACCGCCTAAATGTACTTCAGAACAAGCTAACCTTATTCTGCCTTAAATATTCCCTTCAGGGGGAACAGTTCCACAGATATTCTCAATAATCTCGATATTGTTTCCCCTTCTTACAAACTTTATTAATAAACATATCCATGTCTGAATGGGGTATTACAAAGGTTGCAGGAGTAAGCCGGGCAATTGTACATAATCGGACCACCCCCTCTGCCCCCTCGTCTGGCAATTCTTCCAGACTCTCACAGGCAGAAATCTCTTATAGTCTTCGTCAGTCCCGTCCCTGCGCTCAAAGCGCAACCTCCTGTCAGGGAAATTCTCTTGCCCTGATTAATTGCTACCTGGGAGGCACCTGACACACAACACAAACCACAGAAAACACAGAGAAGAATATCCACAATAGAGTAAACTTTTCCTTCTCAGTCTGGTTCTAAAAACCTAAAATGTCAACACCAGTTACTACTCACAGTATGATCATCGTCCAGCAGACAGACAGCCGTAATGTATCGAAACAAAGCAACTAGAGGCAGGCAGGATTGCTTACCTTCTCATGGGGCCACGGTCCCCTCCTCAAGTGCCTTTCGTAATGCCCTGGATGTCATTTATGTCGGCTACCGATGCTTCATTCGCTCTCAAACAACCAGTTTCAACCTCACAAACTACTTTTATACATACAGGTCCTTTAAAAAAAATTAGCATATTGTGATAAAGTTCATTATTTTCTGTAATGTACTAATAAACATTAGATTTTCATATATTTTAGATTCATTACACACCAACTGAAGTAGTTCAAACCTTTTATTGTTTTAATATTGATGATTTTGGCATACAGCTCATGAAAACCCAAAATTCCTATCTCAAAAAATTAGCATATCATGAAAAGGTTCTCTAAACAAGCTATTAACCTAATCATCTGAATCAACTAATTAACTCTAAACACCTGCAAAAGATTCCTGAGGCTTTTAAAAACTCCCAGCCTGGTTCATTACTCAAAACTGCAATCATGGGTAAGACTGCCGACCTGACTGCTGTCCAGAAGGCCATCATTGACACCCTCAAGCAAGAGGGTAAGACACAAAAATAAATTTCTGAACGAATAGGCTGTTCCCAGAGTGCTGTATCAAGGCACCTCAGTGGGAAGTCTGTGGGAAGGAAAAAGTGTGGCAGAAAACGCTGCACAACGAGAAGAGGTGACCGGACCCTGAGGAAGATTGTGGAGAAGGACCGATTCCAGACCTTGGGGGACCTGCGGAAGCAGTGGACTGAGTCTGGAGTAGAAACATCCAGAGCCACCGTGTACAGGCGTGTGCAGGAAATGGGCTGCAGGTGCCGCATTCCCCAGAAACAGCGGCAGAAGCGCCTGACCTGGGCTACAGAGAAGCAGCACTGGACTGTTGCTCAGTGGTCCAAAGTACTTTTTTCGGATGAAAGCAAATTTTGCATGTCATTCGGAAATCAAGGTGCCAGAGTCTGGAGGAAAACTGGGGAGAGGGAAATGCCAAAATGCCTGAAGTCCAGTGTCAAGTACCCACAGTCAGTGATGGTCTGGGGTGCCATGTCAGCTGCTGGTGTTGGTCCACTGTGTTTTATCAAGGGCAGGGTCAATGCAGCTAGCTATCAGGAGATTTTGGAACACTTCATGCTTCCATCTGCTGAAAAGCTTTATGGAGATGAAGATTTCATTTTTTCAGCACGACCTGGCACCTGCTCACAGTGCCAAAACCACTGGTAAATGGTTTACTGACCATGGTATTACTGTGCTCAATTGGCCTGCCAACTCTCCTGACCTGAACCCCATAGAGAATCTGTGGGAGATTGGGAAGAGAAAGTTGAGAGACGCAAGACCCAACACTCTGGATGAGCTTAAGGCGGCTATCGAAGCATCCTGGGCCTCCATAACACCTCAGTAGTGCCACAGGCTGATTGCCTCCATGCCACGCCGCATTGAAGCAGTCATTTCTGCAAAAGGATTCCCGACCAAGTATTGAGTGCATAACTGAACATAATTATTTGAAGGTTGACTTTTTTTGTATTAAAAACACTTTTCTTTTATTGGTCGGATGAAATATGCTAATTTTTTTAGATAGGAAATTTGGATTTTCATGAGCTGTATGCCAAAATCATAAATATTAAAACAATAAAAGGCTTGAACTACTTCAGTTGGTGTGTAATGAATCTAAAATATATGAAAGTCTAATGTTTATCAGTATATTACAGAAAATAATGAACTTTATCACAATATGCTAATTTTTTGAGAAGGACCTGTATGTCAACAACTCCTTTGCATCCATGATCCCTAATCCAACCACCTTAAGTTTGTCTGAACTTTTCCCACACTTCCACTAGAGTCTTTGCTGTCTTGTAAGCCTCTAGGACACTAAGATTATTAGCCATATCTGTCAGTTGTCCACAAGTTTTGTCATTCAACAACAAAGAATGCAATTTCCTGACGTCAGTTTCTCCTAGTCCTTACCTAAAGCTTCCTCAATTGTACCAGTGTACTCTAGAAGACTAAAATTATTTTTCCAGCGAACCCAACTCAGTTTTCAACAGAACTTCCCCACTGGAGATGGCCTTGCGGTTAACCCGGCAGTCGTTTTGAGGCGAAATTTGTGTGTTCGCGATTCGCCGAACATGCAAACCTATGGAGATATTCGCGCCCGCCATATTCTTTTACATTGTGAAGAACTTTGACGCATGACACATCCATCAGGTGGTACAGGACAGCCAATTGAGATGTTTCAGCACATGGACATACGCCCTACCTTATAAATAAACCTGATCTGGCCGTCATTTTACATTCAGTGTTTTGCCAGTGTAGGGAGTGTAGGGAGAGGTTGCTGTGTGGAGCAGGGACAGGCTGTTAGGGACACCAAACGCTAGCTAATAGAGCCACAAAAGTCCTTTTAAGGACTGGTATAGGTGTGCTATCGTTAGGTGTGATACACAGAGGAGTGCGATATACTAATATATATAGTGATCACCTGGAATTCAGGGGCATAGGGGCTAGGGGCTTACTAGGGCCATTTTTATATAGGGTAAGGTACTGGACGGGGTCGCTCTTATCAGGGTGGGTGATCTGTGGTTAGGCTATCAGGGCCAGAATTTTACCCCCCTGTAGGGCAATATCAGGGGCAGTTCTTTGCCCACCCTGTCCTTCAATACCACATCATCACCTAGCCCAGGGATAGATGTTTTTTGCTTTCCCTCCAGGATTCATGGATGTGCACTGGAACCCCCCCGGATTGTGGTAGGACATATGGTTTCTGATTTGGTGCCGCCGAGCACTTGTTATTGGCTACCACATCTATGCTTTTTGCTTAACTTTAATAATGTAATATCTTTTCCATTCACACGTCCGCAAAATGGGTCCGCATCCGTTACGCAATTTTGCGGAACGGGTGCAGACCCATTAATTTTCAATGGGGCTGGAATGTGCTGTCCGCATTCGCATTTGCGGATCTGCATTTGCGGATCCGCACTTCCGCATCCTGCAATTGCAGACAAGATTAGGCATTTTCTCCATCTTATTTGTGCTAATGAAAACGGTCCATTTTTGCCACGTTCTCAAATAAGAATTATATTTGTCCAAATTAGACCACTTAATTTTTTCCATCTTATTTATCTTCATCTTAAACCATTCTCTAATGGTAGGAGTTTCTGAACTAAGCCAGTGCTCGGGAATAGTCGCTTTTTATGCACATATGAGAAACGGGAATAATCTGTCTTTTAAGACTAGATTGTGCCTTTTATAAATGTTGAACAGAATCAACTCTCTATCAATCTCCACTTTAGAACTATATATTTCAGAGCGCCTTTTCCTTCTTCTCTATAATTCTGTATGACTTAGATATCGTCATGACGTGACAATGTTACCCCCTGTTTTGTTTTTATTTTTATTCTTTCCCTTTAACTTTGTATTCTCCCCTTTTATTTTGATTTAAGCACCTTTTCTAGGTTGGATTGGGTGGTGGACCCCTACCTAATTTCTGACATATGAATATTAATTCATAAGACGGAGGGATCCATTTAATTATATAAAAACAGTTTATTATCCTAAAATCACACCAGTAGAAATTACAGTCAGGTCCATAAATATTGAGACATGGACACAATTCTAACATTTCTGGCTCTATACACCACCACAATGGATTTGAAATGAAACAAACTAGATGTGCTTTACCTGCAGACTGTCAGCTTTGATTTGAGGGTATTTACATCCAAATCAGGTGAGCGGTGTAGGAATTACAACTGTTTCAATATGTGCCTACCACTTGTTAAGGGACCAGAAGTAATGGGACAGAATAATAATCATAAATCAAACTTTCACTTTTTAATACTTGGTTGCAAATCTTTTGCAGTCAATTACAGCCCAGCGTCTGGAATGCATAGACATCACCAGACGCTGGGTTTCATCCCTGGTGATGCTCTGCCAGGCCTCTACTGCAACTGTCTTCAGTTCCTGCTTGTTCTTGGGGCATTTTCCCTTCAGTTTTGTCTTCAGCAAGTGAAATGCATGCTCAATCGGATTCAGGTCAGGTGATTGACTTAGCCATTGCATAACATTCCACTTCTTTCCCTTAAAAAACTCTCTGGTTGCTTTTGCAGTATGCTTTGGGTCATTGTCCATCTGCACTGTGAAGCGCCGTCCAATGAGTTTTGAAGCATTTGGCTGAATATGAGCAGTTAATATTGCCCGAAACACTTCAGAATTCATCCTGCTGCTTTTTCTCAGCAGTCACATCATCAATAAATACAAAAGAAGCAGTTCCATTGGCAGCCATACATGCCCGAGCCATGACACTACCACCACCATGCTTCACTGATGAGGTGGTATGCTTAGGATCATGAGCAGTTCCTTTCCTTCTCTGTACTCTTCTCTTCCCATCACTCTGGTTCAAGTTGATCTTGGTCTCATCTGTCCATAGGATGTTGTTCCCAAACTGTGAAGGCTTTTTTAGATGCCATTTGGCAAACGCTAATCTGGCCTTCCTATTTTTGAGGTTCACCAATGGTTTGCATCTTGTGGTGAACCCTCTGCATTCACTCTGGTGAAGTATTCTCTTGATTGTTGACTTTGACACACATACACCTACCTCCTGGAGAGTGTTCTTGATCTGGCCAACTGTTGTGAAGGGTGTTTTCTTCACCAGGGAAAGAATTCTTTGTTGTTTTCCGTGAACTTCCGGGTCTTTTGGTGTTGCTGAGCTTGAAAAGTACTTTATTCAGAATGTTGAGCAGAAAAATACATAGAATAGAATATTCCCCACAAGAGGGTACACTTTACATATATTGCATAGATTGTCTGCAATTACATTTAAGTACCTACATTGGGGTAGGAGGGGGGGAGGTAGGGGAGGGGGGGGAAACTTCCTACTAGAGAAAATGTTATCTGTGACCGAGCCCTTTTAGACGCTAAGGGGAGAACCCTCTGTATTTTTTCCATGGAGACCAAGTAGCTACGAACAAATGAGACCTCTTGGCTTCCCACCCTGCAATCTGCTCAAATCTATATATGGCGTCACACTTTGCTATCCATTGGGAAACAGAGGGGGCCTTACGACTTTTCCAGTTATACGCAATCAAAACTCTTGCAGCTGCAAAGAGTTGGCCTAACAGAGAAGTGACTTGTCTATTACCTTTGATAACCCCTAATAAACCCAATAAGCACCTTTTTTCTGAAGGTAAGATCTGTACATTGCTTATCTTTGAGCATATTTAACAGACTTGTTGCCAGTACGTAAAGATAGCAGGACACGACCACCAGATGTGCAGGAGTGAGCCTTCAGCACCTAGACACCTCCAACACTTCGGGTCACATTCTGGATATATGAGATGTAGCTTTTGAGGCATATAGTACCACCTGGTTATCACTTTATAAAAGTTTTCTTGAAGCTTTACACATCTAGACACCTTAGGTGCATTAGAGCAGAGTTGTGAAATTTCCCTATTTGTAAATTGGATATCAAGGTCTTTTCCCCACATACGGATGAAGCTATATGTGTTGGGTCTGGCCTGGGAAACCAGCATTGAGCATAATTGTGCCAATTTCTTTTTGGGGGGGTACCCTTGCAAGGATCATTTTTTCGAATTGAGTCTTAGAGGCGTTCGGTGAAACTTTTTTCTTTCCTAGGTAGTGTTTAATGCGCAGCTTATGAATTAAAGATAGTGATTTCAGTTTAGGGTGGATATCCCATCCATCTAAGAGAAATCCCGCAGGGTCCAGCGGGTCAACTACCGGAAGGGACATATCTATGATGTTCTCTGGCAGAGTGGAGCTGAAGGCCCCCCCAGAGCCCCATAGGATATCTCTAACCTGAAGCACTGGCGATACTTCATGATTTGAGAGTAATATTCTAGCTAAGTCAGAGTGCCATAATTTCAAGGTGTTTTTCATCATGTTACTAAGAGGTCTGATCTGCTGAGACATATCACTAGGTGGTGAAAGTAGGAAGGTCGTCAGAGGAGGTCTCACATCTCCTGATTCCGCTAAGATGTCTAGTCTATTTTCTGAACACCTTATCCATGGAATGGATTTCTCCCTGGCATGATGTATGAGATTTACTAGCCGAGTGGTATTCATTCGTTCTTCCCTGCCAGCCACAAAACCCACCTGTTCCACGTTGATAAGCCGGGGCAAAAAGGGTTGCAACCTGAGAGCCAGCATTTTAGCATACAGCTTTAGATCTGCTGGCAATAACGAGATGGGTCTGTAGCTGGCACAGGAAGAAGGATCTTTGCCCTTTTTCGGCAGAATGGTTAATCAGGGCCGCCAACATTTGTGGCGGGAGTGAGTTACCCTATATATATATCATTATACACTTTGAGCATTTTAGTTAGTAATATCGAGGAGAAAGTGTTGTAGTAACCAGAGGTTAATCCATCGGGTCCAGGGCATTTATGTTTAGGGACCGTTCTTAAAGCTTTATTTAGTTCTTGTAGCGTGAATGATTTAGCGAAGGACGAAGCCTGATCCTGGGAGATAACTGGGAGCTATAACTGGGATAGCCATCTCTATATTTTCTCTGATCTTATTACGTTTTCCTCCGGATTGCCCCATTCCCTAAGATTGTATATAGAACTATAGAAAGTGCAAAATTGCTTTGCTATAAGGTCTGTGAACATACAGTATAGACCAAAAGTTTGGACACACCTTCTCATTCAAAAAGTTTTCTTTATTTTCATGACTATGAAAATTGTAGATTCACACTGAAGGCATCAAAACTATGAATTAACACATGTGGAATTATATACATAACAAAAAAGTGTGAAACAACTTAAAATATGTCATATTCTAGGTTCTTCAAAGTAGCCACCTTTTGCTTTGATTACTGCTTTGCACACTCTTGGCATTCTCTTGATGAGCTTCAAGAGGTAGTCACCTGAAATGGTCTTCCAACAGTCTTGAAGGAGTTCCCAGAGATGCTTAGCACTTGTTGGCCCTTTTGCCTTCACTCTGCGGTCCAGCTCACCCCAAACCATCTCGATTGGGTTTAGGTCCGGTGACTGTGGAGGCCAGGTCATCCTGCGCAGCACCCCATCACTCTCCTTCATGGTCAAATAGCCCTTACTTTCAAAGTTTTCCCAATTTTTCGAATTGACTGACCTTCATTTCTTTTTTTTTAAAAAAAAAAAAAAAAAAAAGAAGGACATACAAATGAAGTACATGCTATCATGATAACAGGTTATAATGATGACAGGTTAGGTGACAGCTTAAGTACAATAGAATTGCAAGCAGTGGGTGGTAATAAAAGGCATTGAACCCTACATTAATTACTTTCCTTACTGTCAAATATCAGTTCACAGAAAGTTTATGTTACATCCCAGCGGGGAAATAGAATTGCTCTATGTCTTAGTACATAAAGGTTGTCAGGGAGAGGACTATCCTAACAGGGTTTCTAGGAGAAGTTCCTGTATTTGGTCCAGGCACTCCAGCTAGATTTAAAGGATGAGAACCTTTGGTCTTCCCAAGCTGATATCTCCTCAAATCTGTAGATCTGATCTACTTTCTCTATCCAATGAGATATGGAAGGGACCTCAGTTGCCAACCAGAATTTCGGAATAAGTATACGTGCTGCACTTAACATACAATAAAAGAGTTTAGTGGGCTTCCCTCTATGGGAGCAAGGACAAGAGCATAGAAGTGCCAATTGGGGGGACATTGGAACCATTAAATTACAAATTTTGTTGGCCAGTTTAAAGATTTCAGTCCACCATTTCTGTATAAGTGGGCAAGACCACCAGATATGGTAGAATGACCCTCTATGTTCTACACATCGCCAACATGTATCCGACAACATGTATCCGACCCAGACAAAATATATCTACAAGTGATATCTGGAGTCCTATACCAACGAGTCAAGACTTTATAGCTGTTTTCCTGGGTACGGACACATCTGGACGACCTGTGTGGTATTAATAACAGTTGAAAGATTTCTGCTTGAGAGAAACCAACACCTAGGTCCTTTTCCTATTGCCCTATAAAAGCCGGTTTAGCCATATTTATGGGTGAGCTAAGCTTTTTATAAAGTTGAGATATTAGTTTACTATGTCTAGAATGGTCAACCAGTAAGCTTTCAAACCACATTAGTGGTCGTAAGAGAGATTCCATCGGTACATTTTTAGTAATGAATGACCGGAGAAAGGATAGCAGTTGTGGGAAGGGTTTGCATTCTGGGAAAATGTGTAAGATCTCTTTGTTGCTCAATACCTTGCCCTCTTCCCCAAATAGGGAAAGAGCTTTGATAGTGGAGTTCCTAATTGATATAGGTAGACAGTCTCTTAAGTCAGACAAAGCATGAGCTATGATATCTCTTATCTGAAGTAAAGGGGACGGGAGGGGTATCATGTACTGTGTGTTTTGGAGCCAATTCCATGTTGACAATGTCGACCTTACAATTGGATTAAGTGGTTTATTTTGGGCAGGGAATTTTTCCATTCCCACCAAAAGGCCAGAGAGACTCGAGCCAAAGTCACACTGTTCCATGAAGACCCAGGATTTTTCTATAGGGCCTGTTAGCCAGTCTACTACCCGTGATAATGACACAGCTTTCCCATAAAGCTCGGGGTCTGGGAGTCCAATCCCTCCTTTATCCTTAGGTCTACAGAGAACAGAGCAAGCTAGTCGAGCCCTCTTCCCATCCCAAACAAACTTGCTAATTTCCCTTTTAAGTCTAACATAGTATGTTTTGGGAACTGGAATAGGCAAGACCTATGAAGTGACTATATTTTTCCTACCAAACCATGAAAGCGGGGGATTCTTTAATACCAGCAGTTGGTCGCTTATCGATTTCATGAGAGAGGAATAGTTCAAATGGAATAAAGCGGTAGGGTCTGGAACAATCTTAACTCCCAGGTAGGTAATGTAGGGGGTATCCCAATTAAAAGGGGAACTATCTTTTAAGACTTTCCTAAGAGAAGGGGGGAGATCAATGCTTAGAATATGTGATTTGCTCATATTGATTTTAAAGTCAGAGTGAAGACTAAACTGTTCCAGGATATTATATATTAAAGGGGGGGCTTTGGTTGGAATGGTATTCAGTATCAGGAGGTCATCTGCGAACGCAGCCACTTTATGCTCTTGTTGGTCCATTTTGATGCCCTCTATCCCTTTCTCATTTCTAAGCGACTGTAGTAGTGTTTCCATGACCAACACAAAGATCAGTGGTGAGAGTGGGCATCCCTGTCTGGTGCCATTGCGGATAGTGAAGGGCAGGGACAGCGTATCATTTATGATAATAGAAGCTGATGCATTGGTATATAAAGACAATATAGCTTTAATATAAGGTTCAGGAACATTAAAGGCCCGAAGGACTTCAATCATGTAGTCCCAGCTAACCCTATCAAAGGCTTTTTCTGCGTCCGTGCTAAGGAGGACCAGAGGATGGCCTCTTTTTTTAGCATAATATATTGCATTCAAGACCTTGGCAGTGTTATCTCTGCCCTCCCTACCACGGACGA
This sequence comes from Bufo gargarizans, assembly GCF_014858855.1. Taxonomy (NCBI): domain Eukaryota; kingdom Metazoa; phylum Chordata; class Amphibia; order Anura; family Bufonidae; genus Bufo; species Bufo gargarizans. Next base: position 217,597,102 of record NC_058080.1, on the reverse strand, counting down.
AGCCAACTTGATCATTCTTAATTAAGGATGGGAGAAAACCAGAAAGGCGTGTAGCCAAAATTTTTGCTAGTATTTTCAAGTCTAAGTTTAATAAGGATATAGGGCGATAGTTAGCACAAAGAGAACTATCTTTCCTTTCCTTTGGAATAATCGTGATATTTGCCCTGGTCATATCCGAAGAGAGGGGGACACCAGACAGGGAGCTATTATAAACAGATAATAAGTAGGGGCCTAGTATACTTCTAAATGTCCGATAGTATAAAGCAGGGTAACCATCTGGGCCTGGACTTTTCCCGTTTGGTAGCTGTTTAATAGCTGTCATGATCTCATCTAGTGTAAATGGTGCTTGGAGAGTCTGGGATTAAATGTCCGATAGTTTCGGTAAAGATAATGAGGTAAGGTAAGCCTCAACTTATTTTTCTGGGGGAGTCCGAGGGGAATTAATAGTACTATCCTTAGTTTCCTTTATGTTATATAGGGAGTAGTAAAATTTTTGGAACTGTTTAGCTATTTCTGGGGTAGTAAATATTTCTCTTTTATCTGGGGTTCTAATCTTATGGATATAATTATGGGATCTCCTTTTTTTATGCGTTGCATCATAAATTTGGATGCTTTATCCCCGTGTGCATAGTATTTGTACTGTGTATGTAGGTAAAACTTTGCTGAGGTCGTGTTGAGGATGTTTTTCAACCTTGCCTTCACCTCAGAAAGTTCATCAAGGTCTGACTGCAGTAGGGATTTTTTATGCAGAGATTCTAGGCGCTGAATGTTGGACAGAAGTTCATCTATTTGTTTTTTTCTCTCTTTTTTAATTTTAGCTCCTCTGCAAATGAATTGGCCCCTCATATAGGCCTTATGGGTGTCCCACAAAATATGTGGAGAAGTTCCAGGGAGGGCATTAAAGGAGAAAAATTCTTCTAGTGAGGACTTTGTAATCTATATATTTTCCTCCGTGGATATAAGTTGTTCATTTAATCTCCACCTAAATGCCCTAGGTTCCATTGAGGGAGCAAGTATGGTTAGAAAAACCGGCGCATGATCTGAAAGAATCATGTTGCCTATGTGGGTCTGAGTACACAGGCCGAGATGTTCTTTGGATACAAATATATAGTCCAGTCTGTGGTAGGACTGGTGAGGTGAAGAGAAGAAGGTGTAGTCCTGTCTGGTTGGATTGAAAAGACACCAAGCGTCAATCAGTGCGTTATGTTGCAATTTTTTTCTAAGGTGTTTTAGGGCTCTAAAAGAAATTGCAGGTTTCTTGGAAGTTGAGTCAAATAAAGGATCCAATGTTATGTTTAGGTCACCTCCCAGCAGTACCACACCTTCCTTATATGACTCTAAAAGGGAGAGCATCTCTACTAGCCACGAGACCTGATTAGCATTAGGGGCGTATACATTAGAAAAGGTGTACAGTTGATTAGCAATAGTTCCTTTCAGTAGGATATATCTACCATCTGCATCTTGAATGTGCGACACGTATGTGAAAGGGAGTCCCCTCCGAAACCCGATGCTAACACCTCTAGATGCTGCTGAGTCCGAACCACAATGAAACCACTGCGGAAATAGGGATCGGGAGAGATTAGGGTATTTATTAAACTTAAAGTGAGTTTCTTGAAGCATCAGGACTGAGCATTTTTCATTTTTCATATGGGAAAAGATCTGGCTACGTTTAGCTGGTGCATGAAATCCCTTAACGTTAAAGGAAGCTACACATAGGTCAGCCATCTACCATAGGAAAATCAGTCTGCTGTATGCTTTGACAGAACCTGTGTGGGGAGAAACTGTAGGTACTTAGCCTCCCTTGGTGGAGCATCTGGGTTCCAGAGAAGCACCCTCCCCTAATGGAATGCCTCTTAGATACTGGGGATGTAATGTGTCACCCTCATTGGGATCTATAATTTGGATCCTGATAGGTACAAGAACAGGTGGGGAGAATAATAATACAATTATAAATATATTTTCAGAGACAAAAACAGAATGTCCTGAGTGAGATTACTTAATAAAAGAAAAACATGTGCAAAGGGTACTAATACTTATATGATGGATGGTCTAGGAAGTATTATATAAGGAGTCCCCTAATCCTTATTGAGAGGAAGGCGTCTTGGTGTGGAGGAGTTACGGCCTCTTCTTGATCTTTGGGATTTAGCTGGAAGAGGAGTCTCCCACGGGGCAATTGAAGGAAGATTGGTTGCTGTTATATTTTCTTGAATAATGTCCCAGTTTTCAATGTGGAGGTGGTTTATTTGCAGGATGTCAAATGCTTTGGTCAGATCCTGAAAAGATGAGATGGAAAATCTCTGACCATTGAAGAGAAAGGACAAGCCAAAGGGGAATAGCCACTTATACATCACTTTATTATCACGTAGCCACTCAGTTAGTGGTTTCAGAGCTCTTCTTTTCTTTAAGGTGGTTTGTGCCAAGTCCTGAAATATTGAAATAGGGCAATCATCCACACTTATTTGTGGGGCGTTTCTTGCTTTATTCATTATAGCGTCCTTAACAGGGTAATGCAAAAATTTGCAAATAACATCTCTTGGTGGTTCTGATGGTTGGGGTTTAGGGCGTAGTGTTCTGTGTGCCCTTTCTATGATTATTTCATGTGATGAATCTGGGCCTAGCAGCTGCATGCATATGTTTGTTACTGCTTCATGAATTCCATCTGTGCCCACTGTTTCAGGTATGCCCCTAAATCGCAAATTGTTGCGTCTTCCCCTGTTCTCCTGGTCCTCCAGGAGTGTATACAGGGAGTTCAGGTGCTTCTGGTGCTGGGATAGAGTGGAGGCGACATTATTCTGATGCGATATGATCGCCGATTGTGTGTCTTCTAAGACCTCCACTCTCCTTCCTATGTGGCGCATGTCTTATTTAATAGAAGTCAGGTAGGATCTCAGGGGTTCCAGTGCTTCATTCAGAGCGTCTTTTAGGAACGCTCTGGATATAGGCAGGGTATCAGTCCCAGGGGAGGCCTCCCTTACCTTCTCAGAGGCAGCTGCAGGCTTCACACTGTTCCCTGCCGCTCTCGGCGTGCCGGGCGCCATCTTGGATTCTTTTGCCACATGAACTTGAGCGGCTTTCTTCAGGAATTTATCCATGGATTCGTTCGGAATCGCTTCCTTAATGTGTCCCTGCGAGTCCCCTGGTCTGGGGCCACCTATCTTGACCATTTTGGGTCCAAATCGCTGATTGATTAAGGCTGTGAGGGCTTTTTACACAGCAGAGCTGCACTTCAAGCTGCCATCTAGCACTTCAAGCTGCAGGCTCCGCCCCCGACTGACCTTCATTTCTTAAAGTAATGATGGCCACTCGTTTTTCTTTACTTAGAATTTGTATTATGGCAAGAAAAAAGTGTATACACCTGACTTCTCCACAACGCAACTGATGGTCCCAACCCCATTTATAAGGCAAGAAATCCCACTTATTAAACCTGACAGGGCACACTTGTGAAGTGAAAACGATTTCAGGTGACTACCTCTTGAAGCTCATCAAGAGAATGCCAAGAGTGTGCAAAGCAGTAATCAAAGCAAAAGGTGGCTACTTTGAAAAACCTAGAATATGACATATTTTCAGTTGTTTCACACTTTTTTGTTATGTATATAATTCCACATGTGTTAATTCATAGTTTTGATGCCTTCAGTTTGAATCTACAATTTTCATAGTCATGAAAATAAAGAAAACTCTTTGAATGAGAAGGTGTGTCCAAACTTTTGGTCTGTACTGTAAGTGACCGGGAGGATGGATCCTTGATAGAATGTATGTAAGATTTAACTTTACGATTTTTTAGACTGGACATCATGAACTTCGATGCTTTGTCCCCATGTGCATAATATTAAAATTTCGCTGATAAATATAGTTTGGCTACGCGGGTATTCAGTATGTTCTTTAGCGCAGCCCTCAGTCTATTTAAGCTATCTAGCACTTCAGGGGAAACCTGTTTTTTATGTAGTAGCTCCAGCTTTTGTATTTGATCCTGTAAAGACACAATTGAGGCTCTCTTTTTTTATATGCGAGTTCTGGGCAATAAAATGTCCTCTCACTACCGCTTTATGCGCTTCCCAGACCCGACCCGGAGACATACCCTCCGTCTCATTGAGACTGAAGTACTCTTTAATGTGATTTTGTATAGTGAGGATGCTCTCTTGTGTACCCAGCAGAGTTTCATCTAATCTCCATGTAAAATGCGTTTTAGGGAGGGATTTAACTTTAATAGTTAAATACACAGGAGCGTGATCTGACAGTAATATGTTACCTATTGCAGCCTGGGAGCATTCACCTAAAAACCTTGGGGGGACAAATACGTAATCCAAGCGTTGATATGAGACATGTGCCACTGAATAGTATGTGTAGTCTCTTGATGTTGGGTTCATGGCTCTCCATATATCAACTAAGCCTAACTCTGCTATTTTTTTCTTTATCCGTCTGATAGTAACCTGTGACAGCGAGGAGGAGCCTGTCGATGTGTCTATAGTGGGATTTAAGGCTACATTAATATCTCCACCTACTATTATAATACCTTCAGCAAAGTTGTGTAGCGTTGCTAAGGTATTTTCCAACCAGATCACCTGCGCCACATTGGGAGTATATACAGTACAGACCAAAAGTTTGGACACACCTTCTCTTTTTTTTTTGTAAATTCTTTATTTTCTGAGTTTTTCAGTCAAGAAACAGACATACATTGGCCTATTGGCCAAAAAGAAATGGAATTACATCAAGCCAATGGTACATGTATACAAGCAAAAAAGATAGCAATAACTTGAGGTAACATCATGCAGCCATATATGGTAGTACATTTTATAGGAACAAGATCAGACTTCTATATGGCTCCTCGAGGCGTGAAGTATTGACTAGAAAGTAGTCTGGTGGAGCGCCTAAGGAAGCTAAGGCTGCCTGGATAATATACACAATTATAAAATACATTATAGAGGTAAGATAAGAAAGAAGAGAAAGAAGAAAAGGCAGGGAAAGAGAGAGAAAGAAAAGGAGAACGGGGGTTTAGATAAAGAAGAGGGGAAGAGGGGAAGAGGGGGGGGTTGGGGGGGAGTATAGGCTGTGGTCATATAGCTTCAGTACGCAATGAGATTATATGTAGGTGAAAGGGCAAGCCCCTAAATTGAGGCACCGGTCAGGCGATGTTAACTCACTATTAATTGGCCATGTGGTCACCAGGTTAATTTATACACTGCCCGTCACCCATCAGCCTCCAAGGGAGCCAGGTTTTCATAAATTTCTCGTGGTTCCGGTTAATCCAACTGGTCATTTCTTCAAATTGACAAATTTGGTTTACCTTAGTTATCCATTCCTTTACTGAGGGAGCGTTGGTGTCTTTCCAGTAAAGAGGTATGATGGCTTTGGCTGCAGCAATGAGATGGGTTACTAGGTTGTGCTTTGATGGTCTGTAAAGTTCGGTTGGGTGTGAGAAAAGTACCATCTTAAGTGTAATTTTAAGCTCAATAGGCGAGACTTTATTTATGGTCTTATTAACGTCATCCCAGAAAGGAGTGATTAGGGGGCATGTCCACCATATGTGGGAGAAAGATCCCTCTCCCTCACCACATCTCCAGCAAGCCCGATCAGGGGATAGACCGCACTGAGTATAAGAACTCAGGGGTCCTATACCATCTGGATAGGAGCTTGAAATGATTCTCCTGTAATCTTGTGTACGGCGATGATCCATGCGAGAAAGCTAGGAGTTGTTTAAGTTCCTGCTCTGAGAAAGCATCGACTAGCTCCCTTTCCCAGTCTCTGACATATAAGGGTTTTTTCTCCTCACCCTCGGCTCCTACCAAGGTGTAGATCGCTGAGATTTTTCTCTGTTTACGAAGTGAGGATAGGAGAGTTTTTTCAAACTCTGTCAGTTGCCTCGCTGAGTTGAGCTTCTCTCTCAATCCTCCGCACACAGCACCTATATATGCCCTTGTGAGAAAAAAGCTAGGAGAGTTTTTTAATCGTTCTGGAATCCTGCTTAAAATTGACGTTTCTGTGTCTGGTATTAACTCCCCCAGTCTGACCTGAGCTAGAAGCGACCATATTTCCTGGTGGATATCTCTGTTGATACCTAAGAGGTCTGGGATGAGGTTTGCAGGCATTAGGGGGGACGGGTCAGGTGCTAGCTTTTTACCTAGCTCCTGCCATGTCTCTCTTATCCCTTTCAATAGGGGATCCATAGTGCTACCCTTATTTTGACCAGTATCACTCAGCCAGAGAAGCCGTTGAAGTGTAGGTCCAACACTAAATTTCATAAGCTCCAATACATTTGGTTGTCTCTGGGGGTCTACTGATTCCAGCCATCTATTTAGTTGGATTGCTTGATAATATCTTGAGACGTCTGGAAGTCCTAAACCGCCTCTCGCTCTGCTCCTGACTAACAGGTCTGGAGCTAGTCTGGGTTTTTTCCCATTCCACAGGAATTTCAGGAAAAGTTTCCTAATTTCCAGAAAGAATGTTTTTGGTAAGTGAATTGGTACAAGTTGCATGGTGTATAGGATCTTGGGAAAAAATATAAGCTTTGATCACATTCTTTCTACCAATCAAAGATAAATAAGGCAGGTTATATTTCAGCAGTAGTTGTGTTATATCCTTTTGAGGGTAGTGTAATTACATTTGAATAAATCATCTAGATTTTTGGGGATCTTTATTCCTAGATATTTTATTGGGCCTTTGGACCAATGAAAAGGAAGGCTGTTCTGTAAAGAGGTAGCTTTGAAGTCAGTGAGTCAGATGTTCAGGATTTCAGATTTAGAGTGGTTGACTTTAAAGTCAGATATCTGGCTAAACATCTCAATCTTTTTGACCAGTTGGTCAAGCCCTTTATCTGGGTTGGTCACCAGGAATAGAAGGTCATTTTAGTTCTCCCCTTATATGCTTTACGCCCCTCTATTTCTTGAGTCTGTCTGACTAACTGTATGAGTGTCTCTACGACTAGGATAAATAGGGAGGGTGATAATGGACATCCTTGCCTGGTCCCATTTGATATTTCAAATGTTAGGGACAATGTTCCATTAACTTTTAGTCTGGCATGTGGTTGTTGATAAAGTGTGAATATTGATTGAATGAAGGGTCAGGAATAGCAAATCTCTCTAACGTCAGTTTGATGAAGTTCCAGTTGACCCTGTCAAATGCCTTTTCAGCGTCAATGCTCAGCAGGGTCCACGGGAACCTCTTTGTCTTGGCGGCATGGATTGCGTGGAAGATCCGATGAGTATTGTCCCTCCCCTCTCTACCCAGGACAAATCCCGACTGTTCTGGGCCAATTAGGTAAGGAAGTATTTTACGTAGCCTCGACGCCAATATTTTGGCCCAGATTTACAGGTCTAGGTTAAGGAGAGAGATCGGCCTATAGCTTCCACAGTTCTGGGGGTCCTTGCCTTCTTTATGGATAAGTGTTACATACGATTACTGTGTCTGTCTAGGCAACGAACCTCCTTGCAGTAATATATTGCATACATCTGTGAACCGGGGGGTTAGAATATCCTGAAAGCTTCTGTAGTACAGTAGGGGTAGGCCGTCTGTGCCTGGGCTCTTACCCGGGGGGAAACTGCGAATGATCGAAGACACTTCCTCTAGAGTGACCGGGGAAGTTAAGAGAGCCATGTCCTCTTGGCGGACTGTCGGGAGCCTGAGGGAGTTTAAAAATTCGCTAATATTAGTCTGTCTGGGGACAGTTTGGTCTATAGACAAAGGCTTATTTAGGGTGTATAACCCCTCATAGAACTGTTTAAAGGCTCTTGCTATTTCAGGAGTGTCCTGGGTAACTTTACCATCAGGCTGTTTTATTTTGGGAATGTAAGTTACATTTTTTGTCTTTTTTAGCAGTGAGGACATTAACTTACCCCCTTTGTTTCCGTGCGCATATACTTTATGCTGAAAATTCAATATTTGTTTCCTTACTTTCTGAGCCAGGAGGTTTTTGAGTTGGAGTCTAAGTTCTGCTAGTTCCCCCTGTTTCTGTCTACAGGCAGACATTTTGTCTAATTTCTCTAGCGACATTATTTGGGCTAGTATGGAGTCGACCTTCTTCTGATGTTCCTTCTTTACTCTAGTGCCTATAGATATGAAGCAGCCTCTGATGTAGGCCTTATGTGCCTCCCACTCCATAGGTGAGGTGCTGTGTGCAGAGGAATTGATTTTGAAGTACAACTCTAGTTGAGACCTAATCTGGTTGAGGTGTAGTTTGTTGTTCAACAGGGATTCGTTAAGTCTCCAGTTCCATTCTCTCCTTGGTAGTGAGGCCAGGGCGAGGGTCAAATGGCATGGTGCATGATCGGAGATGGTGGACACACCTTCTCTTTTAAAGAGTTTTCTTTATTTTCATGAAAATTGTAGATTCACACTGAAGGCATCAAAACTATGAATTAACACATGTGGAATTATATACATAACAAAAAAGTGTGAAACAACTGAAAATATGTCATATTCTAGGTTCTTCAAAGTAGCCACCTTTTGCTTTGATTACTGCTTTGCACACTCTTGGCATTCTCTTGATGAGCTTCAAGAGGTAGTCACCTGAAATGGTTTTCACTTCACAGGTGTGCCCTGTCAGGTTTAATAAGCGGGATTTCTTGCCTTATAAATGGGGTTGGGACCATCAGTTGAGTTGTGGAGAAGTCAGGTGGATACACAGTTGATAGTCCTACTGAATAGACTGTTAGAATTGTATTATGGCAAGAAAAAAGCAGCTAAGTAAAAAAAAACGAGTGGCCATCATTACTTTAAGAAATGAAGGTCAGTCAGTCCGAAAAATTGGGAAAACTTTGAAAGTGTCCCCAAGTGCAGTCACAAAAACCATCAAGCGCTACAAAGAAACTGGCTCACATGCGGACCGCCCCAGGAAAGGAAGACCAAGAGTCACCTCTGCTGCGGAGGATAAGTTCATCCGAGTCACCAGCCTCAGAAATCGCAGGTTAACAGCAGCTCAGATTAGAAACCAGGTCAATGCCACACAGAGTTCTAGCAGCAGACACATCTCTAGAACAACTGTTAAGAGGAGACTGTGTGAATCAGGTCTTTATGGTAGAATATCTGCTAGGAAACCACTGCTAAGGACAGGCAACAAGCAGAAGAGACTTGTTTGGGCTAAAGAACACAAGGAATGGACATTAGACCAGTGGAAATCTGTGCTTTGGTCTGATGAGTCCAAATTTGAGATATTTGGTTCCAACCACCGTGTCTTTGTGCGACTATACATGCCTGGTTCCCACCGTGAAGCATGGAGGAGGAGGTGTGATGGTGTGGGGGTGCTTTGCTGGTGACACTGTTGGGGATTTATTCAAAATTGAAGGCATACTGAACCAGCATGGCTACCACAGCATCTTGCAGTGGCATGCTATTCCATCCGGTTTGCGTTTAGTTGGACCATCATTTATTTTTCAACAGGACAATGACCCCAAACACACCTCCAGGATGTATAAGGGTTATTTGACCATGAAGGAGAGTGATGGGGTGCTGCGCCAGATGACCTGGCCTCCACAGTCACCGGACCTGAACCCAATCGAGATGGTTTGGGGTGAGCTGGACCGCAGAGTGAAGGCAAAAGATCCAACAAGTGCTAAGCATCTCTGGGAACTCCTTCAAGACTGTTGGAAGACCATTTCGGGTGACTACCTCTTGAAGCTCATCAAGAGAATGCCAAGAGTGTGCAAAGCAGTAATCAAAGCAAAAGGTGGCTACTTTGAAGAACCTAGAATATGACATATTTTCAGTTGTTTCACACTTTTTTGTTATGTATATAATTCCACATGTGTTAATTCATAGTTTTGATGCCTTCAGTGTGAATATACAATTTTCATAGTCATGAAAATAAAGAAAACTCTTTGAATGAGAAGGTGTGTCCAAACTTTTGGTCTGTACTGTAGGTTACCAAGTGTTACTTTCTAAGTGCCCAAGGTCCTTTTCAGAAACAAGTAACGCCCCTAATCATCATGAAGGGTTGAATGCACCACCAGCGGAGTGTTTTTATGGATTGCTATTGAAACTCCTTTTGAGGCCCCAGAAGGGGAGGTACTGTGAAACCATTGGTTATATGTCATGTTCCTTTTTAAAGTGAGTTTCCTGCAGAAATGCAATGCTTACTTTCTGTTTATTAAGAAGCTGACAAATTTGAGTTCGCTTGGGTGGTGCATTCAATCCCCTCACATTATAGGTACATAGTTTATCTTAGCCATAAAAATTCTAAGATACCTGCTACCTGCCAATCATAGATAGGACTAACTTGTCTTAAGCCTTCGGTGCAATAAGTAGAAAGAATGGGAGGGGGGAGGGAGGGTGTAATACATACAAAACATATAAACATTTTTAAGATTAGCATTGGTAAAGCACTAGTAACCCATAGCATGAATCCAACATTGCATTTTAAAGACCTAAATGCTATCGTGGTCATCTAGCGGGGGTGAAGAGGACCAATTACCGGGTCCTGTGTGTGGAGAACGAGTAGATAGACATAAATGGGGATAACTAAGCTGTAAACCTAACATAAGAGACAATATGAAGTACTCAGCTACCGCAGCGAGCTGACAGAAGCCGAATAAGAACAGTACGACTACTGCTACAGGAAACTGGCTCAAAAACTAACGTGTGAGATTGTGCATAGGAGACTTATCTCTAAACTGTCTATGGGAATGGGCAACTAATGGGACCCCAAACTCGAACCAGACCGTAACGAGCCGATAAAACAGCTGTAACAAGGGGCTATCCCACTTTTGGAAGAAACTGGAGCGTAACGAGTCTCTCTATTTCCAATCTTGGGTTAGTCGGCAGGGGATCTCCCGACCTCCTCCCCCTGCGACGGTCCCTCAGCCGACCCACAGGGATCCACGGATCAACCCCTGGTAAGTCTGGAAGGTCCGTCAGGTCTTTCGCCGAGTTCCAATCAGGGATATTCAAGGAGGCGATTTCCAGTACGTCACATACTAGAGGAATGTCTGCTGGTGAACGCACAGTTAATTTCCGGCCTGGGGCATTTAGCAGCAGTCCAAACTGATGAAGCCAACGGTAGCTGATGTTCTTTCCCCTTAAGACATCTAAGAGCGGCTTCAGCATCCTTCTCTTTTGAAGGGTAATAGGAGATAGATCTTGAAAAATTAACACTCCTGTGTCCCCGAAGGGGATAGATTTTTTAGTTCTAGCCGCCCCCTTTATTATCTGGTCTTTAGACAAGAAGCTGGATAAACAGCATATCACATTCCCCGGGGGTTCCCTTTGTTTCGGGGGAGGGCGCAAGGCCCTATGCACTCTGTCCATGGTCAGGTCTCCCACTGAGTAGGGGGCCTACCAGCGTTGTAAAAAGTTCAGTTACCGCTCCACGCAGAGCCTCAGGCCCTATTGCTTCTGGCAGGCCTTTCAGCCGTAGGCTGTTGCGGCGCCCGCGGTTATCTTGATCTTCCATCATCTCATACAGGTGATTGATGTGTGCCTGGGTTCTATCCAAGCTACTAGCCACTGCCGCACTGTGAGTTATAATGGATTCTTGTTGGCCTTCCACCGCATCCACGCTTTCTTTCACTTGCCTGAGGTCACATTTGAAGTCCTGCAGGTCTTTGCGGAGAGGGGATATTGTATTCGCCAAGAGGTCCTTCATAAACTTTCTCGATATTGGCAAGTTCTCTCCCTCCAGCTCTGGCTCATGCTCACTTTCTCTGTCGGCGTCTGCAGACATCTTCGAAGCTGCAGGGGTTTCCGCTCTAGGCGCCATCTTGGAAGCTTGTTTACCCCCAGCTGTGCTCTGCTTTCCCCGTGTCCGGTGCCGGGTTTGTTCGGTCCCAGGGCGTTTTTGGACCTGTCTCTCAGAGTCTTGCCCATTTTCTGGCTTGTATTCGGATCAGATTAAGCTCGTTTCCACTGGACCCAGAGCAGAGCTCACAGCGGCATGTGTTTCTCGCTCTGCTGCCACCCTCCCCCCCCCCCCTTCCCCCGGCTTTCCGTCTTTTTAAGAATGTTCCAAACAGTTGTTTTGGCCAGGCCTAATGTTTTTTCTATTTCTCTGATGGGTTTGTTTTGTTTTTTCAGCCTAATGATGGCTTGCTTCACTGATAGTGACAGCTCTTTGGATCTCATCTTGAGAGCTGACAGCAACAGATTCCAAATGCAAATAGCAGACTTGAAATTACAACAAAAACTCTGGGCCATTTATCTGCTCATTGTAATTGGGATAATAAGGGAATAACACACACCTGGCCATCGAACAGCTGAGAAGACAATTGTCCCATTACTTCTGGTCCCGTAACAAGTGGGAGGCACATATGCAAACTGTTGTAATTCCTACACCGTTCACCTGATTTGGATGTAAATACCCTCAAATTAAAGCTGACAGTCTGCAGTTAAAGCACATTTTGTTTGTTTCATTTCCATTGTGGTGGTGTATAGAGCCAAAAATGTTAGAATTGTGTCAATGTCCCAATATTTATGGACCTGACTGTATTTGTTTTAATAGCGTTTTGTCACTCTGGCTGCAGTATCGCAGCAGAACCGCATACAACTGCTGCACAATAAAATTGCACTATAATATACTTTCTATGTTAGAAAGTATATTTTAAGTATATTATGCACCTCACTAAGTCACACCTACCGATAGCACACCTATACCAGTGCTTAAAAGGAATTTTGTGGCCCTATTAGCTAGCGTTTTGTGTCCCTAACAGTCTGTCCCTGCTCCACACAGCAACCTCTCCCTACACTAACAAAAGACTGAATGTAAAATGGCGTCCAGATCAGGTTTATTTATAAGGTAGGGGGTTTATCCATGTGCTGAAACGTCTCAATTGGCTGTCCTGTACCACCTAATAGATGTGTCATGGGTCAAAGTTCTTCAGAATGTAAAAAAATATGTTAGGAGGGAATATCGCCATATTTTCGCCTGTTCGGCAAAAAGCAAACAAGCAGAGTTCACTGCAAAACTACCCCTGGGCGAACTGCAAGGCCATCTCTATCTGTGACACTGTAAGCCAGTGATGGCAAACCTTTTAGAGACCTATTGCCCAAACTGCAATCCAAAACCCACTTATTTATCACAAAGTGCCAACACAGCAATTTAACCTGAATTCTGAAAAATATCAGCCATGTTAATCTGTCGAGGCATGGCTTAACACAGTCCCATTAGTGGCCCCGTTATTAATAATATCCCAGTAGTGGCCACCAGGATTAATAAGGCCCCTTTTAGTGGCCCCCAGTATTATTAATCCTCTATTAATGGCCCTCGGTATTAATAAGATCTCGAGTATTAATAAAGCCCTTATTAGTGGCCTCCAGAATTAATAAGCTTAGTGGCCACTTCTGTCTGAGAACATCCTGCTTGATGCCTCGCAATAGAGAGGTACTGTTGATCATTTGTTAGGTGTCTCTGTGCTTTGTTGTATTACATTAGACAGTTAACTAATAAATAAATAAATATATATATATATATATATATATATAATTTAGAAAAAGTTAGGGGGAGATAGTCAGTGTAGGTTAGATTGATCTATAGTGTAGCTGATAGGTCCTGCTGTCCATACATACATGCTACAGACATAGTGCTGTGATGTCACAAGTTGCAAGTATTGCGAAAAAATATGAGCATCATTAATTGCCAAAAATTTGCAAGAGCAAATATATTGGAGCACTCTATTTGCATATAAAGCTATTCTAATGTTCTGCCGTGCCAACCATTTTCTCCAGTCTCAGGAAACTAATACCAGCTTGAAAAATTTAGCATAAGAGACCCACGCCTGTATTTCTTGCTCATCACGCAAATATTACATTGCAGATTTTTATAATTCGAATATTGCCCCTGCCGCTCATCACTAGTTAAAATGTGAACAGCATGATGATGAGGACTGTTTAAATACCAATTCTAATTGAACCAGGAAATTTATTGGGCAATTCATGGGTCAAATACCTGTTGTGAATTTTGCTCTTAAGCTCCTTTTTAGAGAACAGCAAGTTGTGCAAAAAAGTACTGAAACACTTAACAGTTGGACACCACAGATAAAGATAGTCCAGACGGCACCACTACCCTTGTAACACGCTGGTAATAGTAAATAAATGTCCTCTGTGAAAGTCGGGTATCAAGCGGCAATGCGGAGGTGCCTGCTTGCAATAGCGAATATAATAGTGCAAAAAATAGAAAAAATCAGCGGCACTCACCAGTTGCAGGTTTTCAACATATAATTACTTTTATTGTGACAATAGGTACATGCTTTTACAGGGCTGGGGCGGAAGAGCCTTTCATTGAAATAAAAAAACCGCCTAGGCGGTGTGTGACAGCGACGGCCGTTTCGCACAATATGTGCCTCTTCCGGCTACCTGAATTTTCTCGATTTCGAACAGTTGGACATGTGCATTCAAAAGTTTAGAGAAGGTTACATTAAGTTCACCCGTAAAGGTTAGAGTGCATTTTAGGTTCATCCTGAAATTTTACTACCCACAAGCCAAATATCCGTAACTCTTTGTGAGTAGTATATATACACACACACACACACACATATATAAATATATATATATATATATATATATATTCTAAGAAGTTCTATCAAATACATTTTTGGTAAAAATGGTTGCAACATCCCTATCAGCAGGGGTCTTTCTTATGTTTTGGCCCTGAAATGGTGCTTAAAACAATACAAATAAAAAGAAGACACCAAAATCTTCTCCATTATTTCCGAGGCTGGTGTTTAAGGGCTCTTTCACATCTGCGTTCTTTTCTTCCGGCATAGAGTTCCGTCGTTGGGGCTCTATGCCGGAAGAATCCTGATCAGTTTTATCCTAATGCATTCTGAATGGAGTCAAATCCGTTCAGGATGCATCAGGATGTCTTCAGTTCCGGACCGGGACGGTTTTTGGCCGGAGAAAATACCGCAGCATGCTGCGCTTTTTGCTCCGGCCAAAAATCCTGAAGACTTGCCGCAAGGCCAGATCCGGAATTAATGCCCATTGAAAGGCATTGATCCGGATCCGGCCTTAAGCTAAACGTCGTTTCGGCGCATTGCCAGATCCGACGTTTAGCTTTTTCTGAATGGTTACCGCTAAAGTCCTGGCAGCCATGGTAAAGTGTAGTGGGGAGCGGAGGAGCAGCATACTTACCGTCCGTGCGGGTCCCGGGGCGCTCTAGAGTGACGCCAGGGCGCCCCAAGCGCATGGATCACGTGATCGCATGGCACGTCATCCATGCGCATGGGGCGCTCTGACGTCATTCTGGAGCGCCCCGGGAGCCGCACGGACTGTAAGTATACTGCTCCCCCGCTCCCTACTACTACTATGGCAACCAGGACTTTAATAGCGTCCTGGCTGCCATAGTAACACTGAACGCATTTTGAAGACGGATCCGTCTTCAAATGCTTTCAGTACACTTGCGTTTTTCCGGATCCGGCGTGTAATTCCGGCAAGTGGCGTACACGCCGGATCCGGACAACGCAAGTGTGAAAGAGGCCTAAGTCAGAATGCACACTACGGCTAAATACAAGATACTGTTACAAACTGTAGAACCAGGATAATAAATGTTGATTTTTGTTTCTCTGTTAATACCTGCTTTGTTGCATTTTCTTCTTTGTTTTTTATTTTAAATCCTGTGAAACACAAAAAGAATTAACAAATCTCCTAAATGCTGTTATGAGTAGGGATGAGCGAACTGTTTTTGTAAAAGTCCGGGTTCGGGTTCGGTGTTCGGCGCTTTCTTGGAGCTTTTTGAAAGGCTGCAAAGCAGCATATCAACAAGCGTCATACTACTTGCCTCAAGAGGCCATCACAGCCATGCCTACTTTTGGCATGGCTGTGATTGGCCAGTGCAGCATGTGACCCAGCCTCTATTTAAGCTGGAGTCACGTAGCGCCGCACGTCACTCTGCTCTGATCAGTGTAGGGAGAGGATGCAGCTGCTGCTGTTAGGGTGAGATTAGGCAGTGATTTGCTCTTTCAAAACACTTAATGAAGTGATCGATCTACAGCTGTGAATCATTCAACCTCTGCTATTTAATTGCTCACAGTTTTTCTGTCACTTTTTTCTGGGCTGATCGGCGGCCATTTTATGTCTTGTGGTGCGCCAGCACAAGCTGCCACCAAGTACATTCAACCATCAATAGTGTTTTTTTTTTGTTTTTTTTTTGCTATATCCTACATCAGGGGCTTGGCTGTGCTTGCTATTTTATTGAGGGGTGAAATACAATTGCCAAAATAGCAGTACCCTAAATACCAAATACCCTAAATCTGGTGTTTTCAGCTGTGGCTAGCCAATTGCAATACTGTCTGCTGTCTGGCAAAGGATATATTTTTTTCTGGGTTGAAATACAATTCCCAACTTAGCAATTACCTAAATCAGTGGTTTCTGCTGTATGAGGCTAAGTTTAAATCTATCCATAAAAGGGTATATTTCATTGAAGGTGCTAATAGGGTCATTCTCAATAACTTCACACGCTACAATGCATCTCCAAGTTTAATTCTGTCCGTAAATGTATACCTGTCATCCAGCGCCTAAATAATAGGCCTACAATTTATATTCAGCTAAATCTGTGGTTACTGCTGTGCCTGTATTAATGTAATATGGTACCTAAATAGATAGCCAGATAGTGTTAGGTGCCTGTAAAAAAGGCCTGAATTTGGGCCAAATAATTTTTTTCTTATTGTGGTGAATGGTAACAATGAGAAAAACATCTAGTAAGGGACGCGGACATGGTCGTGGTGGTGTTAGTGGACCCTCTGGTGCTGGGAGAGGAATTGGCCGTTCTGCCACAGCCACACGTCCTAGTGTACCAACTACCTCAGGTCCCAGTAGCCGCCAGAATTTACAGCGATATTTGGTGGGGCCTAATGCCGTTCTAAGGATGGTAAGGCCTGAGCAGGTACAGGCATTAGTCAATTGGGTGGCCGACAGTGGATCCAGCACGTTCACATTATCTCCCACCCAGTCTTCTGCAGAAAGCGCACAGATGGCGCCTGAAAACCAAGCCCATCAGTCTGTCACATCACCCCCATGCATATCAGGGAAACTGTCTGAGCCTCAACTTATGCAGCAGTCTCTTATGCTGTTTGAAGACTCTGCTGGCAGGGTTTCCCACGGGCATCCACCTAGCCCTTCCCCGGCGGTGGAAGACATAGAATGCACTGACGCACAACCACTTATGTTTCCTGATGATGAGGACATGGGAATACCACCTCAGCATGTCTCTGATGATGAAACACAGGTGCCAACTGCTGCGTCTTTCTGCAGTGTGCAGAATGAACAGGAGGTCAGGGAGGAAGACTGGGTGGAAGACGATGTAGGGGACGATGAGGTCCCAGACCCCACATGGAATGAAGGTCGCGCCACTGACTTTCAGAGTACGGAAGAAGAGGCAGTGGTGAGACCGAGCCAACAGCGTAGCAAAAGAGGGAGCAGTGGGCAAAAGCAGAACACCCGCCGCCAAGAGAGTCAGACTGCTACTGGCCACCGCCATCTGGGACCGAGCACCCCAAAGGCAGCTTCAAGGAGTTCCCTGGCTATGACATGAAGTCTGAATCTCTGCTATGGGACCTCTCTCCTCTGTCTGGGTGCCGGGGCCTAAATATCTGACAGTGGCCTGTTCCAGTGGTGGGTGACATGAAGCCTGATTCTCTGCAATGAGACCTCTCTCCTCTGTCTGGGTGCCAGGGCCTAAATATTTGACAGTGGCCTGTTCCAGTGGTGGGTGACATGAAGCCTGATTCTCTGCTATGACATGAAGCCTAATTCTCTGCAATGGGACCTCTCTCCTCTGTCTGGGTGCTGTGGCCTAAATATCTGACAATGGCCTGTTCCAGTGGTGGGTGATGTGAAGCCTGATTCTCTGCAATGACTTGAAGCCTGATTCTCTGCAATGACATGAAGCCTGATTCTCTGCTATGACATGAAGCCTAATTCTCTGCTATGACATGAAGCCTGATTCTCTGCTATGGGACCTCTCTCCTCTGTCTGGGTGCCAGGGCCTAAATATCTGACAATGGCCTGTTCCAGTGGTGGGTGACGTGAAGCCTGATTCTCTGCTATGACATGAAGCCTGATTCTCTGCTATGGGACCTCTCTCCTCTGTCTGGGTGCCGGGGCCTAAATATCTGACAGTGGCCTGTTCCAGTGGTGGGTGACATGAAGTCTGATTCTCTGCAATGGGACCTCTCTCCTCTGACTGGGTGCCGGGGCCTAAATATCTGACAATGGCCTGTTCCAGTGATGGGTGACGTGAAGACTGATTCTCTGCTATGACATGAAGCCTGATTCTCTACTATGACATGAAGCCTGATTCTCTGCTATGACATGAAGCCTGATTCTCTGCTATGGGACCTCTCTCCTCTGTCTGGGTGCCGGGGCCTAAATATCTGACAGTGGCCTGTTCCAGTGGTGGGTGACATGAAGCCTTATTCTCTGCAATGGGACCTCTCTCCTCTGTCTGGGTGCCGGGGCCTAAATATCTGACAATGGCCTGTTCCAGTGGTGGGTGACGTGAAGCCTGATTCTCTGCTATGACATGAAGCCTGATTCTCTGCTATGGGACCTCTCTCCTCTGTCTGGGTGCAGGGCCTAAATATCTGACAATGGCTTGGTCCAGTGGTGGGTGACGTGAAGCCTGATTCTCTGCTATGACATGAAGCCTGATTCTCTGCTATGGGACCTCTCTCCTCTGTCTGGGTGCCGGGGCCTAAATATCTGACAATGGCCTGTTCCAGTGGTGGGTGACGTGAAGCCTGATTCTTTGCTATGACATCTAGCCTGATTCTCTGCTATGGGACCTCTCTCCTCTGTCTGGGTCCCGGGGCCTAAATATCTGACACTGGCCTGTTCCAGTGGTGGGTGACGGTAAGCCTGATTCTCTGCTATGACATGAAGCCTGATTCTCTGCTATGACATGAAGCCTAATTCTCTGCTATGACATGAAGCCTGATTCTCTGCTATGGGACCTCTTTCCTCTGTCTGGGTGCCGGGGCCTAAATATCTGACAATGGCCTGTTCCAGTGGTGAGTGACGTGAAGCCTGATTCTCTGCTATGACATGAAGCCTGATTCTCTGCAATGGGACCTCTCTCCTCTGTCTGGGTGCCGGGGCCTAAATATCTGACAGTGGCCTGTTCCAGTGGTGGGTGACGTGAAGCCAGATTCTCTGCTATGGGACCTCTCTCCAATTGATATTGGGTAATTTTTATTTATTTTATTTTTATTTTTATTCATTTCCCTATCCACATTTGTTTGCAGGGAATTTAACTACATTTTGCTGCCTTTTGCAACCCTCTAGCCCTTTCCTGAATCTGCGACTTCTTACCTGCTCACGCAAGGTCTAAAAAGGGGGCATGGCATTGGCGGGGAACGGAACAGGCTGGTAGGCCCATCTCATTCATAATTTTCTACAAATGTTTTAGGTGTAGAACATGGTCTATATGTAAGACAGCTCGGAAGCTTAGAATCACTGCTGGATTCACTGAAGTTATATAAATGCCAGCACCTCTACATACATTCGGCGAACCACCGCCAGCTATACAGCTTATTAAGACTGGTGTCTAAAAAGCTGGTCTTAATAAATGTGTCCCTTATTTTTTTTTTTTTTATACTTTCTGTAAATGTCTTTTTTTTTAGTGATCTCAGAATCACTTGTATACATAAAAGTGTTCCAAAGTTATTACCAAATAATATGACACATCAGATTTCATATATGGTTTAGATCCTGAACAAGCCTATTTGAAATATTCCCTTGTAATACAGTGTGAGGTCTGGTGTCTGTATTCTGTCTATCTGTCTGTTTTCATTTCTATTGTGTGAGATGCCATGGCCTATCGTTCTTTGCAGTAATACTCATGTATATAGGCCTGATGTGTTAAAGCAGTCTTTACCATAAGGAGTCTATTGCTGCTCAGATAGTGAAAAAAATCCTAAAACATAGATTGTTTAATAGAGTGGGCATTTCAAACAACTATAGTGCTATGGTTTCCAATGACAAAATATTTAATATTTGGTTTACTTATATTGTTTCTTATAAATTACACAAAAAGTTATAGACAATTTATAAAGTTGCAATTCGTGAAAAGTGTATTCCTTGGTGGATTCAGCTAAATGTATGCTATAAATCAGATTGAGAAGAGATTGTCTGAATTATTAAATAACTCCATTCAGATTAAAATTATAAAGTCTTAAAACATACAACATAAATAGTTAAATAGGAGAGGTGCTCTAGTCTAAAATGATTCACCCTTCAAGAATGCAAAAGTAATGTATGGTACTTGAAGACTGGCACACTCAACATATGGGACCCTATGGATTAATCCAAATCGCAAAGTTTATTGTACATATACATAAAAGAATAAAAGGTAACTGTCACAACCAGACAGCTGAGAAGCTCTGACAGAGGTCTTTCAGAACCTCCTCCTTGACTTTGTTGTGGTATTCAGTTTCTCATCTCGTTAGCCTCTCTCAGCTGTCATGTGTTGGACTAATTGCTTCCCTTTAAATTCATCCCCAGAATGCTTTTCTGGGCGGCTTATATTTCTTCCTGGAGTGTGTGTGCACGCTGGTCTTGTTCTCCTGTCTGCTACAAAAGCTAAGTGTTGAACATTTATCTGTTACTTTCTGTTTGCTGGATCCCAGGTGACCCTGACTCCCTCCGTATCTTGTGTAGGGAGCCGGTGGACGTGTCCCCTCACTATCGTAGGGTGCTCAGGGGTTATATAGTCAAGGTACGTGGATATGCAAACCTCCACCATTCGGATCTTTGCATAGGCTGAGCAACCAGGGAAAGTGCCAGGTCTTCTGCAGGGGTCCCCCCTTGGTTCCTTAGTTTTTGGATCCAGCAAGTCATTTATGCATGTTGCTTTGCCTTGTTTCCTGTACACCGTCCGTGACAGTAACTTTTTAAAGTTTGATATAAATGATATCACTTGATTGCTATTTTTAAAAAACAAAATTTCACACAGTATTGCACTTATTGTGGCATGATGTCATGAAGCATATATTTCAACATCCTATGTCATACTGTACATTGATCTTCATAATAATCTAATGGTCATTGCAACAGAAATATCACTATTCGCAAATAAATTCCTGTAAAGAAAAAAAGGAGGATCTGCCTTAATTTTGTCCTTTGTAAAGAAAAACGAGGCAGAGTGGTGTCCGCTGGGATAAAGTCAATATTCCAATTGTGGTTGCTTTCAAACGTAATAATTTCTTTTTGCACAAAAATAACTTGAAAATTAGCAATTTCAATATGCCTAGTAATCACCCACTATTGTGGGCTTACCTTTCCTCAGTGCCGGCTGGTCAGTCAAATTGTTCGGGGTTCACTGGATGCCGGCATCCCGGCTGTTTTTTTGGTCAGCGTCCCACGTGTGTTCGGAGGTAGGTTTGTCGCTCCGGAAATGACGTGTCGGCATGCAGGGCTGGGGTTGTCGATTTTTTTCACCTCAAACTTTCGTTCTCATGTTAGATTTCTCAAAACCATACGCGTTTCGGGGACGGCTCTCCCCTTCCTCAGTGTTCATGACTGAGGAAGGGGAGAGCTGTCCCCGAAACGCGTTTGGTTTCAAGAGATCTAACATGAGATCGTAATATGACCCTTTTGTAAGAAGAAGCACTTCTACTATGCGAAACAACAGTGCACTGTAAGATTGATACAAGATTTTTTCTTCCTGGAGTTATTGGCCGTCAGAACGAAAGTTTGAGGTAAAAAAATTGACAACCCCAGCCCTGCATGCCGACACGTAATTTCCGGAGCGACAAACTTACCTCCAAACACACATGGGACGCTGACCAAAAAACAGCCGGGACACCAGCATCCAGCGAACCTCGAACAATTTGACTGACCAGCCGGCACTGAGGGAAGGTAAGCCCACAATAGTGGGTGATTACTAGGCATATTGAAATTGCTAATTTTCAAGTTATTTTTGTGCAAAAAGAAATAATTACGTTTGAAAGCAACCACAATTGGAATATTGACTTTATCCCAGTAGACACCACTCTGCCTCGTTTTTCTTTACAAAGGACAAAATTAAGGCAGATCCTCCTTTTTTCTTCACAGGAATTTATTTGTGAATAGTGATATTTCTGTTGCAATGACCATTAGATTATTATGAAGATCAATGTACAGTATGACATAGGATGTTGAAATATATGCTTCATGACATCATGCCACAATAAGTTCAATACTGTGTGAAATTTTGTTTTTTTTTAAAATAGCAATCAAGTGATATCATTTATATCAAACTTTTTATAAGTTACCTTTTATTCTTTTATGTATATGTACACTAAACTTTGCGATTTGCATTAATCCATAGTGTCCCATATGTTGAGTGTGCCAGTCTTCCAGTACCATACATAAATAGTTAAATGCTTTAAAAAACAGTAAAAAAAAATTGTAGGTAAAAAATTGAACCTTGATATATACATTGTACAAACTTTTTCCAATCAATTTCCTTCAGAAAGAGCTTTTGATTTTTCCTATGCATTACTAACTTCAGTTTCCACGAAGAACAAAGCAAAATAATCTTGCAAATCAATATTAAAAAGTTTCACTCCATGGCTCTTGGTTTATTGAGTGCCACCTGCATGGAGATTAATGATCAAGTACTTTTTCTGAAATTACATTGAGAACCTGCAGGCACTACAAGTTAGAAAGGTTTCTCACCAGGCAAATGCACTCATCCTTAAAATACTGCATCTGCTGCTTGTAATTATGATGCCAATGTAACATGTTATAACATTAAGACCTGATATATGCTATACAGAGGCGCATTTTCGAGATGGCTTCTTCCGTTACATTATAAGCTCATAGTGCTATTGAGGCAATGGGGTCTGAAAGAAAGATTTTTTTTAATTATTGCTAATTAGACTAACATCCTAATAATGTATTACCAGGAGTAAAATCTATTAAAAATGATACAAAAATCTTAAAAAAAAAAAAAAAAAAGTTAAATAATTTTATATTTGGATCTTTAAAAAGGTGCCTGATAACCAGACATAATAATCTAACTCTTTGAGAATAAAAAACTTGCTCCACCTGAAGGAGTAGAGATGTAGAGAGCTTTCTTAAGGTCTAGTTCAACAGGGAAACACATCGGAGCACAAATTTGAGTAACTGTATAGGAACTTTAAAACTATATACAAACTGAAAAAAATGGTGTGGTATTAAACAGGCAGGAAGTGCTCAAACCCATATGCAGGTAGGTTAGTGTTAGGACCCGAGCTACTTGAGAAACCTTGACACTGTGCTCGGGCTCAGACATGTCCTGCACAGTAGGATATGTTGGCTAATCTCTCAATTTTAAAATCAGTTTGAGGGTTTAGTAAGACCGCAGAGTGAACCTGTCTTTGCTATTATTATATTGAACTTTAAAACTAGTATAAAAAAGCTCTTTAAGGTCCATAATGATGACATGTCATAACTACTGAACAGCCAATTTTGAGACGACCAAATATACATGACACTTCTAATTGTACCTTATTGTTATTACTATATTGTAGGTTTTTTGGATTAAATATTCATTCCACTGTCCTGTCCTATATTTAGAAAGCAAGGCCAAGACAGAGCAGTTTGTTGGCACACCCTGGCACCCAGCAATTGGGACATGTTCCTCACCAGACCTTCCTCCCTGGCTATGTCCCTGATTATACATACCAGTTATTCAATGTTGGTTTGGTCTATCAATGCCTGACAGCACATGTAGGAGCTTTCCTAGATCTTGTGTCTAACTGCAGTAATCTGCAATATTAGGGCATTAATCATACAATATAAGGCATTTAAAAATGATGAAGCTATTATGCGAAACACACGTCAAGGTGTATTCCGGACACTCTGCTTCAATCATGTCCACAGGTGGGTTATTTCCCTGATTTTATATTTTTTGTGACACTAGCTGGAGTTTCCTCCTTCACCACTTTTGACCCTACACACCAGGTCTACTTTTGGATTCTGATGGGTTCATTAACCTCTGTGATAGTCACATGTATTTCCAACTTTTGTGAAAGCGTGCTTATGTGGGGGTTCTGTACAGCATGTGTGAAGACCATTTTATGTTCTTTGTCTTTATCTTGATTTATTTTCTCTATATTTATGCACATATGTTTCAATAAAATTAAACTTTTTGTATATTTTCCCAGCCTTCATATCTCTTTTTCTCCTGGTCAGGAGTGAGCTTGTAGGTTCATTGGTCTGGTAGGGGCAGGACACCATTTTGAGGCTTGGTTTGTTTTCATTTAAAAAGTATGTTGCAGATTTCATCACAAGACTATGGGCACAGGTTGTTTATTTTGGCCTTTAGTTTTTACTATATAACGAAGAAGGATGTTTTTTACAGATGTAGTAAAGCGAAATTCGGGTTTTGCAATTTTTAAAATAAATTGCAAGGATGCGCTAATTCTGACAGCACCAGAATGGAACCAGCAGTGGAGTATGATGAGGAAGACCTGGATGGCCGGGATGCATTAAGGAAAGGCATCTGGTACCAGGCCCTGGATAATGTACAATACCAGCGAGACGAGAGTCTCCCCAGTGAAGAGCAGCGATTGCAGAAGCAAGCGGCCCTGCGGATGCCCTTCCTGAAAGAGCAGCCCCTGGAGGAATGGGTGAAGGAACTAGAGCACCGGGTATGGCAGGAGCTATGGCTGGCAAAAGCCTACCAGACACTCTGGTGGTATATGGCACAGTATATACCCTGGACAGCTGAGCATGACAAGCCAGAGGGAGAGGAGTTTGATGGTCCTGGCTTGTTATGGAAGTCCTTTGCAGAACCTGACTTCGGGAGCCCTGCACAGTCCAGACTTTAGGACATTTCTTATGAGAGGGAGGCTAGGCAGGATTGGGATGACCCCCATGAGGTAGAGAAAGACCTGGCTCACCTAGCAACCCAGGAGTGGGAACTGGAGCAGGACTACCGAGATCTCTTCCACTCCATTGGGAAGGCTCAGCGAGAGAGCAGAGTGTCAGACCCAGGTCCAGAGCCCTTCAGCTGGGAGGATATTGTGGAGGTTTACTGGGAAGAACCCCAGTGGGCCGGTGGAGATGGGACCGAGGTCTCTCCACCGATCCTGCAGGGAATTGGGAGCCCAGTCTCCATTCCCCAGTGGCAGGCTGAGTTACAGGGGGCAGAGAAAGTCAGTCCTGTCCCCCAGCAGCAATGGGATTTATTGGGAATTGGGAGCCCAGTCTCCATTCCCCAGCGGCAGGCTGAGTTACAGGGGGCAGAGACAGTCGGTCCTTTCCCCCGGCGGCAATGGGATTTATTGGGAATTGGGAGCCTAGTCTCAAATCCCCAGCGGCAGGCTGAGTTACAGGGGGCAGAGACGGTCCTGTCCCCCAGCAGCAGAGTATTTTATTGGGAGAGGAGAGCTTTGTCCTCCCACCCCAGCGGCAGAGTGTCCAGCAAGGATTAGAGAGCCCAGTCACCTTTCCCCAGCGGCAGGCTGAGTTACAGGGGGCAGAGACAGTCGGTCCTGTTCCCCAGCAGCAGATTGAGTTGTTGGGAATTGGGAGCCTAGTCTCCATCCCACAGCAACAGAAGGATTTGTTGGGAATTGGGAGCCCAGTCTCCATTCCTCAGCGGCAGCTAAACGTACCGGGGGAGACAGTAAGCCCCACAACCGTGCAGATGGGACTGTGGTCTCTGCACTCACAGCACAGTGGGTAGAGACAGTCGGTCCTGTCCCCCAGCAACAGGGCTGTTTAGCCAAAGGGGAGACAATCAGTCTCCCCCCACAGCAGCATGGTGGTTTATCTAAAGCGGAGACAGTCGATCTCCCCCTCCAACAACCAGGCTTCTTCCATGGTAGCACTGGCACCAGGGCAAAGTACCGCTGGTCTCTGCCCACTCAGCAACCCACCAAGGCAGTTTACCAGTCCCCCACACAGCCGTAGTGAGGCACATGGACATGGACAAGTTTATCCCTTGCTCAGGTGTAGTAACCATTTATTGTGGGTGGGCTGTACTGCTGTGTCTATTTTGTGGGTGGGCTGCTGGACTAACAAGGGCACTGTCCAGCAGAAGGTCAGATACCCTGTTAGTCTGTTTGGAAAAGGGGAGAAATGTGGCGAAACCAACCTCGTCACTGGGTGCTGGAGAAGCCTGGTTGCCAGCCTCTTGCCCCAGGATTATGGGCCCTCTCATCAGCCCATGCTAAACTTAAACCCCATGGTGAGTTGACTGTGTTTGTGGCATCTGAGCGCTGTTCGGATATATTGAGTGCTCAGATCCAAGCCATCTGGGGATAAGTTGAATGTGGGGGTTCTGTTCAGTTTGATAGGAGTTATGTATTTTTGTGTAGTTTTGCTGTTGTGAATAGAGGTAATTTCTGTACCTATTTGGCTTACCACACCCAGTTAAGCCAATTATCTCACACAGCCTAACTCTGTAAAAACTGTTTTTGGGTAGGGATGAGCGAACCCGAACTGTATAGTTCTTGGCGCTTTTTGAAAGGCTGCGAAGCAGCCAATCAACAAGCGTCATACTACTTGCCCCAAGAGGCCGTCACAGCCATGCCTACTATTGGCATGGCTGTGATTGGCCAGTGCAGCATGTGACCCAGCCTCTATTTAAGCTGGAGTCACGTAGCCCCGCACTTCACTCTGCTCTGATCAGTGTAGGGAGAGGTTGCAGCTGCGACGTTAGAGCAAGATTAGGCAGTGATTAACTCCTCCAAAAGACTTTCTTCAGTGATCGATCTGCAGCTGTGGATCATTGAACTGCTGCTATTCAATTGCTCACTGTTTTTAGGCTGCCCAGAGCGTTTTTCATTCACTTTTTTCTGGGGTGATCGGCGGCCATTTTGTGTCTTGTGGTGCGCCAGCACAAGCTGCCACCAAGTACATTTAACCCTCAATAGTGTGGTTATTTTTTGGCTATATCCTACATCAGGGTGAAGCTGTCACACCAAGTGCATTTAACCATCAATAGTGTGGTTATTTTTTGGCTATATACTACATCAGGGACAAGCTGTCACCAAGTGCATTTAACCCTCAATAGTGTTTTTTTTTTTTTGGCTATATCCTACATCAGGGTGAAGCTGTCACACGAAGTGCATTTAACCATCAATAGTGTGGTTATTTTTTGGCCATATCCTACATCAGGGTCAAGCTGTCACACCAAGTGCATTTAACCATCAATAGTGTGGTTATTTTTTGGCCATATCCCAGTCTAATTCTGTCTGTAAACGTATACCTGTCACCCAGAGCGTAAATAATAGGCCTCAAATTTATAGTCAGCTAAATCTGTGGTTATTGCTGTGGCTGGGCAAGTTATTTAGTGTCCGTCAAAGCACAGTTTTTGTTCTGGGTTGAAATACAATTCCCAATTTAGCAATTCTCTAAATTTGTGGATTCTGCTGTATCAGACCTACTTTAAATCTATCCCTAAAAGAGTATATAAGATTCACGGTGCAGATAGGGTTATTCTCAATAACTTCACACACACGCTACTGTGCATATCCCAGTCTAATTCTGTCCGTAAACGTATACCTGTCACCCAGCGCCTAAATGATAGGCCTCAAATTTATAGTCAGCTAAATCTGTGGTTATTGCTGTGGCTGGGCAAGTTATTTAGTGTCGGTCAAAGCACAGGCCTTTTTTTACAGACACCTAACACTATCTGGCTATCTATTTAGGTACCGTATTACACTAATAAAGGCACAGCACAGCGGGGTGGCACCCAACGCAGCTCGGGCCCATCACTGGTGCATGGCTGGGAGGAAACGCAGGATTATGACGATACGCCTCCCACAGAGGACAGCTTGTCCTTACCTCTGGGCAGCCTGGCACACATGAGCGACTACATGCTGTAGTGCCTGCGCAACGACAGCAGAGTTGCCCACATTTTAACGTGTGCGGACTACTGGGTTCCCACCCTGCTGGATCCACGCTACAAAGACAATGTGCCCACCTTACTTCCTGCACTGGAGCGTGATAGGAAGATGCGCGAGTACAAGCGCACGTTGGTAGACGCGCTACTGAGAGCATTCCCAAATGTCACAGGGGAATAAGTGGAAGCCCAAGACCAAGGCAGAGGAGGAGCAAGAGGTCGCCAAGGCAGCTGTATCACGGCCAACTCCTCTGAGGGCAGGGTTAGCATGGCAGAGATGTGGAAAAGTTTTGTCAACACGCCACAGCTAACTGCACCACCACCTGATACGCAACGTGTTAGCAGGAGGCAACATTTCACTAACATGGTGGAACAGTACGTGTGCACACCCCTCCAAGTACTGACTGATGGTTCGGCCCCATTCAACTTCTGGGTCTCTACATTGTCCACGTGGCCAGAGCTAGCCTTTTATGCCTTGGAGGTGCTAGCCTGCCCGGCAGCCAGCGTTTTGTCTGAACGTGTATTCAGCACGGCAGGGGGCGTCATTACAGACAAACGCAGCCGCCTGTCTACAGCCAATGTGGACAAGCTGACGTTCATAAAAATGAACCAGGCATGGATCCCACAGGACCTGTCCATCCCTTGTGCAGATTAGACATTAACTACCTCCCCTTAACCATATATTATTGTACTCCAGGGCACTTCCTCATTCAATCCAATTTTATTTTCATTTTGCCATTATATTGCGAGGCAACCCAAAGTTGAATGAACCTCTCCTCTGTCTGGGTGCCGGGGCCTAAATATCTGACAATGGACTGTTCCAATGTTGGGTGACGTGAAGCCTGATTCTCTGTTATGACATGAAGACTGATTCTCTGCTGACATGAAGCCAGATTCTCTGTTACGGGACCTCTCTCCTCTGCCTGGGTGCCGGGGCCTAAATATATGACAATGGACTGTTACAGTGGTGGGTGACGTGAAGCCTGATTCTCTGCTATGACACGAAGACTGATTCTCTGCTGACTTGAAGCCAGATTCTCTGTTACGGGACCTCTCTCCTCTGCCTGGGTGCCGGGGCCTATATTTATGACAATGGACTGTTTCAGTGGTGGCTGACGTGAAGCATGATTATCTGCTATGATATGGAGACTGATTCTCTGCTGACATGAAGCCAGATTCTCTGTTACGGGACCTCTCTCCTCTGCCTGGGTGCCGGGGCCTAAATATATGACAATGGACTGTTACAGTGGTGGGTGACTTGAAGCCTGATTCTCTGCTATGGCATGCAGACTGATTCTCTGCTGACATGAAGCCAGAATCTCTGTTGCGGGACCTCTCTCCTCTGCCTGGGTGCCTGGGCCTAAATATCTGACAATGGAGTGTTCCAGTGTTGGGTGACGTGAAGCATGATTCTCTGCTATGTACGGCGCCCGTACTATGCAGTCTACTAACCGGCCTTGATCCCTTGATAAAGGTCTTTGACAGGACTGAAACGTCGGGAATTATCATGGCCCACAAATATATGTGATTTGTTTTTCTTATATTACAATCATGGCGCAACTAGTCATATATTGACGAAACCTGTGAATAATTTTTTGCACCTATAATAAATTTTGCAAAACAAAAGAGATCGGTGTGCCGTGGATTATCATTATATATTCTACGACTGACGTCCTCTACGAGCACCCACCACTATATTAAGGTGTGCGGACTCCGCAATTTTTCTTGATTCTCTGCTATGACATGAAGACTGATTCTCTGCTGAAATGAAGCCAGATTCTCTGTTATGGGAACTCTTTTTTTATTAGAAAAATACAAAACTTAACAGACAAGAAAAAAACAAAACAGAACAGCTTCTCAGCTGGCCCAGCCTCACTCATACTCACATTCATACCAATACCCTATAAAAACTATATACAAACTATATACAAATGCTAAAAAAGAAATGAAACTTACTTAGCCGGTTCAGCTGTAAAACCCAAAAAAGAAAAACTTGACGACTCGTCAATAGAACAAAAACGCAAATAAGACAAATAAAACAATAATAACAATAATAATAGTACAAAACAAATTTTTTTTTTTTATATTACCTTTTTATTAATATAACACATAAAGCAAAACAAACCTCACCTTGCTAATCTAGCCCTAACCCCCACTACCTACTCCATCACCCTTCACCCAAGGCTGACCTCCGCCTCACGTCTCTCTCGTGTCCGCATAGTCCGAGGCCAGCCCTACCTCCACCACCCACATCTAGCCCCTCGCCCCATGTCCACCCATGTCCGCATAGTCCAGGGCTAGATGCAGGCCTCCCACTTCAATACACACATAAAACACTTAAAAGCACAAATAAAAGACCCCTTCCCTCACCCACCCAACCTAACTAGCCCCAACTCATTCTATCCTAATAAACAACATAAACAACATAACTATTTAACACACACTGCAAAATATTTTAGTATACAGAACTACCCGAAGGCCCAAGCTCGGTCTCTGTAAGCCTTTCTTCAAAGCTCAACATCCCACAAAACAAAAATCTACGGTGAAAGCATCAGCCCACCACCAGGAAACGTATGACTAGGCTAGGGTACGCTAAAAGCAAAGCCTCTTCAGAGGAGAGAGGCCCTACTGGTACCCAGTCTCTCATACTCCAAAGAACGCACCTTCACCAGGTCACCCAGAATGTTCCTACATACCACGTCCACTGGGCGGACTTTCTGCTGCGTTGAAACTAAGCACCGTGCATTCCACGTGTAGAACCTAACCACTATACTGACTAAAAAACATGTGCACAGGTCCCTTCTACCAATGTCTCTGAGCACTCCATAAGCCCACTCCGCATAGGAGAGGCTGGCTAGCCTAGGCCAGCCAATGGAAGCTCCCACCCATTGGTAAACCTCTGTATTAAAGGGACACTGAATCAGGAAGTGATCCATACTTTCCAGTATGGAGCCACACTCCTCCCGGGGACAACCCCTTTCATCAGAGTTCCTGTATTTCAAGTTGTCCCTCACATACAGCCTCCCGTGAAAGCAGCACCAAGCCAAGTCCCAAAACTTCAAGGGGATCCTTGCAGAATTTAGCAACTGTAACCCCTTGTCTAGATCCCGGCTTGGGCAATCCCTGAGGGCCAGGGGCTTCTGGAAGTGGGACAACAAGACCCTCTCGTCAAGGGACCTCCTTGACAGAGTCCTGATCTCCCTCACCTCCAAACCCCACCGGCGGATCACCTTCAGAATCGGGGTGACCTAAGTCGGAAGATATCCGTGAGGCGTACGCAAGTCCTTCACTTGCCCTCCTGTCTCCCATTCCTGGAAGAAAGGCCGAAACAACCCCCGGCAGGAGACTACCCACGGAGAAGCCCTCTCCATCCAGAGGTTCGCCAGATTCGCTTTAACAAAGGTGTTTACAAGAAACACCACGGGGTTGACCATAGATAACCCCCCTAGTCTCCTCGTGCGGTAAGTCACTTCTCTCTTGATCAGGTTCAGTCTATTCCCCCATAAGAGCTGGAAGAACAGACTATAAACCCAAGTCCAGAGAGGCTCTGGCAAGATACACACGCTACCCAAATAGATAAGCAAAGGGAGTAAGTAGGCCTTGATCAGGTTTACCCTTTCCCTGAGGGTCAAAGACCAACCCTTCCAC
Source organism: Bufo gargarizans (assembly GCF_014858855.1). NCBI lineage: Eukaryota > Metazoa > Chordata > Amphibia > Anura > Bufonidae > Bufo > Bufo gargarizans. The sequence continues at coordinate 217,565,721 of NC_058080.1, read as the reverse complement.
TGGTCGACCTTCTGAGCGGCGATCTTAAGCCTGTCGTCCCAATTTTGAGTGGGATAGTCCCCATGGCCAAAATGGATGCCTAGGACTTTGGCTGACGACTTGGGCCCTGGGAGGGTGTCCGGGAGATCAAAAACTGGATCACCCCCTCCCAGCCAGAGAATCTCACACTTATCCCGATTGATCATGGACCCGGATGCCTCCGAGTAGCGATCCACTTCAGACATCACGTACTCCGCCTCCCCTCTCGAGGATACGAAAATGGTGACATCGTCAGCGTACGCTACTACCCTCAGAGTGGCTTCCGGCGCCGTCCGATCCATCCCGACTCCCGCCAACTGTCCACGATCGATCCGCTTAAGAAAGGGATCAATCGCGAACACGTATAAAAGCGGGCTCAAAGGACAACCCTGGCGGACGCCAGACCCAACCTCAAAAGAGCAGCCAGACCAACCGTTCACAAGCGGGAAACTCTCTGCCCCTGCATACAAGATCTTTAACCAATCGACAAAATCCCCAGGCAGGCCATACTTCAGAAGGACCGACCAGAGGTACTCATGGTTTACCCGATCAAACGCCTTTGCTTGATCTAAGGACAGCATGTACCCCCTCCAGTAGCCTGCTCTACTCTGCTCCACTGCCTCTCGGACACCGAGTACAGCACTAAAAGTGCTGTGGCCTGGAACCGAGCAATGCTGGGCCACCGAAAGGAGTTGGGGTGCAAATTTTACCAGCCTATTAAAAAGTATCTTGGCCAGAATCTTTCTGTCCGTATTAAGTAGTGCTATGGGACGCCAGTTCTCAATAAGGCTCGGATCTTTACCCTTTGATAGAAGGATCAGAGCTGACCTCCTCATTGACCGAGGCAGAGTGCCCGAGGATAAACATTGAATACCTCAGTCAAGAGGGGACATAAAGAGTCCTTAAAGGTCTTATAAAACTCAGATGTTAAGCCATCCGGGCCTGGCGACTTCTTCAGAGCTAACCCTTCCACCGCCAGGATAACTTCCTCCTTCCTGATCTCTTCTACCAAACCGTCAAAAGAGAGGTGAGCTCCTGACTCAGGGGTGATCCCAGCCAGGAAAGCCGACATCTTGTCCCGATCCAGATCCCTCCTCCCCAAGAGGCACGAGTAAAAGGATCTAACGACTTCCAGGATCCCTGATCTGGACCAGCTCAGAGATCCCGTACTATCGACCAGTCCTGTTATTAACTTATTATTCACTGACATTTTACCATTTCTGTAGGGTTCGGGCGAGCGGTACCTCCCAAAGTCCCTCTCAAAAACCAAAGATGTGTGCCTATCATACTGGCACCTCTTGAGCAAAGATTTCACCCTGGAGATATCCTCGCGGCTACCACCAGTCGAGACCAGATGCTCGAGTTTCCTCCTCAGACCCTGATACAGGCGGTACCTGTCCAGGGACCTGAGGCTCGAGAGCCGGCGGAAGAACTTAGCAGCCCGATCTTTGAATATCTCCCACCACTCTGACTTAGTATCACAGAGATCCAGTAAAGGTACCTGACTCTGAAGGAAGTCCTCAAAGGATTGTCTCACCTCCGCTTCCACCAAGACACCCGAATTCAGCTTCCAATAACCTCTTCCCATTTGGGGGGATTCTGAAATATTCAGAGAAAACATAATCAAACAGTGATCGGAGAATTCCACCTCCACAACCCTTAAGGGCGAAAAGGTAGCCTCCTCCTTCAAATAAAACCTATCTATTCTAGACCTTACCTGACTACCTCTATAGAAAGTGAAACCCCCGTGGCCTGGGGTATGCCTAATGTGGACATCCTCCAGACGAGCCTCACTAGCTACTCTATTCAGAAAAATACTATCATAAGTCAGCTGGTTTCTGGTGCCTCCCCTGTCTTGGGGCCTTGTGACAGTATTAAAGTCCCCACCAAAAACCACCTGCCGGCTTGTAAAAAGGAAAGGCTTAATCCTCATAAAGAGACATTTCCTGTCCCACCTGGACTGGGGCCCGTAGATATTAATCAGGCGCAGTTCCTGTCCCTTCATGAGGACATCCAAGATCAAACACCTCCCCATTTCTAATTCAATTACTCGTCGGCATTCTACCGGTGCGGTAAAAAGGACCGCCACTCCGCTATACGGCTCAGCCGCAAGAGACCAGTAGGAGGGCCCTGGTCTCCACTCCCTCTTGGCTTTATAAATCGCTGCCAAATCTGGCAGCCTGGTCTCTTGCAAAAACAAAATGTCAGCTTCAACACGGCTGAGAAAATCGAAGGCTGTGAAACGAGCCGCATCCGACTTAATGCTGGCGACATTAATGGTCGCCAGAGTCAGCAGAGCGGGTACCGCCATAAAGAGTAGTTAAATTAGACGGCCTTCTTCCCATCCATCTCCCCCCTCCCGGGGCTGCCTTCTAGAGCAGCACGACCTCTCTTGAGGGAGATAGTGGTATCCATCTCTGCCACCACCACCTCCCTCTGCGCACCACTCCTGGCTTTCTCAGTCTCAGGGCCCGGTTTTGCCACCCCTCCTGAGGACCTTGCATCCCCACCAGAGGGGGGCGCGGGGCCCCCTGAAGGCCCTCCCTCCTTCGCCTCCGGCCCCTCACCTTCAACCTCCTCCTCAGCAGAGGAGGCAGAGGTCTCATCCAAGATGAGGTACCGGTTGGAGAGCTCCAGAGGGGAGCCGGTTACACCTTCCCTGGCAACTTTGGTCGGGCTAGATCTTTTTTTAGTACGCCGTTTCCGTCTACTTTGGGACTCTGCCCCACTACCCTCTGCAGAACTTTCGTAGTGCGAGGACAGAGTCTCTTCGGCCCGATCCAGTCTCTCAATCTCCTCCTCCAGCTCGCTGCCCCCTAGGGTCTCGGATTCAGGAGGGGCAGTCGCTTGGGAAGGAGCGAGCATCACCCCAGGACGGGGTTCCTCCCCCTCCCTCTCCGCCTGACGCCTCTCTCTCCGCCTCTGCCGGGACGGGTTGTTCCGGTTCCTCACTGACCCCTTAACTCCACTGCCTTTGCCAGCACCCGCCTCAGCCGAAGGGACCTCCCGGCCCGCTCCTGCATGAGCTCGGGCCGCATTGGCCTCAGAGAGAGGACAGCGACTGAAGGGGTGCCCGAGCTCCCCACACAGGTTGCATCTTATCTCCTCACAAGATGCAGCAAGATGACCTGTCCCCCCACACAACGCGCACTTCTGCACTTGGCAGCTGGCGCTGAAGTGTGTGGGGCTGCCGCACTTGTGACAGAGCTTAGGCTGCCCCCTGTAGAAAACCAAGATCCTGTCTCGGCCGATAAAGGCAGATGATGGAATGTGGGAAACTGTACTACCCAGACGCCTAAGCTTGATATTAACGTCCAGGCACCCGACCAAATGCCAAACTCGTCCAGGTTTTTAGCTGCTATTCCCTGGACCTCTCCGTACCTTCCCAGCCAGGTCATGATGTCAATACAAGAGAGAGACTCGTTACGGGTCAGCACGGTCACTCTCTTGACCTCACTCTGGCGGGTTATCGCTTTTGCAACGAAACCACGCCAGTCCGGCATGTTCTTCACCAGCTCATATCCGGACCAGAAGAGCTCAAGCCCCTCCGGCCGGACAAAGCTGATGTCAAACTCCTAGGAGCCAAAAGGATGGATCAAGGCAAAAATGTCAGTAGCCTTGAAACCCATCCCAAGCAGGAGCTCCACTACCCTCTTTCTAGTAGGGCAAGCTTCATCGCTACTCCACTTGAGACAGACCACATTCCGTCTGGCTCCAGGGCCGGTTGTGGGTGAAGACCAGGCGGTCTCGCCCCCGTTCTGTTCTCGGAAGGTCCGAACGCCATGTCTGTTGAACCAGAATGAACATTCCACCTTCTCTCCCTCTACGGAAAAGGAACTCTCCCCCTTTTTGAGGGCCTCCAGCAGTCGCCGCTGCAAGTCACCGTTACCAGACCCTGAGAGCGAGGAAGCCAAAGAAGTCAGCCCCTCCCCCCCTACAGCCGCAGCCACACTGGCATAACTTCTGCCAGGCGCCATGGATGCAGGAGGGGCAGCAGAACCGGCTCCCCCCCCCTACCTGTCACGCCGGACCCCTCTGAGGAGGCCATACGGGGGGACCCCGCCACTTTTCCAGCAGCAGGACAACCCCCCGCATTCACTCCCCCATCAGGATCCGGAGTGACCCCTGACCTAACATTCCCTCTGTAACCATTTTTTTGGGTAACCACTTTTTCAGTAGCCACCTCCATCTCCTCTCCCACCCCCAAACACTCAGCTGGGCCAGCTGGGACCATAACATTCTTATTATTATTAATATTCACATTCTTTGCCTCAGCCTCAGTAGCCCTTGTCACCACTTCCTTGGCTTCATTGGCATTATTTGCATTGTGGTGGACCATGGCCTCCGCCACTATCACCCCCCTCCCCCCCTCTTCAGAGGAGGACAGAGAGGATGCAGCGGCGTCCACAGCCCTGAGAACCTTGTACCTCTGGTGTTTCATTGCTAGCTTAGCTAGCTTTTTTTCACTTAATTTAGTGTTTGCAGTGCTTTTTATCACGTCCTTAACAGTTCCTATGAGCCAGTGCTCCATGCTTGCTCCAGCCACGTCGCCGCTCGTGGCCACGCCCCCGGCCACGCCCCCGGCGGCGCGATCTCCCCCGATGCACCCCCAACACCCCGCTCCACCCCCTCATCCCCAACCCTCTCCACCCGCCCACACACAGCAGGGGGAGGGGTACCGCGGACCCCAGGAGCAGAGGGGGCAACGGGAGCCACAGCGGGAGCCGCAGAACCGGCGGGACCATCCTCCAATTTGCGGGCAGACACAGGGGAGGAGGAGGTAACCCCACCACACCGCCGAAATTCAACCGAGCACTTTTCCAGTGCTGTAGCTGATGCGACGGTGGGCGGAGCCACACCGGATGTAGCCACGCCATCTCCCCTCGTCACTGACTCCTCACTGTTCGGCTTTTCAGTCGCTCCACCCACAAACATCAAACCGCCCCTGTTACTGCAAACAAGGACGGTGTCCTGTGCCATCTTTTTAATAGCTATACTTTCCCCACTCCCACGCTCTGGTCTCACTTCAGAAACCAGGCTAGGGGGGGTAGTGGGGTTAGCCCCCTGGACTGACTTTGCAGTCAGTCCAGAGGGCAGTGGGTGAGAAACATAGACCAATTTCATTTCTTTGTTCTTTTCTTGTTTCTTTGCCTTTTTCCTTTTCTTTTTTCTTGCAGGCTCGTCCTCCAGGAGCTCATTCCCAAAAACAAAGTTTTCAAGGTGAGCCCGGGGGGATTCTAGGTTACGAATTTGCTCCATTAATTGCCCCCCTACCCCACTGCTCTCACTATCCTCCTCCTCCTCTGAGCTTGTGGGGGGGAGACAGACCTGCTCAGGCTGGATCCCTGAGTCCGCAGGCCCTGCAGACTGACCCCCCAGGCTCACCACAGACCTTTCCTCCTCATTATCTGAGTGGTCCATTGCTTTTTCCTCCTCCAGTTCTCCTTTAAACCTTTTCTCATTTTTAAGTTTTTCCTCAAAAGGACCACTATTCTTGAGGATAGCGGCCCTCCTGTCCTCCAATATGCATATTTCGTCTTTTAGGACTCTAATCTTAGCCGATATTTCTGGCCTCTTCACCTTAGAGGCTTTGTCCGCTTTTCGTCTTTCACACTTTAGCTCGCCTCTGAGCCTCTTTAAGGCTTTTCCAGCCTCCTCGTACTCCTGGAGATAGGCTGCTATATGGGAGCTATATATGGCGACAGGCTCCCTGGGCCTCATGCAGCCCCAGTCGGCCTCCACCGTTCCCGACCCACCTCCAGGAGCACCCTGCGTACCTTTAGGAGATTTCATTCTCCTGGACTTGCCGGCGATCTTCACGGCTTCGCCCCTGGGGGCCACAGGGGACACTTCCACATGACCCCTGCTTGATCTTCTGACCCCCGGAGCGGAAGATGGAGCAGAGGCCGGTAACTCACCATCCCTACCTCCCGCCGGCCTACCCCGGGAAGCAGGATCCTGGGCCTTGCCTGAGCGCATAGCCCAGGCCCTTACCAGCTCCCTAGCGAGAGGCAGGGCCTGGGCGGGGGAGAAAGGTGGAAAACCTCCACACAAGCCTGGTCCCTCCCAGGGGATTAAGGTGATGAAAAATCTCCCTGGGGCCTTAACGAGGTGGAAGTCTCCTGGAGCTGCTGCACGCACACCTTTCCACCTCAGCTGCAGGAAACAGACACGCCCATGCCAGATTCTCTGTTACGGGACCTCTCTCCTCTGCCTGGGTGTCAGGGCCTAAATATATGACAATGGACTGTTACAGTGGTGGGTGACATAAAGCCTGATTCTCTGCTATGACATGCAGACTGATTCTCTGCTGACTTGAAGCCAGATTCTCTGTTACGGGACCTCTCTCCTCTGCCTGGGTGCCAGGGCCTAAATATCTGACAATGGACTGTTCCAGTGTTGGGTGACGTGAACCATGATTCTCTGCTATGACATGAAGACTGATTCTCTGCTGACATGAAGCCAGATTCTCTGTTACGGGACCTCTCTCCTCTGCCTGGGTGCTGGGGCCTAAATTTATGACAATGAACTGTTACAGTGGTGGGTGACGTGAAGCATGATTCTCTGCTAAGACATGCAGACTGATTCTCTGCTGACATGAAGCCAGATTCTCTGTTACGGGACCTCTCTCCTCTGCCTGGGTGCCGGGGCCTAAATTTATGACAATTGACTGTCACAGTGGTGGCTGACGTGAAGCATGATTCTCTGCTATGACATAAAGACTCTTTCTCTGCTGACATGAAGCCTGATTCTCTGTTACGGGACCTCTTTCCTCTGCCTGGGTGCCTGGGCCTACATATCTGACAATGGACTGTTCCAGTGTTGGGTGACGTGAAGCCTGTTTCTCTACTATGACATGAAGACTGATTCTCTGCTGACATGAAGCCAGATTCTCTGTTATGGGACCTCTCTCCTCTGCCTGGGTGCCGGGGACTAAAAATATGACATTTGACTGTTACGGTGGTGGGTGACGTGAAGCAGGATTCTCTGCTATGACATGCAGACTGATTCTCTGCTGACATGAAGCCAGATTCTATGTTACGGGACCTCTCTCCTCTGCCTGGGTGCCGGGGCCTAAATTTATGACAATGGACTGTTACAGTGTTGGGTGACGTGAAGTCTGATTCTCTGCTATGACATGCAGACTAATTCTCTGCTGACATGAAGCCAGATCCTCTGTTACGGGACCTCTCTCCTCTGCCTGGGTGCCGGGGCCTAAATATCTGACAATGGACTGTTCCAGTGTTGGGTGACGTGAAGTATGATTCTCTGCTATGACATGAAAACTGATTCTCCGCTGACATGAAGCCAGATTCTCTGTTACGGGACCTCTCTCCTCTGCCTGGGTGCCGGGGCCTAAATTTATGAGAATGCACTGTTACAGTGGTGGCTGACGTGAATCATGATTCTCTGCTATGATATGAAGACTGATTCTCTGCTGACACGAAGCCAGATTCTCTGTTACGGGACCTCTCTCCTCTGCCTGGGTGCCGGGGCCTAAATTTATGACAATGTACTGTTACAGTGGTGGGTGATGTAAAGCATGATTCTCTGCTAAGACATGCAGACTGATTCTCTGCTGACATGAAGCCATATTCTCTGTTACGGGACCTCCCTCCTCTGCCTGGGTGCCGGGGCCTAAATTTATGACAATGGACTGTTACAGTGGTGGCTGACGTGAAGCATGATTCTCTGCTATAACATAAAGACTGATTCTCTGCTGACATGAAGCCAGATTCTCTGTTACGGGACCTCTCTCCTCTGCCTGGGTGCCTGGGCCTAAATATCTGACAATGGACTGTTCCAGTGTTGGGTGACGTGAAGCCTGATTCTCTGCTATGACATGAAGACTGATTCTCTGCTGACATGAAGCCAGATTCTCCGTTATTGGACCTCTCACCTCTGCCTGGGTGCCGGGGCCTAAATATATGACAATGGACTGTTACAGTGGTGGGTGACGTGAATCATGATTCTCTGCTATGACATGCAGACTGATTCTCTGCTGACATGAAGCCAGATTCTCTGTTACGGGACCTCTCTCCTCTGCCTGGGTGCCGGGGCCTAAATATCTGACAATGAACTGTTCCAGTGTTGGGTGACGTGAAGCCTGATTCTCTGCTATGACATGAAGACTGATTCTCTGCTGACATGAAGCCAGATTCTCTGTTATAGGACCTCTCTACTCTGCCTGGGTGCCGGGGCCTAAATATAAGAAAATGGACTGTTACAGTGGTGGGTGACGTGAAGCATGATTCTCTGCTATGACATGCAGACTGATTCTCTGCTGACATGAAGCCAGATTCTTTGTTACGGGACCTCTCTCCTCTGCCTGGATGCCGGGGCTTAAATTTATGACAATGGACTGTTACAATAGTGGGTGACGTGAAGCCTGATTCTCTGCTATGACATGCAGACTGATTCTCTGCTGACATGAAGCCAGATTCTCTGTAACGGGACCTCTCTCCTTTGCCTGGGTGCCGGGGCCTAAATATCTGACAATGGACTGTTCCAGTGTTGGGTGACGTGAAGCATGATTCTCTGCTATGACATGAAAACTGATTCTCTGCTGACATAAAGCCAGATTCTCTGTTACGGGACCTCTCTCCTCTGCCTGGGTGCCGGGGCCTAAATTTATGACAATGGACTGTTACAGTGGTGGCTGACGTGAAGCAGGATTCTCTGCTATGATATGAAGACTGATTCTCTGCTGACATGAAGCCAGATTCTCTGTTACGGGACCTCTCTCCTCTGCCTGGGTGCCTGGGCCTAAATATATGACAATGGACTGTTACAGTGGTGGGTGACTTGAAGCCTGATTCTCTGCTATGACATACAGAATGATTCTCTGCTGACATGAAGCCAGATTCTCTGTTACGGGACCTCTCTCCTCTGCCTGGGTGCCTGGGCCTAAATATCTGACAATGGACTGTTCCAGTGTTGGGTGACGTGAAGCATGATTCTCTACTATGACATGAAGACTGATTCACTGCTGACATGAAGCCAAATTCTCTGTTACGGGACCTCTCTCCTCTGCCTGGGCCTAAATATCTGACAATGGACTGTTCCAGTGTTGGGTGACGTGAAGCCTGATTCTCTGCTATGACATGAATACTGATTCTCGGCTGACATGAAGCCAGATTCTCTGTTATGGGACCTCTCTCCTCTGCCTGGGTGCCGGGGCCTAAATATATGACAATGGACTGTCACCCTGGTGGGTGACGTGAAGCATGATTCTCTGCTATGACATGCAGACTGATTCTCTGCTGACATGAAGCCAGATTCTTTGTTACGGGACCTCTCTCCTCTGCCTAAGTGCCGGGGCCTAAATTTATGACAATGGACTGATACAGTGGTGGGTGACGTAAAGCATGATTCTCTGCTATGACATGCAGACTGATTCTCTGCTAACATGAAGCCAGATTCTCTGTTACGGGAACTCTCGCCTCTGCATGGGTGCCGGGGCCTAAATTTATGACAATGGACTGTTACAGTAATGGGTGACGTGAAGCATGATTCTCTGCTAAGACATGCAGACTGATTCTCTGCTTACATGAAGCCAGATTCTCTGTTACGGGACCTCTCTCCTCTGCCTGGGTGCCGGGACCTAAATATCTGACAATGGACTGTTACAGTGGTGGGTGACTTGAAGCCTGATTCTCTGCTATGACATGCAGACTGATTCTCTGCTGACATAAAGCCAGATTCTCTGTTACGGGACCTCTCTCCTCTGCCTGGGTGCCGGGACCTAAATATCTGACAATGGACTGTTACAGTGGTGGGTGACTTGAAGCCTGATTCTCTGCTATGACATGCAGACTGATTCTCTGCTGACATGAAGCCAGATTCGCTGTTACGAAACATCTCTCCTCTGCCTGGGTGCCTGGGCCTAAATATCTGACAATGGACTGTCCCAGTGGTGGCTGACGTGAAGCATGATTCTCTGCTATGACATGCACACTGATTCTCTGCTGACATGAAGCCAGATTCGCTGTTTCGGGACCTCTCTCCTCTGCCTGGGTGCCGGGGCCTAAATATATGACAATGGACTGTTACAGTGGTGGTTGACTTGAAGCCTGATTTTCTGCTATGACATGCAAAATGATTCTCTGCTGACTTGAAGCCAGATTCTCTGTTACGGGACCTCTCTCCTCTGCCTGGGTGCCGGGGCCTAAATTTATGACAATGGACTGTTACAGTGGTGGCTGACGTAAAGCATGATTCTCTGCTATAACATGAAGACTGATTCTCTGCTGACATGAAGCCAGATTCTCTGTTACGGGACCTCTCTCCTCTGCCTGGGTGCCTGGGCCTAAATATCTGACAATGGACTGTTCCAGTGTTGGGTGACGTGAAGCCTGATTCTCTGCTATAACATGAAGACTGATTCTCTGCTGACATGAAGCCAGATTCTCTGTTATTAGACCTCTCTCCTCTGCCTGGGTGCTGGGGCCTAAATATATGACAATGGACTGTTACAGTGGTGGGTGACGTGAAGCCTGATTCTCTGCTATGACATGAAGACTGATTCTCTGCTGACATGAAGCCAGATTCTCTGTTATAGGACCTCTCTACTCTGCCTGGGTGCCAGGGCCGAAATATAAGAAAATGGACTGTTACAGTGGTGGGTGACGTGAAGCATGATTCTCTGCTATTACATGCAGACTGATTCTCTGCTGACATGAAGCCAGATTCTCTGTTACGGGACCTCTCTCCTCTGCCTGGATGCCGGGGCCTAAATTTATGACAATGGACTGTTACAGTAGTGGGTGACGTGAAGCCTGATTCTCTGCTATGACATGCAGACTGATTCTCTGCTGACATGAAGCCAGATTCTCTGTTACGGGACCTCTCTCCTCTGCCTGGGTGCCGGGGCCTAAATATCTGACAATGGACTGTTCCAGTGTTGGGTGACGTGAAGCATGATTCTCTGCTATGACATGAAAACTGATTCTCTGCTGACATGAAGTCAGATTCTCTGTTACGGGACCTCTCTCCTCTGCCGGGGTGCCGGGACCTAAATATCTGACAATGGACTGTTACAGTGGTGGCTGACGTAAAGCATGATTCTCTGCTATAACATGAAGACTGATTCTCTGCTGACATGAAGCCAGATTCTCTGTTACGGGACCTCTCTCCTCTGCCTGGGTGCCTGGGCCTAAATATCTGACAATGGACTGTTCCAGTGTTGGGTGACGTGAAGCATGATTCTCTACTATGACATGAAGACTGATTCACTGCTGACATGAAGCCAAATTCTCTGTTACGGGACCTCTCTCCTCTGCCTGGGCCTAAATATCTGACAATGGACTGTTCCAGTGTTGTGTGACGTGAAGCCTGATTCTCTGCTATGACATGAATACTGATTCTCTGCTGACTTGAAGCCAGATTCTCTGTAATGGGACCTCTCTCCTCTGCCTGGGTGCCGGGGCCTAAATATATGACAATGGACTGTTACCCTGGTGGGTGACGTGAAGCATGATTCTCTGCTATGACATGCAGACTGATTCTCTGCTGACATGAAGCCAGATTCTTCTGTTACGGGACCTCTCTCCTCTGCCTAAGTGCCGGGGCCTAAATTTATGACAATGGACTGATACAGTGGTGGGTGACGTAAAGCATGATTCTCTGCTATGACATGCAGACTGATTCTCTGCTGACATGAAGCCAGATTCTCTGTTACGGGAACTCTCTCCTCTGCATGGGTGCCGGGGCCTAAATTTATGACAATGGACTGTTACAGTAATGGGTGACGTGAAGCATGATTCTCTGCTAAGACATGCAGACTGATTCTCTGCTTACATGAAGCCAGATTCTCTGTTACGGGACCTCTCTCCTCTGCCTGGGTGCCGGGACCTAAATATCTGACAATGGACTGTTACAGTGGTGGGTGACTTGAAGCCTGATTCTCTGCTATGACATGCAGACTGATTCTCTGCTGACATGAAGCCAGATTCTCTGTTATTAGACCTCTCTCCTCTGCCTGGGTGCCGGGGCCTAAATATATGACAATGGACTGTTACAGTGGTGGGTGACGTGAAGCATGATTCTCTGCTATGACATGCAGACTGATTCTCTGCTGACATGAAGCCAGATTCTCTGTTACGGGACCTCTCTCCTCTGCCTGGGTGCCGGGGCCTAAATATATGACAATGGACTGTTACAGTGTTGGGTGACGTGAAGCCTGATTCTCTGCTATGACATGCAGACTGATTCTCTGCTGACATGAAGCCAGATTCTCTGTTACGGGACCTCTCTCCTCTGCCTGGGTGCCTGGGCCTAAATATATGACAATGGACTGTTACAGTGGTGGGTGACGTGAAGCATGATTCTCTGCTATGACATGAAGACTGATTCTCTGCTGACATGAAGCCAGATTCTCTGTTACGGGACCTCTCTCCTCTGCCTGGTGCCTGGGCCAAAATATATGACAATGGACTGTTACAGTGGTGGGTGACGTGAAGCCTGATTCTCTGCTATGACATGCAGACTGATTCTCTGCTGACATGAAGCCAGATTCTCTGTTACGGGACCTCTCTCCTCTGCCTGGGTGCCTGGGCCTAAATATCTGACAATGGACTGTTCCAGTGTTGGGTGACGTGAAGCATGATTCTCTGCTATGACATGAAGACTGATTCTCTGCTGACATGAAGCCAGATTCTCTGTTACGGGACCTCTCTCCTCTGCCTGGGTGCCGGGGCCTAAATATATGACAATGGACTGTTACAGTGGTGGGTGACGTGAAGCATGATTCTCTGCTATGACATGCAGACTGATTCTCCGCTGACATGAAGCCAGATTCTCTGTTACGGGATCTCTCTCTCCTCTGCCTGGGTGCCAGGGCCTAAATATCTGACAATGGACTGTTCCAGTGTTGGGTGACGTGAAGCATGATTCTCTACTATAATAGTAAGGAGATTGCAGCACACAGTTTTTCGTGTTGCTAATAAATTTTAATTTCACATTTTTTTCGTCACATAATTAGAGTTCCGGTGCAATATTCACAATTATGAGCATGGAAGAAAACGACCAGACGTTTCAGCCTTTCACGGCCTTCCTCAGTGGTCTTAAATCTTGAATGCTGTGTGACAGGGGTTGGCGCCGGATGCCTGTCACACAGCATTCAAGATTTAAGACCACTGAGGAAGGCCGTGAAAGGCCGAAACGTCTGGTCGTTTTCTTCCATGCTCATAATTGTGAATATTGCACCGGAACTCTAATTATGTGACGAAAAAAATTTGAAATTAAAATTTATTAGCAACACGAAAAACTGTGTGCTGCAATCTCCTTACTATTATAGTATGACTGAATAAGTCCTTGCAGGCACCAGTAAACCAAACAGGAGTGCGGTACTCCAAAATTTAACACTGATTCTCTACTATGACATGAAAACTGATTCTCTGCTGACATGAAGCCAGATTCTCTGTTACGGGACCTCTCTCCTCTGCCTGGGTGCCTGGGCCTAAATATCTGACAATGGACTGTTCCAGTGTTGGGTGACGTGAAGCATGATTCTCTGCTATGACATGAAGACTTATTCTCTGCTGACATGAAGCCAGATTCTCTGTTACGGGACCTCTCTCCTCTGCCTGGGTGCCGGGGCCTAAATATATGACAATGGACTGTTACAGTGGTGGCTGACTTGAAGCCTGATTCTCTGCTATGTCATGCAGACTGATTCTCTGCTGACATGAAGCCAGATTCTCTGTTACGGGACCTCTCTCCTCTGCCTGGGTGCCTGGGCGCCTGGGCCTAAATATCTGACAATGGACTGTTCCAGTGGTGGGTGAAGTGAAGCATGATTCTCTGCTATGACATGCAGACTGATTCTCTGCTGACATGAAGCCAGATTCTCTGTTACGGGACCTCTCTCCTCTGCCTGGGTGCCGGGGCCTAAATTTATGACAATGGACTGTTACAGTGGTGGGTGATGTAAAGCATGATTCTCTGCTAAGACATGCAGACTGATTCTCTGCTGACATGAAGCCAGATTCTCTGTTACGGGACCTCTCTCCTCTGCCTGGGTGCCGGGGCCTAAATTTATGACAATGGACTGTTACAGTGGTGGCTGACGTGAAGCATGATTCTCTGCTATGACATGAAGACTGATTCTCTGCTGACATGTAGCCAGATTATTATTATTATTATTATTTATTATTTAAGCGCCATTCATTCCATAGCGCTGTACATATGATAAGCGGTGCACATACATAACAGACAATTGTACTAATCATAAACAAGATGAGTTACAAACTGGTACAGAAGGAGAGAGGGCCCTGCCCGTGAGGGCTTACAATCTACATGGTATGGGAGAAGGACACAGTAGGTGCGGGTTGAGTTGGTCATGGCGGTATAGAGGCAGCAGGGTCATTGGTTGTAGGTTTGTCTGAAGAGGTGGGTTTTCAGGTTTCTTTTGTAGGATTCCACTGTAGGTGAGAGTCTGATATGTTGGGGTAGCAAGTTCCAGAGTATGGGGGATGCACGGGAGAAATCTTGGAGTCGATTGTGGGAAGAGGCGATAAGAGGAGAGGAGAGAAGGAGGTCTTGTGAGGATCGGAGAGTGCGTGTGGGGATGTATCGGGAAAGTAGCTCAGAGATGTAGGGAGGGGACAGGTTATGGACGGCCTTGTATGTGTTTGTCAGTACTTTGAAGTGGATTCGTTGGGCAATGGGGAGCCAGTGAAGGGATTGGCAGAGGGGAGAGGCAGAGGAGTAATAAGGTGAGAGGTGGATTAGTCGGGCAGGGTAGTCGTAACAGATTCTCTGTTACGGGACCTCTCTTCTCTGCCTGGGAGCCTGGGCCTAAATATCTGACAATGGACTGTTCCAGTGTTGGGTGACGTGAAGCATGATTCTCTGCTATGACATGAAGACTGATTCTCTGCTGACATTAAGCAAGATTCTCTGTTACGGGATCTCTCTCCTCTGCCTGGGTGACAGGGCCTAAATTTATGACAATGCACTGTTACAGTGGTGGCTGACGTGAATCATGATTCTCTGCTATGACATGCAGACTGATTCTCCGCTGACATGAAGCCAGATTCTCTGTTACGGGACCTCTCTCCTCTGCCTGGGTGTCGGGGCCTAAATTTATGATAATGGACTGTTACAGTGGTGGCTGACGTGAAGCATGATTCTCTTCTATGATATAAAGACTGATTCTCTGCTGACATGAAGCCAGATTCTCTGTTACGGGACCTCTCTCCTCTGCCTGGGTGCCAGGGCCTAAATATATGACAATGGACTGTTACAGTGGTGGGTGACGTGAAGCATGATTCTCTGCTATGATATGAAGACTGATTCTCTGCTGAAATGAAGCCATATTCTCTGTTACGGGACCTCTCTCCTCTGCCTGGGTGCCTGGGTCTAAATATCTGACAATGGACTGTTCCAGTGTTGGGTGACGTGAAGCATGATTATCTACTATGACATGAAGACTGATTCTCTGCTGACATGAAGCCATATTCTCTGTTACGGGACCTCTCTCCTCTACCTGGGTACCGGGGCCTAAATTTATGACAATGGACTGTTAAAGTGGTGGGTGATGTAAAGCATGATTCTCTGCTAAGACATGCAGACTGATTCTCTGCTGACATAAAGCCAGATTCTCTGTTACGGGACCTCTCTCCTCTGCCTGGGTGCCGGGGCCTAAATTTATGACAATGGACTGTTACAGTGGTGGATGACGTGAAGCATGATTCTCTGCTATGACATGAAGACTGATTCTCTGCTGACATGAAGCCAGATTCTCTGTTATGGGACCTCTCTCCTCTGCCTGGGTGCCGGGGCCTAAATATATGACAATGGACTGTTACAGTGGTGGGTGACGTGAAGCATGATTCTCTGCTATGACATGCAGACTGATTCTCTGCTGACATGAAGCCAGATTCTCTGTTACGGGACCTCTCTCCTCTGCCTGGGTGCCGGGGCCTAAATATATGACAATGGACTGTTACAGTGTTGGGTGACGTGAAGCCTGATTCTCTGCTATGACATGCAGACTGATTCTCTGCTGAAATGAAGCCAGATTCTCTGTTACGGGACCTCTCTCCTCTGCCTGGGTGCCTGGGCCGAAATTTAATTCAATGGACTGTTACAGTGGTGGGTGACGTGAAGCATGATTCTCTGCTATGACATGCAGACTGATTCTCTGCTGACATGAAGCCAGATTCTCTGTTACGGGACCTCTCTCCTCTGCCTGGGTGCCGGGGCCTAAATTTATGACGATGGACTGTTACAGTGGTGGCTGACGTGAATCATGATTCTCTGCTATGATATGAAGACTGATTCTTTGTTGACATGAAGCCTGATTCTCTGCTATGACATGCAGAATGATTCTCTGCTGACATGAAGCCAGATTCTCTGTTACGGGACCTCTCTCCTCTGCCTGGGTGCCTGGGCCTAAATATCTGACAATGGACTGTTCCAGTGTTGGGTGACGTGAAGCCTGATTCTCTGCTATGACATGAAAACTGATTCTCTGCTGACATGAAGCCAGATTCTCTGTTATGGGACCTCTCTACTCTGACTGGGTGCCGGGGCCAAAATATATGACAATGGACTATTACAGTGGTGGGTGACGTGAAGCATGATTCTCTGCTATGACATGAAGACTGATTCTCTGCTGACATGAAGCCAGATTCTCTGTTACGGGACCTCTCTCCTCTGCCTGGTTGCCTGGGCCTAAATATCTGACAATGGACTGTTCCAGTGTTGGGTGACGTGAAGCCTGATTCTCTGCTATGACATGAAGACTGATTCTCTGCTGACATGAAGCCAGATTCTCTGTTACGGGACCTCTCTCCTCTGCCTGGGTGCCTGGGCCGAAATTTAAGACAATGGACTGTTACAGTGGTGGGTGACGTGAAGCATGATTCTCTGCTATGACATGCAGACTGATTCTCTGCTGACATGAAGCCAGATTCTCTGTTATGGGACCTCTCTCCTCTGCCTGGGTGCCGGGGCCTAAATTTATGACGATGGACTGTTACAGTGGTGGCTGACGTGAATCATGATTCTCTGCTATGATATGAAGACTGATTCTTTGTTTTCATGAAGCCTGATTCTCTGCTATGACATGCAGAATGATTCTCTGCTGACATGAATCCAGATTCTCTGTTACGGGACCTCTCTCCTCTGCCTGGGTGCCTGGGCCTAAATATCTGACAATGGACTGTTCCAGTGTTGGGTGACGTGAAGTATGATTTTCTATTATGACATGAAGACTGATTCTCTGCTGACATGAAGCCAGATTCTCTGTTACTGGACCTCTCTCCTCTGCCTGGGTGCCGGGGCCTAAATATATGACAATGGACTGTTACAGTGGTGGGTGACGTGAAGCATGATTCTCTGCTATGACATGCAGACTGATTCTCTGCTGACATGAAGCCAGATTCTCTGTTACGGGACCTCTCTCCTCTGCCTGGTGCCGGGGCCTAAATATATGACAATGGACTGTTACAGTGGTGGCTGACGTGAAGCATGATTCTCTGCTATGACTATGAAGACTGATTCTCTGCTGACATGAAGCCAGATTCTCTGTTACGGGACCTCTCTCCTCTGCCTGGGTGCCGGGGCCTAAATATATGACAATGGACTGTTACAGTGGTGGGTGACGTGAAGCCTGATTCTCTGCTATGACATGCAGACTGATTCTCTGCTGACATGAAGCCAGATTCTCTGTTACGGGACCTCTCTCCTCTGCCTGGGTGCCAGGGCCTAAATATCTGACAATGGACTGTTCCAGTGTTGGGTGACGTGAAGCATGATTCTCTACTATGACATGAAGACTGATTCTCTGCTGACATGAAGCCAGATTCTCTGTTACGGTACCTCTCTCCTCTGCCTGGGTGCCTGGGCCTAAATATCTGACAATGGACTGTTCCAGTGTTGGGTGACGTGAAGCATGATTCTCTGCTATGACATGAAGACTTATTCTCTGCTGACATGAAGCCAGATTCTCTGTTACGGGACCTCTCTCCTCTGCCTGGGTGTCGGGGCCTAAATTTATGACAATGCACTGTTACAGTGGTGGCTGGCGTGAAGCATGATTCTCTGCTTTGATATGAAGACTGATTCTCTGCTGACACGAAGCCAGATTCTCTGTTACGGGACCTCTCTCCTCTGCCTGGGTGCCGGGGCCTAAATATATGACAATGGACTGTTACAGTGGTGGCTGACTTGAAGCCTGATTCTCTGCTATGTCATGCAGACTGATTCTCTGCTGACATGAAGCCAGATTCTCTGTTACGGGACCTCTCTCCTCTGCCTGGGTGCCGGGGCCTAAATATCTGACAATGGACTGTTCCAGTGGTGGGTGACGTGAAGCCTGATTCTCTGCTATGACATGCAGACTGATTCTCTGCTGACATGAAGCCAGATTCTCTGTTACGGGACCTCTCTCCTCTGCCTGGGTGCCTGGGCGCTGGCCTAAATATCTGACAATGGACTGTTCCAGTGGTGGGTGAAGTGAAGCATGATTCTCTGCTATGACATGCAGACTGATTCTCTGCTGACATGAAGCCAGATTCTCTGTTACGGGACCTCTCTCCTCTGCCTGGGTGCCGGGGCCTAAATTTATGACAATGGACTGTTACAGTGGTGGGTGACGTAAGCATGATTCTCTGCTAATGACATGCAGACTGATTCTCTGCTGACATGAAGCCAGATTCTCTGTTACGGGACCTCTCTCCTCTGCCTGGGTGCCGGGGCCTAAATTATGACAATGGACTGTTACAGTGGTGGCTGACGTGAAGCATGATTCTCTGCTATGACATGAAGACTGATTCTCTGCTGACATGTAGCCAGATTATTATTATTATTATTATTTATTATTTAAGCGCCATTCATTCCATAGCGCTGTACATATGATAAGCGGTGCACATACATAACAGACAATTGTACTAATCATAAACAAGATGAGTAACAAACTGGTACAGAAGGAGAGAGGGCCCTGCCCGTGAGGGCTTACAATCTACATGGTATGGGAGAAGGACACAGTAGGTGCGGGTTGAGTTGGTCATGGCGGTATAGAGGCAGCAGGGTCATTGGTTGTAGGTTTGTCTGAAGAGGTGGGTTTTCAGGTTTCTTTTGTAGGATTCCACTGTAGGTGAGAGTCTGATATGTTGGGGTAGCAAGTTCCAGAGTATGGGGGATGCACGGGAGAAATCTTGGAGTCGATTGTGGGAAGAGGCGATAAGAGGAGAGGAGAGAAGGAGGTCTTGTGAGGATCGGAGAGTGCGTGTGGGGATGTATCGGGAAAGTAGCTCAGAGATGTAGGGAGGGGACAGGTTATGGACGGCCTTGTATGTGTTTGTCAGTACTTTGAAGTGGATTCGTTGGGCAATGGGGAGCCAGTGAAGGGATTGGCAGAGGGGAGAGGCAGAGGAGTAATAAGGTGAGAGGTGGATTAGTCGGGCAGGGTAGTCGTAACAGATTCTCTGTTACGGGACCTCTCTTCTCTGCCTGGGAGCCTGGGCCTAAATATCTGACAATGGACTGTTCCAGTGTTGGGTGACGTGAAGCATGATTCTCTGCTATGACATGAAGACTGATTCTCTGCTGACATTAAGCAAGATTCTCTGTTACGGGACCTCTCTCCTCTGCCTGGGTGACAGGGCCTAAATTTATGACAATGCACTGTTACAGTGGTGGCTGACGTGAATCATGATTCTCTGCTATGACATGCAGACTGATTCTCCGCTGACATGAAGCCAGATTCTCTGTTACGGGACCTCTCTCCTCTGCCTGGGTGTCGGGGCCTAAATTTATGATAATGGACTGTTACAGTGGTGGCTGACGTGAAGCATGATTCTCTTCTATGATATAAAGACTGATTCTCTGCTGACATGAAGCCAGATTCTCTGTTACGGGACCTCTCTCCTCTGCCTGGGTGCCAGGGCCTAAATATATGACAATGGACTGTTACAGTGGTGGGTGACGTGAAGCATGATTCTCTGCTATGATATGAAGACTGATTCTCTGCTGAAATGAAGCCATATTCTCTGTTACGGGACCTCTCTCCTCTGCCTGGGTGCCTGGGTCTAAATATCTGACAATGGACTGTTCCAGTGTTGGGTGACGTGAAGCATGATTATCTACTATGACATGAAGACTGATTCTCTGCTGACATGAAGCCAGATTCTCTGTTACGGGACCTCTCTCCTCTACCTGGGTACCGGGGCCTAAATTTATGACAATGGACTGTTAAAGTGGTGGGTGATGTAAAGCATGATTCTCTGCTAAGACATGCAGACTGATTCTCTGCTGACATAAAGCCAGATTCTCTGTTACGGGACCTCTCTCCTCTGCCTGGGTGCCGGGGCCTAAATTTATGACAATGGACTGTTACAGTGGTGGATGACGTGAAGCATGATTCTCTGCTATGACATGAAGACTGATTCTCTGCTGACATGAAGCCAGATTGTCTGTTATGGGACCTCTCTCCTCTGCCTGGGTGCCGGGGCCTAAATATATGACAATGGACTGTTACAGTGGTGGGTGACGTGAAGCATGATTCTCTGCTATGACATGCAGACTGATTCTCTGCTGACATGAAGCCAGATTCTCTGTTACGGGACCTCTCTCCTCTGCCTGGGTGCCGGGGCCTAAATATATGACAATGGACTGTTACAGTGTTGGGTGACGTGAAGCCTGATTCTCTGCTATGACATGCAGACTGATTCTCTGCTGACATGAAGCCAGATTCTCTGTTACGGGACCTCTCTCCTCTGCCTGGGTGCCTGGGCCGAAATTTAAGACAATGGACTGTTACAGTGGTGGGTGACGTGAAGCATGATTCTCTGCTATGACATGCAGACTGATTCTCTGCTGACATGAAGCCAGATTCTCTGTTACAGGACCTCTCTCCTCTGCCTGGGTGCCGGGGCCTAAATTTATGACGATGGACTGTTACAGTGGTGGCTGACGTGAATCATGATTCTCTGCTATGATATGAAGACTGATTCTTTGTTGACATGAAGCCTGATTCTCTGCTATGACATGCAGAATGATTCTCTGCTGACATGAAGCCAGATTCTCTGTTACGGGACCTCTCTCCTCTGCCTGGGTGCCTGGGCCTAAATATCTGACAATGGACTGTTCCAGTGTTGGGTGACGTGAAGTATGATTTTCTATTATGACATGAAGACTGATTCTCTGCTGACATGAAGCCAGATTCTATGTTACGGGACCTCTCTCCTCTGCCTGGGTGCCTGGGCCTAAATATCTGACAATGGACTGTTCCAGTGTTGGGTGACGTGAAGCCTGATTCTCTGCTATGACATGAAAACTGATTCTTTGCTGACATGAAGCCAGATTCTCTGTTATGGGACCTCTCTACTCTGACTGGGTGCCGGGGCCAAAATATATGACAATGGACTATTACAGTGGTGGGTGACGTGAAGCATGATTCTCTGCTATGACATGAAGACTGATTCTCTGCTGACATGAAGCCAGATTCTCTGTTACGGGACCTCTCTCCTCTGCCTGGTTGCCTGGGCCTAAATATCTGACAATGGACTGTTCCAGTGTTGGGTGACGTGAAGCCTGATTCTCTGCTATGACATGAAGACTGATTCTCTGCTGACATGAAGCCAGATTCTCTGTTACGGGACCTCTCTCCTCTGCCTGGGTGCCTGGGCCGAAATTTAAGACAATGGACTGTTACAGTGGTGGGTGACGTGAAGCATGATTCTCTGCTATGACATGCAGACTGATTCTCTGCTGACATGAAGCCAGATTCTCTGTTACGGGACCTCTCTCCTCTGCCTGGGTGCCGGGGCCTAAATTTATGACGATGGACTGTTACAGTGGTGGCTGACGTGAATCATGATTCTCTGCTATGATATGAAGACTGATTCTTTGTTGACATGAAGCCTGATTCTCTGCTATGACATGCAGAATGATTCTCTGCTGACATGAAGCCAGATTCTCTGTTACGGGACCTCTCTCCTCTGCCTGGGTGCCTGGGCCTAAATATCTGACAATGGACTGTTCCAGTGTTGGGTGACGTGAAGTATGATTTTCTATTATGACATGAAGACTGATTCTCTGCTGACATGAAGCCAGATTCTATGTTACGGGACCTCTCTTCTCTGCCTGGGTGCCTGGGCCTAAATATCTGACAATGGACTGTTCCAGTGTTGGGTGACGTGAAGCCTGATTCTCTGCTATGACATGAAGACTTATTCTCTGCTGACATGAAGCCAGATTCTCTGTTATGGGACCTCTCTACTCTGCCTGGGTGCCGGGGCCAAAATATATGACAATGGACTATTACAGTGGTGGGTGACGTGAAGCATGATTCTCTGCTATGACATGCAGACTGATTCTCCGCTGACATGAAGCCAGATTCTCTGTTACGGGACCTCTCTCCTCTGCCTGGGTGTCGGGGCCTAAATTTATGATAATGGACTGTTACAGTGGTGGCTGACGTGAAGCATGATTCTTTGCTATTATATAAAGACTGATTCTCTGCTGACATGAAGCCAGATTCTCTGTTACGGGACCTCTCTCCTCTGCCTGGGTGCCAGGGCCTAAATATATGACAATGGACTGTTACAGTGGTGGGTGACTTGAAGCCTGATTCTCTGCTATGACATGCAGAATGATTCTATGCTGACATGAAGCCAGATTCTCTGTTACGGGACCTCTCCCCTCTGCCTAGGTGCCTGGGCCTTAATATCTGACAATGGACTGTTCCAGTGTTGGGTGACGTGAAGCATGATTCTCTACTATGACATGAAGACTGATTCTCTGCTGACATGAAGCCAGATGCTCTGTTACGGGACTTCTCTCCTCTGCCTGGGTGCCTGGGCCTAAATATCTGACAATGGACTGTTCCAGTGTTGGGTGACGTGAAGCATGATTCTCTGCTATGACATGAAGACTGATTCTCTGCTGACGTTAAGACAGATTCTCTGTTACGGGAACTCTTTTTTATTAGAAAAATACAAAACTTAACAGACAAGAAAAAAAAACAAGACAAAACAGAACAGCTTCTCAGCTGGCCCAGCCTCACTCATACTCACATTCGTACCAACACCCTATAAAAACTATATACAAACGCTAAAAAAAAGAAATTAAACTTACTTAGCCGGTTCAGCTGTAAAACCCAAGAAAGAAAAACTTGACTACTCGTCAATAAAACAGAAACGCAAATAAGACAAATAAAACAATACTAACAATAATAATAATAGTACAAAACAAACAAAAAAAAATTTTTTTTTTTTTTTTTTCCCATCACCATTTTATTTTATTTTTTAATTTTTTTTTAATTTTTTTTTTTTTTAAATATAACACATAAGGCAAAACAAACCTCACCTCGCTAATCTAGCCCTAACCTTCACTACCTACTTTATCACCCTTCACCCAAGGCTGACCTCCGCCTCACGTCTCTCTCGTGTCCGCATAGTCCGAGGCCAGCCCTACCTCCACCACCCACATCTAGCCCCTCGCCCCATGTCCACCCATGTCCGCATAGTCCAGGGCTAGATGCAGGCCTCCTACTTCAATACACACATAAAACACTTAAAAGCACAAATAAAAGACCCCTTCCCTCACCCACCCAACCTAACTAGCCCCAACTCATTCTATCCTAATAAACAACATAAACAACATAACTATTTAACACACACTGCAAAATATTTTAATATACAGAACTACCCGAAGGCCCAAGCTCGGTCTCTGTAAGCCTTTCTTCAAAGCTCAACATCCCACAAAACAAAAATCTACGGTGAAAGCATCAGCCCACCACCAGGAAACGTATGACTAGGCTAGGGTACGCTAAAAGCAAAGCCTCTCCAGAGGAGAGAGGCCCTACTGGTACCCAGTCTCTCATACTCCAAAGAACGCACCTTCACCAGGTCACCCAGAATGTTCCTACATACCACGTCCACTGGGAGGACTTTCTGCTGCGTTGAAACTAAGCACCGTGCATTCCACGTGTAGAACCTAACCACTATACTGACTAAAAAACATGTGCACAGGTCCCTTCTACCAATGTCTCTGAGCACTCCATAAGCCCACTCCGCATAGGAGAGGCTGGCTAGCCTAGGCCAGCCAATGGAAGCTCCCACCCGTTGGTAAACCTCTGTATTAAAGGGACACTGAATCAGGAAGTGATCCATACTTTCCAGTATGGAGCCACACTCCTCCCGGGGACAACCCCTTTCATCAGAGTTCCTGTATTTCAAGTTGTCCCTCACATACAGCCTCCCGTGAAAGCAGCGCCAAGCCAAGTCCCAAAACTTCAAGGGGATCCTTGCAGAATTTAGCAACTGTAACCCCTTGTCTAGATCCCGGCTTGGGCAATCCCTGAGGGCCAGGGGCTTCTGGAAGTGGGACAACAAGACCCTCTCGTCAAGGGACCTCCTTGACAGAGTCCTGATCTCCCTCACCTCCAAACCCCACCGGCGGATCACCTTCAGAATCGGGGTGACGTAAGTCGGAAGATATCCGTGAGGCGTACGCAAGTCCTTCACTTGCCCTCCTGTCTCCCATTCCTGGAAGAAAGGCCGAAACCACCCCCGGCAGGAGACTACCCACGGAGAAGCCCTCTCCATCCAGAGGTTCGCCAGATTCGCTTTAACAAAGGTGTTTACAAGAAACACCACGGGGTTGACCATAGATAACCCCCCTAGTCTCCTCGTGCGGTAAGTCACTTCTCTCTTGATCAGGTTCAGTCTATTCCCCCATAAGAGCTGGAAGAACAGACTATAAACCCGAGTCCAGAGAGGCTCTGGCAAGATACACACGCTACCCAAATAGATAAGCAAAGGGAGTAAGTAGGCCTTGATCAGGTTTACCCTTTCCCTGAGGGTCAAAGACCAACCCTTCCACTGGTCGACCTTCTGAGCGGCGATCCTAAGCCTGTCGTCCCAATTTTGAGTGGGATAGTCCCCATGGCCAAAATGGATGCCTAGGACTTTGGCTGACGACTTGGGCCCTGGGAGGGTGTCCGGGAGATCAAAAACTGGATCACCCCCTCCCAGCCAGAGAATCTCACACTTATCCCGATTGATCATGGACCCGGATGCCTCCGAGTAGCGATCCACTTCAGACATCACGTACTCCGCCTCCCCTCTCGAGGATACGAAAATGGTGACATCGTCAGCGTACGCTACTACCCTCAGAGTGGCTTCCGGCGCCGTCCGATCCATCCCGACTCCCGCCAACGGTCCACGATCGATCCGTTTAAGAAAGGGATCAATCGCGAACACGTATAAAAGCGGGCTCAAAGGACAACCCTGGCGGACGCCAGACCCAACCTCAAAAGAGCAGCCAGACCAACCGTTCACAAGCGGGAAACTCTCTGCCCCTGCATACAAGATCTTTAACCAATCGACAAACCCCCCCGGCAGGCCATACTTCAGAAGGACCGACCAGAGGTACTCATGGTTCACCCGATCAAACGCCTTTGCTTGATCTAAGGACAGCATGTACCCCTTCCAGTAGCCCGCTCTACTCTGCTCCACTGCCTCTCGGACACCGAGTACAGCACTAAAAGTGCTGCGGCCTGGAACCGAGCAATGCTGGGCCACCGAAAGGAGTTGGGGTGCAAATTTTACCAGCCTATTAAAAAGTATCTTGGCCAGAATCTTTCTGTCCGTATTAAGAAGTGCTATGGGACGCCAGTTCTCAATACGGCTCGGATCTTTACCCTTTGATAGAAGGATCAGAGCTGACCTCCTCATTGACCGAGGCAGAGTGCCCGAGGATAAACACTCATTGAATACCTCAGTCAAGAGGGGACATAAAGAGTCCTTAAAGGTCTTATAAAACTCAGATGTTAAGCCATCCGGGCCTGGCGACTTCTTCAGAGCTAACCCTTCCACCGCCAGGATAACTTCCTCCTTCCTGATCTCTTCTACCAAACCGTCAAAAGAGAGGTGAGCTCCTGACTCAGGGGTGACCCCAGCCAGGAAAGCCGACATCTTGTCCCGATCCAGATCCCTCCTCCCCAAGAGGCACGAGTAAAAGGATCTAACGACTTCCAGGATCCCTGATCTGGACCTGCTCAGAGATCCCGTACTATCGACCAGTCCTGTTATTAATTTACTCTTCACTGACATCTTACAATTTCTGTAGGGGTCGGGCGAGCGGTACCTCCCAAAGTCCCTCTCAAAAACTAAAGATGTGTGCCTATCATACTGGCACCTCTTGAGCAAAGATTTCACCCTGGAGATATCCTCGCGGCTACCACCAGTCGAGACCAGATGCTCGAGTTTCCTCCTCAGACCCTGATACAGGCGGTACCTGTCCAGGGACCTGAGGCTCGAGAGCCGGCGGAAGAACCTTGCAGCCCGATCTTTGAATATCTCCCACCACTCTGACTTAGTATCACAGAGATCCAGTAAAGGTACCTGACTCTGAAGGAAGTCCTCAAAGGATTGTCTCACCTCCGCTTCCACCAAGACACCCGAATTCAGCTTCCAATAACCTCTTCCCATTTGGGGGGATTCTGAAATATTCAGAGAAAACATAATTAAACAGTGATCGGAGAATTCCACCTCCACAACCCTTAAGGGCGAAAAGGTAGCCTCCTCCTTCAAATAAAACCTATCTATTCTAGACCTTACCTGACTACCTCTATAGAAAGTGAAACCCCCGTGGCCTGGGGTATGCCTAATGTGGACATCCTCCAGACGAGCCTCACTAGCTACTCTATTCAGAAAAATACTATCATAAGTCAGCTGGTTTCTGGTGCCTCCCCTGTCTTGGGGCCTTGTGACAGTATTAAAGTCCCCACCAAAAACCACCTGCCGGCTTGTAAAAAGGAAAGGCTTAATCCTCATAAAGAGACATTTCCTGTCCCACCTGGACTGGGGCCCGTAGATATTAATCAGGCGCAGTTCCTGTCCCTTCATGAGGACATCCAAGATCAAACACCTCCCCATTTCTAATTCAATTACTCGTCGGCATTCTACCGGTGCGGTAAAAAGGACCGCCACTCCGCTATACGGCTCAGCCGCAAGAGACCAGTAGGAGGGCCCTGGTCTCCACTCCCTCTTGGCTTTATAAATCGCTGCCAAATCTGGCAGCCTGGTCTCTTGCAAAAACAAAATGTCAGCTTCAACACGGCTGAGAAAATCGAAGGCTGTGAAACGAGCCGCATCCGACTTAATGCTGGCGACATTAATGGTCGCCAGAGTCAGCAGAGCGGGTACCGCCATAAAGAGTAGTTAAATTAGACGGCCTTCTTCCCATCCTTCTCCCCCCTCCCGGGGCTGCCTTCTAGAGCAGCACGACCTCTCTTGAGGGAGATAGTGGTATCCATCTCTGCCACCACCACCTCCCTCTGCGCACCACTCCTGGCTTTCTCAGTCTCAGGGCCCGGTTTTGCCACCCCTCCTGAGGACCTTGCATCCCCACCAGAGGGGGGCGCGGGGCCCCCTGAAGGCCCTCCCTCCTTCGCCTCCGGCCCCTCACCTTCAACCTCCTCCTCAGCAGAGGAGGCAGAGGTCTCATCCAAGATGAGGTACCGGTTGGAGAGCTCCAGAGGGGAGCCGGTTACACCTTCCCTGGCAACTTTGGTCGGGCTAGATCTTTTTTTAGTACGCCGTTTCCGTCTACTTTGGGACTCTGCCCCACTACCCTCTGCAGAACTTTCGTAGTGCGAGGACAGAGTCTCTTCGGCCCGATCCAGTCTCTCAATCTCCTCCTCCAGCTCGCTGCCCCCTAGGGTCTCGGATTCAGGAGGGGCAGTCGCTTGGGAAGGAGCGGGCATCACCCCAGGACGGGGTTCCTCCCCCTCCCTCTCCGCCTGACGCCTCTCTCTCCGTCCTCTGCCGGGACGGGTTGTTCCGGTTCCTCACTGACCCCTTAACTCCACTGCCTTTGCCAGCACCCGCCTCAGCCGAAGGGACCTCCCGGCCCGCTCCTGCATGAGCTCGGGCCGCATTGGCCTCAGAGAGAGGACAGCGACTGAAGGGGTGCCCGAGCTCCCCACACAGGTTGCATCTTATCTCCTCACAAGATGCAGCAAGATGACCTGTCCCCCCACACAACGCGCACTTCTGCACTTGGCAGCTGGCGCTGAAGTGTGTGGGGCTGCCGCACTTGTGACAGAGCTTAGGCTGCCCCCTGTAGAAAACCAAGATCCTGTCTCGGCCGATAAAGGCAGATGATGGAATGTGGGAAACTGTACTACCCAGACGCCTAAGCTTGATATTAAACGTCCAGGCACCCGACCAAATGCCAAACTCGTCCAGGTTTTTAGCTGGTATTCCCTGGACCTCTCCGTACCTTCCCAGCCAGGTCATGATGTCAATACAAGAGAGAGACTCGTTACGGGTCAGCACGGTCACTCTCTTGACCTCACTCTGGCGGGTTATCGCTTTTGCAACGAAACCACGCCAGTCCGGCATGTTCTTCACCAGCTCATATCCGGACCAGAAGAGCTCAAGCCCCTCCGGCCGGACAAAGCTGATGTCAAACTCCTTGGAGCCAAAAGGATGGATCAAGGCAAAAATGTCAGTAGCCTTGAAACCCATCCCAAGCAGGAGCTCCACTACCCTCTTTCTAGTAGGGCAAGCTTCATCGCTACTCCACTTGAGACAGACCACATTCCGTCTGGCTCCAGGGCCGGTTGTGGGTGAAGACCAGGCGGTCTCGCCCCCGTTCTGTTCTCGGAAGGTCCGAACGCCATGTCTGTTGAACCAGAATGAACATTCCACCTTCTCTCCCTCTACGGAAAAGGAACTCTCCCCCTTTTTGAGGGCCTCCAGCAGTCGCCGCTGCAAGTCACCGTTACCAGACCCTGAGAGCGAGGAAGCCAAAGAAGTCAGCCCCTCCCCCCCTACAGCCGCAGCCACACTGGCATAACTTCTGCCAGGCGCCACTGGATGCAGGAGGGGCAGCAGAACCGGCTCCCCCCCCCTACCTGTCACGCCGGACCCCTCTGAGGAGGCCATACGGGGGGACCCCGCCACTTTTCCAGCAGCAGGACAACCCCCCGCATTCACCCCCCCATCAGGATCCGGAGTGACCCCTGACCTAACATTCCCTCTGTAACCATTTTTTTGGGTAACCACTTTTTCAGTAGCCACCTCCATCTCCTCTCCCACCCCCAAACACTCAGCTGGGCCAGCTGGGACCATAACATTCTTATTATTATTAATATTCACATTCTTTGCCTCAGCCTCAGTAGCCCTTGTCACCACTTCCTTGGCTTCATTGGCATTATTTGCATTGTGGTGGACCATGGCCTCCGCCACTATCACCCCCCTCCCCCCCTCTTCAGAGGAGGACAGAGAGGATGCAGCGGCGTCCACAGCCCTGAGAACCTTGTACCTCTGGTGTTTCATTGCTAGCTTAGCTAGCTTTTTTTCACTTAATTTAGTGTTTGCAGTGCTTTTCATCACGTCCTTAACAGTTCCTATGAGCCAGTGCTCCATGCTTGCTCCAGCCACGTCGCCGCTCTTGGCCACGCCCCCGACCACGCCCCCGGCCACGCCCCCCGGCGGCGCGATCTCCCCCGATGCACCCCCAACACCCCGCTCCACCCCCTCATCCCCAACCCCCTCCACCCGCCCACACACAGCAGGGGGAGGGGTACCGGGGACCCCAGGAGCAGAGGGGGCAACGGGAGCCACAGCGGGAGCCGCAGAATCGGCGGGACCATCCTCCAATTTGCGGGCAGACACAGGGGAGGAGGAGGTAACCCCACCACACCGCCGCAATTCAACCGAGCACTTTTCCAGTGCTATAGCTGATGCGACGGTGGGCGGAGCCACACCGGATGTAGCCACGCCATCTCCCCTCGTCACTGACTCCTCACTGTTCGGCTTTTCAGCCGCTCCACCCACAAACATCAAACCGCCCCTGTTACTGCAAACAAGGACGGTGTCCTGTGCCATCTTTTTAATAGCTATACTTTCCCCACTCCCACGCTCTGGTCTCACTTCAGAAACCAGGCTAGGGGGGTAGTGGGGTTAGCCCCCTGGACTGACTTTGCAGTCAGTCCAGAGGGCAGTGGGTGAGAAACATAGACCAATTTCATTTCTTTGTTCTTTTCTTGTTTCTTTGCCTTTTTCCTTTTCTTTTTTCTTGCAGGCTCGTCCTCCAGGAGCTCATTCCCAAAAACAAAGTTTTCAAGGTGAGCCCGGGGGGATTCTAGGTTACGAATTTGCTCCATTAATTGCCCCCCTACCCCACTGCTCTCACTATCCTCCTCCTCCTCTGAGCTTGTGGGGGGGAGACAGACCTGCTCAGGCCGGATCCCTGAGTCCGCAGGCCCTGCAGACTGACCCCCCAGGCTCACCACAGACCTTTCCTCCTCATTATCTGAGGGGTCCATTGCTTTTCCCTCCTCCAGTTCTCCTTTAAACCTTTTCTCATTTTTAAGTTTTTCCTCAAAAGGACCACTATTCTTGAGGATAGCGGCCCTCCTGTCCTCCAATATGCATATTTCGTCTTTTAGGACTCTAATCTTAGCCGATATTTCTGGCCTCTTCACCTTAGAGGCTTTGTCCGCTTTTCGCCTTTCACACTTTAGCTCGCCTCTGAGCCTCTTTAAGGCTTTTCCAGCCTCCTCGTACTCCTGGAGATAGGCTGCTATACGGGAGCTATATATGGCGACAGGCTCCCTGGGCCTCATGCAGCCCCAGTCGGCCTCCACCGTTCCCGACCCACCTCCAGGAGCACCCTGCGTACCTTTAGGAGATTCCATTCTCCTGGACTTGCCGGCGATCTTCACGGCTTCGCCCCTGGGGGCCACAGGGGACACTTCCACATGACCCCTGCTTGATCTTCTGACCCCCGGAGCGGAAGATGGAGCAGAGGCCGGTAACTCACCTCCCCTACCTCCCGCCGGCCTACCCCGGGAAGCAGGATCCTGGGCCTTGCCTGAGCGCATAGCCCAGGCCCTTACCAGCTCCCTAGGGAGAGGCAGGGCCTGGGCTGGGGAGAAAGGTGGAAAACCTCCACACAAGCCTGGTCGCTCCCAGGGGATTAAGGTGATGAAAAATCTCCCTGGGGCCTTAACGAGGTGGAAGTCTCCTGGAGCTGCTGCACGCACACCTTTCCATCTCAGCTGCAGGAAACAGACACGCCCATGCCAGATTGTCTGTTACGGGACCTCTCTCCTCTGCCTGGGTGCCGGGGACTAAATATATTACAATGGACTGTTACAGTGGTGGGTGACTTGAAGCCTGATTCTCTGCTATGACATGCAGACTGATTCTCTGCTGACATGAAGCCAGATTCTCTGTTACGGGACCTCTCTCCTCTGCCTGGGTGCCTGGGCGCCTGGGCCTAAATATCTGACAATGGACTGTTCCAGTGGTGGGTGAAGTGAAGCATGATTCTCTGCTATGACATGCAGACTGATTCTCTGCTGACATGAAGCCAGATTCTCTGTTACGGGACCTCTCTCCTCTGCCTGGGTGCCGGGGCCTAAATTTATGACAATGGACTGTTACAGTGGTGGGTGATGTAAAGCATGATTCTCTGCTAAGACATGCAGACTGATTCTCTGCTGACATAAAGCCAGATTCTCTGTTACGGGACCTCTCTCCTCTGCCTGGGTGCCTGGGCCTAAATATCTGACAATGGACTGTTCCAGTGTTGGGTGACGAGAAGCATGATTCTCTGCTATGACATGAAGACGGATTCTCTGCTGACATGAAGCCAGATTCGCTGTTACGGGACCTCTCTCCTCTGCCTGGGTGCCGGGGCCTAAATTTATGACAATGCACTGTTACAGTGTTGGCTGACGTGAATCATGATTCTCTGCTATGATATGAAGACTGATTCTCTGCTGACACGAAGCCAGATTCTCTGTTACGGGACCTCTCTCCTCTGCCTGGGTGCCGGGGCCTAAATATATGATAATGGACTGTTACAGTGGTGGGTGACGTGAAGCCTGATTCTCTGCTATGACATGCAGACTGATTCTCTGCTGACATGAAGCCAGATTCTCTGTTACGGGACCTCTCTCCTCTGCCTGGGTGCCGGGGCCTAAATTTATGACAATGGACTGTTACAGTGGTGGCTGACGTGAAGCATGATTCTCTGCTATGATATGAAGACTGATTCTCTGTTGACATGAAGCCAGGATTCTCTGTTATGGGACCTCTCTCCTCTGCCTGGGTGCGGGGCCTAAATATATGACAATGGACTGTTACAATGGTGGGTGACGTGAAGCCTGATTCTCTGCTATGACATGCAGACTGATTCTCTGCTGACATGAAGCCAGATTCTCTGTTATGGGACCTCTCTCCTCTGCCTGGGTGCCGGGGCCTAAATTATGACAATGGACTGTTACAGTGTTGGCTGACGTGAATCATGATTCTCTGCTATGATATGAAGACTGATTCTCTGCTGACACTGAAGCCAGATTCTCTGTTACGGGACCTCTCTCCTCTGCCTGGGTGCCGGGGCCTAAATATATGACAATGGACTGTTACAGTGGTGGGTGACGTGAAGCCTGATTCTCTGCTATGACATGCAGACTGATTCTCTGCTGACATGAAGCCAGATTCTCTGTTACGGGACCTCTCTCCTCTGCCTGGGTGCCTGGGCCTAAATTATGACAATGGACTGTTACAGTGTGGGCTGACGTGAAGCATGATTCTCTGCTATGATATGAAGACTGATTCTCTGCTGACATGAAGCCAGATTCTCTGTTACGGGACCTCTCTCCTCTGCCTGGGTGCTGGGCCTAAATATATGACAATGGACTGTTACAGTGGTGGGTGACGTGAAGCCTGATTCTCTGCTATGACATGCAGACTGATTCTCTGCTGACATTGAAGCCAGATTCTCTGTTACGGGACCTCTCTCCTCTGCCTGGATGCCGGGGCCTAAATTATGACAATGGACTGTTCCAGTGTTGGGTGACGTGAAGCCTGATTCTCTGCTATGACATGAAGACTGATTCTCTGCTGACATGAAGCCAGATTCTCTGTTACGGGACCTCTCTCCTCTGCCTGGGTGCCTGGGCCTAAATATCTGACAATGGACTGTTACAGTGTTGGGTGACGTGAAGCATGATTCTCTGCTATGACATGAAGACTGATTCTCTGCTGACATGAAGCCAGATTCTCTGTTACGGGACCTCTCTCCTCTGCCTGGGTGCCTGGGCCTAAATATATGACAATGGACTGTTACAGTGTTGGGTGACGTGAAGCCTGATTCTCTGCTATGACATGAAGACTGATTCTCTGCTGACATGAAGCCAGATTCTCTGTTACGGGACCTCTCTCCTCTGCCTGGGTGCCGGGGCCTAAATATATGACAATGGACTGTTACAGTGGTGGGTGACGTGAAGCCTGATTCTCTGCTATGACATGAAGACTGATTCTCTGCTGACATGAAGCCAGATTCTCTGTTACGGGACCTCTCTCCTCTGCCTGGGTGCCGGGCCTAAATATATGACAATGGACTGTTACAGTGGTGGGTGACGTGAAGCCTGATTCTCTGCTATGACATGCAGACTGATTCTCTGCTGACATGAAGCCAGATTCTCTGTTACGGGACCTCTCTCCTCTGCCTGGGTGCCTGGGCCTAAATATCTGACAATGGACTGTTCCAGTGTTGGGTGACGTGAAGCATGATTCTCTGCTATGACATGAAGACTGATTCTCTGCTGACATGAAGCCAGATTCTCTGTTACGGGACCTCTCTCCTCTGCCTGGGTGCCTGGGCCTAAATATCTGACAATGGACTGTTCCAGTGTTGGGTGACGTGAAGCCTGATTCTCTGCTATGACATGCAGACTGATTCTCTGCTGACATGAAGCCAGATTCTCTGTTATGGGACCTCTCTCCTCTGCCTGGGTGCCGGGGCCTAAATATATGACAATGGACTGTTCCAGTGGTGGGTGACGTGAAGCATGATTCTCTGCTATGACATGCAGACTGATTCTCTGCTGACATGAAGCCAGATTCTCTGTTACGGGACCTCTCTCCTCTGCCTGGGTGTCGGGGCCTAAATTAATGAGAATGGACTGTTATAGTGGTGGCTGACGTGAAGCATGATTCTCTGCTATGATATGACGACTGATTCTCTGCTGACATGAAGCCAGATTCTCTGTTACGGGACCTCTCTCCTCTGCCTGGGTGCCTGGGCCTAAATATCTGACAATGGACTGTTACAGTGTTGGGTGACGTGAAGCATGATTCTCTGCTATGACATGCAGACTGATTCTCTGCTGACATGAAGCCAGATTCTCTGTTACGGGACCTCTCTCCTCTGCCTGGGTGCCTGGGCCTAAATATCTGACAATGGACTGTTCCAGTGTTGGGTGACGTGAAGCATGATTCTCTGCTATGACATGAAGACTGATTCTCTGCTGACATGAAGCCAGATTCTCTGTTACGGGACCTCTCTCCTCTGCCTGGGTGCCGGGGCCTAAATTTATGACAATGGACTGTTACAGTGGTGGCTGACGTGAAGCATGATTCTCTGCTATGATATGAAGACTGATTCTCTGCTGACATGAAGCCAGATTCTCTGTTACGGGACCTCTCTCCTCTGCCTGGGTGCCGGGGCCTAATATATGACAATGGACTGTTCCAGTGGTGGGTGACGTGAAGCCTGATTCTCTGCTATGACATGCAGACTGATTCTCTGCTGACATGAAGCCAGATTCTCTGTTACGGGACCTCTCTCCTCTGCCTGGGTGCCTGGGCCTAAATATCTGACAATGGACTGTTCCAGTGTTGGTGACGTGAAGCATGATTCTCTGCTATGACATGAAGACTGATTCTCTGCTGACATGAAGCCAGATTCTCTGTTACGGGACCTCTCTCCTCTGCCTGGGTGCCTGGGCCTAAATATCTGACAATGGACTGTTCCAGTGTTGGGTGACGTGAAGCCTGATTCTCTGCTATGACATGCAGACTGATTCTCTGCTGACATGAAGCCAGATTCTCTGTTACGGGACCTCTCTCCTCTGCCTGGGTGCCTGGGCCTAAATATATGACAATGGACTGTTACAGTGGTGGGTGACGTGAAGCATGATTCTCTGCTATGACATTGCAGACTGATTCTCTGCTGACATGAAGCCAGATTCTCTGTTACGGACCTCTCTCCTCTGCCTGGGTGCTGGGCCTAAATTATATGACAATGGACTGTTACAGTGGTGGCTGACGTGAAGCATGATTCTCTGCTATGATATGAAGACTGATTCTCTGCTGACATGAAGCCAGATTCTCTGTTACGGGACCTCTCTCCTCTGCCTGGGTGCCTGGGCCTAAATATATGACAATGGACTGTTACAGTGGTGGGTGACGTGAAGCCTGATTCTCTGCTATGACATGCAGACTGATTCTCTGCTGACATGAAGCCAGATTCTCTGTTACGGGACCTCTCTCCTCTGCCTGGGTGCCTGGGCCTAAATATCTGACAATGGACTGTTCCAGTGTTGGGTGACGTGAAGCATGATTCTCTGCTATGACATGAAGACTGATTCTCTGCTGACATGAAGCCAGATTCTCTGTTACGGGACCTCTCTCCTCTGCCTGGGTGCCTGGGCCTAAATATCTGACAATGGACTGTTACAGTGTTGGGTGACGTGAAGCATGATTCTCTGCTATGACATGAAGACTGATTCTCTGCTGACATGAAGCCAGATTCTCTGTTACGGGACCTCTCTCCTCTGCCTGGGTGCCTGGGCCTAAATATATGACAATGGACTGTTACAGTGGTGGCTGACGTGAAGCATGATTCTCTGCTATGATATGAAGACTGATTCTCTGCTGACATGAAGCCAGATTCTCTGTTACGGGACCTCTCTCCTCTGCCTGGGTGCCTGGGCCTAAATATATGACAATGGACTGTTACAGTGGTGGGTGACGTGAAGCCTGATTCTCTGCTATGACATGCAGACTGATTCTCTGCTGACATGAAGCCAGATTCTCTGTTACGGGACCTCTCTCCTCTGCCTGGGTGCCTGGGCCTAAATATATGACAATGGACTGTTACAGTGGTGGGTGACGTGAAGCATGATTCTCTGCTATGACATGCAGACTGATTCTCTGCTGACATGAAGCCAGATTCTCTGTTACGGGACCTCTCTCCTCTGCCTGGGTGCCTGGGCCTAAATATCTGACAATGGACTGTTCCAGTGTTGGGTGACGTGAAGCATGATTCTCTGCTATGACATGCAGACTGATTCTCTGCTGACATGAAGCCAGATTCTCTGTTACGGGACCTCTCTCCTCTGCCTGGGTGCCGGGGCCTAAATATATGACAATGGACTGTTACAGTGGTGGCTGACGTGAAGCATGATTCTCTGCTATGACATGCAGACTGATTCTCTGCTGACATGAAGCCAGATTCTCTGTTACGGGACCTCTCTCCTCTGCCTGGGTGCCTGGGCCTAAATATCTGACAATGGACTGTTCCAGTGGTGGGTGACGTGAAGCATGATTCTCTGCTATGACATGCAGACTGATTCTCTGCTGACATGAAGCCAGATTCTCTGTTACGGGACCTCTCTCCTCTGCCTGGGTGCCTGGGCCTAAATATATGACAATGGACTGTTACAGTGGTGGGTGACGTGAAGCATGATTCTCTGCTATGACATGCAGACTGATTCTCTGCTGACATGAAGCCAGATTCTCTGTTACGGGACCTCTCTCCTCTGCCTGGGTGCCTGGGCCTAAATATCTGACAATGGACTGTTCCAGTGTTGGGTGACGTGAAGCATGATTCTCTGCTATGACATGAAGACTGATTCTCTGCTGACATGAAGCCAGATTCTCTGTTACGGGACCTCTCTCCTCTGCCTGGGTGCCTGGGCCTAAATATCTGACAATGGACTGTTACAGTGGTGGCTGACGTGAAGCATGATTCTCTGCTATGACTATGAAGACTGATTCTCTGCTGACATGAAGCCAGATTCTCTGTTACGGGACCTCTCTCCTCTGCCTGGGTGCCTGGGCCTAAATATATGACAATGGACTGTTACAGTGGTGGGTGACGTGAAGCCTGATTCTCTGCTATGACATGCAGACTGATTCTCTGCTGACATGAAGCCAGATTCTCTGTTACGGGACCTCTCTCCTCTGCCTGGGTGCCTGGGCCTAAATATATGACAATGGACTGTTACAGTGGTGGGTGACGTGAAGCATGATTCTCTGCTATGACATGCAGACTGATTCTCTGCTGACATGAAGCCAGATTCTCTGTTACGGGACCTCTCTCCTCTGCCTGGGTGCCTGGGCCTAAATATATGACAATGGACTGTTACAGTGGTGGCTGACGTGAAGCCTGATTCTCTGCTATGACATGAAGACTGATTCTCTGCTGACATGAAGCCAGATTCTCTGTTACGGGACCTCTCTCCTCTGCCTGGGTGCCTGGGCCTAAATATATGACAATGGACTGTTACAGTGGTGGGTGACGTGAAGCCTGATTCTCTGCTATGACATGCAGACTGATTCTCTGCTGACATGAAGCCAGATTCTCTGTTACGGACCTCTCTCCTCTGCCTGGGTGCCGGGGCCTAAATATCTGACAATGGACTGTTCCAGTGTTGGGTGACGTGAAGCATGATTCTCTGCTATGATATGAAGACTGATTCTCTGCTGACATGAAGCCAGATTCTCTGTTACGGGACCTCTCTCCTCTGCCTGGGTGCCGGGGCCTAAATATATGACAATGGACTGTTACAGTGGTGGGTGACGTGAAGCCAGATTCTCTGCTATGGGACCTCTCTCCAATAGGGATGAGCGAACTCGTACTGTATAGTTCGGGTTCGTACCGAATTTTGGGGTGTCCGTGACACGGACCCGAACCCGGACATTTTCGTAAAAGTCTGGGTTCGGGTTCGGTGTTCGTCGCTTTCTTGGCGCTTTTGTGACGCTTTCTTGGCGCTTTTTGAAAGGCTGCAAAGCAGCCAATCAACAAGCGTCATACTACTTGCCCCAAGAGACCGTGTCAGCCATGCATACTATTGGCATGGCTGTGATTGGCCAGAGCGCCATGTGACCCAGCCTCTATTTAAGCTGGAGTCACATAGCGCCGCCCGTCACTCTGCTCTGATCAGCATAGGGAGAGGTTGCGGCTGCGACAGTAGGGCGAGATTAGGCAGATTAACTCCTCCAAAGGACTTGATTAATTGATCGATCTGCAGCTGTAGATCATTGAGCTGCTGAAATTCAATTGCTCACTGTTTTTAGGCTGCCCAGACCGTTTGTCAGTCACTTTTTTCTGGGGTGATCGGCGGCCATTTTGTGTTTTGTGGTGCGCCAGCACAAGCTGCGACCAAGTGCATTTAACCCTCAATGGTGTGGATGTTTTCTGGCTACAGCCTACATCAGGGTAAAGCTGTCACACCAAGTGCATTTAACCAGCAATAGTCTGTTTATTTTTTGGCCATATACTACATCAGGGGCAAGCTGCGCCTGTCACCAAGTGCATTTAACCCTCAATGGTGTGGTTGTTTTTTGGCTAAAGCCTACATCAGGGTGAAGCTGTCACACCAAGTGCATTTAACCAGCAATAGTCTGTTTATTTTTTGGCCATATACTACATCAGGGGCAAGCTGCGCCTGTCACCAAGTGCATTTAACCCTCAATGGTGTGGTTGTTTTTTGGCTAAAGCCTACATCAGGGTAAAGCTGTCACACCAAGTGCATTTAACCAGCAATAGTCTGTTCATTTTTTGGCCATATACTACATCAGGGGCAAGCTGCGCCCGTCACCAAGTGCATTTAACCCTCAGTAGTGTGGTTGGTCAAGCTGTCACACCAAGTGCATTTAACCAGCAATAGTCTGTTCATTTTTTGGCCATATACTACATCAGGGGCAAGCTGCGCCTGTCACCAAGTGCATTTAACCCTCAATGGTGTGGTTGTTCTTTGGCTAAAGCCTACATCAGGGTGAAGTTGTAACACCAAGTGCATTTAACCAGCAATAGTCTGTTTATTTTTTGGCCATATACTACATCAGGGGCAAGCTGCGCCCGTCACCAAGTGCATTTAACCCTCAGTAGTGTGGTTGGTCAAGCTGTCACACCAAGTGCATTTAACCAGCAATAGTCTGTTCATTTTTTGGCCATATACTACATCAGGGGCAAGCTGCGCCCGTCACCAAGTGCATTTAACCCTCAGTAGTGTGGTTGGTCAAGCTGTCACACCAAGTGCATTTAACCAGCAATAGTCTGTTCATTTTTTGGCCATATACTACATCAGGGGCAAGCTGCGCCTGTCACCAAGTGCATTTAACCCTCAGTAGTGTGGTTGGTCAAGCTGTCACACCAAGTGCATTTAACCAGCAATAGTGTGGTTATTTTTTTGGCCATATCCCAGTCTAATTCTGTTATTAAATCCATACCGGTCACCCAGCGCCTAAATACTAGGCCTCAAATTTATATCCCGCTAAATCTGTCTTTACCGCTGTACTGTTCTGGCTGGGCAAGTTATTTAGTGTCCGTCAAAGCACATTTTTTGTTCTGGGTTGAAATACAATTCCCAATTTAGCAATTTCCTAATTTAGTGGTTTCTGCTGTATCAGAGCTATTTGAAATCTATCCCTAAAAGGGTATATAATATTCAAGGTGCACATAGGGTCATTCAGAATAACTTCACACACACGCTACTGTGCATTTCCAAGTCTAATTCTGTCAGTAAATCTATACCGGTCACCCAGCGCCTAAATACTAGGCCTCAAATTTATATTCAGCTGAATTTGAATACAATACATTGGGCCAAATAATATTTTTGTTGTTGTGGTGAACGATAACAATGAGGAAAACATCTAGTAAGGGACGCGGACGTGGACATTGGTCGTGGTGGTGTTAGTGGACCCTCTGGTGCTGGGAGAGGACGTGGCCGTTCTGCCACATCCACACGTCCTAGTGTACCAACTACCTCAGGTCCCAGTAGCCGCCAGAATTTACAGCGATATATGGTGGGGCCCAATGCCGTTCTAAGGATGGTAAGGCCTGAGCAGGTACAGGCATTAGTCAATTGGGTGGCCGACAGTGGATCCAGCACGTTCACATTATCTCCCACCCAGTCTTCTGCAGAAAGCGCACAGATGGCGCCTGAAAACCAACCCCATCAGTCTGTCACATCACCCCCATGCATACCAGGGAAACTGTCTGAGCCTCAAGTTATGCAGCAGTCTCTTATGCTGTTTGAAGACTCCGCTGGCAGGGTTTCCCAAGGGCATCCACCTAGCCCTTCCCCAGCGGTGAAGACATAGAATGCACTGACGCACAACCACTTATGTTTCCTGATGATGAGGACATGGGAATACCACCTCAGCATGTCTCTGATGATGACGAAACACAGGTGCCAACTGCTGCGTCTTTCTGCAGTGTGCAGACTGAACAGGAGGTCAGGGATCAAGACTGGGTGGAAGACGATGCAGGGGACGATGAGGTCCTAGACCCCACATGGAATGAAGGTCGTGCCACTGACTTTCACAGTTCGGAGGAAGAGGCAGTGGTGAGACCGAGCCAACAGCGTAGCAAAAGAGGGAGCAGTGGGCAAAAGCAGAACACCCGCCGCCAAGAGACTCCGCCTGCTACTGACCGCCGCCATCTGGGACCGAGCACCCCAAAGGCAGCTTCAAGGAGTTCCCTGGCATGGCACTTCTTCAAACAATGTGCTGACGACAAGACCCGAGTGGTTTGCACGCTGTGCCATCAGAGCCTGAAGCGAGGCATTAACGTTCTGAACCTGAGCACAACCTGCATGACCAGGCACCTGCATGCAAAGCATGAACTGCAGTGGAGTAAACACCTTAAAACCAAGGAAGTCACTCAGGCTCCCCCTGCTACCTCTTCTGCTGCTGCCGCCTCGGCCTCTTCTGCTGCTGCCGCCTCGGCCTCTTCCTCCGCCTCTGGAGGAACGTTGGCACCTGCCGCCCAGCAAACAGGGGATGTACCACCAACACCACCACCACCTCCGTCACCAAGCATCTCAACCATGTCACACGGCAGCGTTCAGCTCTCCATCTCACAAACATTTGAGAGAAAGCGTAAATTCCCACCTAGCCACCCTCGATCCCTGGCCCTGAATGCCAGCATTTCTAAACTACTGGCCTATGAAATGCTGTCATTTAGGCTGGTGGACACAGACAGCTTCAAACAGCTCATGTCGCTTGCTGTCCCACAGTATGTTGTTCCCAGCCGCCACTACTTCTCCAAGAGAGCCGTGCCTTCCCTGCACAACCAAGTATCCGATAAAATCAAGTGTGCACTGCGCAACGCCATCTGTGGCAAGGTCCACCTAACCACAGATACGTGGACCAGTAAGCACGGCCAGGGACGCTATATCTCCCTAACTGCACACTGGGTAAATGTAGTGGCGGCTGGGCCCCAGGCGGAGAGCTGTTTAGGCGCACGTCCTTCCGCCGCCAAGGATCGCAGGGCAACATTCTTTGCCTCCTGTTGCCACCTCCTCCTACTCGACTTCCTCCTCCTCTTCTTCCACCTGCTCATCTAGTCAGCCACACACCTTCACCACCAACTTCAGCACAGCCCGGGGTAAACGTCAGCAGGCCATTCTGAAACTCATATGTTTGGGGGACAGGCCCCACACCGCACAGGAGTTGTGGCGGGGTATAGAACAACAGACCGACGAGTGGTTGCTGCCGGTGAGCCTCAAGCCCGGCCTGGTGGTGTGTGATAATGGGCGAAATCTCGTTGCAGCTCTGGGACTAGCCAGTTTGACGCACATCCCTTGCTTGGCG